>NC_050450.1:99169424-99811299 GCF_903995425.1 Onychomys torridus | reverse complement strand
CAAAGCAAAAACCTTTGCTTTTTCCCATCTTTATATAGACAAGTCTCCTCCCAATTTGGCCTAATGTCTCTACAATCTTATGCAATACATCAAAATTGGCACTGTAAAAACATTAGTTTCACTTGTAACTGGAGAACATGGAAGTGAAAATCCACATATTCATCAGGGAGAGTCATAATGAGTTAAAAACTCCATAATTTAGAAACATTTAACTTTGGATAGGGAAGATGGATCAGCAGTTGTAGCACCTGAAGACAAGACTGAGGACCTGAGTTTAGTCCTCAGGGACTCACATGGTAGATGAAGAGGGTCAATTTCCATAATCCTTCCTCTTATATCCACACAAAAGCCATGGTGTCCACATACACACAAACACTCCTGTGCACATACACATAGGCACACCCAAAATAAATAAAAGTGTATTTTCTTAAAATGAAAGCACCTACTTTCATTGTTTTTATATAAGCAAACCTCTCCTCTGAGTTGATTTTCTTCTAGTCTGATTCAAGATGCCTAAATTTATCCTGTTTCAGGGTAAAATTTATTTTCATTCTTAACCAAAGACTATGAAGGTCAATTACACACATTTGTCAAACAAATCCTATGCCCCAGAGTTTCATCTTATCTATTTGTCTAAAAATCAAAATAGACACACAAAAAAAAAATAGTTGTAATCTATTAACCCCACTGTCCTGGTCTAGCCCACCCAATGATCACAGCAGATGTGGATTAAATATAGATTTATTTGTGATGGTGGACATATCTGAACCTGGACCTACCACCTCCATTGCTGTTTGTGTCACAGTATCCTCCATCAGGACGCTACCATGGCTGGAATAATATTCATCTACTGTCAGCACTCCTATGTTAAAACAAATTAGCCCAATGATTAATGGATATCAAGTCAGCCTGTGGATTTGCTGTGCATGAGCCTTAGTGTGAAATCCATCAGCCTCCAAGTTAGTGAGATATTTTCTAGACCAAAATAATGCCCCCATGGACTTTAGAAGCATGTGGAAAAGTGATTCTGATGATGGACTTGAGTAGAACAAGTCCCTGGGTCTATAACAGATGGAGGACAGGTGAGGTTTGGTGCCTGCTCCAGCATCTGCTGCTAGAACAGAATAGATAGGGGCCTCAGTCACGAGATACAGCCCAGAATAACAAAGTCTGAAGAGCAAAGAACTGTATTGTTATGAAATGGTTTCCTAACGCATCGTACTACAGACTTTAGTGAGAGACAGGCTCAGAGAGAGTCTCTTACTCCTCTTCCACTTGTCAGAAAGTAACATGGGTCTTGTATTCTTTACAAGCATGGAGAGGTATAATTTGAAATTAAAGTTAACTTTGGAAGAAGCAGAACAAAACTGAGATGTCCATGTCTGCCAAACCCTACAACAAAATGTGTCTATGTAAATATAACCCATAACCTATATAGAATATTATATGTAAAATACTGGATCATTGTATTAATATGTGCATATGCAACCACGCATATACTGCATTTACTGTGTATACAGTGTTTTATATTTATACATGTACATACCTGTATATACATGTTTAACTGAAACATGATACCTTACAAAGATACCCAGGGACTGGAGAGATTGAGAGTTATGAGTATGCACCGCTCTTGCAGAGGACCTGAGTTTGTTCTAGTGCCCACATCTGGTGGATCACTGTAACCTGGAACTACAGCTCAAGGGCCTCTAATGACTTCTTCTAGACTTATGCAGGTATGTAATTTCTCAACAACATCTCCTGCTCATTAGTAAATAGGTAAGCATCCCTGAAACACCCCCCCCCACACACACACACACCACAGTCATGCACATCCACATCCACACATGCACATATACACACACTGTATTATGATTGAGAAAATGCACTTCCCCCATCAGCAATGCATATTTTTCATGCTCCAGAACATATATAACAGTGCATACTGTATGTATATTTTGTGCATATATTCATGAAAATATACCCCATGAATGAAAAGTCACATCTGCCAATAGAGAAAACAAAGTAATGAAAAGGATATTTCATTTCTCTTTAAAAAATTCCCAAGTCAATGCTGGAGCCAGGTTTCATCAGTTGAGAAGGCTTGCCAGAGTTCAATTTACAGCACCCATATCACATATCATGTGGCTTTTAAAAAATTTTAAAAATGGAACCCAAAGTTCTCTAGAAATAATGCCCTCTTCTGTCCCCTGAAGCGTGTTCACATTTGCACGCATGCGCGTGCACACACACACACACACACACACGCACACACACACACGCACATACATAAAAAAAATTGAAAAGGAGTTATGAAGCAAGAAAGGTAGAGACTAGCCAATGATCTCCCCAGCTGAGGGAAAATAAAAACAAACAAACAAACAATAACAGGATCAGATGGGTGATCATGAGCTGGGTCCCAGAAAAGGATATGTATATGTCCTTTGTCTTTATCCTTTCAGTACTGGCAGATGATTGAACACTATTCCCCAAATTACATAAATTATTATTATCTTTCCAACCCCACCCATGTGGTTATGCTATTCATAGGCAATGCATGTAAATGCTTTTGTGTATTTTTGTTCCTTTTGAGCTTCATAGAGAAACCCCTCTGATCCATATGCCTCACTGATTCCTTAGCTGTCTCAATATTCTGCCACATTGTTATGCCATATCAGGCATCCCATGTGGCTTGTTCTGGTTAACTATTCCAAATCTAGTATTTTCTCCATAAAAAGATGAAGTAAAGTATAATTTTACCCTTTCTCTCTTTTGTTTATGTTTGTGCATTGTAGAATACTTCAAGAATGAGAAAGTCAGAGAAATGTACAGCTGCATTGCTAATTTTTTAATTCCAGGTTTGGCTACTCTTTCTGTGTGCTTAGTTATGTTTTATCAGCCCATAGTGCTTATAGCAAAGGAAACTGCACCAAACATAACTACTGCTCTTGGAAGCAACCTCTTCTTTAATGGTCAGTGGTGGAAACAATGTTGGAACTAAAATTTCTGTAGTGTAATGGGTGCAATCTTCTGAAAACGGTATGTGTATTTTCTCCACTAATGAAATACCCTAAATGCCTCGTCACTTTTAATCACAGTTTCTCCACCAATAGAGAGAAAACTGTGCATACAGCTGGCTGTAGCTTTGTTCTTTCCTCTTTCCTGCAAGCAACTTTTTAAACATCTACCATTTAGTGCTTCCTAGGTCGCATCCCTGGACAGAGTCAGAGTGAACTCTAACCATGAGAAACTGGCATCTGTAGTCACAATGCTCAAGAGGCTTCTTGTTTCTTTTTCTATCTTTACATATGTATGTGCTTTATAGACTTACATTATGTAAAAGCATAAGTGGGTGAAATACCCCACCTCAATGTCTTTTGCAAAATATACTTTTGTGGGTTGGCAGATAGAATCAATGAAAATGAAAGCTATATAAAAAGCCATATAGAAACTTATTGTCATGTAAGAAAATTAAAAATATACTTTCAGGTGGTGCTATAATATCTGTGATGAAAAAGAGGAGAAACCTTGAGGATTAAAGCTTGAAGTAGTTATGGGGGCAAGAGGATGAAAGGAGTGAGGGTTGGTTGAGTTAACCAAAACTAAAAATGTATGAACATGGCTTATGGAGACCCTCTAGTTTGTAAGCTAATTAAAAAATACATTTTAAATAGAAATTTGGGTATGGGTTCCCTGCTTGTGTGGACAGTGCTGGTGTGGGTAACCAAGAAGGCATGGGCTACTAAAATAAAAGCTTAGTTCCAAGCATGGTATACCTCCTTACAAGTAATTGGTAAGGGATGTCCCAGTGGACTCAAAAACCAACACAGGATATTGTCATTAATCTTGGTGGCTCACTGTAACTAGATGATAAGTCCCTGTTTCCAAATACACAACACATCTTGAACTGACTTTGAAACTTTCTCACTACTGGCTAGTTTTCATAGTAGCAGAAGGTGCAGTGAAGCCTACTGGGGAAGAAAAGACATCGATAGTCTTAGCTATTGCTAGACCCTGCACACTAGAATAATGACCTCCATTCAAACTGTTTCCATTGCTGCAATAGCAGTTTGACTGTTATGGGCATAATTGACTGATTTCTGAATGGATTTTAGGCCAGGTCCACAGGAGGGAATTCATACTTTGTACTGTAACCCCGGTCAAAAGCCATGGCTCAGTAGATCTTAGACCCTAAGGAGTACATACTGTTGTTGTTAATTTGATAGACAGCCAAGTTGTTAAACTATCTTCTAAATGTTATTGTATTTATACCTGTAGATCTTTGGTTAGATCCCAACTTTGGTTAGAATTTTCTTTTTGTAGTGGGTAGTGCAATGAAGAGACTCATGACTGTTCAAAGTACTGAGGATAAATGACTATGAGTCCTCAGTCATATATGAGATGGTCATAGAAACCTTCATCTCCAAGGCTCAGATAACTCTGTAGAAGTGGAGGTAGAAAGAGTATCAGAGCTGAAGGATGGGGAAGAGTGCTGTGATGTCTGCCTTTGGGATATGGCATGGCTGTTCTCATGAGCTAACAATAGGTGTGAATAACTGCCCAAGAATTCCACATGATCAAGCTAGGCAAAATTCCAACACAGATTGGAGAGAGATTCATAAGGTTTCTTTCCTAGCAGAGAAACTTTTGGCAGTTGATCACTGCAAGAGAAGAGAGTCATTTTTCTTTTTCATGTATGTCCACTGGTAGGCACGCTTCACTGAATGACCCTATATCTGTGTGCTTGCTGGCAAGACAAATTGGAATCAGTGAGGTATTTAAAAAAAAAAGGAGGATGCAAAGTCTGAAGGGGAACATTTTCCAGGGAATAGTTTAAGTTAGAAGAGGAAGTAAAGGGTATGATCAAAATACATTGCATATATGTATTAAGTTGTTAAAGAATAAATCATTTTTCAAAGCCTCCATTCTGTAGAATTCATTTATTTCTATAAAGGAGCCAATTCAATAACAGAAAAAAATTAGGAGGAAAATTTTCAGGCACATAAAAACAGTATTAGGGGACATCTCAGATCAGTCGTAGTGTTGAATCAGATGTTGATATTAAATTAGGTGTAGTGAGTCCATTCCACACCCTAGATTGCCTTTCAGTGTCAGAATTGGAGGATAAGAGAAGAAACATACACTGTGTGTGGGTGATGTGTGTGTACATGCAGGTGGGCAGAGTGTTCATGTGTGAGTGCTGGCATGCATGTGCCACTGCACAGATGTAGAAAAATGGACAATCTCAGGTGTCTGTCCTTAATATCCACATTATTTTAGACAGAGCTTATTGTTCAACAGTGTGTGCACCAGGCTGGTTGGTCCACAAGTTTGCAAGGATTTTTCTGTCTTAGACACACAAATGGTTGTAAGCTGCCATGTTGGTGCTGGGAATCAAACTCAGGTCCTTTGCAAGAGCAGCCAGTGCTCTTAACCACTGAGCCATCTCTACAACTCGGAGAATTTTGTAAGAAAACATTTTTCATAATTACCTTCTTTAAGCAAGAAACTCTAAAGCTGTAATAGAAATGTTTGGATTGGAAAGCAGTGAGATTTCTATGTGCTTTATTAAATCCTAACTTTAGGAGAAATTAGGTGTTTGCAGAATGTTGCTGGGTTTCTAGACAGAGAGCATTTCCTGGCAGCACCCAATACTATCAATTGGAATCTAAAAGAACTTCAGATTTAAGTGAAATGAGCAATTGAACAAACATCAGGAAAAAGTTTACCATGGCCATCTGACTACTCCATCACGTTGGCCCAACAATGCATCTCTGTGCTTGTGATGTCTTTCCTATGGAAACAGTTAGTGAAACTAAATAAAATATACAACTTTCCAATGCCAAATGGTCCCTGCTGCCTTAATTCAGTTCAGCTTGGCATTGGTACCACTGTAGATTCTTCTCATTCACAACACTGAATCATGGCTAATACTTGTTTTAGCTACTTTTCTATTTTAATAAGATACCAGGGCAAAGTAGAGAAGAAATAATTTATAGCTTGCTTATAGTTTCAGAGGGTTAGAGTTATGATCATCGTGGTCAGTAGAATGGCAGCAAGTAGGCAGGCATGGTGCTGGAGCGGTAACCATTGTCAGTTGAGCAGTAGCCAAGAGCTTACATCCATTCTACAAGCAGGGGCTAAAAGATAACTGGGAATGACATAGGCATTTGAAGCCTCAAAGCTCATCCCCAGTGATACTCATGCTCCATGAAGGCCACATCTCCTAATCCTCCCTAAGCAGTTCCATCAACTGGGGACATGAATCTTAAAGGTCCTTACTAATAAAATCAAACCTGAGGCCAGTTATTGGGGTGTATGCTGGAAAATCAGAGAAGCAGAATAAGCCACAGCTACCTCACCTTGCCAGTTCCTCAGCTGATCCTGTTTCCTCAGACGGAAGCCTCTGAGTCCTCATCCAGAATGAATCTCAGCTGAACTGTTGCTTGAAAGCCTAAAAGCTTAACCAACTAAAAGCTTCTAGTTTCTGGTCTTCACGCCTTATATATCTTTCTGCTTTCTGCCATCACTCCCTGGGATTAAAGGCGTGAGTCACCATGCTTGGCTGTATCCTTGAACACACAGAGATCCAGGTAGATCTCTGTCTCTGTTTTCTGACCCCAGATAAGTTTATTAGGGTTAGGGTGCACAATATTTGGGGGAGCACAATACCACCACAGAGACTGATTATTAAAAATATAAACCTATTTCAACCTACCACAGCACTGGTAAAATCTTGTTTACTATGAAGATATATATATATATGGAGAGAGAGAGAGAGAGAGAGAGAGAGAGAGAGAGAGAGAGAGAGAATGCTAGCTGTGCTTTAATTATATTAGATGAAAAACATCTCATCCTAAAGAAGAACCTGATATATTAACATGCAGCTTTCTTGATTTTCTTTTATGAACATGGTCCAAGATACCCACTTTCCTTTCTCTACTCTTTTGGCAAGCTTGACTCTTCTGAACTCAAAGTTTTCCTTATCTGTTTGCTTGCTTTCAAATTGTTAGTTCATTTTAAGTGGACACTATTTTCCATTATACACTATGGCTGTCTTATACCTACTGATTTATTTCTTACATTAGAGACTCTATACCAGTTCTAACAGTGTGAAACCTCATTAGATTAAAGTCAGTACCATAATGTTTTGGAGAGAAGCTCGAGTCTTATAAAGAAGTAGAAAAAAAGGTGAAAAAAGTCAAAGAACCATGCAATGATAAAGCCAGAATTTGCCATTAAACCATAATCTATCATTTAGTACAATGACTTTAAGAACACAGAGACTAAGAGTCTCCCTCTCTTATGACTCAAAGGGTACATTCTTTTGTTGAAATGATCAGCAGGCTTCCAATTTAGAGACACACATGCACACATAGACACACAAACACACACACACACACACACACACACACACACACACACACGTGCGTGCACACATACACATGTATACATACACATGCACACTCAAATACAACCAGAAACACATTTACCTTCATACCTACCTTTCAAGCAAGAAATACTAGAAATGAAAATGAATCGCCAAAAGTCATTGACAATGTTTCTGGTAATACTTTTACAAACCAACTGTGTTTTACTGCACTTGGTTTGGATATATTAAATGGTATTGGCAAATATTTTCAATATTGCTAACATTTTGATACTAAAACAGTATACTTAAAGCACAATTTTGAACTTATGTTGAAGCAAAACAATATAAGACTAGGACTGAGAAATGGGTTATAAAATTGAGGTATCAGGATTAGCTGTCATTATTGTAATTGTTTTAATCTTTAGTCATTGTCACAAAACCTGCAATAATACTGATCTGAATGTTACTGTTCAGGAAACTGAAGGAAAATGGAGTGCCTTGTGTCTGAGGCACACCACCTTCACCAGGAAAGGAAAGGGAATCTGAGAAATCTCAGGACACTTGAAACTTGGTTTCTAAGTGCTCATTGACAATGAGCTGGCTTATGCCTCTCTCTTGTCATATCCCTGCTACCATGTAAAGGAAGCAGACCAGATGAGTCCCAATTAATATGTTCGCATGTGTCAGTATTTGGCTATTGATTGCTGGTTAGTGCTGTACTCTTTTACATCACAAAAGATAGCTTGTATCCCAGAGCAATATAAATCAGAGAGATTGGTATTCATGTTAATAAATGGTTGATTTTTTGGCATTTATCGAGTTAATTGTTTTCCTTTAACCTACATTGAGTAGTTATATAATATGAAAAGCTCTTTTTCATATCCTTCTGTGCATACTGAGACTTCACATATAGAATATACCCGCCCCCGCAGAAAAAAAAAATTCAGTCGTTGCCAAAATCTACATTTTCATTTGGTGAACTAGTTAAATCTATTCATAATCTGGTGCCTGAATCAAATTTCAGAGCCGACTAGACTGACTTGGCTCCTGGTTTTTGTTGCTCAACCTGTCTCCGACTGAATTTAGCTATGATGTTACATCTCTAGCTGCTGAATTTCTAATAAGGGCAGCTTGTTTTCTTTTGCCGCTGAAGGGTTCATACACAAACTTCAGCATTTGCTGATCAGGGGATCATCTGGAGCCACTGTGGGGACAGACTTTGGAAAGAAACCCCTTCTTTCTTTAACTCCAGTGCTTCACTGTTTACGTCTAAATGTTCACTACAGTAGCTATGACTCAACAGAATATCTGTGAACTTTGTTGTGAACACACAGTGAAGGATCAAGAGAAAGCCATGAAGACTTAAAGGCTTCCTTATAAAGACAGCTGGCAACTTTGTATTTGTGTGACAGGGAGTGTGATGATCGATCAGGGTCAGACAGGACTGTTGCCTGGCATAGGGGCCTGTTTCATGCTTGAGAGATATGCTGAGATAACAGGAAAAGGAGATGGGGAGAAAAGACAGCATTTCAAAGTCGGTTGACAGACCTCAGGATAGCTGGATACTCAAATGAAACAAGAAATTAGAATAATGACTTTGGGGGAGGGGTGAATATAGTTCTTCTACTGTGCAGGCTAGGTAGCATATCATCTTCCCATCTGGCCTACCAACTAGGTGACAGATTTCATAGTTAACCTACACATACTACATCAGGAAACCCATGCAAAGTATAGTTAAACACTTTTATTTGCCCATAAGAAATATTAGTCTAATTTCTTTTTCTCAAAGTAGCACTAAGCTTTGTGATTCATGAGAAACATCAGATTCCGTGCCATGACCATATTTATTTAAACAGTGTTATAGAACTTATTTGCAGATATACTACAAATCATTGTTAAAAATCAAGGTCAGAGATAAGATGATTGTAATTTGAAGAGAAGCTGGAGTACACCACTATAGCCTATCTCAAAAAAAAAAAAAAAAGGAGATAAGTGGACATAGAGATAGACAGACAGACAGATGATATATAGATAATAGGTAGGTAGGTAGATAGGTAAATAGGTAGATAGATAGATAGAGAGAGAGAGAGAGATAGACAGATAGATAGATAGATCAGGATGTATATAGAATTCACAAGGTGATAATGTTTTGAATTCTGTGAGCCATATAATCTCCATGTTTTCTGAGCTCTGCTACTATAGCTCACAAAAGCAACCAGAGACAACATATATATACATATCTAGCATCTACAAATAGATATAGCTACCTTGCTATAAAAGTTTATTTACAGAAAATAAATCACATTTTGCCTCTGTCACTTTACCACTGAGCCCTGGTTCAATTACTGTCATATGAAATGAAAATGGATACAATATTGTTCCTGTCAGCTTTCAATTTCAAAAACACTGTATGAGGTAAACCATTTAAAACAGAAAAGATTTACTTTGGATGGCATTTTCAGAGATTTGCATACATGGTTCCTCGGTCCTGTTTCTCTAAGTGTGAGGTGAAGCACATATCTTGGTGAAATGGGCATGGCTGAGCAAAGCTGCTCACTTCCTGACATCGGGAAAGCAGAGAGAACAAGAGTCAGACATGTGAGAGTGAAAGGCAGAGAGTGGGGGCATGAAAGGAGAGAGAGAGAAACACACAGAGACAGACAGACAGACACACACACACACACACACACACACACACAGAGACAGAGACAGAGAGAGACAGAGACAGAGACAGAGAAACACACACACACAGAGAGACAGAGAGACAGAGAGAGACAGAGAGAGACAGAGAGACAGAGAGAGACAGAGAGACAGAGAGAGAAAGACAGAGAGACAGAGAGAGACAGAGAGAGATCAGAGACAAGTCATATCCCCTAAATACATGTTCCCAATGACTTGCAACTAAGGCCCATTAATAGGCCACTCTATTATGAACTCATAAGTGGATCAATTCATTGGTATCTTTAGCACTTTCTAAATCGAATCTACTGTTTGTTTTTAAAGACTTACTTATTTTTACATGTATAGATATTTTATTGTTACAAAAATCTGTGCAGCATCTATGTACCTGTTGTCTACAGAAGCCAGAAGAGGGTATCATGCCCTTTAGAACTGGAGTTACAGATAGACAGATAGTCATAGGCCACCATGTGGGTGTCAAAAATCTAAACCACATCTATAAAGACAAAAAACAGGACTCTCAATCACTGATCCATATCTTCATCCCCTATCCACTCTCAATAGTGTCATCAGATTAGGATAAAACCCTTGATGTGCAAACCATTTACAAAGACACTTTATATGCAAACTGCAAAAATGCATGGTTGTCAATAATATAGTTATGTGACAAATAAACAAACATTCCAATCTTGCATGAAGAAGGGCTCTAGAGTTGTAAAATCCTTCATGGTTTAGCTGTACCTAAGTGTACTCAAAGGGTTTTCATATATTTTCTACAGTGATTGTTTTTCTACTGTTACTCTGAGGAAGAAAGAAGTAGGGGGTGTTTCAGATCACACTTTCCCTGTTTAGTATGTGTTGACTTACTTTATATATGTGTATGAGTGTGGGTAGAAGACACTAAGCAGAACTGGGGGGAGATAGATAATGGTGGGTGGACATAATCAGTATAGATTGAATACATATATGGAAACTCAAATGACTGAAAAACACTTAAAGAAATGTTCAACATCCTTAGCCATCAGGTAAATGCAAATCAAAATGGCTTCAAAAGTCCATCTTATAACTCTCAAAATGGCTAAGGTCAATAACACAAGTGACAGCTCATGCTGGTGTGGATGTGGAACAAGGAGAACACTCCTCCATTGCTGGTGGGAGTGCAAACTTGTACAGCCCCTATGGAAATCAATATGGCTTTTCTCAGAAAGTTGGAAATCAAGACATAGTTCAAGACACAGCTATTCCACTCTTGAGGATATATACTCAAGGACACTCTATCCAACTCAAAGACATTTGTTCATCTATGATCATTGTGGCTTTATACGTAATAGCCAGAAACTGAAAACAACCTATATGTCCCACAACTGAAGAATAGATAAAGAAATTGTGACATATTTACTCATTGAAGTATTACTCAGCAGTTTTTGAAAAATACAGCATTAAATTTGCAAACAAATGTATGCAACCAGAAAAAAAATCCAACTAGATAGTGGTGGCACACATTTTCAATCCCAGAAGTTGGGAGACAGAGGCAGACAGATCTCTGTCAGTTCCAGGCCAGACTGATCTACAAGGTGAGTCAGGGATAGCCAGTAATGTTGCACAGAGAAACAAAACAAACAAAGAAAAAATTAAAAGAAAAGAAAAATCCTTCTGAGTGAGGTAAGTGAGGGGAAATGGAAGGAGAAAGTGCAGGATGAGATAACTGGAATTGAGGGGTGTTTAGGAGGTAGTGTGGAAACCTAGTGTAGTGGAAGCTTACTGGAATCTATGAGGGTAACCCTAGTGAGGACTCCTAGTAATGAAGGATACAAGACTATGAACTGGCCATCTTTGTAACCAAGCAAAGCTTCCAGTGGCAGAACTGGGTCACATTTGGTTGAGTTGTTGGTCAAAGAACTCGCATAGAAATCCTTAAACAACTTGGAATGATGCTAGGATACAAGACTGCTCTCTGAAAACTGACATCCAGCTCTGTTGCCAAGTCCAACTTCCACTCAGCTCATTGAATGTAGAGGTCAAGCTGGTGCAGACTAAGAGAGTAGAGGAATTACCAAAATGTGTCACAGAGACATAAAGGGAGCATATATTATTGGGAAAATGTGATAGAGTTGCACAAGTCATCAGTTTGTAAGGCAGGGACCATCTCTGAAGTGAAATAGACTGAAGAACAGTAAAGCAAGCTATGTCTGTATTTGGGAAGTTAAGATTTCCTCAAGGAGGTGCTGGCTTTACTGGTTTTCACTGAAGTTGTCCATATGCTACCTGAAGTCCTCTATGAACGTCATAGAGTTTCACAGCAAGGGGCCCTTTAAATCAGTACACCACTGAAATTTGAGGTATTTCTATGAAAATGTTAAGTCTGTCTGTATGTAGTTTTTATAATCATTCAAAGGTAAATTAAAATATTGAAAAACATATCCATGAAATGTCAAATGTACAAAAGCCATGAAATTATAATGATACTTCATGGATTTATAAAATTTTGCTTTTATTCTCAACTAAAGCAAAAAAGGAAGAAAGAAGGAAGGAAGGGAGGAAGGAAGGAAGGGAGGAAGGAAGGAAGGAAGGAAGGAAGGAAGACAGACAGACAGACATTTTTGCGATATCTAGCCAAAACAGGATTTTTATGAAGAATGCTTAAGGTAGAAGAAGGTAATAGAAGGGTGAACTGAGATTAGAAAAAATAGGTCCAGGCTGGAGAGATGGCTCAGCCGTTAAGGCTAGGCTCACAACCAAAAATATAAGAAAAAATAGGTCTGTGTAGTTGACATGTTTTTTGAGTCAGTATCACATAGCCTCAATGAGCTACAGACCCTCTTATAGAGATAACTGTAATCTACCTGCCTCCATCTTCCAAGTACTAGGATTGTAGGCATAAGCATATTTAAATTTAGTCCTCCTTTGAGGACAACACCAATAGACATATCATAGTTGATGGAGAAAACCCAATCCCTACAGCTGAAGGCAAATAAGAAATGCAGAGAGTGGGAGAAATAATCTTCCCAGGGAAGTAACAATCGGTTATCTAACACCAAGTGGTCAGACCTGAAAAATATTCCTACAAGTAACATTATATAGACTGAGCAGGTTATATAGAAATATAGGAATGCATATGTAGGGGGTTTGGAAGGAGGAAAGAGAAGGGAGAAATTTAATTATATTATAATCTCAAAATAGGAATTAAAAAAACAATAATTCTATGTTTTTTCTCTCCACTCCCAATTTTATGGTTGGGCTTTTGTTAGCTTGCTCATTCCATTTCTCTACAACTATTCTTGGCTCTATTTTTCTCTTGTGAGGTAATAAAGTTGACTTGACTCATTTGGCTGAGCCAAAGCCTGAGGTCTACAGTCAATGGTCATGAGCAATATTGCTTGCCAATAACATCTAAACTGATTTCATATTAATTAGCACCCTTTATGAGTTTTCTATCCTTAACCACATCTCATATTCCACTCGATTGTAACTTTCTTCCTCTTTTGTTTCATGGGTGGGAATCTCTCCAGCTCTTTGTTTTATTATCATCATGAGAAATGTTTGTTCCTTCCTACCAGGAGAAAGAAAATTCAAACTAAATTTCTATTAATAAGCACATCAAACCTGGGTTTGCAACTGGCTTCATAATTATTTCTCTTGTGCCCATTGCCTGACATTTCACACATTTTATATGTATAACAAATATCTGTTTATTTAATGGATAGCTAAAACTCTATCATTTTTCAGTCTTTATCTTTGAATGGCCTGTAATAATGCTCAAGGCATATTATTTAGGATATTGGTGCTATTGAGACATTCCCTAAACCATCAGTTACTGTTGGTACCACAATTAATATGACAGCAAAGATATCATGATGAAAAACAAATAAACTAGCAATAAGATACAGTAAGAAAGAAAAAGTATATGGATATGTTAAACATTATATATATATATATATATATAATATATATATATAATATATATATATATATATATATATATATATATATATATATTGAAACTTTCTGGCCACTAATTTAGTGTACTTGGAAAAGCTCTAGGCCAATGAAAGACCCAACTGGAAGGTACCCAAGAGGTGATAGCCAAATTTGTGCTCTAATCTCTATGTTCACAAGTGAAACTTAAACACTTGTACACCCCCAAACATGAACAAAAACACATGAAAAAGTGAATATTTGGAAACACTGTATTCACTATAATGGCTGATTTGGGAGTTTACCATACATTTCCACTTATCAGTTATGCTCAGTGGATAGCAACATTAAGTTAGTAATATGCAAGTACTAAGTAAATCTCTGGAGAATAAACTGTTATATAAATTGGGTAAAACTAAGATTTGGGTATATTGAAGTGATCTGAAAAAGAATGTATTGCAAAATTTTCAATATCCCCCATCCCTAGGAAAATGCTTGTTCCACACAGAAGTTAGCCACACATTGTTTCAGCATGGTCCCATATTATGTGCCCATAGGTGGCCTCTGTCATGTTCTGTGCCCTGTAGACTTACTCAGAGTCATACCCAGCATGATTATAGCAAGCTGAGAACTTTGGTATTTGATATTTAGGTCCTTTTCTTCACAAGACCTGTTCACTTTTTTATGGAGATGTAGAGAAATACACATAGTTCAGGAAATGGATATTTTCAGAGTTTGAGCATAAATTATCCTCATTGCTGATGTAGATCTCAAAGACTTTGAGGCAAATATATGTCAGCTGGAGATACCCTTCACACTACCCATTTGAAAGACAGCTTTTCTCTTTGTCCTCAGACTATAACAGCCCCATATTCAAACTCAATTTCTACTAATTTAAGCCCATTTAACCTGAAGAAAAAGCCAAGAGGGTGAGTTGGTTGGGGTCATTTATTCTGCCAAGTTTGGGTGGGTTTGTACTCGCTGAGGGTTGGAGCCAGGCCTGATCATTACAAGCTGGCACAGTTAAGTAAGCTACCACACCTTTAATGAACTTAATTCCTCTGTTTTGACAGAATTCCCATTTCCAGTGATTCACACTTTATGTTTTAGACACTTCTCCTATAGGTGTTTGCCAAAGACCCTTCCTGGCAGCCGGGCACTAGATTAGTTAAAAAACTAGCACCAGGGTAAGAAATGTCAAAAAACATCTTTTGCTCTTCTGTAAGGCAGATTGGGACATTGACTGTCCAGACTCAAAAACATTCAGTTGACTGTCACACTCACCTCAGATCCTTCCTATCCATCATAGTTTGATTATATTTTACACAACATAGCAACTAGGCTCTTGGGAAGTGACTATGAAGACTATTAATTAGATCTAGACAGATACAAGTGTGTTAAATATTCTGTAGTTGCTAAATACCATGATCAGAAATTTTATTCTATTTCAAGAGAAAGAAAAAGAGGCACTATTTGGAGATAAAAGGGCTTACCAGAACTAAAAGAGCCTATAGTAGTTCCCAATCATTGCTCTGTAAATTAAAATTTGGGGTACTTGAAGGCTAGTGGGAGTAAAAGATATAATCTTAGTTCATCGTTACATCTCAGCTAGGGAGATGACAATGAGTAGCAGCTTTGTGTGTGTATGGGTTATTAAATGTTATATTTATATACATATATATATATATATGTGTGTGTGTGTGTGTGTGTGTGTGTGTGTGTGTGTGTGTGTTAGCTGCATATATGTGTGCCAAACTTGTATGCCTGGTGCCTACTGAGTCCAGAAGAGAGCATGATATTCCCTTGAACTAGAGTTACAGATGGTTGTGAGCTACCACGTGGGTGCTGAGAATAGAACCTGAGTCTTCTGCAAGAGCAAAATTCTTTCTTAACCAATGAATCATCTCTTATGTTCCCACAAATATTTTAAAAGTAAGGCCTACATCAAGTCTTAAAATTTTATTCAAGGTCAGTGGCTATTATGTGTAACAGGAATCTTAATAGGTCTTATTAGTAAAATCAAACCTGAGGCCAGTTATTGGGGTCAACGCTGGAAGATCAGAGAGACAGAACAAGCCACAGCTACCTCACCTCACCAGTTCCTCAGCTGGTCTTGTTTCCTCAGACTGCAAGCTTCTTAGTCCTTATCTAAATGAATCTCAGCTGAACTGCTGCTAGAAGCCTAAAAGCTTAACCAGCCAAATGCTTAATTAGCCCTGGTGCCTGGTTTTCACGCCTTATACATCTTTCTGCTCTCTGCCATCACTGCCTGGGATTAAAAGTATGAGTCACCCTGCCTAGCTATTTCCAATGTGGCCTTGAACTCACAGAGATCCACCTGGCTCTACCTCCCAGTGCTGGGATTAAAGGCGTGTGCCACCACTGCCTATCATGTTTAATATTGTGGCCGTCCTGTTCTCTGACCCCAGGTAAGTTTATTTTGGGGAACACACAATATTTTAGGGGAACACAATACCACAATTATGTGTTGGAACTAAGACCAAGATTTACATTTGTTTGGTTCCAAAACCTATACCATGTTAACAAATGTATGTGAATGCATGGTGTGTGTGACGGCACATGTGCAGTGGTCAGGGAACAACTTGCCAGAGTTGGTTCTCTCCATACACTATTTGGGTCCCAAGAATCACAATCAGGTAAGTCATCAGGTTTGGTGCCAGTACCTTTACTTGCTGACTCATCTCACCAGAAGGGAAACCTATATCTTCAAACTCTACTCCAAGATTAGAAAAGTTTAATGTAAAGTGACAGAAAAGGATTTGAGAGACATATGCACTGAGACTAACATACACTTCTACTCCTGTAGCAATTGGAATCAACCATTGACAATGTGTAGGTAAATAACTATGACTGTGTCAATAAAACTTTATTGATAAACATGGACAATTGACTAGATGAACTAGAAGTTAGGGCGTGAATCAGGTTTGCTGATTTCTATTGTATTATACACTTTAACCTTGATTTTCAAAACTTTTTTTAAACATTTCAAAGACTGTTGCAAGGAGATCTGGTAGTTCAGACCTCTAATTTCAAGTAACAGGGACACTGAGGCAGGGGAATTACAAGTTCATAACTACCTGCAATGTTGAATCAGTCCAAGGGAAGCCTGGAAAATTTATTGAGATCTGTTTTAGAACAGTAAAGTAAAACTAAATAATTAAATAAATAAATGGGTGCTGGGAATGTAGCTCAGTGGGAAAGTATTTGATTCACGTGAGCAAGCTCCTAGGTTGCATACCCAGCACCTCAGGCAAACAAGTTAGCAAACTAATGTAATAAAAAATAAAATCAATTGTTAAATAGATTGAGATGGCTTAGAAGTTAAGCAATATCATTACTCTTTCAGACAACCTGAATCCAATTCCCCCAATCTGTGTTGGGTGGTTCACAACCACCACAAATTCCATTTCCAGAGTACCTGAATCCCTCTACTGGGTGCTACAGGAACCTACATTCAAGTGTGTACATGTGCATGAACACACACACACACACGCACACACACACACACACGGGGGGGGGGGCAGTTAAGAGAGAGAGAGAATTTTTAATAAATAAAATGAAAAAAAAAATGTTTAAAAAGCAAACATTCCATTCATTCTTTCACACTGCCTTAGGGACTGGGTCATATTATGGTGTATTGGTGTATGTATGTATAATAAATTAGGGCCTCTCTTGAGTCTACTTAGCACATTTAATTATAAGTTATTAATATGTTCCCTTGGCCTCTTATTTTTGATCTTCCTTAACTGTTTTCTCCTCATTTCCTTTCGGTGTTTTTTTTTTGTTTATCTGATGCTCCCAGTATTTTGATTACAAAAACAAACAATATTTTCCTCTTTCTAGAAAAATCCACATTGCACTCACACTGTTAGGTGATATTCTTTTATTTTTTTATTTTATTATTTTTTATTATTATATTTGTGTTTTAATTTTACATATCAGCCATGGGTTCCCCTGTCCTCCCCCCTCAGCCCCCCCCCACCTCCCCCCATCGCCTCCCCTCTATTCCCATCTCCTCCTGGGCCAAGACTCCCCTGAGGATTCATTTAAACCTGGTGGATTCAGTACAGGCAGGTCCAGTCCCCTCCTTCCAGGCTGAGCAAAGTGTCCCTGTGTAAGCCCAAGGTTCCAAACAGCCAGCTCATGCACTAAGGACAGGTCCTGGTCACACAGCCTGGGTGCCTCCCAAACAGTTCAAGCTATTCAATTGTCTCACTTATACAGAGGGCCTGATCCAGCCGTTGGTTCATAATTCATGTGCTTCCATTCATTTGGCTATTTGTCCCTGTGATTTTTCCAATCTTGGTCTTAACAATTCACGCTCTTACAGTCCCTCTTCTTTCTCAACAATTGGACACCTGGAGCTCCACCTGGGGCCTGGCTGAGGATCTCTGCATCCACTTCCATCAGTTATTGGATGAGAGTTCCAGTACAACTGCTAGGGTGTTTGGCCTTCTGATCACCAGACTAGGTCAGATCAGGCTTTCTCTCGACCTTTGCCAGCAGTCTACAAAGGATGTATCATTGTGGATTTCTGGGGACCTCTCCAGCACTCTGCCCACTCCTGTTCTCATGTGGTCCTCATCCATCATGGTCTACCATTCCTTGTTCTCCCTTTCTGTTCCTGATCCAGCTGGGATCTCCTGCTCTCCCAAGCCTCCCTTCCCTCAAACCTTGCCCTTCATTTCTCCCATTCTCGTCCAGGTTGTTCATGTAGATCTCATCCATTTCTCTGTCATTGGGTGATCCCTGTGTCTTTCCTAGGGTCCCGTTTTCTAGGTAGCCTCCCTGGGGTTGTGTAGCAGTCTAGTCCTCTTTGTTTTACATCTAGTATCCTCCTATGAGTGAGTACATACCATGTTTGTCCTTCTGAGTCTGGGTTACCTCACTCAGGATGATTTTTTTCTAGATCCATCTATTTGCCTGCAAACCTCATGATGTCATTGTTTTTCTCTGCTGAGTAGTACTCCATTGTGTATATGTGCCATATTTTCTTTATCCATTCTCCAGTTGAAAGGCATCTAGGTTGTTTCCAGGTTCTGGCTATTACAAACAATGCTGATATGAACATAGCTGAGCAAATGCCCTTGTGGTATGATTGAGCATTCCTTGGGTATATGCCCAAGAGTGCTACAGCTGGGTCGTGGGGGAGATGGATTCCCAATTTTCTAAGGAAGCACCATATTGATTTCCAAAGTGGATGTGCAAGCTTGCATTCCCACCAGCAGTGGAGGAGAGTTCCTCTTGCTCCACATCCTATCCAACATAAGCTGTCTTCTGTGTTTTTGATCTTAGCCATTCTGACAAGTGTAAGGTGGTATCTCAGAGTCGTTTTGATGTGCATTTCCTGGATAATTAGAGATGTTGAGCAATTCCTTAAATGTCTTTCAGCCATCTGAACTTCCTCTGTTGAGAATTCTCTGTTTAGTTCTATAGCCCATTTCTTAATTGGACTGTTGGGCATTTTGATGTCTAATTTCTTGAGTTCTTTAAATATTCTGGATATCAGCCTTCTGTCAGATATGGTGAAGACCTTTTCCCATTTTGTAGGCTGTTGCTTTGTCTTGTTGACCGTGTCCTTTGCTCTACAAAAGCTACTCAGTTTCAACAGGTCCCATTGATTGATTGTTTCTCTCAGTGTCTGTGCTAATGGTGTTATATTTAGAAAGTGATCTCCATGCCAATGTGTTCAAGAGTACTTCCTACTTTCTCTTCTATCAGGTTCAGAGTAACTGGATTTATGTTGAGGTGTTTGATCCACTTGGACTTAAGTTTTGTGCATGGTGACAAGTATGGATCTATTTGCAACCTTCTACACATTGACATCCAATTATGCCAGCACCATTTGTTGAAGATGCTTTCTTTTTTCCATTGTACATTTTTGGCTTCTTTGTCAAAAATTATATGTTCATAGGTGTGTGGATTAATGTCAGGGTCTTCAGTTAGATTCTGGTGGTCCACATGTCTGTTTTTATGCCAGTAACAAGCTGTTTTTATTACGGTAGCTCTATAGTAGAGCTTGAGGTCTGGGATTGTGATGCCTCCAGAGATTGTTTTATTGTACAGGATTCTTTTGGCTATCCTGGGTTTTTTGTTTTTCCATATGAAGTTGAGTATTATTCTTTCCAGATCTGTGAAGAATTGTGTTGGTAATTTGATGGGGATTGTGCTGAATCTGTAGATTGCTTTTGGTAAGATCGCCATTTTTACTATGTTAATCCTGCCTATCCATGAGCATGGGAGATATTTCCATTTTCTGACATCTTCTTCAATTTCTTTTTCCAGGGACTTAAAGTTCTTATCATATAGGTCCTTCACATGCTTAGTTAGAGTAACCCCAAGGTATTTTATATAATTTGTGGCTATTGTAAAGGTTGATGTATCTCTGATTTCCTTCTCAGCCTGTTTGTCTATTGTATATAGGAGGGCTACTGATTTTTTTTTTTTGAGTTGATCTTGTAGCCTGCTATATTGCTGAAGGTTTTTATTAGCTGTATCAGTTCCTTGGTTGAATTTTGGGGTCACTCATGTATACTATCATGTCATCTGCAAATAGGGAAAGCTTGACTTCTTCCTTTACAATTTGTATCCCCTTAATCTCCTTATGTTGTCTTATAGCTCTGGCTAGAACTTCAAGTACTATATTGAATAAGTAGGGGGAGAGGGGACAGCCTTGCCTTGTTCCTGAGTTTAGTGGTATTGCTTTGAGTTTCTCTCCATTTAATTTGATGTTGGCTGTTGGCTTGCTGTAGATTGCCTTTATTATGTTTAGGTATGTTCCCTGTATTCCTGATTGCTCCAAGACCTTTATCATGAAGGGGTGTTGGATTTTGTCAAATGCCTTTTCTGCGTCTAGTGAGATGATCATGTGGTTCTTTTCTTTGAGTTTGTTTAAATGCTGTATTACATTGACAGACTTTCGTATGTTAAACCACCCTTGCATCCCTGGGATGAAGCCTACTTGATCATGGTGGATAATTGTTTTGATGTGTTCTTGGAGTCTGTTTGCCAGTATTTTATTGAGTATTTTTGCATCAATGTTCATGAGGGAGAGCGATCTGTAGTTCTCTTTCTTTGTTGCATCTTTGTTTGGTTTAGGAATCAGGGTAATTGTAGCCTCATAGAAGGAGTTTGGTAATATGCCTTCTGCTTCTATTGTGTGGAACAATTTAAAGAGTATTGGTATTAAGTCTTCTTTGAAGATCTGGTAGAATTCTGCAGTGAAACCATCTGGTCATGGGCTTTTTTTGTTTGGGAGCCTTTTAATGGCTGATTCTATTTCCTTAGGGGTTATTGGACTATTTAAATGGTTTATCTGGTCTTGATTTAACTTAGGTATGTGGTACCTATACAGAAAATTATCCATTTCTTTTAGATTTTCCAGTTTTGTGGAGTAGAGGTTTTTAAGTATGACCTGATGATTCTCTGGAGTTCCTCATTGTCTGTTGTTATGTCCCCATTTCATTTCTGATTTTGTTAATTTGGATGCTCTCTCTCTGTCTTTTGGTTAGTTTGGATAAGGGCTTGTCTATCTTGTTGATCTTCTCAAAGAACCAACTCTTTGTTTCATTAATCCTTTGTATTGTTCTCTTTATTTCTATTTTAGTGATTTCAGTTCTCAATTTGATAATTTCCTGGCATCTGTTCCTCCTGGGAGACTTTGCTTCTTCCTGTTCAAGGGCTTTCAGATGTGCTGTCAAGTCACTAGCATGAGATTTCTCCAGCTTCTTTATGTGGGCATTTAGTGCTATGAATTTCCCTCTTAGCACTGCTTTCATAGTGTCCCATAAGTTTGGGTATGTGGTGTATTCATTTTCATTGATCTCTAGGAAGTCTTTAATTTCTTTCTTTATTTCTTCCTTAACCCATTGATAATTCAATTGAGCATTATTCAGTTTCCATGAGATTGTAGGATTTCTGTAGTTTTTTCTGTTGTTGAAATCTAACTTTAAACCATGGTGGTCTGATAGAAC
Organism: Onychomys torridus; assembly: GCF_903995425.1. Taxonomy (NCBI): domain Eukaryota; kingdom Metazoa; phylum Chordata; class Mammalia; order Rodentia; family Cricetidae; genus Onychomys; species Onychomys torridus. The sequence goes on along the minus strand of NC_050450.1, from coordinate 99,789,339 downwards.
ACAGGAAGTTATTCCAATTGTTTTGTATCTATTGAGATTTGCTTTGTGGCCAAGTATGTGGTCAATTTTAGAGAAGGTTCCATGGGGTGCTGAGAAGAAGGTATATTCTTTTTTGTTCAGGTGGAATGTTCTGTAAATATCTATTAAGTCCATTTGAGCCATAACATCAGTTAAGACCATTATGTCTCTGTTAAGTTTCAATTTGGCCGATCTGTCCAGAGGTGAAAGTAGGGTGTTGAAGTCTCCCACTATTAATATGTGGGGTTTTCTATGTGATTTAAGCTTTAGTAATGTTTCTTTTACATATGTGGGTACACTTGTGTTTGGGGCATAAATGTTCAGAAGTGAGACTTCATCTTGGTGGATCTTTCCTGCGATGAGTATGTAATGTCCTTCCTCATCTCTTTTGATTGATTTTAGTTTGAAGTTTATTTTGCTGGATATTAGGATGGCTACACCATCTTGCTTCTTAAGACCATTTGATTGGAAAGTCTTTTCCCAGCCTTTTATTCTTAGGAGGTGTCTGTCTTTGAATTTAAGGTGTGTTTCTTGTATGCAGCAGAAAGATGGGTCCTGTCTTAGTGTCCATTCTGTTAGTCTGTGTCTTTTTATAGGTGAATTAAGTCCATTGATATTAAGGGATATTAATGACCAGTGATTGTTCATTCCTGTTATTATTTTTAATTTTTGGTGGTAGTGTGTGTGTACTTCTCTTCTTTAGGGTTTACTGCTGTGGTGTTATCTATTACCTGTGTTTTCATGGGTGTATCTGCCTTCCTTAGGTTGGAAGTTTCCTTCTAGTGCTTTCTGTAGGGCTGGGTTTGTGGATAAGTATTGTTTAAATCTGTTTTTGTCTTGGAAGGTCTTGTTCACTCCATCTATGATGATTCAAAGTTTTGCTGGGTATATTAGTCTAGGCTGGCATCCATGGTCTCTTAGTGTCTGTTTTATATCTGTCCAGTTCCTTCTGGCTTTCAAAGTCTCCATTGAGAAACCGGGTGTTATTCTGATGGGTTTGCCTTTATAAGTCACTTGGCCTTTTTCCTTTGCTGCCCTTAATATTCTTTCTTTCTTCTGTATGTTTAGTTGTTTAATTATTATGTGGCAAGGGAACTTTTTTGGGGGGTCTAGTCTGTTTGGTGTTCTATAGGCTTCTTGTATCTTCATAGGCATTTCATTCTTTAAGTTGGGAAAGTTTTCTTCTATGATCTTGTTAAATATATTTCCTGTGCCTTTGAGTTGGTATTCTTCTCCTTCCTCTATCCCTATTATTTCGTAGGTTTGGTCTTTTCATGGTGTCCCAAATTTCTTGGACATTTTGGGTCATGACTTTGTTGGTTTTAGTGTTTTCTTTGACTGATGAATCTATTTCTTCTACCGTATCTTCAACACCAGAGATCCTCTCTTCCATCTCTTGCATTCTGTTGGTTATACTTGCATCTGAAGTTCCTGTTTGTTTACTCATATTTTCTATTTCCAGCATTCCTTCTGCTATTGTCTTCTTCATTTTTTCTACTTCCCTCTTCAGGTCTTGGACTGTTTCTCTTGCTTTTTCATGATTTTCTTTCAGGGACTTATTGTTTTCTTCTGCTTTAATTGTCCTTTCCTCTAGTTTTTTATAGCATTCTTCCCATTTTTTATTTGTCTGTTCCTCCACTTTATTTTTGATTTCTTCTATATAAGGCTCTAGCCTCTTCATGATGTTACTTATAAGGTTGTTTTCTTCTTCTTCTTCTTCTTCTTCTTCTTCTTCTTCTTCTTCTTCTTCTTCTTCTTCTTCTTCTCCTTCTCCTCCTCCTCCTCCTCCTCCTCCTCCTCCTCCTCCTCCTCCTCCTCCTTTTTCTTCCATTCCATGATGTTCAGGTCTAGCTGTTAGAGAAGGGATAGGTTCTGGTGATGCTGTATTGCTCTTTATTTGGTTGTATGTACTTCTGCCTTGACGTCTGCCCATCTCCTTGTGGGTTTGTTCTTGGTCTTATCATTATACTTGGTCCAGACAGAGCTGACAGATTTAGGGAGCTCTGGTCCAGATGAGAGTGCTGGCCGGATAGGAGCTGGGCGGCTGGACTCTGAGTCTCAGGAAGTCCCTGGAGTCTCCTTATCTTGCCCAGATGGGAGCTCCTCTTGTCCAGATGGGAGTTCCAGGACAGGATGGAAGCTCTGGTCCAGATGGGAGTTCCGGGCGGATGGTAGCTTGGGGCTTTCTGGTCCAGATGGGAGTTCTGGGGCGGATGAGAGGTGGGGGCTGATCTCTGAGTCTCAGGAAGTGGCTGGGGTCTCCGGCAAATGGGTGTGGGGGCAGGGTGTGGAGACTGCAGGGTCTGCCTGCAGTCTTGGAAAAGGAGAGCCTTCCCTCAGGGCCGGAAGCTGGGGCCAAGTTGGGCAGGTCCTCCTGGGATGGCTGGTGCCCAGGGGTGGGACCCAGAGGTGGTTGCCTCTCTGACTACAACCCCAGGCACTCACCTCTGGTCCAGATGGGAGTTCCAGGGTGGATGGGAGCTGGGGGTAGGTCTCCGATATTCTTTTAATATGAAGCTGTGCATCACTGTGCCTTCGATTTCTCTCTGCATTGTACAGAATCAGCAGTTTCGGATTTTGTCGTGAATTTTTAAAGCAGGAAAGTATGATGACAATGTCAGGATCCTATACAAAGACAGTTGTCCTGTGTTTTTCCGAGAATACAGTTTGTTTGGAGTTTTCATCTCCTTGAGTTTTCTCCTCCTCAATAGTAAGGGGGCATTGCCACCTGGTGGAAAAAATACTGAGGGGGTCACCTTGTGAAAATATGGATATCATGTTTATATGGACTAGGGGTTTTTACCTTATCATTCCAGCACTTGGTGGTGCTTGAACAAGCTCCCTTTCAAGTTCAGAGCCTAAAACAATTAAATACAAGAAAACATAGCTAATGATTCCATTTCAATAAACAGGGTCAAGTTGTCACTGTAGAATGAGATGCTTGGAGGGCTGTTTGCTCTTTCTACTTATTAAAACCCCACAGAGTCATTTCCCCCTCATTTATAGATTTTTCCACCTTTATTTCTACAATTTTAAATGACTTCCTTTATGATTGGCTATTTTGCATTGCTGTTTTCAGTCATGCTCAGGTCCTCCAAATATATCTCCTTAACATTAACCTAATTTGTGTTTGAGCTATGTTGACATTTTGTTCCTCTCTATTTGTGGCCTGTGTCTACTAACCCCTTGATTTTTGTCGTCCTTCAGTCAGAAATCTCCCTTTCATTTCTGACCTTTCTTTCCTGAGTTCTCAAAAGCATTATAGGTATGATTTATATAAGTGAGTGTCTCTAATACTTATAGCCCTTGACCTCTTTGCCAACTCAACTTCATCCTTAAAATTCTTCCTTGGTTTCCAGCTGTGTGGTTTCCTAATTCCATTCTCAGTATGGCTGTCACCTCTAACCCCCCACCCCAGTGTGTGTGTGTGTGTGTGTGTGTGTGTGTGTGTGTGTGTGTGTGTGTATTCTGCCCGCATCCCTTCTTAGTATGACCACTTTGCCTGGTCTCATTTTTTTTTTTTTTTTTTTTTTTTTGTCTTTGGGCATCAAAGATGAAGTTGTTACCAACAGGTCATTCTTTCCACAGTCAAACTTTCTGGCTGGATTCATTTATTCTTATAACTAATATTTCTTAGACTGGGTGGATATCACCTTTCTTGGAGTGGTACCCAAGTTGTGCCTACCTTCTTAATCCCTAGCATTGGTTTAATTCTACTCTTGCCCAAAGCAAGGGAACTTAGTTGTTTTCCTAACCATGTGATTTCCCAACTCTTATATTTAGATAAGGGACATCACTCCCAATATTTAGTATTATTAATCTTAGCAATTAAAAAACAAGTTGCATTGTCTCCATCTGTCATCCTGGGCTTCTTCTAAATTCTTTAACTGAGTCAATTTCATGAACTGAAGATCTCTATCTCTTTTAGTCACCATTGTGAGTACACATCTGGACAGCAAATGTTTGCTGATAAAGAAGTGAAGCGAGGCTGTTGAGGTGGCTTAACTGGTAAAGGCACTTGTCACCAACCTGATGATCTGAACTCAATCTCCAAATCCCACATAGGGAAAGGAGAGAATTGACTCCCACAAGTTGTTTTTTGATGTCCACACATGTACACAGAGCATGCACACACCATTGAAAAGATAAATAAGTGTAATGCAAAAACATTTTAAAGAAAGGAACACATGTTCCCATTGCAACACCTAGCTTATATGTCATGACTCTAAAAGTAGGGACAAGCTTTTAGATTGTAGAATTCCTGTGTGGCTGCACATTAAAATGACATGGGAATATTAAAATCCAAACTTCCTAGGAGCCACGTCCACATATAATGGGTGACTAGGACAATTGTGAAGACTAAGTGCAATTGAACTAAGTGCAATACATAGCCTGAGAATTTCTCAATGGTGTCTGCTACCTTTGGTTTTGTAAACTTTTATCTGACCTACTAACTAGCATTCTGTCCTACTGAGGAAATTCATACACAGTTACTTGCTTTGACTGTTAGTGTAAGAAAATTCAAATAATTTCTGTGGATTTGACTCTAATATGAGAGCATTCACTACGCTGATCAATTACACTGTTCTTTATATATTTTGTCTTTATATTGGTCACAAAACAGCCAATGACCATGAACATGAAAAAATAAAATGCCCTTGGAATGCTTCACTTTCCCATCTAGAGATCTCTGATATCGTATATCCTTTATCCTGCTTCTAAAGCATAATTCATTCTTTATGGGAAATCATATGTAGACCACTATCCATGGGTGGAATTTTGGCTTTTTCTTTCAGAAGAATTAAATATGATACAAAAAGAAAAGGAAAAAAAAAGCTGACAGAAACCAATAAAAATGTGTCTTTGCATAAATCAAATCCCTTGCCACGCATCAGGATGGCTCTCTCCCATAATCTCAGCACTTGGGATGCTGAGGCAGGGGGATTGGGAAGTCAGTCCTAGGTTATGCTCCTTAATAGGACCCTATCTCAAAGAAGTAAGAAAAAAATCAATTTCTTACTCAATCCATCATTGGCTATTTTCTTGCAAAAAGGAGCAAGAGGCACATCTGTGAACAAAACATGTAGCAAACAGCATGAATGTAGTCCACTAAGACTTTACAGTGAGTAGGAAAGTAAAAAAAAAACAAAAAAAAAACAAAAAAAAAAAAAACAATCTGACCAATAGCAGAACTCTGAGAAGTTTTTGTTGTGCAGATACCAAGTCTTCTACTAAGGAATCTTTCATTTAAAGGCTCCCAACATGATTCTTCTCTGGAGCTCTTTCCTGATCTTCTGTTACCCACATGATCCCACACCAAGTAAGTTTATATGCCAAGTGAAAGGCTAGTTAATACCAAATATTGGTTAGATGCATAAAGGACTGAATTATATGGAAAACTAATGATATGCATCTTCTGGCTCTCTCTTGAAAAAAAATTGCTGTTCATTTGAACCTTTGGCCTCGACTTAAATATGCTGATGAAGAGATAGGTTGGAAAGTCTTTTGTGTGAAACACCAGATACCAAATATTTCCCAAACATACCCTTTTAGAAATAGTCAGATGAGCTCCTTTTTCCCCAAAGCAGACATAGGGAATACATTAATTATTGGGTCTGACTGAATTCTAACATTACTTTTATATGTAAAAATAAAGGTGGAAATAGGAAATTAGGCTGGGTTTGAGTTTGCTAACACCTACTCTGGGGGGGTAACACAAAATATGTGAGGGACTTCCTGCAACCTAATCATCTGAACAACTTGAACTGCTCTGCTCATGGTAGCCACGTGGAAGACAAATACATTTTGAGCCTTATGACATTGCATTTTGTGGTTTTGTACAGAAAAAAATCTAAGTAGCTAATACATACAGGATACACCAAAATGAAGTGCAATCTTAGTTTTTATTGCTGCTGTTATTGTTTTGTTATTATAATTATTAATTGTTATTAATATTATTATTATTGCCATCATTATCTAAGTTAATAACATTGTTGACTTATTTGCCTGTGCTTAACACCAAAAGTAGTCTTTAGCTTGTGGTTGTTATCCTACAGGTTGGTAAACTGGTTGATGTTAGTCACCTTGGCATTGAAGTGAATGGTTCATGCTAATAACATTTTGACAAATGAGAAAACAAAGGAAGTTTCATTGCCCTGGCAAACCACAGCATAAATCATAGAACTGGAATGGGAGAGTAGGATGTTCACACTAACATACATCAAAAGCCAAAACATTTGCGTGTCATGGCCTCTGTTGGGGTAGATATGAGATGTTTTTATTTGGATACACAGTTTGATTATTACAGATATGCTTATGGTAGACTGTCAGGAAAACCTATGTGCCTGTGTTCTTTGTTTTTACATTTACTTATTTATTTTGTATGTGTAGGGGAGGCACGTATGTACCACAGTTCACATACAGAGCTCCATTCTCTCCTTCTAGCCTGTCCTGGAATTGATCTTAGGCCTTCATGTTTGGCATTAACTGCCTTTACCTGCTGAGCCACCTTGATAGCCTTCCATGTCTCTTTCACTATTTCTTTTGAGATAGCATTTCATTTTGTTCTTTAGATTGAAATTGACCCTGTATCTTCCTGTTTCAGCACCTAGAATTGCAGATTCCACCACCGTGTCTCTCACTTAAATCCATGTGTTCATTATGGTAGCTAAACATGAGGAATCTATAGTTATGCATAAAACAACCTTCTAGCTTTTGCTTGCTTCCTTGCTAACAAACTGGCAAATGGTTCATCTAAAGAGATGAGGCCTTGTAACTGGGATTCTAATCCTGTATTACCCAGCATGATGGCTGCTGGGCCATATGTGACTATTCAAACTAATTGAACTGAATAAAATTTTGAAAAAGAATCAATCTTGTCATGCTCCAAAACTATAGGTCTTTAGGAGCTAGGGATATATCTCAGTGGTTTGGTCATTGCTCTGGGAGAAGACCTGGGTTCAATTCCCACTATTCACATGATAGCTTATAACCACCTGTAACTCCAGTTTCTGAGGATACTATTCCCTCTTTTGGCCCTGAACACACATGATGCACATAAACTCATGCAGACAAACACGCATACAGAATAGATAGATAGATAGATAGATAGATAGATAGATAGATAGATAGATAGATAGATAGATAAATGAATGAAGAGATAGATCAATAGATAGATAGATAGACAGACAGACAGACAGACAAGCATTGCAGTCCCTCACTACCTATCTAGTGCACTTACTAGGCACATGCATGTGAATGAGCACCCCAACCTAGAGTACAGATTATTGTAAGCTCATTGGAGAAAGTCCTAATGGGCAACATTTTTTCATACGCTACATGGGGTTGGTTTTGCTTCCATGTACATCCAGTCTCTCAGAACTTGACCTTGTAAGGACCTAGATACTTTTTCGCTAACAGCCTTCAGAGGAAGCCACCCCCACCACTGGACCCTTTATTTAGTTTCCTCCCTTCTTTTTTGTCTCTATTTGACTTCATACCCTTCCAGTCCTGTCACTTGCTTGCTGGTTATCCGTCCTTCAGCACTAATTGCTTCTCAGCTGGATGGAGACAGGGTATTTAAACTCATAAAAGAAGAAGGAAGGAGAAAGAAAGAGAGCCAGGACAATGTGAGGAATCTGACCTCGAAGTGTGGAATCTACACGCAAACTGAATTTTCACACAGTCTATATGGACAATCCCCCAGGTTATTAGGCCTAAAGAATGCCTGTTTGCTTCCAAGCATTCTGATTTTCACATTCAAGTGTGTCAAGCTTCATTAGCTGATTTTTTTACCCTCTGAGCAGCAAAATAAGAGTGGAAAAAGATGTCTTATCTGTGAGAGAGGCAAGATTCAGAATCAGGATTCAAGGACAACATATTCTTGACAGGGGTAAACAGAATTATATGGTTCCTAATAGATATGAATTAATGTTTAATGTAAGGGAGGACAGAGAAAAGGAGAGTTCACATTTCCTCTCTTAAAATATTTACTATTCAAGTGCTCCTTTGCCACATCAGTCAAATATTTACCAAGAAAGTCCAAGAGTGAGGTGCTGCTGTCTAATCCTGGACCACACCTCTTCTGTTGCAGTGCTCTTTGCTACCCTGGTTCTTTGTTTTCATGAAGGAAAAATATCACTAAGGAATTTTCCATTGTCAATGGTGAGCTACTATATGGAAATTAAATGGTATATAGTCTCCTTGAGAACATGCACACATCTTTGAGATTTAGGAGATTCTATTACAAAAGTTGTAATAGGATTATTCATTTGAAAGGGTTTGTGTGTGTGTGTGTGTGTGTGTGTGTGTGTGTGTGTGTGTGTGCATCTTTATATATTACTCATATATAGCCAAGGCATGTAATGCATCTTTAAACAATGTTCATTTTAGAGGATGTTTTGTATGCATGTATGTGCATGTTCATACATGTATGAGTGCAGACCAGAGGAACAACCTCCAAGTGTTACATGTCTGGGTTTCTTTTAGATAAGGTTCCTTATTAGCCTGAAGCTCACTAAGTAAGCTAAGGTTTTCTAGTCAGATCCACTAACAAGGATCCTCCTGCTTCCAGGGCCCCAGTGCTGGGGTTACCACAGTATGTAGCCATCTCTGCTTTTCATTGTACATAGGATTGAACTCAGGTTCTCATGCTTGCAAAGCAAGCACTTTACCATCTGAGCTAGCTGTGTCCCTAGCCCCATCCAAGAGTATTTTTAACATGCTCAACATAATGGAAACATTCAGTCTGGAGATAGAGTATCCCTTTTTCAACACGTAAATCATGCACTTTGCCTTTTGAGTTTATCCTGGATCAAAAGGTTCTCCTGAGCTTCTAAGGAATGAGTGGGCTGGAAGGGCAGAAATAGGGAACCTGTAAAGCCATGCAGAAGACAGGCTCAAATATGCAGACAGAGACCTTCCTTTGGCCACATGTCATTATTTCCATCCATTCCCCTTCACCTCCATGTTGATATATTCCATTCATGACTATTTTTTTCAATAACTGTCCAACACAAGCAAATGTGTACTGTTTGTTGCAATGGGATTTACACATCTGAAATGACTCAGCTTTCAACACTTCCCAAAGATTTGTGACTTGAGTCAAATTCCTAATAAAAAAGACCAAAACACCTGACTAGAAGCTGTCTGTTCCTCAGAAGCTCAGGGGAGGGATAAACAGCAGCATGTGGGATGCATGCACCATTCTGTTGCTTCTTGGAAGGAGGGACCACTCTTCCTCATTTCTGCTCTTCTGTCTTCATGTTTTCTAATACAGCTGCTGTGGGATGGTCTTTCTGTATGCCGTGAATATAAGTTGCTAGCTTTGGTTAATAAAGAAGCTGCTATGGCCTATGGCAAGACAGGTTATAGACAGGTGGGAAATCCAAGAAACGGACAGAGAGAAGAAGGGTGGAGTCAGCAGGCGCCAGTCCGCCACCCAAGGAGCAACTTGCCAGCAGACCAGTAACGCCACAGCCACATGGCAATACATAGATTAATAGACTTGGGTTAATTTAAGATGAAAGAGCTAGCTCGCAGGAGGCCTGAGCCATAGACCAAACATTTTGTAATTAATATAAGCCTCTATGTGTTTACTTGGGACAAAGAGTGAGACACAGGAAAACTTATGGGTACATACAGTGATTTGCTAAACAGAAAAATCCATTCTTTCAGCTTTCTGAGGTTAGAGTCAGGTGTTTCTTGATTGTCATTGTAATCTTCAGGTTCTTTAAATAAAAGAGCTTTGTTTCCAGATGTGGATCAGCTATTTCTTTCCTTAGTTGACTGCCTTACCTTCCTCAAGATGGGAAGCCACTTTATCAATGGTATTTAAAACTAATCTAACCATCTGATGTCACAAAAAAGGGAAATCAGTCTACCCAAGGCCAAAGAAAATGCCCAAGTTGAATCTCTTTTAAATTCCTAGAATTTATAAGAAAACTGTTTTCTTAGTGTTCTATAACTTCCTCAACTTTCCTGTCTTAAATTGTTTTCCTTAAAAATCTACATCTTAAATGCTTCATGTTCTACTTACTTCTCATCATAGAACCACTTACTGAAGCTAACACTTCAAAAACAGGACCTGAAAATATAAGTAGGATAAGGAAAATATATCTTTGAAATTTTTAGTTTTTTTTGTTAATTGTCTCTGAATTTCATACATTCATACAGTGTATTTTGATAGTATCTGCCCCATCCCCATATCTCCTCCTGGAAACACCCCACTTTCTACCTCTCACTTCCTCCTAAGCAAGAATATTTTTGTTGCTCATCATTCTCACATCAATAACAATTCATTTCCATGGGTGACATAGGACTAGTGAGATGCTGAGTAGTCCTTTTAGTTTCAAAGAGTATTGGGAAGCATATGGACAATACAATAGCCCCACACCAAAATAAAGCAATTCTGTGTAGAAATTGAAAAAGAAAAAATTAAGAAATGATAAGTGGCAGCCTCTAGCTTTTTGATCTAGAGTATTTCCAAAGTTGTATTCATAGTATTTACCAAAATGTGTTTGTAGATCTTCTGGCCACACTTCCCATGTTTGTGCCCTCCCTTACAATTACTGTATCTTCAGTGACATGAAGGAGGCCAAGGTTTCTACTTTAAACAAACTCTTCAAATGATTAGTGTGATCCACCTCCAAGACTCAGGCAACATCACAGAAGAGGATGGCAGAAAGAGAGCTGGAGGAAAAGGAGGTGTCCTGCAAAACAGTGTGTTCTGGATACAACATGACCATTGAATCCATGAATGCATTATAGTTATGGTTACCAACAGATGTTCCTCGTAAGCTCTAGTCAAAATTTTACAAAATATAGACACAGGCGAGAAAGTAGGAGGTGTATAGATGGGGGTGGATATGATCAAGATACATTGTATAACTCTATGAACGTGTTAATGAAGAAATAAAAGATACTCTTAAAATGAACAAGGAGTCATAATTAAATCCTTTCCAAACTTGCTATGCATGCTAAATTTTGAGAACAATTTGAGTTGCATTGAAACATACCACAAAAGAATCTTAAGCTAACACTTGAACATAAAATAAGAGTTAATCAGGGTAGTTATTCCAAAGTGACAAAAGACTATGTAACCACAAACACCGTAAAATTAAACCATACTAGGAAACTGATGTTAGTTTTTAAGCGGTGCTTTACCTCGCGAGGAACACATAGGGAACATGACAAGACCACAGAAGAGTTTTTATTAAAGAGGATAGAGGTGACAGGCCTGTGTGAAACACAAATGGGTGAAGAGATAAGGGGGGCTCATCTAAGATGGCACTGGCTTTATAAATGTTGGCTGTGTATGCATACAGGAACTCCTGTGGGTACTCCACACATGTGCATAGATTACATGGCTGCGTGCGTGTGTGCGCTTTATGCAGCCATGTAAAGACACAGAGTCCCGGTCCTGAGAGATGTCTGACCCGGAGATGGCTATTCTGAACCGGAAATAGTTAGGCGGTCTGCTGGGCAAGCCCAACCGTGTGGACATGTAATTTTCTATCAACTGAAGAGATAAGATAGTTCAGTATGAAGATCACCAGATCATGAAGCAAAGGTAACTAAGCAAGTCATTTGAAAGACATTTCATTAGACAGTGACCTCAAATATTTATTTAGAGATTATAAAAAGATGTTTAGTTTCATTGGCAAGAAGGAGATGATGGCCATCATATGTACATACCCACAGTGAACATGAACAGACACAATAATTTAAAATAATAAAAATATTTTTATGGGGTGTTAAAAGGTAGTAACAGATGGAAACAGGTATTATTTCCTGATGTATGTGAAAGATGAAGCACAATATGTATGTGTACAGGCAGACATGAATGAATGCAACCACGGTAGGAATGCCCACATGTACCACAATGTATACTCCAAATTCCCCACAGTTTCTGTGGTGGGAAACAAAGATAGGTCACAGGAGAGAACCTAGCATTTATAAACACCTCCAGTAATAAAGTCTGCTGATGAGAATTCATTTGCTAAGTTCCTTAGGTAGTGTATTCTACCTCATTTTCTAGCAAAATCAACCAAGTAATACTATATATACTCATTTTCACAAAATATTAATGATGTCTCCTTTTTTCTAAATACTATTTTATCTCCCTCTTCCAAATGTTTTATTTCTGGTATATATACATGGAAAAAATAAATCTAGTGATTTGATTTAAAAATGAGATTTTATTACTTCTCTATTTTTCTAGCTTTTCTTCTTGTGGAGTTTTATTTATCACATTTACAATTCACAAAACTAAAAACCATCTCTTATCCTCTGTTTCACCTCACCTGCATTTTTATTTACCTTTTCACCTCTAACTCCATTATTATAGAAAATCTTTGTAACTCAGAGAGAACTCTTTTTCATAGACATGTGGTGTCTGGCTGATGGGGATTAACTACTTCCAATCTGATTTGACAAATTAGACTGACATGAAATATATCTTATGTTGAAAAGACAGCAAATATCAGGCTGAAGATAGAGCCTAGTGGCCGAGTGCTTACAGAGCCCATGGAACACCCTACTTTCAATCTACATAATTGGGGAGTAGGACACCATAAAGTGCCACTACATTATCTCTATGCAAAACCTTGGTAATAGCCACATTTAAAGCCTGCCACATACACACAGATCTTAGACAAGCTCTTAATTAAGCAGGAAAGTGTGTAATCTGCTTCTGCTTCCTAACCTGGTGCTGTGAGGAATCATCACCTTTGGCACGAAAGGCAACTGCCTGTCTTGTTCCTGAGACAGCTTACCTGTGAGAACATGGCCTGTTTGAGACTTGGCTGAATTTTCACAAGGGGGTGGCTCTATTGCATTACAGGGGTACGTAGGAAAAGAGGTAGCTAGTTATGCCAAGGGAGAACTACAATTCCAGGACTGTGAGCAAACTGCATTTTCATACATTTTGAGACCGTCTCTGTCTGTTCTTGTTAAATGTGGCTCTGAAATATCAATTAGACTGGAGATAGAATTAAGGGAAATAATGAGTTTCAGGTTAAAAAGGTCATGTGTAAACCCAGATGAGCATTATCACTGTGCTGTATGGGAAAAAGATTTTGACTTATTCTTCAGATGAAAAGGCAGATGAAGTCTCAAATGGTGCTAAACAGCCCTCTTCCGTACTCACAGGGACTGAGAGATGCAGACAGAGGCTTGCAATGGCCAGTGACTTCCAACTCTAATTAGCACTGCTCTGAGAAAGAAGGTACTTGCTCTCTTTGATGGAGACACACATGTGTGTTCATGTTAGTTTAGTTCTCCAAGGCATACTTTGTATTTCTTCTTTCTGAGTCTAATAATAAAATGCTGGAAAGTTTAAGTGATCCAAGCCCATACATTTCAGTAAGGAACAGAAGATTCAAGCTAAGCATATCTGTTTTTAGCCTCTTACACATAAGGATTTTTGTCATTGCATCTCTACCTAAAATATAAAAATACACGCAGGAATGCAGTGAAGCAGACATGCAGAAAGGCTGAGGTGCATGAATACAAATGCATATATTACATATAAATATATGTATTGTGTACACATATTTATCATATATATCTTTACATAAATATGAGAAAGACAGATTGAAAATCAGTCTAAATTCCTTATTTTGTACATCCATAAAAGAAGTAAGCTACCATCATTTTTAGAAAATATTGTATTTATGCTTTAAAACCAGCTCGGGAATGCATCTGGCCTCAGTTTCTCCCTCTCTACCTTTTCTCAAAGCCCCATTTTCTCTTTTGTATTTTTGTTCTGGTAGTTGAGTGTTGAAATTTTTCCCTTTTCCATTTATTTCTCCTTTAAAATGCTTTCTTTTCTTTCTTTTTTTTTTTTTCTGGCAGTCTCTTGTGGATAACAATCTTTGAGACTGTGATTCGAATAAGAATTATTCTATCAAGGTGTTAGGACATCACCATTGCCTCATCTTTAAATACTGTCTTGCACTTGTGGGTATTTTGAGGACTGACAAAATGCTCTCTGCAATGCAGGATTTCTCAACACTGGAGCCTCCCCTGCAGCTGCCATTCATCCCTCTTATCCTTTCCTATTAGTTGTTCTCTGCTTTTGAATCTGATCCCTGAATCCTATTATGGAAATTACTGCCCTCTTTGAATGTCTTAATCCCTAGAGGCTGGTCAACCCCTCCCAACATCCAACAGGAAGGAGAGAGGAACAAAGAAGAAAGAAATCTGAGAGCTTACTTTTCTACAGCTCTCAATGGAGCACAGCAGATGTATCGCTTTGCACAAGCAGAACTCCAGTGCCCCAGCTTCCTATTTGCTTTGCCAGGGGAATCTGTGTGATCATTTCTGCACACACCCACATCATATGTTCACTCACAACAGCCTAAATTCATGCTGCCCTGGAAGAATTATGAGCTCTTCTAGGGTACATTTTCCAAATGTTTTTCATCTTTAACATGAAAAAATAATTTCACTAAGTATTCAGAAACCTTGCTAACCAGTCTCCAATGATTAGAAGTCATTTTCTAAAGAAACACTGCCATATTGCTGTGAACTCAAAACTCAGTCCATCTGTGTTAAATTGAACATGTTACATGAAAGTTGGTATGGGGTGGTGAAAAATGGTTCAAGATCTTATAGTAGGTAAACAAACAGAATTGGAGTACAAGTGTCATCTAAATTGTCTTCATACATGGGCTTCAGTTTACTCCTGTGATCCCTGCTTTCCTACCACTCTAAAGGGTCACTATTGAATTAGGGTATTTAGAAAAAGATTTTATTTCAGATTTTTCTTATGTTTAGTGTATCATTATGCTATCTCAATTTCTTTCAGTTGGACTATGCCTTTTATATCAAATAGTTGAAGGTCTCCATTTCTTCCTTCCAAATTCCAGGAGACTCATTTTACTGTTTTAGCCCCTTCAAGATGCCCTATTTGGTCAGTTTCTTTACACTTAGACTGTTTCCTGGCTTCTCCCCAAATGTGAGGTGGCTGTTTTCCTAGTATGACCAGTAGCCATTAGTCTTATGTAAATAAATTTGTGCCAGTTTAAACGCCAAAAATTAAAGAAATAGTATAGAAACACACACACATGCATAGAAAATGTGACAGAGTCAAGAGAGTAATCTAAAGTATTTCTTGGCTTCTAGATTCATGCATGTGTGTGTGTGTGCGCGCGTGTGTGCACACCACACACTCAAGCAAGGGATTCCATCTCTTTCATCCCTATTAGCTTTCCATCCTGTGACATTGATCTCATTTGTTTCTCTCTGCCTGGCTTTTATAGAATTCTGGAACTTAGCCAAACCATTTGGTAACATTAGAGTCTTTAAACCTCTTTCTCCAAAACTTGAAACAGCCTTGGACAAGGTTGAGAAATGTCATCTCCCAATTCTCATGTCCCCTCCATGGCACAGGATGTCACCTTGTAAGGCAATAAAATCTTTGCAGCTATAATTAGCAAAAACAAGATCGTAGTGGCTTCAAGTGTGCCCTCAATAAATGACTGGTTTTCTGCTATGAAGGTCAAGTGCAGACAAGCTGATATACAGAGTAGAATTCTACATGAAGAGTCAGATGTTCAGAGTAATGTAACTATGAACAAATGGAGTGAAAGGACCAACTCTAAGTAACACTAGCTAGTAGAGCAGAACAGATCTGATTTCACCTGTAGACACCTTGGTTTGTAGGGTCTGGAGCCATGAAGGAATAAGTGTCTGTGTCTGAAGCCATTTAATTTGTAGAATTTTGTTACAACATTTCTGTGGAACTGCAACACTCAGACAATTAGTGGCATCAGAAAATGGAAAGTTTCTTTGGCTCAGAACACATCTTCTTGGGGATTTTTTTCAAGAGCTAGAATTACAGGCAGATGTGAACTACCTGATGTGGGTACTAGGAACCAAACTCAGGTCCTCTGTAAGAGCAACAAGCTCTCTTAACCAGTGAGCCATATTTTTCTTTTAAATTCTTAGGTAAGATCAGCCAACATTCTTAATCATTAGGTGATCTCTCCAGCCTCTGCTTTTTCTTTTTAATCAGTAAACCATCCTAAAATTGTGTAGCCATGTACTTTTGTAACAGGTTTTAGAAGCTTTGCTGAAAGCATGCTTGGCCATCCTGCTAGCCTCAAACTCTTCAGTGTATTCCCCTCTCCTCTGTCAGCTTGATGTTTAATGTAACGCTGGAGTACACACTCTGAAACTTTTCTAAGGTTCAAATTGGGCACCCAAAACTAACCCCTCAATTGTCCAGTCTTTCTCATCAAAACAACTCTATTGCCTAGCATTACTTAACAGCATCCCTCACCTCCATTGTCCCAAGTTACAGATGCCTTAAGCTGGGGCTTTTTGCACAAATATTTTGCATGCCAATTCCCCTTGATAAAAACTCTCAGAGGCAGACACCAGTTTTCATTCATGCAGGTCTACAACACAATGCCTCATAGATTCATTCAATACCTGTTTATTTCTAGCCCACAAAGTAAAAATGAACGTGTCAAAGTACTTAATAGATGTTTGGTCAACATGCCTTGGAGCAAAATAAATGACACCTGAAGCTTTCCCTTTCTTCGTTTCAACCTGCTGAAAACTGAGCCTGGGCTTCTTGCTTTCGTTTCTTTACCCTTATGGTTAAATTATTTGATACCAGACACCACTGACATCCCTTCCTTTCTTTGCAACAGGAAACACCACCAAGAACTGCTTAATTTTTTAAAGTCACTGCACTTGTAAATATCATAGGGTAGAGAGCGTGAAGAAGCTGGAGAGATGCCAGAGTGACCAACTTTACAACCCCCACTCTGTCTAATCTACCCTACATATCCAGCTGGTTTAAGAATTTTGTCTTTCCTTCAAACTAGAAAAGGAAGTAGAAGTTGGAATTGGGTATACAAATAGTTGAAGATTTGTCTATGGGTTTAGGGTTTGTGCTAGAGTACCATTTTTAATAGAACCATCCAAGCCTCTAATTCAAGAATGGAACTCCACACAATTTTTGACACAAACCTTATCAGCAGGATTCATGGAGCTAGGCCACAGAAATAAATAATTAACCTCTCCACGTAGGAAGGCTGGTGAACAACGCAGTTTTCAGTCTGTGTACACAGAGTTCTGCCAAGAGGAAGAAACATATAAACCAGGCAACTGCTGAATGCATTGCCAAAGAGGGAGGATCCCCCATCATTCACAAAGTGTTTGAAACATGAAATCAGATCTGAGAGCAGCCTGGCTTCTTCAGAACGGCAGTGTTGGTGAAAATGACTGGTGCTGCAGACGTTACCAGATACTACATATTCTGTTCTCATGTTTCTAGTCACATCAGATTCCTTCCAGAAAGGTCTCATTGTATCCGATGGCCAGATTCTGTCCTGGACTCTTAATCAGAACTCCTGATGCTGGCTCACACACAGAGCTAAGATGCAATAGGTTTTCAAATGATTCTGCCAAGTGCATGAGGTATGTGATATACTGGATGCTTCCTTCTGACTTGACTACTTTCCAACAGTTATTAAAAACTGACCTTAGGCTGATTTCTTAAATCCATACTCTAATTATAAACTCCTAAAAAAGAGTGGTTCTAATGAGAAAGATATAAATGGTGCAGTGTGACAGAGTAAGTGTGTGCAATATGTGTCTGTAGTTATCAGCCTTACAAGAGACTCTGAGTCAAAGAGAGTAGAAGGTTCCAAGGGACTCTCAGGATAGTTTACTCAGAAATTCCCTGTCAGTGAGCTGGGGAGAAGAAGGTACACTCCATAAAGTGGTGGCTGCAGAAGCTTGAAGACCTGAGTGAGTATGATTCCCAGCACTGGGGTGAGAAGAGGATGGAGTGGTGTAGAGAGAAGCAGGTTTCTAGAACTCTCTCGAAGTCAGTCTAGAGAAATCAATGAGCTCCAGCTTCAGTGAGAGACCCTTCCTCAAAACTTAAGTCAAGAATGTTTGAAGATGACATCAGATGTTGACCTCTTTCCTCCATTCACACAAGCAGGCATGTACACACACACACACACACACACACACACACACACACACACACACACACACAGAATTTACATTGCTGCATCAGTCAACCCTTGAAAGGGATAAATATTACACTGTCCTTCTTACTACATCTGTATATTTAAATGTTTCCTGAGTATTTGATTCTCAGGAAGCCATCAAATGATTTTCTGAGTTTACTGAAAGCAAGTCTTTAGCAAGAGAAAGGCAAATACTAATAGCTGTTCCTCCTGGCAAAGGGGAAGGCTCAGAGATCAAAGTACCTTAGTGAGGCACCCAGTCCCTGCCAACAGCCTGATTACTGCCCTGCTGATAAAGCAGCTCAAGTGAGCTTACACCTGTGTCCTCCTTATAGTTCCTGATTCTCTGTTGACAAAGGAGACTTTGAAGTGTCTGTGCCTAATTTTGTAACACCAAGAGCCGTTGTTTTCCTATTGACTCAATTCTACAGGTTTTTCTTTTTTTTCATTTTTCTTTCTTCTTTCTTGTCTTCCCCTTCTTCCACCATTTCCTCCTCTTCTTCCTTCCCTTCTGCTTTAAAAGGTTCAATTAAGAAACATGAACAAACACTGTAAAATCACTTATATGTTGAATTTGAGAGGGTTGTAATTGCAGAAGAAGAATGGTTACTACCAAAAGCTAGGCAGGTGAGCAGGGGACCTGAGGATGTGTTAATCAAGAACACAGAAGCATAGTTAAATATGGTAAATAAATCCAGGTCTATTGTGTGGCATAGAGTCTATAGTTAATGATGATGCCTGCCTATATTGAGTAGATAAGTATTTGCATTGCAAAAATGAGAACTATCTGAGGTCATTATTAGATGTAGCTACCCATAACACACACACACACACACACACACACACACACACACACACACACACACTTCTAAAGATTTGTCATGGACAATAAACATACATGTAATTTTATCTCTTACATTTAAATAAGTAAATTTGGTAGAAAATAAGAGTCTTGGGAAATCAATATGTGCACTTCACTTATGGAGCTCAAAGCCCCCTGGTGGTAAGAGAGTAGGCCAAGAGTGAAGGTAAAATGCACATATATAAGACACCAAAGGGAGAGAGGCTGAAATATTCCCATCAAAGACACCTGTAACGGTTAAGGAATTTGCAGAGATCGTGTATTCTATAACCTCACCTCCAAAGCTAGCAAGCCATTGTAAGCAGGCACCATTGTGTGTGCATCATTATGCTAGCTCCAGCCTTCTTCCTTCCTTGGTATCCCCTCTTTCTTTCTTTCTTTTTTTTTTGCCATCCGATTCTTTTTTTTTTTCATTTGTTTTCTAATTTTTTAAAGAGATTTTCTATTTGTTTTACATATCAACCATGGATTCCCATGTCCTACCTCCTCCCACCCTCAGCCTTCCCCCAAAACACACCCTCCTATTCTCACCTCCTCCAAGGCAAGGTCTCCCCTGGGGAGTCAACAGAATCTGGCACATTCAGTTGAGGCAGGTCCAAGCCCCTCCTCCCTGCACCAAGGTTGAGCAAAATGTCTCACCATAGGCACTAGGTTCTAAAGAGCCGACTCATGCACTAAGGACAAGTCCTGGTCTCACTGCCTGGGGGCCCCCTAAACAGTTCAAGCTAAACAACTGTCTCACTTATCTAGAGGGCCTAGTCCAATACCATGGGGACTCCTCAGCTATTGGTTCATGTGTTTCCACTAGTTTGGTTAGTTGTCTCTGTACTTTTTCCAATCATGGTCTCTATATCTCTTGCTCATATAATCCCTCCTCTGTCTTGTCGACTGAACTCCTGGAGCTCCACCTGGGACTTAGCCCTGGATCTCTGCATCTGCTTCCATCAGTTACTGGATGAGGGTTCTATCATGACAGTTAGGGTGTTCGGCCATATGATCACCAGAGTAGGTCAGCTCAGGCACCCTCTCAACCATTGCCAGTAGTCTATAGTGGCGTCATCTTTGTGGGTTCCTAGGGACCTCTCTTGCACTCTGCTTCTTCCTATTCCCATTGTGTCTTCATTTGTCATGGTATTTCTTTCCTTGTTCTCCCACTCTGTTCCTGATCCAGCTGGGACCTCCTGCTCCCCTAAGCTCCCTTTCCCCTGACTCTTGCCCTCCATTATCCCATCTCACCCCCAGTTTGCTCATGTAGATCTCATCCATTTCTCTGTCACTAGGTGATTCCTGTGTCTTATGTAGGGTCCTCTTTACTAGCTAGCCTCACTGGAGTTGTGAGTTGGAGTCTGGTTATCCTTAGCTTTACATCTAGTGTCCATTTATGAGTGAGTACATGCCATATTTGTCTTTCTGAGTCTGGATTATCTCACTCAGGATGATATTTTCTAGTTCCATTCATTTGCCTGCAAACCTCATGTCATTGTTTTTCTCTGCTGAGTATATGTACCACATTGTTTTTCTCTCCATTGTGTATATGTACCACATTTTATTTATCCGTTCTTCAGTTGAAGGGCATCTAGGTTATTTCCAGGTTCTGGCTGTTACAAATAATGCTGATATGAACATAGTTGAGCACATGTCCTGGTGGTATGATTGAGCATTCCTTGGGTATATGCCCAAGAGTGGTATAGCTGGGCCTTGAGGGAGATTGATTCCCAGTTTTCTAAGAAACTGCCATATTGATTTCCAAAGTGACTGCACAAGTTTTCATTCCCACCAACAGTGGAGGAGTATTCCCCTTGCTCCAAATCCTCTCCAACGTAAGCTGTCTTCAGTGTTTTTTATCTTAGCCATTCTAACAGGTGTAAGATGGTATCTCAGAGACATTTGATTTGTGTTTCCCTGATGACTAAGGATGTTGAGCAATTCCTTAAGTGTCTTTCAGACATTTGAGTTTCTTCTGTTGAGAATTCCCTGTTTAGCTCTATAGCCCATTTTTTTAATTGGATTGTTGGATGTTTTAATATTTCAATGCAATAATTTTCCCCTCTTCTTTTAACTTGGAAGGATTTTCTGCCATATTGAATTAAAAGACCTCTACCTGAAATAACAAATAAGAATTTCAACCTTCTAGATAAATCAAAAAAGATTATACAAAAATAACAGAATAGCAAAGACTGAAAGTATGTTGTCTGCTGAGCACAGAAATGACTCATTGCCCAAAGACACAGTGGGTTCTTGCAGTTTTCCTTCACATGAGTGTTCTCACATATAGATATGACTTGGAGAAGTAATTATTAAGATATTTCACAAGCATGGCTCTATGTCTTTACTAATGTAATTATCAGAAGAGATGGGTTGTTTAAAAACAAGTGAAATGCTTGTTGTGATAGCAGATGCATCCATTCTTCATGGCATCCTTCTGGATATTACAGTTGATCATCTCAAATCTGTAATAAACCATTTTTTTCAACTCTGTAAACTGCTTGAACCCATTCTTTGGGTTAAGCACCAGTGTGCTTAAGAACTGAAATTTGGGTGGCTGGAAAGATTGCTGAGTGGGTAAAAGCACTTGTTGCTTATGTAGAGGACCAGGGTTTTGGTTCAGCACCAGCATGGTAGTTTACAACCCTTGAGCACTACATCTCCAGTGTATCTGGGACTCTCTTCTGACCTCCTTAGGCACTGCTCTACATTGTCCATGTACATTCATGCAGGCAAATAATCATACATATAGAGTAAAAAAAATTGAAATGTCTTTAATTAGTTGAAACTCAGACTTGTAACAAGCCAATTATAGAATAGAATAAAAATAATATTATTTCTCTCATCTAGCTTAATAACACAAAGTATGATACATTTTTACCGTAAAGGAATGTTTTCATTTCATTATTACATTGAATTGTTTGTAGATATTATGCTTTTCTCTAGGTCTGGGTTTAAACTGTGGGCCTTACACATGATAGGCAAGTGCTCTACCACTTAACCATCTCTCCAACCTTTAAAATCCCTTCTAGTTGTTAAGATTGTGACTACTGAGAGCTACATAAAATTTTCATCTCTAGAAAGAATAGTAAATGGATCCTAAAAATAACTCACAAAAATATACAAAAGTCAGTCTCTTTCCTATGTAATTCCATACCTATGGAAATAATTTGAGAATCATTTGTTCTTCATTAAGAGTTGAATTGTTTCATTTCCTATGTTCTTTCATGGAGTCACTGGAGGCTTATATGGGGAAGTTCTGGAAAATTTAAGTTCAGATCAATAACTTTGTCATTTATAAGTAAATTGAGTATTTCATTTATAAATGTATTCCATGTAACTTTAATTTTTTTACTTTTGGGCAAGAAATAATTGTAAGAACAACTTTTGAGTGCTCTGTAGTAGTTATGTAAGTGAACATATACAAAACAGTTAAAACCCACATGGCATTCTGGGAAGATGTAATACAAGCAACAAAGACTATTCGTTATCCGTTCAACAGGTATCAAGTAACAGCTGTATTTTAGGTGAACTTTGTGAGTGATAGGGACATATGGGTAAACAAAACAGAATATATATTGTTCATCTCAAGGAGAATATTTAGGAGAATATGTTAACACTGTGTGCTAAGTAGTCTGAAAGGACGAGTCGAGTGGCTACTGGGACACTCTCAGGGAGCACCAAAAACCTCTCTGAGTTGACTCAGAGTGTGTTCAAACAGAATATATAGGTAGATTTAAATTAAGGAGTAATGAGCTAGACAACAGGAAGAGATGAAACATATGAAAGCATGGGCCAGAGAGACAGCTCTGTTGGTAAGGTACCCGCCATGCAAACATAAGAATCAGAGTTCAGATCTCCAGCACCATATAGAAGGTAGATGTGGTAGTGCAAATTTATAACCATAACTTTGGGGAGACAGATACAAGTGGTTTCTCAGAGCTTGCTGGTCAACCAGTGCAGCCAATTAGTTATTGAGATTAAGGAAATTAAATGAAGACCCCATAAGCTTAGTAAATGGCATAAAGAGACAAGCAGAACATCATCAGAATGCTAGGAGGTGTTCTATGGAATTGTGGTTACTCTGGGAAGTGGTAAGAGAATGGATGACTGAGATGAGATGGAAGTTCTATACACTAACTGCTATAGAGATAAGCCAAATCCTAATAAGTAGCATGCTAAGTGTCTTAGTTAGGATTTCTATTAATATGAAGAAAGATCATGACCAATGCAATTTTTTTTTTAATTTTTATTATTAAGAACTGTTCTCTTCATTTTACGTACCAACCACAAATCCTCCCTGCTCCCTCTTCCCACCCCTCAGCCTTCTCCCCAACCCACTCCCATTCTCAGCTTATCCAAGTCAAGGTGTCCTATGGGGAGTCAGCAGAGCCTGGTACATTCAGTTGAGGCAGGTCCAAGCCCCTTCCCCCTGCTCCCAGGCTGCACAAGGTGTCACACCTTAGGCACTGGACTCCAATGGATCCCAATTCCCCTGCTTGTGGATTACCCCAAACAGTATAAAAGCATTTCATTGGGAGCTTGCTTACTTATAGTTTCAGAGACTTAGTCCATTATCATCAAGATGGGGAGCATGACAGCATGCAGGCAGGCATGGTGCTGCCAGAGAGAGAGAGAGAGAGAGAGAGAGAGAGAGAGAGAGAGAGAGAGCAGAAAGCCCACTCCCAGCAACATGCTACCTAGAAGAGCACACCTACTCTGACAAGACCACATCTTCTACTCCTTCTAATACTCAAACAGGTCACCTACTGGGAACTAAGCATTCAAATATATGAGCCTAGGGGTACCATTCTCATTTAAACATCACTAAGTGATGTTTCTGTATTAGGAGAAACCTGCAGAAGCATCATTGAATCTAAAGTGGATCACTCAATCCATCTTGTACAAAGCATTTTATTCCTCCAATAGAGGAATTCCATCCAAAGAGATGAGAATTGAAAAGAAGAAATAAAGAATTTGAAAAAGTAATGAAAAACACTAAAAACAAAAAACAAATCAGCACACACACACACACACACACACACACACACACACACACACCTCAACAATGTGGAGAAGGAAAGGAGGAAAAATAAAATGGAAAACTGAGATGTCTGAAATGACCTCATGTCCAAGAAAAGTCAGAGAAGAGAAAAGAAATACCAAAGAAATTAACAAAATGTGTAGAAAGGTTTTATGTAGAATTGAAAATGATCTTCTGAATTTTAAAACATCACTTTACACTCAGCATTCTTCTTTAAAAATTATATGCATATATAATATATAATATATATATAATATATATATATATATATAATATATATATATATATATATATATATATATATATATATATATATATATATGAAGGTATACAACCTTGGGAGGGCAGGAGGATCACAAAATTTCTGACATAAGGAAGAAAAAAAGTGCTGGGAAGTGGTGGCACACATTTAATCCCAGAACTTCAGAGGCAGGCAGATCTCTGTGAGTTTAAGACCAGCCTGGTCTACAAAGTGAGTTGCAGGACATCCAGAGCTTTTACACAGAGAAAGCAAGTTCTGAAAAATCAATCAATCAATCAATAGAAATTAAAAATAATTAAGAAAACATACTACAATGCTTTCATAAATCACATAGCATGCTACATACAAAGAGGGCTTGCAACTGAGGCACCTAGGAGCTACATTACAACAGAAATATGACTTGAAGTTTCTCAAAGAAAAAATAAGATTCCAAACCTGTAAGTAAAATAATAATTAAACTGCCAAGAATTGTCATAGTAGAGTCAAGATATTTTCATATCTGTCACCTCTCAGGGAAATGACCAGATTTATCTTTTTTTCCAGGTGTCTCTTGGCATCACACAAAGTTAGTCATTCATAACAGAGGAATATATGGGTTCGATGAAGTATAGATGTGAAAAGAATTTCCAGGATGGTGGCAAGCAAAAGGCTGAGAAGGATGGTTGCTGGTTGCTGTAAACCCAACCTCAATACAGGCTGAGGCAGCAAGAAGGATTCTGGAATGGCCCTAGCTGTAGACCAGCCTGGCAGTGAACTCACAGAGATCCTCCTGCCTCTGCCTCCCAAGTGCTAGGATTAAAGGTTTGAGCCACTACCACCTAGCATCAGGAAAAGGATTCTAAGAAACACGCACACACACACACACACACACACACACACACACACACACACACACAGAGAGAGAGAGAGAGATACAGAGACAGAGAGAGACAGAGAGACAGAGAGACAGAGAGAGACAGAGAGAGAGAGAAACCAAACTGGTTGCTAAGAAATTGTACTCTAAGAGAAGTTATACAGTTCTCTGAAATTCTTTGGAGCCAAGTAAGTGATGTTTCCACAGTAGAAACTACAAAGCAAAACAAAACAGGGTGACTACTTTTATCTAAAAAGGTACAGCACAAGCAACATGCTATTCTGAAGGATTCACTTCCATTATAGAATTCCTGGAGGGCTTGACCATGAATCCAAATATGCTTAGTCATTCAAAGTAGGTGCTGAGTACTGGTTTAGCCAAATGTACTGGGAGCAGGCATGATGCACCCACTGAGGAATACTTGAGCTCCTTCCTACTCAGCTACAGAAGACAGCACACATGTGAGATCTGAAATTTCAAAGCTAAGAAAAAATAAAGTGTATAACATTGTCTTTAGAGAGTCCAAGTGCAAGTTCTATGTAAAACAGCTGTAGTAGTTGTATGCAGAGTTTGAGTTACAGGTGAGCATAGGGTAGGCTGTGAACAGCTGTTTTTCATTATAGTCTACCATTCTTCAACTTCTAAAAGATGTTTGGTGTAATTTATAGCATACTTATAAAAGTTGTATGAAACACATGTGGAAAGCTTAACAATATAATGAACATCTGTATAGCTACCACCAAAATCAAGGACTAGGACATCACTAGTCTCTAGAAGCACCTTTGCCTATCAAGGACCCATGCAGAGTTTCCTCCTCTCAACCTCTGAAGGCCACAACAACCTGATCCTTGTGATACTAAATGATGCATTAATTGATGTTCTACAACTCATGCATACATCTGACAACAGTAACATACAGCTTCCAGTGGTTTTCATTAGATGTTAAAGTCACATGTAGTTTAGTTAAATGAAATTTGAATTTTTTAAAAGCAGTATTTTCCCTGTGCAAATAAAATACTTCATTTACACATCCTCCATTATAAAGAATTGTTGGCAAGGACTGGGGAGTTTTAGCTCAGTGGTTGAAGTACTTGCCATTCAAGCATGAGGACTTGAGCTTGAGCCCCAGAATCCATGGAGAAAGTCAAGCATGTAGTCTGTGTTTGTAATCCCAGTGCTTGGAAGGGAATTATGGGCAGAACCCTGGGCTCACTGGCCAGTCAACCTAACCAAATAGCTCCCAAGCTACTGACAGATCCTGTCTCAAAAGAGTAAGGTGGATAGTCCCTGAAAAACAACTGTGGAAGATAATTTCTGGCCTATACACACACACACACACACACACACACACACACACACACACACACACACGTACATATGCTCCCACACTCATGGGCATGCCCCCCACAAGTCCATATACACATAAGAATTATTAAGAATATTATGCTTTCTACTTTGATGTTTTCATAACTAAAGCATTACTATGCATTTCTTCCAAATGCTTACAAAAATACCTTTGTCTGGTATAGTCAGAACCATATACAAGGAGTATTTCTTGCTCTGGCCCATCAGTGATCAGTTTTAATTTAATCTCATTCTCTAAGATCTGTACTTAAAAATAGATTTCCCAATAATTATAGTGAGTCATACACAATTGAAAGTAAGAGAGAGAGAGAGAGAGAGAGAGAGAGAGAGAGAGAGAGAGAGAGAGAGAGACTTCAGAACATAAAAGAAGAATATGGTAAAGATAAGTCACTTTAAAAACAAGAGAATATTGAATTCTTCAGTCTAGACCACAAATCTGGTCATTAAAAGTAGTGGTTTTTACCCAAGGCAAATATCTATGTTCACTTTGGATTTTTAGAATTATTCCAGTAAATACCAGCCAGATTAATTTATAGATAAATTATAGGGATGAGCATTTGGTAACGTATGTTAAAGTCATGTGTAGTTTAGTTAAATGAAATTTGAGTTTTTTTCATTTGGTAAAGAATAATGTGTTTTAATAATGAACAACTTCTAAGGCAAAAAGAACCTCTTTATCTCTTATCTTGATATACTATCCCAACACAGAAATGTCTAACTAACAAAGAAAATGGTATTCCCCACATCCCATGGTTTCATGGTTCCTTCTCTTATGTTTTCCTGAATTGCTGAGTGTCTGGCTATTGGGTGATTCCCATTTCAGCAACTTTAGGCTCTACCATTGCTCTGAGCTTCCCTGGCCCTGCATTTTAAGCTGAATCACCTCGGTGCTACCATTTCTCCACTTCAGCCAGAATGTATTCATTGGCACTTATCCTGGGATGTGGAACAAAATGTGACAGGACATGGCTCTGCCATTAGTGGAAGCCAGAGATGTGGAGAATGGGCCAGCTTGGCTGCAGTGAGCATGACCCCTCCCTCTGTTGCTAGGGAGGAGCTTTGTCTGGTGGTCAGAGCCCAGGATGGGAGCCATGACTCACAGAGCCTGTTCCCACTCCTACTGACTCACTTCATGACCTCAGGCAAATCTTACCTTTGTGGGTTTGACTAACCCAATTTTATCCCATTCTGCATGTCTACCTGCGAATTCAGAAGTTTGCATTTTGTACTTAAATTCTATGCAAAACTGATTTCAGATGAAAGATTGGCTGGGGGCTCATGAAAATTGCCGCATCAGGCTTTAGAAATGAATGTAAGAAGTCACTGTTTATCTACATGTGCTATTTTCTTTCCTTTCTCCATCTGAGTCTTAAGGCTAGTTGGAGACTCTTAAATTGCTGCTGCTGTTGTTGTTGTTTTGGTTAATTTTGCCTACACCATGCTTAGAAACCTCTATTAATGTCCCATTGTTCATCAAAAGAGAATCAAGTCAGAAATCCAGATAGGTCTCAAACTGTTCTCTCTGCTTTTACGTCCCTCTTCCTCTTTCACGGATGTTCATGATTCAGACGGGCTAATCTCCCATTTTTTTCAAATCAGTACTGCTTTCCAAAGGGAAAGATTTTGTTATTCTTGATCTCATAATGAAGTAGAAAAAGGTAGAAGAAAAGACCATGTATTAAGCTCTGAATTGCTGGTTTGCTTAGTGGTGTTTTTTTTTTTTCTTTTTTTTTTTTAAGATGTATTTATTTATTATGTACACAGAAGAGGGTGCCAGATCTCATTATAGATGGTTGTGAGCCACCATGTGGTTGCTGGGAATTGAACTCAGGCCCTCTGGAAGAACATTCGGTGCTCTTAACCTCTGAGCCATCTCTCCAGCCCCTTAGTAGTGTTCTTAAAGCAGTGCTTGCCCTGCTGATTTGACAAGCATCACTTCACTTGCCACCTGGACCAGAATGACCTAGAGAAATACCTGAAACAACGGGTGGTTACCCTTAACAACCTGATGACTGCTCTGTATGTTTCTATAAAACCTTGCTTGCTTACTGCAAGTTTTAGATTATTA
This sequence comes from Onychomys torridus, assembly GCF_903995425.1. NCBI lineage: Eukaryota > Metazoa > Chordata > Mammalia > Rodentia > Cricetidae > Onychomys > Onychomys torridus. The sequence goes on along the minus strand of NC_050450.1, from coordinate 99,760,886 downwards.
AATAAGAATACAAACTGGACCCGATATTGAATCCTTTCAGGAGCTATTCTGGTTTGGTCCACTCCTGATGTCTCCTCTCTTCCACTCTCCTTGTTGTCAGGGTGTTTAATCCAGAGAGATTCCATAACAATAATCCAGAGTAAAATAGAACATCTCACACATTGTCAGTTTAGTGGCTGAGAACACAAACAAGTGAGTGAAGAAATGAAGGCTTTCTCACATTCACTAATATGGCTTGAAAGTATAAATATTACTCATATTTTATGGCCCACCTCAGATGAAGCATCCTATAACAATTCTTCTGCTTTCTCTTTTTTTAATTAACTAAATTTGTTCATTTATTTTATATCCTGACCACAGTTTCCCCTTCCTCCTTTCTTTCCCCAATCTCTCTCCCACATCTACTCCTCCTCTGTTTCTGTTCAGAAAGTGGCAGGCCTCCCATGGATATCAACAATTACTTTCTTTTAAATAATATTTTATTAGTTGTTTCAAAGTTTCATGCAGTATATTTTGATCATATTCACCTCTTCTCCAAACTCCTTAACCATCCAAGTTCCTATACTTTTTTCCCCAATAGACTCCAGTTTGTGCTGTCTATATGTTCTTGGATGTGTGTGGCCTTTCACTGGAACATGATTAACCTATCAGTGGAAAAACTGCTAAAGAAAGCTGACTCTCCGTCTTAAAGAAGAAATCAATGCCAGTTTCTCTCCAGCAAAAAATGGGACTTTCTGCCCATCTTTTTTCTCCATGTTGGGATTTGGTGTGGTTGAGGTTTCATGGGTCTTGTACGTGCTATGCTGTCCCAACTGCTATGAGTTTGGGCAATATAACAACATTTTGTCTGGACAACAGTTTCATTGTAGCTATTTACTGCCTCTATAGAAGCCTTTCTTGACTCTCCCTGTAGGAATGACCTCCCTTCCATCTTTACAGTATTCTATCTGCTCTGATTACATAATTCCATGTATTAAATTTACATAAACACAGGCAAACATACATATATACACATGCCACAACATCCTTCCAGGGAACCTGCTTGTAAAAAGACAAAGTAGTTTTCAGTTTTGTACCTTTATGCACTAACATTTTGAGAAATATTCTTTGAATCACATATGTGTGAATCCATATGTACTTATTCGCTCCAACAGTTACTCTTTCTGATAATAAATCTTCAGATCTCAATTAGCCTGAATCTTAAGCCAGAAGGTTTCTGTCAAATGCAGAATTGGACTGAAGGACCAGCATTTCCACAACTTGGGGATAAGGCAACAGTTCTGATTCATGAATGCAAGTATGAGGATCAGAGTTTAGACCCTCAGAACTCACAAAAGGAGTTGTGTGGACTCCGTGTACTTCCTATAATCCTAGCACTTGAGAAGTAGACACAGGACAAGATAGCTAGCTACATTATTTGAACTGTCAAGCTCTGGGTTCAGCAAGAGACACTACTTCAATAAATAGCTTGGAGAACTGTTCAGGAAAACAACTTATTTCAACCTCTGACCTATACAGACATAAGCAAATGTATACATTCTTGTGCAGGTGCATATGTGCATGTGCACACACACACACACACACACACACACACACACACACACACACACACACTGCACTCATATTATATGCTCATTATACACACATAAAGAAATGCATTATCCTCTTAGGGAAACATATGTTTTTCTGATAAGTCATTAATGAAATTTTACTTTCATGTATCTTATCTTTATCAGTTCTCATTTGCTAATTTTTTAAGATCTTAAATCTCCTAACTAATTTAGTAATAAAAATTACATACTACATAAAGAGACACAGAGGTTATATAGTTTGGCATTCCCCCACCCCTGAATTTAGTGTGACTGAGAAGAGAATTCTAGGATAGAAATTAGCTCCGTGGAGCTAGCAGCTTAGATTCTCATTCACCTGCTTAAGCAAGAACAGCAAACCCCAAGAGTCATGTGCTAACTTCTTCCTAATGGTGTGCAGTTTATCTTTTCTCATTTCCATTTCTTATTATTTTGTTAATATGAAAGGAATTTTAAAAGACCCATCTTTTGATTTCAGCAATGACCCTGTGTGTATCTAAAGCAAGCACAAAACCCAGTGTCTCAGAGCTGCTCCCACTGGGTGCATAAGCACTAAGGCAAACATGGCAGAAGACACAGAATCCAGCCTAATTCCAGCTAATACCCCAGAAGTCAACTAGAAAAGCACCAGGTGGAATTCTGAGGTTCCTGAGAAGCTCCCCACATCTCCAGACAGTCCTGCATCTTTTGTAACTCTGCGAGGGAATTCCTTGAAGACATATATTTTCTTTCTTTGACAAATGTCTCAAATTAAAGAGCAACAAAGGAAAATGGTTGAAGCACCAAGGGTGTGATATTTTAAGAGACTTAACTCAGTCTTGGGCTCTCTTGAGCTGAATAGGTCATAGTTCTCTACTGGGAGAACATTTGTTGATCAATTTGTAGCACGTTAGGGTTCCAAGGGCAACGCGAGCAGGGTCATCATTTATTTGAGGTTTAGCAATGAAATAGATGGATCTTTTTCTCCCCAGCCTTACTAATCTTACTAATTTTTTTTTATAAAACATTCCAGCTATCTTTTATCGTTCCCCATGGTAGGTGATCCTCTTAAGGGAAGGTTAGCAGAGAAGGTAGATGCCCCTGGCATTGACATATGCTCCCATTAATCAAGTCCAGGAAAGATAAAGAATCTTGTAGGCAATTCATACAGTAAAGTGAAACAGTCAAATGGCATGCTTATCTAGCCTCAAGGCTATGCATTGGCAGAGAGTTTCTCTTTTCCCTCCCAAATAAGGAGCATTCATATTCTTACTTACGGCTATAATATACTCCTGCATGAGCTGAAGTTGATGCATTTGAAATAAAAAAATTCTTTAAAAGCACCATCTACAAAAGGCCTCTTTGTCTACACTAGCAAGAACAGTGATATATTTCCTTGAAGCTGGCTTTCTCAGTATCCTTTTGCTCACTTTTTGCAAGAGCTGAAAAGATGCTGCATCTGATGCAACCATGTTTTAAAGTACAAATTGGACTGCTTTTTAAAGATGTAACAGGAGGTAGAGTGTGCGTTTTTTAAAACTTTGACGAATGATGAATTCTGTGACTGGTCTGATATCAGGTATTGTAATGAATTATCTAAATTCTGACTTGTGGTTTGTTCTGAACCTTTGCATTTACATGACATAGGGACTTTACTCATTTGTCTTTGTTTGGTCAGTAAATATAATGAAGGTCCACTACCTTCTGGGTAGGTTTTTGATTTAATGTTCATTACTTATGTGGGCTTCTACAAAACCTTGTTAAGAGAATATCTCTCATGGTTTAAGAAGGAGCCATGCTAGCATCCAAAGGAGAAAAGTAATCAACAGTCGTATCCTGCTGTAGTGCCAGTTAACCAACCATAGCATTGACCAACAAGATAGTTCAATAGATGCAACAATGGCACTTATATCAATGACGGTAACCAAGAGTCACCTGGTTGGACATAAGGCCCACTCAAATAAAAGTAAATTTATGGCTAGCACTGTACTTTTTAGCTGTCTACCCATGGCTGGTGAGGTCATGGACCCTAGAGAAGAACCTACTACCACCATTTCCCTAAACCAGTAAAACCTTTAAGTATATCCTGAATACTTACCCATAGACCCACTGGTAAGTATAGGCCTCACCCTTCATCAAAGACAGCAGATGGAGATCATTATGAAAAGTCACAAATGGTCAAAAGCAGAGATCAACCTACCACAGGTGCCCATCCCCAATAATTACATTTATAACACAAAAACAACTCTTAAAGCTCAGGGTAAATCAGGGAAAGGTTGTAAGAGCTAGAGGACCAAGACAGCTGCCAGAGATAGTCTTTTCCAAATAACAACAACAAAAAAGAAGACATGAAGGTGGAGAGGAAGAAGTGGTGGATCTGGAAGGAGTTGTGAGAAGGAATGGGGAGGAGTAAAAAGCCATAAGAATTAAAAAAATATTATAGAAAAGATTTCATTCAAACAAGGCTACTCATTGACCTTAACATGCTGAATACATCTTGATATAAGTGCAACTATCTTAACTTTTTGTTTCCTGCATCGTCCCCTTTTCGCCCGGCTTCCTTTAAAAGTAGTTCAATTTGTATTCAAAATATTAAAGTCAACAAAGCAAAGAAATAATGACAAATAATGTGTTGTAGATGGTTCAAAAATTTTCTCACCTTGAAGTCTGATGATTCTCACACTTCCATGATATTATTGTGCTGGGGGTCCTCTTACAACAATTGATGCAAGCAAGAGAGGTCAAATAATTCAATGCAGATAATAAGACACAGACCAATCAAAAAGTTTGCCAAAGATGGAAGAAATAATAAAAGTAATAGCTAGGGCTGAACCTAGGACTGAACCCAGACTCCTGACATCCTTCAGTTGTCTTAACAAAGCATTCTGCTGCCTACAGGTGAGTCTAACCTGTGGTCTCTAAGCTGCATGGAGCCCCAGTGTAGCTATGAATGCAGTCAGATACAAGAATCACAATGTTTAAAATATCCTGAGATTTTTGCATGTGGTCAGATGAAAGCTTTTTTGTGTGTGTGTTTTAACTTGAAATATGTTGCTCTTGAATGTGAACTTTGTAGATGGCAGTATCATGCTGTAATATGCCTACTTGTGGTGGAAAAATCTGTTGGCTGGAGATAATAATTTGGACATTTCATTATCCAGTTATGAATAATCATTGCCTTCTTACAAATGAAGAGGCATAATCATATTGTAGACCATGGATATTAGACTACAATTTAGGGTATTTTAAAAATTTATTTTAGCTGACACTTCTTGACAGTTGGTGGAAAGATTCTGTGATGAGCAAGAATAATAACATATCATGAGGAAGTTATAAACCAGAAAAAGTAAAGCTCTATAGTAGAAGAAGAATGTAAGAAATGTATCATATATTCCTGTAGCCTCTGGTAATACTCAGACCATTTTCCTAAAAAAAAAAAAATACCCCACCAACTTACATAACATACCCTTTAATAACTTCAAGCTTTATACCAAGTTATGCTTACAACACTTGCTTTCTAAGAACCTAGTTAGAGCTACTTTTGCAAAAGGGAATTGAAGAAACAGTAGTTTGGAACAGACTCTATGATATCTTCTCTGGACCCCAAACTTCAAATGTTCTACTATTTAAAATGATAATAAATCAACCCAGACTGAGAAGAATATTTATTATATTTGGAATTAACAATAATAAAACTAAATATTGCCTTCTGCAATATTCAGAGTGGAATTTAATGGAAATAAAATGATCCAGTGAAGTCTGATTTTTCTAGTTCTTACACTGTCATATTTTTGGAACCAGGATCCCTCTCAGATTATATTACTTGAAAAGTTGAAATAACTACATTCAAGTGTAAATCAGACTATTTTTCCTGGAGTTAATATCACCACTGTGGCCTAGTTTTACCTCCGTAGTCTTTTTTTTTTAATGCACTTAGGCCAGTCTGCTTAAATTAAAGAAAGAAAAAAAAGGAATTTCTTCTTTCTTCTAGGATGTGAAAACAAGCTCTTTTGCAACAATAAAGGAGTTTGTACATTACAAATTTCCTTTATACAGGGAGTGATTGTTTTTTTACATCAACTTCACTCTTTAGTTAAAAACTAAATACAGTACAGCTGTTGACCAGTGGACAGCTTTTTTCTTCATGATACTCTTCTAAATTAGGGAATGAAGTCTTTGTCTCTCCATTATAATTTTTGTGGGTGTCTTTTAAAAATGAAACATAGATCATGAATGTGAAGGAGAGCCTTAATTCCCTCTGATTTTCAGGAGTCCCCATGCAATCGGGGGTATTTATTACAGTTTACAGACATGTTACTCTGAAAAATTGGACCAAGTGATGAACCTCAAAAAGGAGTCACCAACCACCAACCACAAGAACTACATACCTGGGCTATATTTGGAAATGTCTGTGTAGACAAAGCAACATGCTCTTGGAAGGGAAGTGGTAATGAGTAGTGCGGCAGACAATATCTGGTTTCACTGTCTATACTGATCACATTTACCAAGTAATTGCCCATTATTTTCTTTGCAGCCTAGAGCCTCAAGGCCAATGTATTTTCTTTCAAAGTGAAATAAAGAATTGAGGCATAGGCAGCATTCCAATGCTTTTGTTCCTTATCCTTCTTCCTTCCAAAGTGTTTTAGCACCCACAATGAGGTTTCCTTGAGTGAGAGCTCTGGGCAGACAGTAAACTGAGTTTCTCCACTTCATTTGTTGTGTAATTTTAAGTGGTTCTGCAGGTTCACTATAGGCTTATGTAAGATGTGCCTAGGATAACAGATGTGGGGGGGGGTATGTGGGTGTGTGCAAATGCGCATGTGAACGCGTGTGCACGTACAACCATATGTGCATGTATCATGCATGTATGAGCGAGTGTAAGAGTATATATGGGTAGACATAATGGCATGGTAGGATGGGGATATTTTGATGTGTACAAATGAATAAAACAGTTAAATGTTCGGCATATTTGAAGTAATTTATGGACTTTAAAGCTTGGATGTTGTTTAAATGTTTGTCCTCTCCATCTCACTGTCAGAGTTTAAGGGGAGTCCTTGGGCTCAGACATTGAGCACAATGTAGCTCCCTAGTTCCCAGTTTGTCTCATTCAGTCCTTTCAACATCCCCTCACAAACTCCTGCTGTACCCTTTTTCTACTTGGAAACTGCATCACCATTCTACCCACAGGGGAAAGTTGCAGACTTAGAAGTAGACTTCTCTCACTGTGCCCTCTCCCAGTGGTCTCCTTTGGCCATCGCCACTCTTGAGGTCACACCAAGTCACTTACAAATTGGCCATATAGGTATTCTGACATGTTCTAATTTTTTGCCATGCACTTCTCTGATTATTTGATATAAAACCTTCCATTCTCTCTCTCCCCTCCTAAGCTCTCTATTGACACTTGTCAAAGTTTCATTAAAGGCTATTCACAAGTTGTTGCAAGGAACATTTTCTGACTGGAGATGTCAGTCATATGTACTTCCCTAACACTGTGTGCTTGTAATAGATTGAAATCACCAATATATGTGCACATCATTGTATATTATACTTATATTTCATATACACACATATACATACAAGCACAAATACACAGAGATAGATAGATAGATAGATAGATAGATAGATAGATAGATAGATAGATAGATAGATAGATAGATAGATGTATCATAAGTAGCTTGTAGCCCTGGAACACTCCTCAAGGATCTATTAGCTGGTATATCAAAGATATTGTTTAGCTGTCTGAAAGAACTTTTGTACCAGGGGAAAAAACCTCATTTATTTATATATATGTTTTGCACTTGGCTGGATACTCTACTTCATGCATAGTCTATGCCAGATATGTCTTCAGGGACCACTTAAGATTTACTTTTGCTTTAGGTTAAAAACAATATGTATGAGAAAAAATAATAACATGACTTCTACCCTTGAAATTTTCATTTGGTTAATTTTTATAGTTTCCAGACTGCTTTGAATGTCTGGAATGGTGACTAAGGCAATGTACAATTTTATATAGTATTTGAGATGATTGAAAAGAAAAAAAAATCTATGCTAAATAATGAGTAAGGTTGGATGAAAAGTAGAATAAAAACTAACACTCACAGCATGAAGATCAATTATCAAATTCATGAGTCAGTTCAATTACAGTTGAAATGCCTGTGTCTTTATAGATTGTCCTCTCCAGAAGGGAGCTGTTATGATTCTGATTCTAATGAACTCTTGAAGGACGATCATTTATTATTTTAAGTAAGACCTTATGCCTAGAGGATAGTTCAGGACATGAAAATGCTGACTTAGTCTAGTTGCCTGCTGTGAAAGGCAAAATAAGTAAAATTCAAATGTGAGGTCACCATATTATCCAAAGCAAAACAATCACTTAGATTAAAGCAAAGAGATAAAAATTAGTCTCGGCAGCATAGTAATAAATAAGCCCATGTTAAAGAATTGGCTGAAGATAGGAACATGGGTAGGCTCACAATTAAAACACATTTGTGAGTCTCACCTGGAACTTGAGCAATGTTGTTTATTTCATAAATTTTAAGAAAATGTGAGCTTTGTGCCAAATGACCCACAAGGTATTTTGTATTTTTGGTTGTAAGCCTAGCCTTTAACAGCTGAGCCATCTCTCCAACACATCCACTAGGTAATTTGAATAAGGATGTGGAAGTTCTAGGTTGGTGATGATCTGAATTTAGTACCTGGGAGCCACACAGTAGAAAGAGAGATTCTGCTCCTTCAAGTTGTCATCTGACTTCTACACTACTCTTTGGCTGACACTCTATTCTCCTCATATGCAACACATAGCTAAAGTTGTAGGCTGAAGAATTTATATGTTAAGTGGGAAGGCAAATGATCCATTAGTGGTTACAATGTGAAGTCAGGCACAATGAAAATATAAAATGTAATAGGAAAAGTACTTAGTAAAGAAATCAACAAGGGGCAAAGAATTTAACTCAGATGGGAAGTGTTTGTATAGTGTGCAGTCCATAGTAGGTCCCTCTAGATTTAGTTTTCATTATTGTATAAACAAATAACAAAAAGAAAGTCATCCCAAAGATGACAAAATGGCTCTTTGTAAGAGATATGTCTGTATTTGAACCCAAATCCTCGTGAAAACTAAACTAAATGAACAAACAAACAAAAACATGAGTTGTATAGAGTCTATGGAAGAATGTTCCAGAAAGAAACAATGCAAATACAACACACAGAGGTGAGATTCTTGACAACATGCCCTTGGTACATTCAAGAAACCTAATCATTTGGATGGCTAGAATATTAAATTGTTCACAGTTTGAGATTCGGGTGAAGTCATGAGTGTTGACAGATGTCAAATGATAGGCAGATGTACATTTTACCAGCTTTGACGTTACTGTTTCTAGGAAACAAGAGAATTGCAGCTGAGAAAATAATGGGAACTGCATTAGTTTTTGTAATAGTAGTATGATGCAATTTTTGATTTAGATTTATCTATATACACACATGTATATGAATGTAGGTATACACATGCTATGGTATGCATATTGGGGTCAGAGGACAACTTTTGAAAACTGATTCTCAACTTCTGTCCTGTTGGTTTAGAAGATTGAAGTCAGACCATCATGTTGGACTGAGGTTGTATTTGTCTTTTGAGTCTTCCTGCTGTTAATAACACATTGCCTTTTCTGTCTCTTTTGCCTAGTTGTAATTTGAATTCTACTTTGTCAGGTATCAGGATAGCTATTTGTTACAGCTACCTGCTTGATTGTGCTTGAAATGAACTTAATCACAAACTCCTGGGAATTGCTGGGGGGGACTTTCTTGATCAGACTATCTGAAGCAGATTATTTGACACCTTTGCTAATGAGGTGCGGTTATTGTAGATGAGAAAGAGCTATGTCCTATTTCTTAAAACAGCTTTCTAGACTTAGTCTCTCGTACAAGGCATTCTTTATTATTATTTTATTTATTTTTTTCTCCTCCCCCCTTTTTTTTATTATATTTGTGTTTTAATCTTACACATCAGCCATGGGTTCCCCTGTCCTCCCCCGTCCCGCACCCACCCCCACCTTGCCCCCAGCCCCTCCCCTCCATTCCCATCTCCTCCAGGGCCAAGACTCCCCTGGGGATTCATTTAAACTTGGTGGATTCAGTACAGGCAGGTCCAGTCCCCTCCTTCCAGGCTGAGAAAGTGTCCCTGTGTAAGCCCAAGGTTCCAAACAGCCAGTTCATGCACTAAGGACAGGTCCAGGTCCCACAGCCTGGATGCCTCCCAAACAGTCCAAGCCACTCAACTGTCTCACTTATGCAGAGGGCCTGATCCAGCTGGGGGCTCCACAGCCTTTGGTTCACAATTCATGTGCTTCCATTTGTCTGGCCTTTCCCGGTGCATTTTCAAATCCTGGGCTCAACAATTCACGCTCCCACAGTCCCTCCTCCTTCTCGACAACTGGACACAGGGAGCTCCACCTGGGGCCAGGCTGAGGATCTCTGCATCCACTTCCATCAGGATGAGAGTTCCAGCCCAACCGTCAGGGTGTTTGGTCATCTGATCACCAGACTAGGTCAGATCAGGCTTTCTCTCACCATTGCCAGCAGTCTATAGAGGATGCATCACTGTGGACCTCAGGGGACCTCTCCAGCACTCTGCCCACTCCTGTTCTCATGTGGGCCTCATCCATCATGGTCAACCATTCCTTGTTCTCCCTTTCTGTGCCTGATCTAGCTGGGATCTCCTGCTCTCCCAAGCCTCCCTTCCCTCAAACCTTGCCCTTCATTTCTCCCACTCTCGTCCAGGTTGTTCATGTAGATCTCATCCATTTATTTTATTTTTTAATTAAAATAAAATTTCATCATTCTCCTCCTTCTCTTTCTTCCTTCTACCTTTTCTCATGTCCTCCCCATTTCTCCCTCTTGAAATCAGTATATATATATATATATATATATATATATATATATATATATATGTTTGTGTGTGTGTGTGTATAATGTATGGGTATATATTTTACATGTACTAATATATCTTATATATTTACATATTCAACACACACACACACACACACATATATATATATATATATATATATATATATATATATATATATATATATATAAAATTACAACCAGTGAAAAACAATGAAGAAGATAATTTTTTTATTACCAGCAAGAAAACTCATTAAGTGTGTGTGTGTGTGTGTGTGTGTGTGTGTGTGTGTGTGTGTGTGTGTATATGACTGATTTCAGGGCTGACCACAAAGAAGTGTCAATCATGATACCTCAGCAATATGACTGCCAAATACCTGAAGAAATATAACACTAACAGACATGTTAATGGGGGAGAGGGAAATCCCAGGGGTCCTCAATCTTCAATAAAGAACTATAGACAACTAAGGAATCCAGAGAATGGAAGAAATAGTCCTTCCTGGGATAAACCAATAATTGGCTATCCAATAACAAGTGGTCTGAGTCTTCTAATTGGAGACTTGAGACATTCAGATTTATCATTTAAGGATTTGTACTAATTCTGCTCATTCAGTAGTTTTGAGCTGTTTGATAATTTCCTAGTCATTTGTTTCTCCACTCTTTCTGAACACTATACTCTTTCTTACAACTTCATATGCATATGCCTTCTCTCAATGTGTAGTGTTATATTAAGTAACTTCTGTAATTCTGAATTAGTAGTGCTGACTCTTCTAGTTTTTGTTTATTATGGAACATTTTTATGTTTTCTTCAATTATGAAGGATAGTTTTGCTGGGTACAGTAATTTGAGCAGCTAGCTATTTTCTTTCAAGAGTTGACCTATATCATTTCATGTTACTCTGGCTTTCAGAGTTTCTGTTTGGAAATCTGCTGATATTCTGATATTTTTGCCTTTATATGTGACTTGATGATCCTCCTTAGTAGCTTTCAATAGTCATTCTTCATGTGTATATTTATTGCCTTATCTATAGTGTGATATGGAGTGATTCTTTTCTGATCTTGTTTCCTTGACACCCAACATTCCTTATGTCTTGGTGACATAAGGAAGTGCTTTCCAAAGACTGGGGAAATTTTCTGATATGATTTCACTGCATATACATTAAGCCCTACTCCTTCTCTTTATTCTATGCCATGATATGTAAGTTGGGTCTTTTAATGTTGTTCTAAATAGTTTCTATGTTTTCCCACTGTTCTAAATGTTTTCAACTTTTTATTTTCTGTTTTTTACTCATTCCATCCTAAGGTCTAGGCTTTTCACTGAGTATTTTATTTTACTTATTATCTCCATAGATTTATTTTTCTAGTATTTCTATTTTTTATTGAACTTCTCTTTTAGAACCTGTGATGTCTTCTATATTTTATTCACAGTTTATTTGTATTTTTCTTGAATTTATGGGATTTTAATCATGCCATCTTATTTCATTAAATGTTCTCATGATCTTGCTTTGAATTCTTCATCTGGTACTTGTATGATATTTTGTTTGTATTTTGACATATAAAGCTTGCCTGGAGATCAGAGGGCTGAGCTAGCCACTAGTTAACCATAGAGGCCAGTCAGAGGTGTGGCACACAACTTTAATTCCAGCACTTGGGAGAAGGAAGCAGGAAGATCAGAAGTTCATGGTCACTCTGAGCTACATGAGATTGAACCATTCTAAAAGAGAAATAGAGTTGTAGATGTAACTGTCTTGTTAAATAAGAAACACAGAGCCAGTTGCAGAGTTAAAAGCCAAGAGGTCAGAGCAATAGCTGAGAGCTGAAAACCTTACCCTTCACTGCTGCTGTCTTTCCTCTCTGCAAGAGGCCTACTTTCTGTGTCCTGTCTTTTATATAGACTTTCTGTTCTGCCTTCTCATTGATTGTAAACCCAGCCACATGACCTCCTCATCACTGCCTGTCTGTACAGACCTCCAGGTCTTCTATGGTTGGTATTGAGATTAAAGGCATGTATCACCATGCTGCCTGTATCCTTGAACACACAGAGATCCTGCCTCGCTCTGCCTCCCAAGTGCTGGGATTAAAGGCATGCACCACCACCGCCCAGCTTGCTCTGACTCCAAGGCAACTTTATTAATATACAAATAAAATCACATTTCAGTACAAATAAAATATCACTATATAGAGTCAGAGCTGAGTGGTGGTGGCTCACACCTTTGATCCCAGCATTTGGGATCTCATGCCTTTGGTCCCAGAACATGGAAGGCTCATGCCTTTAAACCCAGTAATTGGTAGGTGGGGACAGGAATATACGGCAGGTGAAGACAGGGTCTCCGCCACTCATTCAGTCTTAGGATTCGTAGAGACAGGATCCCCCACCCCACTCCCCATTCAGTTTGAGGTTCATAGAGGTAAAAATGACTGTGTCTGCTCTGCTTCTCTGATCTTTGACCTTTCATCCTTGATATCTGACTATGGGTTTTTATTGTTAAGACTAATTAGGATCATATTATAGGGATTTTATATATTTCAACAACATTTGAATCCATTGCTATGGAATTGCTATATTTTGTAGGAGTCATGTTGCCTTGATTTTTTTAAAATATATTTTATACTTTTGCATTAGGATTCCTCATTTGGTTGTGTGTGGTAGTATTGTCTTCCCTGAAATATTGTGCACCCTAATAAACTTATCTTGGGTCAGATACAGAACAGCCACAATATTAAACATAGAGGATAGGCAGTGGTAGCACACACCTTTAATCCTAGCATTCCAGAGGCAGAAATCCATCTGTTCAAGGTTATAGTCAAGCATAGTGACTCACGCCTTTAATCCCAGTGAGTGATGGTAGAAAGCAGAAAGGTATATAAGGTGTGAGAACCAGAAACTAGAAGCATTTGGCTGGTTAAGCTTTTAGGCTTCTGAGCAACAGTTTAGCTGAGAGTCATTTGGGCTTCCAGCCTAAGGAAACAGGATCAGCTGAGGAACTGGCGAGGTGAGGCAGCTGTGGCTTGTTCTGTTTCTCTGATCTTCCAGCATTCACCCCAATAACTGACCTCAGGTTTGATTTTATTAATAAGTATCTTTAAGATTCATGCTACACTAGTGTGATGTTTGGAGCCTAGAACATGCAGGCCATACATTAGTTTGAAAAAAAAAAAAAATCAGTGATTTAAATATACACATACCTCACATTCTCTTTCTTTGTGTTTTCCTACACTTAATGATCATGTCCCTCAGGTCAACTTGATAGTTGCTATGATTTTCGGTAAATGTCTGGAACCTTTTCTGCTTGTTGGGAGCTAGTTCTGTGTGTTCCTCGGGTGTTTTCCAGCCTCTGTGTTCCCTGATCTGGGATTTTGACTTTGAGGAAAACATCACTCAGGACTCCCTTGTTATCACATTCTGTTGACTACAGGCAGTGACTGTCACCAATTCAAATTGAGAAGGACAGAATATTAACCCTTTCTTCTCCTGAGTAATCACTAAGGAGGCAGAGGCCTTCTCTCTGTATAACTGCTGCTTCTGCTGAGGTGCAAGTTCCCATAATTCCTTGGGTTTCTGATCTTTCCCGTTTCTGATAACTGTATCTTCTCTCTATGTCCTTAGAGGTACCAAGACTTCTGCAATTCCTGAGTGTCTGTCCACTTTGAATTCCCTCCTTATGTCTTTAATCTCCTATAACTTCACTTGGCTTCTGTTTGTGAACTCTGCTTTCTTACAGTATCCTTATTGATGAAAACAGATTACCAGCTGTTTAATAATATAAACATAATACAAATGCTCAATAAACAAAATAGTACTAGATATATGGTCATACATGTGTAATTATTTAACCCTATGAAGAATGCATTTTAGATTGAACATTTTAATTATAAAGGAAATTTATATGTAAAAATGTTAAGCAGAAGTCAAACAAGGATATATTTGGTAATGTCACTAATCAATATCTTCAATGAGACTTCTGTTAACTCCAAGGAGTCTCAATCCATATATATTCTGCTACAAGGATACTCTCTGTTCACTATTGCTAGTACTTACCACTTACATTTTGAATACATCCTTGCCTCACTTCCATCCCATTTTCTTTAGTGTATCCTAATGGTCACTCAGGAGTGAGCAGAATGCTACACTTTCATAAGACTTTGTGAACTTGCAGGGTTTAGTAAACAAGACCTTTCCTAAATAGGTACTAGGTTAGTTGCTGTTAGTGAATATAAACTATTAGTCTATTGTTTAAATGTTGACAAATTCAGTCTTTGCACTAATCTAACTAGGCAGGTCTGCCTGTACCCTTGAAGTTTTTTGATTTTTAATTTTTTTCTTTCAGCTGCTCCTCATTGCTCAGTGCACATGGGGTTGGCATTTGTTTTTCCTCTCAGTGGGAACACTCGGAGCTGTGGGTGGCCTCTCTTGAAACCTCCTGTTTGAAATGAAGTTGAGGAGGAAACATGGTGCTTTCTCAAATAGAGAGAGACCATCTGTGCTCTTCCATAGAGAATAAAGCAAGAGTGAAGATGGACCCAGGGAGAGTTCATTTGTCCCCTTCTCCTCCCCCACTCACCAAGCCCATTTTTCCCTCATCTAATGGTCCCTTAGCAGACAAAAAGGCAGACCCTCTGCTTTAAATCATGTGCTCTTCCTGCCAGATGGAGACACTGGGACACTGAACCATCAATTACATGCCAGGGAAATTGTGTTTCTTTGCTGTTTGGGTTTTCCAAAGGAAATAAGAAACGATTCCATTTAGTTACCTGTCTTTCTATCTATCTATCCCTTCTCCAAGAAAGGGGTCTTCCAAATTGAATTTGTCTGTCTGTGCACTGTGTCACTTTTCTCCTTATACTTCTGTCCCTCAAGAGACTTTTTTGGGGAAGATGCTACAAACACACACACACACACACACACACACACACACACACACACACACACACACACACACACCTCTATACCCCCCAGAAAGGCAACCCACAACAGATCAAAGTAATGATTATAACCCATGTCCAACTAAGTGAACAATGAGTTTCTATTGAGGTTTCATACTGGAGTGTGATGGAGGAGTTACTTACAGGAGCAGGAATTATTTACAGTAGCTAAATCACCAAACAGACTACTACCGTATGAGTGACACACAAAATCTGAATTCCTGGAGCACTCTGCACAACTTGCAGGCTGTTTGACAAGTCTAGGAACCTCCTGTCTGCTTCTCATCTAGTTAGACTCTTCTCTAGCAGCTGATTCCTGCTTCTAGAACCAGCACAGAAGTCCTCTGAATCCTTCTAGCTTCAGTATTACCAGACTAGTGATGTTCTGTTTATCTCCTGAGTCTTGTGTGCCTCAAGGTCCCTCCTGCAGGGAGTATTTCAATTCTGAAAACTCTGCTGCACATCAACTTCTCTTTGGCATTTTACCTCAGTCTTACAAACAATAGGCACCAGCATTTCCTTCAAAACATAAAAACAATGTAAATATATCACATGCATGTATAAGGCCACACACACACACACACACACACACACACACACACACACACACACAGAGAGAGAGAGAGAGAGAGAGAGAGAGAGAGAGAGAGAGAGAGAGAGAGTCCTATTGGCTTCCTTTTCTTCTGTCTTAAAAATCTCTGGGTAGTGTTACTTATGAGGATACCCTCCAGTTTGATCATAACTTAGATTATCTGTATGATTTTCCAGACCTGACCCCAGCCTTGAAATTCAGTCTTCCCTTGAGTTCTATAGCCCTCTCATTCAGAATCTATTTCAAAATGTTTGTGGTCATCCTTAGCCTTCTCCAGGAACCCACTCTCCACACCCATGTGTTAAATAACAACCTTGAGTGTTCTCCTGAGGGTGGTTAGTGCTGGCTCTGCAGAGGCTCAGCAGCTAGCTTGACACTTGAGAGACGCTGCAAACTAAACATAGTCTGAACACACCCCAGCATAGCATACGTCCTGAGTAAGCACACATTGCTTCTCCCACATCCAACCCTTCCTCAGTGAATCAGTCCATCCTGATTTCAGGTACATGAGAGAGACAACCTGAGCCATGGGTTAACCTCCTTTATCTTCACTGTCATATTCAAATTAGCTTTAGGTTGATAACTGGGTGTTGTAAATGCCCTGAAATCCATCTCTGTGTCTGTGGAAACAATTCAGTGGAAATAGCTTGCCATTCAAGATTAATGACTCAAGTTGGAATCCATCCATGGATGTTGGAATTTACTGGCTTAATCTTATGCAGGTCTTATGGAGGCAGCATCAACCTTTGAGGGTTCATAGGTACAGTGGTCATATCATGTCTAGAGGATACTCTAATTACAGCTGTCCTCCCCATACTCTGACTGTTACAGTCTTTCTGCCTTGTTGGTACTCAATTATTGTCTGTCCTTTGACAAGTTTGGATCTCTGGCTTTCATCAATTGAAGGTGGAAGTTTCTTTGATTGGTGTTGAGAACTGCATTAATCTGTGGGTATAAGAATAAGTATTTAGATACTTGATACTATTTATTTAATTCTATGTCCATTTAGGAAGATAAGAGCAATGATTTCTCCCCTAAAGACTATGGCCTTCCATCTAGAGATGCTTGGCCAGGTTTGCAGTCTTGTACTGGTTAGTTTTGGTCAACTTCCCACAAACTAAAATCACCTTGGAAGAGGAAACCTTATCTGAGGAATTGTCTTCATCAGAGTGACTCATGGGCACATTTGTAGACATGCTCACATTTAAATATTTATGTGGGAGGTCCTGCCTATTGGGAGTGGTGCTATCCTTTTGCAGAAGTTCCTGAGCTATACAAGAGATCAAGCTGAGAAAGCCACAGAAGACAGCCAATAAGCAGTGTTCCTCCATGGTCTGTGCTCCAGTTTCTACCCTGATTTTTCTGGGTGATGGACTATTTCCTGGAGGTGTAAGATGAAATAAATCTTTTCCTTTATAAGCTGCTTTTGGGCACTGTTTTATCATAGCAATCAGGACTGCCCCAACTTGAGGTGAACGAGGATGGCTCCAGTGGACATGCCAAAGTGGGCAGGGAAAAAGCCACAAGGCCTCGACCCTAGACAAAGAATTAAAGAGAAATGAGGAAAGTTGAGAATAGAGCAGATGGACTTCCCCAGGGAAGAGCACAACAATTTGGTTATTCAGTGTCAAACGGTGAGCCCTGAAAGTATATATCCAGATGAAATTATACACAGAGTGAACAGTTAGATTTAAGAATATAAATGTGTGTGTGTGTGTGTCTGTTTGTGTATGTGTGTGTGTGTGTTTGTGTGTGTGTGTGTGTAAAAGAGAGAGAGAGAGAGAGAGAGAGAGAGAGAGAGAGAGAGAGAGAGACCACAGAGGGTTTGTAGGGATTAAAGGGAAGGGAGAAATGTTGTAATTCAATTATAATCTCAAAAAATAAAATTAAAAATCAAGCAAACTAATCAAGCCAATGGTTTAAGTATTTGATGAATTGTAATTTTTTTCCCTTTGTCACTATGGTTGTATTGACTTACTCAAGAAGACTTTGTCTAACCATATGTATCCTGTATTTTATCCTAAAAATTGTATAGTTTTAGCCTTTCCATTCCAATCTGTGATAGAGTTAGAGTTAATTTTTGTTGTAGACACTGTTTTTTCTTATATTGAATTGTTTAGGCACTGGTATTAAGAATCAGTTGACCAGGGTTCCAAGTCCATACTGCAGAATACTTAGTTCTTCATTAGTGATCATGATGTATATTCTTAAGCTAGAAAGACGAATGTCCCCTTTCTTTAATGTCATAATTAGTTTTGATTTAGGAGATAGGAGTGCTTCCACCACCATTTTTTCCTAAATTGTTTCAGATCCTATGAAACACTTGAACTTCTCTGTGGATTGAGGGATGGGTAGTCAACTTCAAAAAAAAAAAAAAATTAACACAATGCAAAAGCTTGCTAGGGATTTTTATCTGAATTATATTATATCAGTAGATCAACATGGCACTTACCATGTTCTTAGGAAATATGAAGTCTGCTGACAGTATCAGGAAAACCAAGGTTCCCTTTTGAGGGGGGTTTTATAATCTCACTAATAAAATAATTTAGAAACTGACTCTAAAGGAAGCTCAAGGAAAATCATCTTAGAGTAAGAGAAAAAGAACAGGGCAGATGAGCTGTAGGCTCCAGGAGAAAGGATTGGGGAAGTAAGAGACAGAAAGATCACCAAGAGAAGAGTGCAGCCTCAGAGAAAGAGTGAAAGGCTCAGGGTGCCAGAGGAAGCATGCCCCACCTTCAGCTGGGGGACAAAGAAAAGTAAAACAAAGAACTCTGCTTTTCTGAGTTCTGAATTAAATAGCAGACAGGCCAGTGCCCTCATGCTTTCTGCAAAAGGCTGTGAACTGTTGGGAGGCTCTGCTGGTTAGAGGTTGTAGTCTACCATGGCCTGGCAGCTCTCTTCAAGCTCAACAACATGGAGGACATCCCACCACCCCCCTTATGCCTCTGCCCCCCATCCTTTTTACCCCCTTATCCTCCTATTCCTCACCTACAGTGGAGGGCCTCCTGCTCCCTACCTGACTTTATCTGGAGAATGTCTCTAGGCCCAGATGCCTGACTTATCTCTAGTGTGACCCTTGACACAGTTCCCTGCAGAATTTTTCCCTCTGCTACCTATATGGTAATAAGACATCATGTTAGGAGCTTTGCTATAGGACTCTGCTGCCATATAGGGAGCCTCATGATAAGAGCATGATGTTTAATGCAAATTAGGTGATGCACCAGCCACTATCCCCAGCCTTTATATCTCCGCTCAATCTGGAATAAAGCTTAGCTGGAACACTGAAGCAGTCTTCTACAAGGAGACTGTTTCATTGTACCACAGGCTAGACAAGGTCACGCATGTCATCTCTGCCCTCTCTGGTTTATGACCCAGTGGCCAATCAACCACAAAGAAAGAAGGAACCCACAGGGAATATATTCTCTGAGAGGAGGCTTCTAGGAAGAAAACACCACGATCTTGGTACAGGGATAATTATTCTTCCTGGTTCTTCTTATGTAGATTGGAATGCCAAGTCTCTACCCAGGGTTGAAGAAGGAACTAGAATGGGAAGACTGATGTTTATAACTCTAGTGTCACCGAGGAAATGGGAGGTGTCGTTCAAATCTTTAATACTTTATCACTGATCCATGAAACACTGAATGTTTTCTATTTTTTTCTTTTGTTATTGTTGTTGTTTGTTTATACAATAAAACCCAGAGTCAGATATTAAAGTGAAAGCTGAAAGACCAAGAAGCAGAGCAGCCAGCCACTTGAGACTTCTTACCTCTACAAAATCTCAGACAGCATGGAGCAGATCCTGTCTCCACCTGTGCTGGGATTAAAGCTGCCAAGTGCTGGGAGCAAAGGCATGAGATTCGAAGTGCTTGAATTAAAGGTGTGCACCCACGACAGCCCAGTTCTGTTTCACTTTTAGATTTGGTTCAGTCTCCTGTAGCCCAGGGTGGCCTTGAACTACCGATCCTCTTGCTTCCTCCTCTCAAGGGTTGGGATTAAGAGTGTGTGTCTCCACTGCCTCTATGGTTTATTAGTAGCTAGCTCTTCCCTCTGATCTCCAGGCAAGCTTTATTTGTCATAACACAAACAAGTTATCATACAGCATATCTATTTGAGTTTCTTTAATTAGTGTTTGATAACTTACATAGTATAATTTTGCAATACTTCTATTTATTGTATTTTTAAATATTTTATTCTTCTCTATACCCCCACAAATACAATTTTTGTCATTTTCATATTAGATATTTATTGCAAATATCTAAAAATAAAATTGGTTTTTGCATATCAATCTTACATTATACAAATTTACTAAACATGTTTCTTGGTTCTAACCAAGCTAGTATATGGTGCAGTAAGAAATGAAGTAAGTGAGCAATAAGTGTCTTTTGATGAACAGTTAGACACAAGTCAAAAGGTGGAAAGATGCATCATTTGTAACAGAAGTGAATAAATAACCTTCCCCTTAGAATTCAGGTAATCTTAGTGTTATTGGGCCAGTGATACAAACCAATGCCTCTTCTAATAAGCATTTTGTTGTATTGAACAAATTTATATATATATATATATATATGGATATAGATATAGATAGATATATGGATATAGATATAGATAGATATATAGATATAGATATATACATATAAATTTTTTTCATTTATTCAATTAAATGATCTATTAGGGTATAAGACTTGAAAAATACCAACAAAATACAGCCTTCTCTTAAAGAGCAGACAGTCTAGTGATATATGTGTGTAATGAACATCAGAACAATCAAACAGTGGTACCCATATCTGCTGTATGGGTGTGATTCATGCTTGTAACCTTAGCACTCTGGAAGCTGAGACAGGCAAATTACCTGCCTTGTATACAGACTGAGATCCTCTGTCTTAAAACACACAGTTATACTCATTCCTATTTCATTGCTTACATTGATATAATGTGAAATGGTTACGAAGAGGCTCCAGAACAGAACATAAATTTTTCTCTTGGAAGATGCTTTCCTTTCTCCCCCCTTTCAGTGTTATTTTCCTCAAGGCAAGTATACTTGGGATTAGCAGGGAGGAACTCTACAGCCCTGTGTTCTTTCAGTGGTTGAAATATGACATAAAGTGAAAACCCTAAGTTCAAATTGTCTGGCTGTTTACGGGAATCCCACCTCCAGAGAACTGGCATGAGAGTGTGAGGTTATGAGTCTGTACTGACTCTGGGGATAAATGCTTGCTTGCTAAGTGTAACACAGGCTATACGTTTCCTCATGAAATTGTTCTCAAGGTGAAATGGAATACCTGAGCTGGGGTTTATAAGATATATTTAGAAAGGGACAAATTGCATCACAGCCAGCTTCACAACTTGTGCTGAGAAATTTGCAGCAGAGACATAGGCTGACAGGATGGCATCTTTCTGAATCCCTGCTGGGTAGGAGAGTGCAGTGATTCTGTGTGGGATCTCTTAGTCTCTGTCTCTGTAACTCCATTCAGCTGAGCTATTTCTGCAATGATTTCTTACTGAACACATTAATTCAAGCCCAGTGATGGGCTTTTTGCTTATACTATTTATTTGTGAAACCTATTTCAACATCACTGGCAGAGCAAGGGAATAAGTGCCCACCTAAGATGTGTGAGAAAAATCACAAGAAGAGGAGAAGGCAAGTCTTACTGAGGGAACCCCGGGCGATAATGATTTATTAGATAGAAGACTGGAGAAGGCTTCTGAAGAACTGCCACAGCCAACTCTCTGCCTCCTTTCATTGTAATGCACACAAAGGAGACATTTTCTTTCAATACCTATTTGCCATAGTTTCCTAAAAATTAAACCATATTCCTGGAATTAGAAGGGCCAGCTACTCATTAAATTTATTAGCAGAGGCTTTTCTGAGATACTGTATTAAATGACTTGGACGCATACCAAAACTTAGGAAAAGAAAGAAAAGAAAAAAGGAAGGAAGATGAAGAGAAGGAAAGGAAAGGGATGGAGGGAGGGGAGAGAGAACTGAGGAAAGGAAGGAAAACTAGAAAAATAACTTTTTTCCTGAAATACATAATTCTGATAGGATTATAGGAAAAAATCCGTCAAAATAAATAAGCAGATGCATATTCCCATTTTATGACTGAGTAAACTTGCCATAGTGGAAGACCAAGGACACAAAAAGACATTTTCTGTGCCCTTAGACAAGTTAATGATGCTGGGAAAGACTCAGAGTTTAACGGGACCACTGGCATAATAAGAAGGTTAAATTGTTATTTAAGCAACAACTCTATTCTAAGTGTGAACGCTAGTAAAAGCAGGGCCTTTGCTTTTATGGATATAAAGAGGGACAAATGGCTAGTTATAGCTGCACTGTCCCCTTGCCAGGATGGATACTGCTAAGCTTTAGCTCAGCTGAGGACCTTAATGTGTTTGGATATGCACAGTTGGATCTGGAAACAAAAATGAGATTATGAGCTCAGAGGTTACAGAATGTTGGGGCAGGTTTTTGCTTTCCTTGGGCTTGAAGTTGACTGTGTGCCCAATGGTATATAAATCCTGAGGAGTGGGGAAGACTTAGCTTCGTACTTGGAGGCTTTTAGGAAAAACACAGACTTGTCCAACCCTCAAGACTCAGTGGATTTGTGTATTCTATGAAGCCTTTTGCTGAATGATCTAGAACAGCAATCTATTCTGGGCTTCACCATCATCTTGCACACATTACATTACAATTAAACTGTGCAAACAAGAAAAAATACAAAATTGACTTTTGTTGTACACAAAGAGTTCATTCTTGTGTCTCAACTGTCTCCTCTATTAAAGAAAAATCTAACAAACTTAAGACACTGAAAAATGGAAGTTTGCTTATTGAGGGATGGGAACTACATTTATCTATGTGCATCAGGACAGATCTTTAGAATGTTGCTAGGATGGATACATCTGCAAAATAACTCCTGTACCTATGGTTCAGGAAACATTGTAGAAGAGGGGTGAAAAGACGGTAAGAGTCAGAGTTCAGGGAGTGTTCTGTGAGATGGTGCCTCTTAAGAATGTCAGAAGCTACACCCATCAAGTCTCACCAATACGATCCACTTGATTGCCTAAACAAGAACTGAACAAGGACAACAGCAACAGACAACCCTACACATAGGCACACACACACACACACACACACACACACACACACACACACACATGAACCTACAGGCAACTAGGTAATACTAAGAGTGAGAGAAATAGTTTTCTCCTGAGAAGAATACACCTGTTGATTACAAATGTGTGTGTGTGTGTGTGTGTGTGTGTGTGTGTGTGTGTGTGTGTGTGTGTTTGTGCATATAGCAACAATTAATGGGAGAAAAGGGCTATGAATTTTAAAGAGAACAGAGATAGTTATATGGGCTATTTGGGGGGATGAAAGGAAAGGAAGAAATGCTATAATTTTAGTATAATCTCAAAAATTAAAGACCTCTTATAATTGCCAGACCAGCCAAGTATATATCTGGAGCATAACTGCTTCCCATGACTCATAGGGACATAGAAGTCTTGTGGAGCTCAGGGCTGTCCCACAGTTCATGTGTGGGGACCCAGGAGAGGGAGAAGCATTTGCTCATAAGCCAAGCTCAGATGGGACTGCTAAGTTTCAGATGAAGCACAGACTGACCACAGTTAATAGCTGTCCTTCATGACATCAGTGCTTTGTGTACTCTCTTAGTGATTACTCACATTTGCCCAGAAATAATTAAAAGGTAGCACACAGCTCCACTATTCACAACATCTATAAACCCACTTGTCCCAAGAGCATTTCATCAACTTTAATTTTTCTCCTCTGAGATTCCCATCACTAAAATCAGTCTGATGAAAAAGAGAAGTTTAATTCATGTGTGTAGTTCTTGCCTCAGAAACTTTCATTTCTCTCTCTAGCACCTTCCACCATGAACCCAAATTCTGTATTTCCAGGTAAGTTCACTCTGTCTAGCAAAACTCAGTGTTCTTGACTTCATTTTTCAATAAATCCTTGTCTCCAATATTTTTTATACAATTATTTTATTTTTGTTTATTCTTATCATATCCTCAATACTTTTTATATGAAAGAAGATTTTGGACAGTTTTCAAGTACAATTTATTTTCTTATTAGGAATTATCACCAAAAATTAATTCTATCAGCACTGTTGGTTATAAATTTAGAGACAAATTTTATTTTCTTATAAGAGTAAAAAGAAGTTTAAGGAGCAGGGGACAAAATAAACCCTTCCATGAATAGCCAAGGAAAAGGGTAGTCATCCCTTCACTCATTAGCACCAAGCAAAAGACAGGTTAACAAAAGAAAGCTTAACAGATTTGTCTAATCCAAGTTTACATAACCAGGGAACTTTCAGAAATTGAGACCCACAGTTCCTGGGAACATTGTTTTTCTTTGTTTGTTTGTTTGTTTTGTTCAGGTTTGAGGAAGAATGTAAAGCTATATAGAAACGTAATATGGTTTGATTTTGTTGTTACAAGACAGAGGAATCCCAACAAAACCTAATGGCTTACATCCTTCTTGGTATCTCCTCAGAGGACTCCCTCCCCTCAGGTATGAAACTGAGAGTCTCTGGTTTTCAAAGGAGAGGTGACCTCTCCGGTTTTGTGGCTTGCTTTTGAGGAGAGGGGTTCTCATCCCTATGACTTGCTTTGAATAAAAGGAACTCTGGTGTCAGTGGCTTGTTTCAGAAGAGCAACACTGTGTGGAGTGGAGAAAAGAGGATGAGAGAAGGCCAAAGCTAGAGAGGCTTGGCTTCTCAGGGTCATTCTGTGAACCTGCAGTTTCTTTTACTATGAAGTTCTGTGCACACTAAAATACAAGCCTCTGGTCCTCCAAAAGGTAACACAGACTCTATCTATGGATGGTTATTCAGCCCACTTTAACTAATCTCTCTCTCTCTCTCTCTCTCTCTCTCTCTCTCTCTCTCTCTCTCTCTCTCTCTCTCACACACACACACACACACACACACACACACACACACTTTCTCTGTGTGTATGTCAATAATGTCTTATGCTTCATTTTTATACCCCTGTATTTGAACCTACAGAAAATATTACTTTCCATATTTTTGACATATTTTGAAATGAATGCTACTGCTCAGATAACTTTATGTAAAAATATTTTAAAAATAAAACCATATAAAATTAATCAAATGATTATATATTCACAAATATGCAAGCATTTTATTAATTTCTTCCAGTTTACTTGAGCACATAAAGAAAACTCCTTGAATAGTTGCACAGTTTCAATGCATGTTTATGTGATATAATCAAAGATAATTTAAATTTCCACAACATCTTTTACCTGACCATGAATATGGGGAAAAATAATAAAGAAAAACGACCATGCAAATACCCAAATATCTGAAACTTGAAGACAAGTTGCTTACTTCAGATTTTTAATATTCAGTCACCCGTAGCAGCAATAGGATTGTTTCACTTCCCCAAAGGATACTGCCTTCATCTTTACCCTGAAAGATATGATATTGGTAAACCTGCTACATATTCACTGCAACATTCTCAGCACAATTTTTTAAAATTAAACTTAATTATATGATGAGTGTTCTTCTTTTAAGTATGTGTGTGTGCCACTTGGATGCCTTGTGGATAGGGATGATCCTGTTGGATCCTCTGTAACTACAGTTAGAGATGGTTGTGAGCCACAATGTGAGTGCTGGTAAATGAACCTGGGTCTTCTGGATGAAAAGCCAGTACTCTTAACCATTGAGGTATCTCTCCAGAACCTCATCTTTATTTTTTACAACTCTTCAGAAATCTGATTTCATTCTGAGTCTGACTAATTTATATCCCCTTATATTAATATTGCCTCTTTTACCATCAAAGGAAAAAAATTAGATCATTGGCTCTCTAAATTTAGGTGAGGGAAATAATTTGATAGAAAATATTTTCAAACTTCAGGGGAACCAGTTTGTATCTATAATCACAGGTATTTTCCCTGGGTTTGAAATAAAACAGTGTATACACAAAAATCTAAAAATTATTATAGAACAACCTATCATTTCTCTTTTCTACAGTGGCAATTGGCTCAGAGTAAATATTTGTTTATTCAGTAATTTATTTAAAATATCCTAAAAAAAGGAACTTGGGTTTTAGAGCAAGCTTTCGGTTTGCTAAGCAAACTCCCACTTGGCCACAAAGTTCTTTGTAGCTACATGAATACATTCCCTAAAAAGGATGAAAAATAAAACTTGTTTTCGTAAAGCCTTCCATTTAGGCAGGATTTAATGTAACCTAAACTAAAATGTTCAAATTCTGTGTTGGGAAGCCTGTTCCTTTTTTCTGTGACAGATTCCATTCACTAAGTGTTTTGTCACTGATGCAGTTCTGAGGAAGTTGTACTGTGGTCCAGATGAGGATGGCATGTGGTCCCTTCATTAATCATCCTCTATTGACACCTCAGATTTGTACCATACCTGAGGATACAGACTTTATATTTCTAGCTACCTTGGAGAACTAGTCAGAGAAAATGTTTTTGTTTTCAGATGAAAGACACTGGAGATTTATTTACTGACATGTGAGGTTTCCCCATGATGGTAAGGAACACACACACACACACACACACACACACACACACACACACAAATATTCTCTCTCTCTCTCTCTCTCTCTCTCTCTCTCTCACACACACACACACACACACACACACACACTCTCTCTCTCTCTCTCTCTCTCTCTCTCACACACACACACACACACACACAGAGAGAGAGAGAGAGAGAGAGAGAGAGAGAGAGAGAGAGAGAGAGAGAGAGAGAGAGAGAAAGACTCAATCCATCTATATCACTAATAACATGACTGATACACATAGACACACATACTATAATTTGAGAACTGATTTGAAAATTTGATATTCTAATAGAATATCCTTCTCTTCCATTTGACTATAACTTAACCTTGGCCTGCCTGGAACAAAAGTCCAAAAATCATGAGACCTTATTGAGTAAATGTGAAAACATTTTTTGAAATTAAAATCTGACTGCATCATTTTCTCTTTTCCACTATGCACCCCTGTAGCAGGAAACTTAAAAGTTCTTATTAATAAAATCAAATCTGAGGCCGGTTTTTGGGGTGAATGCTGGAAGATCAGAGAAGCAGAACAAACCACAGCTATCTCACCTTGCTAGTTCCTCAGGTGATCCTGTTTCCTCATGCTGGAAGTTTCTGAGTCCTCATCCCAATGGCTCTCAGCTGAACTGTGCTGCTCCAAAGCCTGAACGCTTAACCAACCAAATGCTTAACTAACTACATGCTTTTTTCTTTTAGTTCCTGGTCCTCAGGCCTTATATACCTTTCTCTTTCTGCCCCCACTCTCTGGGATTAAAGGTTGGGTTTCTGGGATTAAAGGCATGGGTCACCATGCTTAGCTGTTTCTAACGTGGCCTTGAACACACAGAGATCCACCTGGCTCTGCCTCCCAAGTGCTGGGATTAAAGGTGTGCACCACCACCACCCAGCTTCTGCTCTGGCTTGCTCTGACATATTTTCTAGCCACCATTTTTGGCTCTGTTCTAGTGGCTGTCTGTTCTCTGACCCCAGATAAATTTATTAGGGTACACAATATTGTTGGGAAAACAATACCACCACACACCCCGAATCCCACTAATGTACTCCCCTTCATGCTTTCTCTCAAATGTATGACCTCATTTGCTTTAATACAGATTAGAGAATATTATATATATATATATATTACATGAATATAATAATGTTCTTATATATATTAATTTTGTATATATGTACATATATAAAATAATACATTTAAAAAATGCACACACACACACACACACACACACACACACACATATACTGCTCAGTCTGTGAAATGTTACTTGTACGCACATGATTTATACCAACATAATTCTTTTTTATTGGTTTGGTTTCGTTTGGTTTCGTACGTGTATGTATGTGTTTAGTTGGTGGCTGGCTTTGTTTGGTTTTAGAGATGACTTTCATATAGTTCAGTTTGGACTCAAACAGTACATATCTGATCTTAATACATATCATGAAATCTTTGTTTTCCTGCCCCTGCCTCCCAAGTGCTGGGATTACATTTCACACCAACCTGATAGATCTTGTTTATGTTGTTGTTGCTGTTTTATTAACCATGCCATGCCTCACAAGCTTTAAGGCATGCCAACAACAGTCATAATTTTTCAACACAATTTGAAGCTACTCAATAGGTTCATAACCAGACCTAAGATTCTGTGTTTTTCAAAGCTTCCCAAAGTTGATTCTGCTTCTGCTCACTGGGACACACTTTAAATAGGTGGCTTCAGAAGAATTAAAATAAAACACCAAATAGAGGATGCAATAAAACACTGATCCCAAGGGAAAAGGTATTCTCTCGCCCATGGTGGATTCGTTTTAAAACAGGTACTCTGTGATGTTTTCTTTTAAGATGCAGGCTGGAGAAGCACACCTTTTCTTTTTTTCAATAGGCAGTTTTATCATTTCCATTTCTTAACTCTGATGGTTTTCTTCATCTGGCTTCCAATGTGATTGTGGAGTTATGACAATCGGCTTACCCACATGCCATAGCAGAAAAGCAAAAGCAACATCAGCCTTTCTTCAGGAACCTTGGTAGACAAGATACTGGCTTTTCAATTATGAACATGAGGACTTGTTCATAATTCCAGATCCCGTGTAAAAGGTGTGTGATCTCAGTAGCTCCCCTAATCCCAGCCCTGGATGTGGAGACAGGGAATGCCTGAGCCCACTGGCTATGGAGATTAGAGCTCCTATCTCAAAACACAGCTGTAGAGTCATTGAAGAAAACACTAGAATGCCAATTTGGGTCCTCCACATGCATTCACATTAATATGTGTGTGCTCACTGCACACACATATGCCAGTGTACATGTGAGCGTGAATATACATGTACCCCTCACGTCTCCATTTCCTTCACAGCTCATTCTCAACTCCTTCTCAAAATTAAATCATATGTAATTCAAGCCATTTAGATCTGCTTCTTGGAATAGGAAGAATCTTAAATGGAGATGAAATCACGTGACTCCACACCAGTCTTTCCTGTGCCTGCCTTGTCTACAAATGGCCTGTCAGGGGGGTCTGTCTCTTGACCCAGTCCACAGAAGTCTGTGGAATTCTGTGGGAAGGTAGTAGAAGGGAGTATGAAGGCTGATTAAGCCATCGTTTATATTGATTTAGTACCCAGCAGTTTGATCTGATGCTTTATCAAGTCTAAAATTCAAACCCTGGCTGGAAACCAAGTTATCCATCAAGAAGGATTACAGAAGGAAAAAGATCCATAAATTTAACAGACTGATTCTTGTTATCTCCAGAGATTTCCCTGTCACTTAAAAATGATGTCTAGAGTACAATTTGCATCTAAAATGGCCTTGGAAAGAGGCAAAAGGCCAGCACTTCAAATTAATGAATCGTCAGGTTACAGAGGAATGCTCCTAGCAAAATAAAACAACCCACTCTGCGCCAAATTCTGATCCAATCAATAATAACCTTGCTGGTGAACTGGTGCTTCTTTCTTCCAAAGAAGCAGTATTATTTTTCCACACTTTTCACACTCGTATTTGAATTAAAGTAAGGATAGTCTATAGAGAACAGAAAGATCAGGTGGTACACGGAAGAAACTTGGGTGCTAATGTGGGCTAAGCCATCACTTAAGACAATAGTGGCCAAGACACAGCCTCCCAAGGACCTATTTCATCATTTGTAAAATTGAAGATCTGGGATCTTTCTGGACTGTTATTGGATAAGACTGCAACAATTTGGGATTTTACGGGTACAAAAACATCTAAACGCTAGTTTCTTTTCAAATGAATCACCATATTCTATCTCCTTTCATATAGAAGAAAGGGGGCTTTACATTTTAATTTCCTTTAAAATGTATTTTTTTAAAAAACAACATTTGTGTATGTTTATGTGTATGTATCTGTGGGGGTTGCTATTTACAAGAGAAGATTCTCTCTTTCTGACATGTGGGTCCCAGGGGTCCAACTTAGGTCATCAGACTTGGGGGTAAATGTCTTTACCTGCTAAGCCATCTCACTGGTCCTACGTATTTGCTTTTAAATGGGATTTCTGTGTACACTGCCATCACAGAATATTCACAAGTTATGTCAGTAAGTGATTACATCATGTGAATTATCTTCTGTGTTTTTGTATCTGTGTGTTTATGTGTCTATGTATGTTTCTGTGTGTGTTCCTTATAAGGCCTTCTCATTTGTGCTTTTAAAAGAAAAAAAAAAACATTTTATTAATGTACTGTTATTATTTGGCTAATATGATAATATGCTTAAACTAAATGTGAGACTAAGGTTGTATATCAGATCAAATGAGTACTTATAAAGTTTATTTATTGGTTCATTTATTTATTTATATACTAAGTATAATTTAAATTATACCTGATTGTTGTTTTGTGCACATGAATTCAGTGCCTAAAGAGGACAGAAGAAGTTATCAGATTACCTGGAGTTACAGGAAGTTGTGAGCTACTCACAATGGATCTTTGGATGCTCTGCAGGAACAGCAAGTGCTCTTAAGTACTAAGCCACCACTATAGCTCCAAATGAGTGCTTCTATTCATTGAGAAGCATGACAAACTTTGTCTTTCATGGATTGATGAGAAATGCCTCCACCTTAGTGCACTTTTAATATGTGAATAAATAAAGCAATTAAACAATATATATAAAATAGCACATCATTAAAGCATAAAAGTTTTATGTATAAAACACTTAAAATATATTGTTTCTTCAAAGGCATGTTTTATGAGTTACAATACAATTTTTATTGATTCCATGACTTCAATTTCACTATAAGTCATTACTTTAGGGATTCCTACAAAAATGTCAAGTATTATTATATGTAAGTATAACAGTGCATGAGATATTTATCATAGGGAGATTGCCTTTTGAGGCCATTTTTAAGTAAGATATGTCATTAGCACTATCAAATGGCAAATACAATCAAATCCAGGATAAATACTACCTTTTATAAAATGGAAATGGAAACTTTAGATAACTTTAGTAGATTTTTTTTCTGCAACTCCATAGTGATTTGCAACATATTATTGTCATGATTTGTTTTGCTTGTTTGTTTCAGAACCTACTAACCATAAAAACCAATGTTCCTGCACGGCTCCTTTTAAAAGCCAGTATGCATAAGAATTACAGAGTTAAGAATTTTGACCTTTTCTGCCTAACCCAACAAAGATTAAATATTTTTAATTGCCCCAATAAAAGACTCATGTGTATGTATATGTTTAGAAGTGTTTTTATCTATCCAGTTATGTGCTAAAAATGCCTGTTGTTTAGCCAGCAAGAAGACTGTAGTAACTATTTTCAGAAAAGCAATGCTATTTCTCATGTCTCCTCTTTATAGAATGGGTGCCATTTTCCACTTACTTCAAATAAAGATCTGATAATATCCACCTCAATGAACTCATACTTGACTTCTCACTACAATATCACCCTGAAGTGAGAATAGGGTTGAACATCTTTGTAGGCAGTGGGTTCTTAAGTGAAATGTGGAGGGAATTTTTAAGAAGCCTGGAGCTGTTAGTCCAGAGAAAAGCTTTATTAGAAGAATGCTCAGGGATAGATGTTCTCATTGCTTTACTACAGAACCTCACCCAGAACACAGCTGGCTTGAAGGAAGAAAGGCTGATTGGGACAATCTGTTGTTTAGCCTGAGCTGTTTTCACTTTTCCTGGAAGAAAGAACGATTCCAGTGATGAAAGTGCAGACCAGATAAGGAGCGGGAGTCAATGTCTCACAGTATTTCCTTGAATTCCAATGTGTAAACAGCCATTTGGTCTACCTACCATCCTGTTATTCTACAATGTTGTTCTAAGATATGACAAACCCTACAGAAGAGTTGGTTTAGGGGCTGGGAATGTCACATTCTGCCACTCTTAGTCCACCTATTTATGATAAATCCTTTGGAAGTCAATGCATTCGAAATCCATAGAAAGAAATTTTTGCACTGTCTAGAATCTATATTTTAAAAGCAAACACACAGAAACTCCAACAGAGCTCAAAGCTTAAAGCAAGTTCATAACGTGCCCCTCTGTAATGATACCCTAAACTTAACACGTACCATAAAAATCTCTCATGCTGCTTTACCTCCGTTAGAGAAGAATTACAAAAATTATCTTTCATGGTTCCCTAATGCTGTGTCCACCTTACTGGTGCATTGTTGTTTGGATTGCACACTGCATGACTATTACAGTATTACTTATTTATTTTTGGCTATGATTTTTAACAAGGCCTGAGTTAACTAGATTAGGAATCTTTGAGTAAATATTCTCACCTGTACTTATTCAGAGATTAGTTCTTTTGTGTTTTGTTTTGGTTTTTATCCTCACATGTCATTCATCTGGAAGGAAAAGACATTTAAAGTACAATGCACTTAACATCATAATACATGTTACTTTGTAGCCATGTATTAGCATTTTCTTAAAAGAATAAGTTTTTTTTTTTAATGTATAAATTCATTACTTTCCCACAAGTGGTCTGCTGCAGACAGCTGTTCCCCCAGTATACATACTAAAGGAACAGGCATAGAATACGACAGATAAATATTTCTTAAATGATGTTCAGGAAACAAAAATAAATAATTAAGGGCCTTTAAACCAATAACCTCATTCTTATCCTTAAAGTTTTTTCACGTCTTTTCTAATTCTTATCCTTTTCTTCTTTCTCAGTTTCATTGGCCTTAATGTTGGGGTCTCTTGCATTAGTGCCCTGCTCAGTGTCCACCTAATATGATCAACCAGCGTTCACAGAGGGATTACCACTTTGTTCAATTAGGGTTTTTCGAATCAAACCTATTGATGTTTTTGTCCTTGCTGCACTTTGATATGAAAAGAAAGTGTCTGGTGACCAATGTAAATTCTGCTGGGTATTTCATGGCTACCACATAACCCCGAACATTTTCTCTCTGACCATTTCTCTGCTCCAAAGCAGATCATTAAATTGCTCCCAGGCAGAAAGCACAGGACCAGAACAGCAGGGCACTTTTGTAATAAGACCTTGTAAATTGAAAGCCCTGGATCCCTTTCCCACTGTGAGAACCCGCTGTGACTGGTTCCTTTTAACATTGCATTAATAGGCCCTTCAGACCTAGTTAATTAAAGACAGTATATCTAGGCAGACTTTCATTGCTTACACGGATTCCATGCATGGTGACCCTTAAAATGCAGTTCCTATCCTAACACATCTCTATGCAATCGAACTCTCAATCTTCATCATACACAGCAAATAATTCTCATTTCATCGGAAATACATTTGCTAACTAATATCTTATGCTAGATGTGTAGTGGCCTGAGTTAAGAATCCCATCATGCTCTTATATGTATACATGTGTTTCCATCAAGTCAGATCTGAGGACCATCTAGCAGTGATTAACCAAGTCCATTTGTTAAATCCCTGCTGGTTAAAGGAAAGGCTTATAATTGCAAATATCATGGTCATACAGTTACAAACTGGAGGCCTGCTGGGAAATGCAGACCTCAATGTGGAGGTGTCATT
Source organism: Onychomys torridus (assembly GCF_903995425.1). Classification (NCBI taxonomy): domain Eukaryota; kingdom Metazoa; phylum Chordata; class Mammalia; order Rodentia; family Cricetidae; genus Onychomys; species Onychomys torridus. The sequence goes on along the minus strand of NC_050450.1, from coordinate 99,727,409 downwards.
AAAACCTCTAAGTGAGCCAGGGTAGTTAATCACTCAATTAGACTCTCATTATCATCTGCCCTGAATCAAAAAGGCCTCCCGCAGTCCAGAAAGGGTTGTAACCAGTCACTTTGACGGGTGATCCCCTCCTCACATACAATGGTCACAATGGGCCTTGGAGGGGTTATCAGCATGACGTGGCCTGTATCTCAGCCTAAGCAGACGCCCAGGGAGTTTAGACAGCCAGTACTGAGGAGATCAAAGGCAGAGAAACAGCTGATTCCAGACTGGCTGGTGTCAGCCTGGAGTTTTCTCTGTCAAAGGCAGGGGGAGAACTATCTTATTGATTGCTGGCCTTGGTGCTCAGTCTGCAATTAAAGACCTGTCCTCTGGGAAGGGCTTGGAGGAATGTCTGGCCTTTGGAGTCTTCAGCAGTCAAGACATTAAGAGTCGGCTTTTCCTCAGCTCAGAAAATCCTGTTTGAGAAGATCAGGGTGTGAAATTGTCACCTTCCAACCACACAGTGGCAGGCCAAGATCTAAAAACCAGCCACTGGCACTGTGAAAGGAATTATCCCCACCCAATGAAATACATTTAAATTACCAGTCAACTTTTGTAGGGTGTAGCAGTCCACTTCCCAAATGTCCACCCAGTACTGCTACCTTGGATTTAGTGGTCACCAGGTTCCTCTTGGCTATGGCAGTTTCTCAGACATGTTTTCTATGACCTACATAGCTTTGACTATTACATGTCAGTGTTTCATAGAGTGCTCTTCAATGTCTGAATATTTGTTTGCTTTTGGAAAGAAAACCATAGAAAGACCTTTCAACAAGCCGTAAATCTTCTGAGGAACGTTGCTGATCACATATTCAATGCCATTGTGGTTACATGAACAGATCTATGGATTCTTCAGTTAGTTTCTGGCCAACTTGGCTAACTCATCTCACCATATTAACAGCAGTTTTTGAAAGAATTGCTTATCGTTGTTGATGATAACTTTAACCACCAGAAGTAGTCTGTGTTATCCATTTTTTGTTTTTTTTGTTTTGTATTTTGAGACAAGGTTTCTCTGTGTAGCTTTGCACCTTTCCTGGAACTCATTCTGTAGCCCAGGCTGGCCTCGAACTCACAGAGATCCGCCTGCCTCTGCTTCCCAAATGCTGGGATTAAAGGCATGCACCACAACTGCCCGGCTATCCAATTTTTCTATGGCGAAGTCCTTTCTTTCATCTCTGTCTCTATTGTACCCACAGAAATTAAAAAAAAAAACAAACAAGAAAACAAAAACAAACAAATAAACAACAACAACAAAACACCCACAAATGGTGGATAGTGTCACAGCCCATGATCTCAAGAACAAAGCTGCATCTTTGACATCCGACATAGGGTATCCTCTGGAATTTATTTGTTTAGTAAATAATTTATCTTAGTTTAGTTTATACACATGACCTTTCCTTTCCTCTTTGTGATGTAGTCTGACATATTCAGCTAGTTTCAAGGCTTTCTGTTACCTTGCCCAAGGCCTCTAGGTTCAACCTATTTTTCAAAGTTATTTAATCAGCAACTTTTTTCTTCAACTCCTCAGTCATCACTGCTTCATAATGGCTGTTACTGTTAGGTACTACCTGTGTTCTCCAACCTCCTAAGTTACTTTTCAAACATTTGTTATTTGTGCTGAGAAGTCAAGAGATTTGACAATGTGTAGTATGTATATTAAGCAAGTAAAACAGAAACTATAGAATGTGTGTGTGTATACACACACACACACACACACACACACACACATATATATATATATACATGTGTATATGTATACATATATACACATGTTATGTATATATGTATACACACATGTATTTATATACTAAAAAGTATATGCATACATATATCATATTATTTAAAGGAATATATATTTAAATATATACATATATTTAAAGGAGATATACTAGGTTAGATTTCACCATAGGGGCTGAAATAACCCAACAATTGCTACCTACTATTTCTGAAGGGGCAAAATCCTCAGTAGCTACTCAGGCCATTAAGCTGGATGGCTTGTCAGCACCAATCAGGTTTAAAAGCAGGGAGGCTTATAGGATTGCTGCTGGCATTGAATCTACACTGGAGGACTGAAGCAGTTGAATAGGCTATCAGTGAAGGATGGTGGCAGTGGCAGCGACAATGGACACACTTACTGAGGACGAAGAAGCCAAGGCAGGTGGGTACACCCTGCTCTGCTCAGAGACCTCTCTCCTATCTGGTCCACACATTGGAAAGTGAAGCCCAGGTGTGAGGGCAGATGGTTTTCCCTCAGTTTTTCTTATATGTAATAGCCTCAGGCACTGTTGTAGAGGAGTGTCTAATTGTTTGAAGCAATCTAAGTGGTGCTTGGAAGACTCCTGTGAAAGAGTTAAAATCTGCATTTCATCCTAATGTTTGAGGAATTAAACTATGGAGAGAAAGTGCTTAGAAACATATATTAACCATATTAACAAAGGCAAACCATGAGTTTAACAGTAACCCAATAAAAACAGGAAATGATTTAAGACAGTTGGCTAAAATTTTGTAAATGATAATTTGGGAATAATAGGCAGAATTAAATTTTGGAGATATTCAATAGTATTCACTGTAAAACTCTTAAATCATTCTTGACCTAGCAGGGAAAAAAATCCATATGCTAGTCTGGTACAGAAACCACTTGAATGCAGTAATTATTGAAAAAATAAGGGTATGAATTTTAAATATTTTAATCCACTGAATGAATATGAGAACAGAGGCCCTTTCTATTCTTCTTTAGTGTTGGTAAAACATTCAGGTAGTTTTAAAAAGTTGTTAAATTTTATTTTCATATAGTATATTTATTTATTTGTTTTTTTTCAAGACAGGGTTTCTCTGTGTAGCTTTGCGCCTTTCCTGGATCTTGCTCTGTAGACCAGACTGGCCTCGAACTCACAAAAATCCGCCTGGCTCTGCCTTCTGAATACTGGGATTAAAGGCGTGTGCCACCACTGCCTGAATTTGTTTGTAACTAAAATTTGGGTATAATATTTTTTGTCAAGTCTTTTAAATTATGAGCTTAGAATAGGGACATCTGAATAAAGAATAGACCATTATTTATCAAATGAATCTGCTAAGTTATTCCTGGATTCAGGCATTCTTTTCCTTAAGTATTTTTGTGTTTAGTGTAAATAACTTCAAATTAAATGTATTTCTTATGAAAAATATTTTAATTAATGCAATCATAGAGTAATATTTAAAGATTGTACTGACTTTATGTCTAAGGAAGAAGGGCATACAAATCTTTATTTACACATTTATTTTAAAAGATTTGTTTTTTCTTTCGTTTTTGTGTATGCATGTGTCTATGAGTACATACAATGTACAAGCAGATGTCTATGCAGGCCAGGAAAGAGCTTGGATCCTCTGGAGCTAGAATTACAGGGAGCTATGAGCCACAAGTGTTCTTAACTATTGAACCTCGTCTCCACTCCTAATTATAAATATCTTATATAAATTGGAAACTAAAATATTAGTTATTTAAAGTACTGAAATTACCAATGGTGCAGGGGAAGTCTTGGTTCCATTACTCCCAATTAAGCTTGTGTGCTGTAAAAAACATTTGTTAGAGACACTCAGAATCCCATCATCTCCTTTATAGTATGTGACACGGCTTATACACTCCAATAATTAGTGAAAATTTTCTATTTTTTTCATTGCCATTCCTTCTCCCCTCCTCCTCTTCCCCTCTTCCTCCTCCCCTCCTCCTCCTCCCCTCCTCCTCCTCTCCTCCTCCTCCCCTCCTCCTCTTCCCCTCCTCCTCCTCCCATCCTCTTCTCCTGGTCCTCTTCCCCTCATCCTCTTCCCCTCCTCCTCTTCCTCCTTCTCTCTTCCTTTCCCTCCACCTCTTCCATATTCTTTCCTTCTTGGTATAGAAATATTTGTTCTGTTATTCTTTTAATTCTAAAAAAAGTTATAAAAAGATATCCCCCAGTACACACACAGAAACATACAACCTTGCTTTTTTTATTGGAACAAAATGGTCTCTATTCTGATATAGTAGCATTTATATAGATTTCTTTTAAGTGCATTAAATGAAATTTCATCTTTTCTATAAAAATGACTTGGTCATCTATTGAATTTTCAGTTTGTAGCTGTCCCCTTATTGAGCCTTCTCTCACTATCCTATTTTCAAGTGAGAACTTTTTGTTTTGTTTTGTTTTTGGAGCTGAGGATCGAACCAGGGCCTTGTGCTTGCTAGGCAAGCACTCTACCACTGAGCTAAATCCCCAACCCTGAGAACAATTTTTAAATCATCTTTCCATGCATTTATTTGAAACAAAAGGAAATAGAGCAAGGCCTTGTTGAGGCTAGAACAACAAAAACATTAATAATGTCCTTTATATGCACCAGAGAATTTGAATTATCACTAATAGTAGTAATCAATAACATACATTATGATTATTGAATAGGATGTATGGACCATATCTGAATATTTAGTTGGTCTTGGGAGTCAACATGTCACTTGATGCCTCTACCTATGAGAAGAACCAACAGAGATTATGTAAGAAACCAAGAGGAAAGGCTTCCAATCTCAGCTTCCTTGGCCCAGGCCTGGCTTCTTCTGATGTATTAGGGTGAAAATGAGAAATAAGCCTTTCTGTGTCACATTTCCTTCGTTTTAAAAATAAGCAAGAATTCCATTCCCCTTACAGGACTCATGGTGGATTTAATAGTTAAAACATGCAAGACCTTCAGAAGAATGCCTGGGTAAGGGTGACTTCTTATAGTCCTGATATATTCTGAAACTATACATGCACCTTCCAACCATGATCATCATTGGTGGGCCTCAGAGCATTCAAAGTCTGAAGATACCCCACCAGAATTTGCTGCTAACCATTACTTTTCATTTCTCCTACAAACAGTAAGAAACACACTGGTACAGTGAAGCTTGTGGGAGTACAAGGACATGGAGCTTGTTTTGAGTAGGGCTCCCTGCAGGAGTGTGCAGGACAGGCTCATATTGGGGCAGCTGTCCAGGCAGTGATGTATGACAAATGACTTGTTGCTGCAATGGATCATCAGAGCCCGGCTACACTGGTGACATGTCACAAGCATACATCATCAGAGCAGTGCCCGGCAGGAGCAGCAGCCTGGAAACCACTCTGCTCCATAAATTTTAATACAGCCAAATAAAAGAGCTGTAATTTTCTTTTCTTCTAAATTAAAGATTGACACTCAGGAAAGGCGGCACAGAAGGGTCTTTCATATGACCCAGTTGCTTGCCAAAGATCCCAGGAGTACTGTAGTCCTCTATGCATAGGCACTATCAGCAGTAGCCATACAAATGAAGGAAACCCTGGTACCCAATTTTGATAGTTTCTTAACCAGACTGTTCAGTGTGTGACCTCCTGGTACAGACTACTACAAAGGTGGTTATAGACTGTATTGCTCTGTGGACGCAATGGTGGTTTTCTTATTGGCCATTATTCTATTATCAGAAGGTAGCAGACTTTAAGGTTTGCTACCATTTGCTAAGATTTTTTACAATTTATATCTTCATTGAAGTGAAACTGGTGAAGGGGAACAAGTTTAATTTATTTTTAACTAAAATGGCAATTTCTCACCAGGTTTAGGGATGCATAGAGAATATTATGAATCATTCCAGTAGCTTGCACTTCAGTTGGGCTAGAAGCAGATACTAAGAATTGGCACTCATGAATGAGATAATTCTATTCATAAGAGTGTTAAAGAAGAGTGAAGGCATGGTAACAAGATGAAGAATAGACTGGCTAAGTTGGTCAGGAAGAGCTTTGCTAAGGAGGTTCTCAATGAAGAGAAGCAAACAAGAAAATCTGAAGAACTAAAGTGCCCTGAGCAGACAGAATGAGAAATTGATGATCTGAAGGAAATAGACACAGCAAGGAAGAGCAAGTCAGAAGTGAGATCTTGCAGTACCCACACTCGAGAACTTGGAACTTGAAAAGAATGGGGAAGAGGAATCTAAGATAAGTGGGCAAGTTGTAGTTCATATGATGTTTTGACTCTGCTGAGAGATTTGGAGAAGTGTGTGTGTGTGTGTGTGTGTGTGTGTGTGTGTGTGTGTGCGCGCACTAACTTTAGTATGAGAAAGTCCTATGAAGAGAACTCTTTTTTAATTTAATTTTTGAGACTTTTCTACATGAGCACTGCACCCACATCATTCCATCACCCTTCAACTCCTCCCATGTCTCCTCCCCAAAATTCATATCTTCTTGACTAATTATTATTGTACATAAACACAAAAATACTGTGTCCTTTTAATAGTGTTTATATGTAGAGGTCCAGGTTTGACCACTGGGGATTGGGTAGTCTGTGTAGGGGCTTGTTCTTAGAGGAAAATTATCCTCCTTCTCTCAGCAGCTATGGGTTTCCTGTACCACTTCATCTAGGGGTGGTACTTTCTGACATTTTTTCTGTCTACATTGAGAACTTTTGCCTGTTGGTGCCAAAGGGATCAGATAAGAATAATAATCATGGAACATAGATGTGAGGCCTGGAGGATTCTCTTAAAGATGGTCATATTGAAGCAAATTCAAATACTGATTGGAATTAATACCAAGAATGAGAGAGATGGGTTAAAGAGGAGAAGAGAGAAGAGAATGAAGGAAATGAGGTCCCACTGAAGCATGGGGTAACCTACCCAGCATGCAAAATTGACAAGGCATATTTATAGATCTTATAACAGGAGAAATGACCAGAAATGATACAGCTCAGATAGCCATGTAGACTAGATGTGGGAATAGTTCAAAATTCTTCCCTTATGAACAAGTCTTTCTTGTTATGCAGCATCTGTGTTCTTCATCTACATACTTTACTCCTTTTTCTGTATAATTCCAGACATTATAAACCAGCTCTTCACTGAATTCCTATTTCCTCAAAAAGCCAATCCTAATAGAATCAGCATTATTAAATATGTTCCTTAAATGCTAATGTAAAGTGGGAACAAGACAAATGTTCAGGGACCCATCCTGAAATTTCTGTAGTTTGTTTATCAGAAATGCACTGTTTCTGAGTTGTAAAGGGTACTAGACTGAATTTAAGGAGGGAGAAGTAGAGGCAGAGGGTGACAAAAGCAGACAGATGTCACAAGGCCCTATTGTTAGGAAACATTGAAACATTGGGAGAATCTCTGAAACACTAGGAGAAATCCATACAATCTGGACGCTATGCCAAACATCTCTTGGCTTATGCAAAAAATGTGAACATATTCCACTGGCTGGCTGAAAAACACTCTCTGGGGCCATCACTGTTTTTCCTGCGGCTGTACCTGTGTGGTTTCATTGAAGACTCACTTCAGCAGACGGTGTTGGCAATTCAAGGCCGAGGCGCCAAGGGTTTCTTAGAAATGTATTTCATGGTACAGTATCAAGGAGTAACATTTATCTTGGAAGTGTTTCCAGGGGAGAATCAGGATGCTGTGGGGGTAATTTTGTTGTTTTCCCATATAAGGTTAATGGTCCTAAATTAATTATAAGCCAACAGTTCCACGGAAATACCTTCATGTTTCTCTTTTACTTTTCAAAATTGTAGGCAACTTGGCTCTGAACAAGCTCTACTCTCTACCTATCAAAGGATCCAGTGTGTGCTCTGTTAGTCACCCAAATGTGGATTTTTTTTGCCTTTTTCTTTCCTTTCTCTGTCTGAACTGTCCTAAAGAAATATTGCAAAAAGAACATGGACTAAGTTCAAGAAATCTACAAAATAAATGAATCTGAAAATACTTCTTCAGCATTCAGTGAATTGAGACAATATGTAAGGGGGGAGGAAAGACCTCTACCCACTTTGGTTCACCTCACAAGAAGAAAATTAAATATCTAAAGTCTTATGTATTGTCCAAAGTGCCTCTTGTTATAGACTGGAAGGAAGAAATCCTGTCTCCTTCGTCATTGCTCATTACATTGTGCCCACGATCGGTTATGCACCAAGGGCTGGGTGGTCCTGAACCACACCCCCTAGAACGCCACACAATCTACTTTCAGACACTTGGCGCCAATGAACAGAAGAAAGGAGGGGTTATGGTACTGAGGACATAGCTAGCTGTAGAAAGAATCATATTGTGTAATAAGTCCATTTGGGTTTGGGAGGTATATATTATGAGATGTTAATGAGTGTTTTTTAGGTCTTCAAATGGTCAAATGATTTACATAATAAAGTTTAATGAAAAAAAAAGGTACTTTCTTTTTCACTTTTAGCTTTTCTTTGTTTATTTCTGTAAAAAGGAATTATTTATTCCACTTTTGATAGTGTTTGCTCTAATCCACCAATGTAAAGAAAAGCAGTCTCCTACCAATCATGATCTCTCACACTACCTTTCGTTAGGACCCAAGATACTTACTTTGGCTTTTAAAACATTTCCACTCTCGAGTCTGGCCTTAAGTAAATACTGGTGTGGTTAGCCAAAATGCATAATTATCTGAACCAGTGAAAATGTTAACGTGCATTTGAAAGCAAAATGCCCACGGATGATCTTTATTTCCAATGACCCACCCTAGATCATTAAGGATTCCTTCATCATTCTTAATTAAGGAGTGGCCCTTGCATCTTGTACACAGAGACCTTCAAAGCCAGTCTCATAGTCAAAGGGAGTTCAGAAAACTGAAGCAGGAGATGGATTGTTTCCATGTAAGGAAAGACAAATGGAGAGGTGTATTTAGTCTAGAAGGCAGGAAAACTGCGAGGCTATGATTGCTTATTTGCTCGAGAATGCTATGAGTGAGTGGAAATAGAAATGTTCCTTGGTCTTCCACAGCTTGCTAAATATGCCCTGCCTTGTTTCTCCCAGAAAAGTCTGCCTCACAGAGTAAAACTGTGAATGAAGTAGTTAATACCCTGGGTCCCAGCCCAATACTAGACATTGCTAATAATCATGAGGATATTAGATCAACCCAAATGAACTACTTTATTAGGTATATAATATCTACACATACGCTCTTAGAACTTGTCATTCCACAATGGACAGGATATAGGAAGAAAATTGGAAAATAGAGCCCCTGTTAGTATGTATCTACTGTTTTAATTCTTAATTATTACGATGACAGAAGTTCACATTTGTTGAATATTGTCATACATTTAGCCTCATGCATTTTATACATCTCTATCTTTAGACATTAAAGAAAAAAAAAGATAAGACTACTGAGAATCCACAGTGTTGGTCTTTAAATCCAGGACCACCAACCTCCATATAGGGCTGAACATTTTCCTTTATAAGCCTCATGGCTCCTCATTAGTCCCAGTTAAAGATGCCTGAGACTCTTTCATTTTCTGACTTTTTTTTAAAAGATGAATTTTGATGTGACTATTTGATGCTGGTTATATATGGTAAGAAGTTCGCAGGGCAGTGGTGGTGCACGCCTTTAATCCCAGCACTCGGGAGGCAGAGGCAGGCGGATCTCTGTGAGTTTGAGGCCAGCCTGGTCTACAGAGTGAGTTGCAGGACAGCCAGGGCTGTTACACAGAGAAACCCTGTCTTGAAAAACAAACAAACAGAACAAAACAAAACAACAACAACAACAAAAAAAAAAAAAACCCAAAAAAATAAGAAGTACAGCTTTGATAGTTTTATCCCTTACTATAATTATTTACTCTTACTACCTTAATGTCCTACTTTATACCACAGAGTTCAATCTAAATGAAGTCAACACTAGTAGTCTGCTGTCTATGCTCAGGCAGTTTGACAACAGATTAGGGTCCATGATTCTTTCTCACAATTTAGAAAGAGAGATGTTCGAATAGGGAGTCAGGTTTCCAAATGCCGGGCTGTTTGGACAGATGGGACCTCACAACTTTTCCTTTATATAGCGTGGTAACACTTTTGGATTTCTTTTTAGCTTATTTTAATGTTGTTACATTTCTGAGTGTTTGCCTGCACGTGTATTTGTATTACATGTGCATCTGGTGCACTCAGAAGACAGAAATGGGCGCCAGATCCCCAGAAACTGGAGTTAGAAATGGTTGTGAGGGCCTATGTGAGGCTGGGAACTGAACCTGTATCCTCTGTAAGAGCAGCAAGTGCTGCTGAGCCATCTTTCCAGCCATGTAGTCACAATTTTTTTCCTTTAAATTATTCTCTTGGTTTTACTCTTCCCAGTGTCAGTTTGCTATAATTAATAAATTTAAAATAAGTTATACAACTATTCTTTTTAAAATGCATGTGAATTGTTTACCCTCATTCCAGGCAGCGCAGCACAAACTGTGACAGGTCATTTTGAAAGACCATCCCTCCCCACTGTCACATGGCTCTCCCACAGTGATAGATAACAACATTCTTTCTTGCTTGTGAGCCCATTGGCATACTGTTGTAAAGAGAGAAAAAGAAGTTCACCCTAGGGGCAATGAGACAATATGAGTGTCAAGAGATCGCCAGAGTTCTGGAGGTACTGTGCACAGAGTGCTTCTCTCAGAAATTTCACAAGGGTGCTACTCAACAAGGAGCAGTCACGAATAATGGCAATGGTTGACCACATGGCTTTCCATGTATTGATGCTTCATAGGGAAAACTATCCGCAGCACTTTAAAAACAAACCAGCATCAGCATATGAAGATGATGAGGACCTGTTCTGAAAGATAAAGTAAACAAAGTAGTGATGTTAAGAGAATTCATAATATTCATTGAAAGCCTCCCAACTATTTACTTCATATCACAACCCCTATTCTAGGTTACACATGTTTAAGAAGCCAGAGCAATAATGTATATGGCATGCTCACAAATACTATAAAATATGCTAACCAAAAATTTGGGTTTTCCAGAACTCATATAAAAAGTCAGCTAGGCATGATGGTACATGTTTGTGATCCCAGTGCAAGGCAACCAGAGATGGGTAGATCCATAAGGCACAAAGTCACAGAGGGACCCTGACTCTAGAAGAAGGTAGAAAAGACCTGAGTAATTATACCTGAAGATCTCCTCTCGCCTCCACATGAACACATGATCTCCCCAGAGATACACATGTACATATACATACACAAACATACACTCAAAAGTTGGTAATTTAGTTCAAGCAATAAAATGAACGCTTACTGGTACCTTTTCCTCTATTAGTTTATCATTGTAAGATGAAAAAGAAAGATCCATGATAGATTTTAAAAGATTTTAAAAGAAGATTTTAAAAGGGACCTGTCATGACACCATATCTAGCCATCAAAACTGTGGTGCACTTCTCTTACCCCAGGAGAGTTCAGTATATATAGTCAGTGGACCAGATGGAGATGCCTTCCCATGTTAGCCATGCTACCCTACTTCTCCAGGCCTCAGGTGGCTCCATTCCACTTCCTGTAGCTGGTAACTACTTAGACAATTATTCAGTTCTTAAAAGAAAAACAAAGTAAATCCATTATGGTGCCAGCTTTTCATGACCAATAATTCCTGAGCATTGCTTTATGAAAAAAAAAGGAGTACTGCTTTTTTTGGGGAAGGAGAGAAGGGAAACAACTAGACTTCTAGGACTGTTATAAATCCACCACAGAGCCATGTGCTGCTGGCAAATTCTGCTTCAACTACAGTTGAGACACAAAGAAATTCAAATGAGTAATATTGTTGTCAGAGATGATTAATCTTCCCTTACATTGAAGACGTCAGCAATAATTCACCTTTACCAATGGACTTGGCTTGTTGAGAGAGAATGGAGTTCTAAATAGTCAACCCTGAAAATATGCATACTCGTGACATTATTCAGACTGAGCAGATTATATTTAGAAATATATATGCATATACACATGCATGTATGTATATAACAACAATTAATGAGAAAAGAAGACAGGAATTTGAAAGAGAGCAGGGAGGGGCATATGAGAGACTTTGACGGGAAGACAGGGAAGGAAGAAATGATGTAATTACATTATAGTATCAAAAATAAAGTAAAAATGAAAAATAACTATAAAAGCAGTAAGGAACACAAAGGATATCAGGTATTATTAGAAACCTGGGCCTTTCCTGAATGCACACATGATTAAATAGGAGATAGGGAACCATTTTCAAATATTCTGTTATTTCTGAATTTCTGAAGTGCTAGCAATTAATTATATTTGATTGTAAATAATAGAACTCTTGTTTTGGGGTGTGTGTGTGTGTTAAGTAAAAATGTGTATGTGTATTCACATATGTGTAGGTGCATGAGTGTGTGTGAGTGCATATGTGTGCATATGCCTGTAGAGGCCAGAGTCTGACAAATGTGTTTTATTGGATTTCTCTACACACTGTACACTGAAGCAATGTCTCGCACTTGAAAATCAAGCTCATGGATTCTGCTATTCTGCCTGGATAGCTTGCTCTGGGAAATCCCCTATTTCAGCTTCTGCTACTCAAAGCTTACAGGTGTACATCAGGAGGCATGGCACTTATGTGGTACTGGCTAAATGAACTGTGGTCTTTACATTTGTGGGGCAAGTGCATCTATAGCTGACCCATCTTCACATCCCTATAAATATGCTTTTTTCACATTTGGTTCTTTAGCAAAGAGGTAAGACATGATAATGTTGTACTCTTGCTATACATTGGAATGTGCCCAGGTTTCTCTCTAATCCATCCCAGTTTTTCCTATGATGTTTGTTGCTATTGCTCTGCCCAGCCAAAATTATCTTCCTAGTCCCTCTATGACAATATGTAGAGAACCATCAGATACATAGCAGCATTTGACAGTTCTTGCTTCTGAATCTCTCTAAATTTGTAGGCAAAATCTGTGCACATAAAACCAGTATAAGTCTAACTTTTCTGTAAGTTTCAGGAAAGGAAATATGGTATTCATCTTCTACTTCAACATTTTCACAAAGGAGAACAAACAAAATGAATCCAGTTGTTTACTAGAAGAAATACTGCACAGCTCATTGCTTACCTCATTCATGGGTCATGCCAGTAACTGAGAGTGAGGCTTCATCCGTGTGACTCAAGAGGATCTTACTTTTTAAACTGAAAATTGTAATAAATGACCAATGAAAATGTCCCCATAGTAGATTCAGTGGCTATTTCCACTTTTTTCTTTCACTCAACTAGTTTTATAAGTAAGAGTTGGGGTAGATAAAAATAGACATGTTAAATATTTACAGATAGACTTAAAGGTGAAATCCATAGAACGTTTGAAAAACTATCTTTTCCATCTACTGTCTCTTTTAAAAAAATTAACTTTAGGACAATGGCTCTAGATCAAAGTCAGTTTTGAAACATTTCAACTATGGATACTCATTAGATTGTGCACAAAAGCTGGCCAAATGCATTATTTACATGAAGTTTTTGAATACTTTGTTTTTATACTTGAAGAACCAGAAAGAATGTGACTATGGTGGATATATAAATCACAGATGCATTGTAGAGCATCCTACACAACACTGTGAAAGAAGAATGCCATGCTTGATTACATGTGCTAATAGTATTTGCGTTCACGGCTGTGATAGTCTCCTTCCTCACTCGTCTCCCTCATTCTAGACTCTTCCCGGTTCTTGCCTGCTCTAACAGGCTCCTGCCAGAATAAACTTTCTGCTGTCTTGGAATCTGACCAAACTGAGTCTAGGCATGTTGTTTATAGTGGTGTGGAGGGCCAATGAGAAAATAGCCTCCATGAGGGCTATAAAAAGCTCTTGATGGGAAACTCATCTTCAGAGAGTAAAAGGTTGAGAGTTTGATCAAGCTATAGAATCTGAGTTGTGGGAGTCAGAGCTGATCTTGAGGTCAGCCAGAAATGAACCCTTGACTCTTCTGGACGTTGTGTCTTCATCTTGAAGAATGCCATGAGGTTAAAGCTGGAAAAACCATTTTGCTGTGACCACCATACAGAGCAAATATAGTAATTACTGTTACATTCTGGAAACTATGGAAACACAAAGGCTAAGGGGCTCTTGCCTTCATTCCTCAGCCATCCGTGGTGGGCTTTCATGCATGATGGAGATCATTGCAGAAAACAGACATGGCTTGCCCTGTTGAACAGTTTTCCTGTGATGAAATTCCATGACAAGATGGAGATACCACTGCAAAGCAGACCTAGCATTGTTAGGCCTAGGGTTTGGTAGTACCTAACAGCTGCCAACATTCTCAGGGAGATGAGTAGGAACAGACCTTGGTCCCTCCCTGAACGGTTGTATTTAATCTTCATTCTTCTGCATCAACATCTCCTATTATAAATTTCCTATCTTTGTTTTATACTTAATACCTCTGTTTTTATATGTTTAAATTTATGTATATAGTTATATGTACATGTATACCTTCCCAGATTCTGAACTCTAATTTTATTTCTAGAAAAGATTGGCTTATGAGAGTTCTGATGTAAGGAATGAGTTAACCCCTTGATGGACTCACTGGTGTTATGATGTCAAGATTGAAAGGTTTTTATAATGGGTGGCACTTTTTTGAAGGAAATATATAATGGTTGAAGGCATGTCCTGAGGATGTATATTGCCCTGGCTCCCTCCAATATTCCTTCTTTCTGCTTCCAGACTACATAAAGTAAATAGCTTCCCTCTAACCCACAATCCCATCTCTGCTATGATATTGTGCCCAAGTCTGTGGGATCCAATGACTATGGGCTGAACCTTCTGGTGCTATGAGCCAAAAATAGACCCTTTCTTTTCTTACATTGTTTTCTGTGGTATTTTGTTACACTGATGATAAAACTGACAGACCCACAATGGTACCAATCACCTGAAAAAAAATATTTGTTCTCCTTAACCCTCAGAAGTTCATAGCAGAGTTTATCATGACAACCTCCCTCATTCTTCCTTAAATTGAACTGTGACAGAATGCCAATGAGTCCATTGTGATATGATGGACAATGACAGAAAGCTACTAGAGACAGATCATTTTTCTATGGTAGAATTTAGATCAGGCTGTGTATGTATGCATGTGTGTTCTTATGTACATAGCAGATCATTCCTTGAGCAAGTACTTCCTCGTTTTTAAGAGCAATATATACTGTCATATATGACTTTGTTCTACACTGAGTTATTGGATAGTCAAGCTTTTTGATTGATTGATCGACCAATTGGTATATAGGGTGGAGAGGAGGGAGAATTTCTGAATTGAGAGATGTACAGATAAAAGCCTTCATCCCAGTCTTTGCTCCAGATTACAGGAATCTCCCATAAGAGCCAAACACTGCTACACCATTAGAAAGAAAATCACTTGGCTGCTCCAATCTTTTGCATCCAATTTATGTCCAATTTGCAGACTTTCAACATTGCAACCTCACAGTTCATAAAATCAAACTCAGCCTGAGCTAAGTCTCCAGGTAATGGGTTTAGGATCACGAAAGGTGTTACCTGCAGTTCATGATGGGTAACTTTCTTGTTAACTAAAGTCCCTTTAGCTAAATGAGTTCCAGCTTTAAGTCTCCCCTCTCTCTTTTTTTTGGCATGAGTTTTTGGGATGGGGGTTGGGTAGGCGTAGAATTTTATTAGGCTGCGCGAGGAGAGCTTTTCATTGCAAAGGCAACAGGGAAAAAAAATGGGATAAGCCAGTCTTTGTATAAACGGAAGGTGGTGAAAGGAAGGCTGTGTATAGGGGCGAGGGGATCAACCCTCGGGCTCCACTTGGCTATATGGGGACTCCAGGAGACGGCCCAGTGCTCAGAGTGGAGCCTGGCTATTTCCGCAGGTAGCTGTGGCTCTGCAGGGAAGGCCTAGCTAAAGAAACCGCAGAAGGGGTGGAGGGTGGAGGGTGGAGCGTAGAGGGTGGAGGTGGTGGAGGGACTCTGTGGGGGCATTTAGCATCACTTGTCCAGTACTTTGTCTGTTATTAACAGTGGTCTCACTTTCTCCCTCTTGCCTTAAGAGAGTTTTTATCTTTAGTCAACCATTAAAAGCAGGTCACCAATATTCTAGGTGTGTGTCTCAAGCTGAGACTATATGTATATATATAATCTGTCTGTTTATTCATACACATTCAGGATTGGAGAAGCCAAATTGGTGGTTCTCTCACTGTCAGTCTAAGAAGTTGGATTAATTTGATGTCTATGTTTTCAAAACAGTTGTTTATGGTCCTGCTTGATTTAAGCAGCTCCAAAACCAGCCACTTTTGTATTTTTCCTTCCATTAAAAATAATTTTCTTTGCAAAGATCACTAGGCTGCAAGCGTCTCACCACTTCCCTGTGTACACACCTCTCACCCTTTGTGATAGCTAGTATCAGTTGTCAACTTGAGGTACCTCTGAAGCCTCTGAAGAGGAAACATCAACTGAAGACTCACATCCATCAGACTAGCTGGTAGACAGCTCTATGGGGGTATTTTCACAAATGCTGATTGGGGTGGGAGAGTCTAGTCCACTGTGGATGCTACCACCACAAGGCAGGTGGGCCTGGGCTATATAAGAAAGGTAGCTGAAACAAAACAAACAAACAAACAAAAACAAAAAAGCCGGGCGGTGGTGGCACACGCCTTTAATTCCAGCACTCGGGAGGCAGAGGCAGGCGGATCTCTGTGAGTTCAAAGCCAGCCTGGGCTACCAAGTGAGTTCCAGGAAAAGGCTCAAAGCTACACAGAGAAACCCTCTCTTGAAAAACAAAAAACAAAAAACAAAAAACAAAAATAAGAAAGGTAGCTGAGATACTCAGAAGAATAAGCCAGTAAGCATCACACTTCCCTGATCTCTGCTTCTATTTCTGCCTCCAGATGCCTGACTAAATGCCTGCCCCTTATTTGTTTGATTCTTGTGTTTTTACTTCCTGAAACTGTCCTTACATCTTTCGATCCATTAGGGATTAACATGACATTTTCCAAAGATAGTTGAGGCCAGTGAAAGTCAAGAAGGCAGATCTCTCTCTCTCTCTCTCTCTCTCTCTCTCTCTCTCTCTCTCTCTCTCTCTCACTCATTCCCCTTCTCCCCCGCTCCCCACTGGCTTTTCTATACTGGGAATTGAACTCAGGCCCTCCTGCAAGCACTGATTTTACATCTCAGTCCCCTCTGTGATTTTTATTTCAAGACAGAGCCTCACTAAGTTATCCAGACAGGACTTGAACTTGGAATTCTCTCCCTCACTATCCATAGTATCTGAGATTACAGCAAGACTCATTATTATTGTCTTTAGTGCATACTGAGAGTTTGTAATTTTCACATATATTTAATCATAGGGGTTTTATCATATAGGGATAGTATATATGTAAGCCAGTTTTGGTATTTTTTACAAAGCTTATTTCAAGATTGACAAATGATGGCTTTACCACTGTGGTATTATTATAGTACCTTACCAGATATAATACCACACAAATGCATACACACACACACACATACACACAAAGACACATACATGTCCTGCACACACATACATATACAAATACACACACATGAGTTGTTCAGTTTTTAGTCAAAAGATATGCCCATGATGCTATTCTATTTTTGTGTCCATTGATAAAGTTTAGTACATGAAAAACAACTGTTTTCCCAAGCTAAAATTTCTACGTTAACAATTCAGCATTTACACAGCTGTAGAAATACTCATTACACACTCATGTGCCTGGAAAATGTTTTAAAAAGGTTCTGATATGTCAAGCAAATTAACCAACTGAGTGTAGTCACATGGGAAAATATCCAATGACAATCAAGAAGGAGGTTGGCCATTTTTCTGGAACTTTCAGGGCCAAGTTATTTGAATCTGAGAATGAACATGTCATCTTTACTTCCAGCTACTGTTCCTTGCTTTCCTAGGAGGCTCAGTGGCAGATAAGGACAAGCCTAGGGCTTCCTCCCTCAGGTCTGGTGAAGAAATTCCATCATGGAAGACACTGCTTTCCATGTCCCAGTCTGTGAATCTGAAGAAAGAAGGGCTTATGGGAAATTTCAAGCCTACCCTTAGTCCTGTACCCTTTGAAGACTAAATTGTTCATTCAGAACTTGGACTTCAGACTCCTGCCTTCTGGTTTTTGTCAGGCACTGGAAGGAGACTTTCAGCCAAATGTGGTGTTCTGAGTGGGAAAGGTGGTTAACCTGAACACCAAACACCTCTCTCTGCTGTGAGCCCCCGGGTATCTTCGGGTTTGCTTTTAAAACCAAACATCACAGGACATCCAAAGATGAGGTCAGGCAATTACACAGTGGCAGTGGTATCTTATTTTAAAAAATGATGGGGAACCTCTAGGTGTTAGGGTTTGGCAAACTAACTAAGCAAAATATTTTAGTTTGAAAAATGTGGAGAACACCATGTCCCAAGGACATTTGTCTTTTAGCTTTTATAATAACTTATAATAAGAACCTAAAACTTACTGCTTCTAGTTCATTTGAGCTCTATTTGTTCGGAATAGACATTATAAGGATAAATATTGGAAATGAAGTAATAAGATTTTCAATAGTTTGAATTATTATTATTTTAGGCATGGGAGCCAATAAGAAATGCACAGGGGTAACAAGTGATGGTGAGCCGCTACAACAATGTAGAAAGGTCAGTCGTCTCATAAAACCCAAAGTTTGACTTCAGTTTGGGATTAGTTAGTTGCTAGCTTGCCAGGGTAGTATGTTTAACCCTTTCAATGTCGATTTCTTCATCTACAAAATGATACTAATAGTAGTAATATCAAACGTAAGAAAGATGTTCACTGACTGGGCTGCATCCTAAGGTTCACCTTTGATAACTGCAGAGTAATTGTGTGTCCTGATGTGTGTGGTTATATCCTTATTTTCACTTAGGAAAAAGAAACCATTTGGCTCATTTTAGAAGAGAGGTTGTTGGGACTTTAAAGATTTAAAGCAAAAGCCAATAAGATGGCTCAGCATGTGCAACCTCATGACCTGAGATTGACCCTAAGATCCCAAGGTGGAAGTAGAGAACCAGTTCCTGAAAGTTGTTCTCTGACCTTCATTGTATCCTGGCACATATTTACTCCAGCCCCTAATATACCAATATATACCCTACACACACACACACACACACACACACACACACACACACTAAAAAATAAAAATAAAACAATTTAACTTAACCGCAGAAAATAAAAATACAGAAAGATTTTAATAAAATATTGGCCAGTTGGTTTTGATCTAATTATTTTTAACTTCTTATAAAGGATGGGATTAATATTGTAGCCATAAAAAAAAAAAAAAACCCTAGGACTGGGCAGTGGTGGCACATGCCTTTAATCCCATCACTCAGAAGCAGAGACAGGAGGATCTCTGTGAGATTGAAGCCAGCTTGGTCTATAGAGGGAGTTTCAGGACAGACTCCAAAAGCACACAGAGAAATTGTCTCAAAAAAAAAAAAAAAAAAGGCAACAAAGAAACAACAACAAAAAATCCAAACAGAGTAAATACCTTTCTTCTTAATAGTTTATTTGAAATGGTTTCTGCTATAAAAAATTTGCTTCCTTTCTCCAACAAAATAGTTTTATTAAATAGATGAGTATTTCTGAATTTTGACTATTTCATTGCCTAGGGTTGAGACTATCCCCTGCACCAGTCAACTGCATATAATATTGTGTGTACAACAGTAGAGGGTATATAGTCAAAGGAACTTCTAGAATATCCTCCAATATATACCTACATAAATATGATAAGATCAAAGGGTTATGTATCTACTAGGGCTGCAGAACTATAGACATATTACAGCAATTTAAAGATTTCACCCTTGCAGTGAGTGCTGATATATATATATTGCTTGAATTTGGTAATTAGAGAGATTTATTTTTCTGACAGAGTTACAGGAGTTATCAGCTAGTGAGGAGTCTTCAAAATACGAAAAAACTAAGTTTTAAAAGTGGACAAGTTGGGGAAAGAGCCTATGATCACACTCCCATCTAGGATCCATGGGAGCCCTGTGCTCCAAGGTCTTGATTGAATTTTTAATTGCATGTAATCATACTTTCCACTGAGCTTCAGAGAAAGTGGAGGAAGCTCGGTACAGGGTGCTCTGTATTCCATCTGCTGCCCTATGTAACTTCATTTCAGTAGCTTCAATGAAATGTAGCCAGAGTAGGTGTTGCTTAGTTTCAGCTAAAGAATGAAGGGATATCAAGAGTGGCTTAGAAACAAATGTTTGGAACATGTCTGCCTGTCTTTCCATCCAATGCTTTAAAAAGCTGCTGATTGTTAACAAAAGACTCGGTGGATAAAGTGGGTGCTTTGTGAGAACCTGATTTCAGACTTAGAACCCTCAGGAGGAAACAGGGTATGGTAGCACGGTCTGTAGTCACACTACTGGGGAGAGAGGACACCTGAATCTCAGGGTCTCCTTAGCCAGCCAATCTAGCAGAAACTGTGATTTCCAGGCTCAGGGAGGGACACCATCTTAAAAATAAGACAGATGGGACAGGAGAGGTGATGGCTCAGCAGCTAATTGTAGGTCACTTGTGGTGCTCTTACCCTGTGAGGAAACGTCATGTAATACAACAGAACCCACTAATAAGAGTTTTATTACCATAAGGTAAAGAGAGAGGTGCGCAGGCCTGTGGAAAGACACGTGAGTAAAGATGGAGCAGGGAATCACAGCACCACCTTACAAAGGCTGGGCTGCACCTGTGCACACAGGCCCATGTGGCTATTCCACAAATGCACATAGATCACACGGTTGCACTGCACACGTTACACAACCATGCAAAGCCAAGGGGTCCTGGTCACGGGAGACATTTTGATCCGGAAATGACTAGGCGGAAGTGACTACATGCCCAATCTGCCAACATGCCCAATCCTGCCCAACCGTGGGTGCGTGTTGTGAATACATATCATTAACAGCATGTGCTGCTCTTTCGGAGATGAGAGCTTGCTTCCCAGCACCCATGTCTGGAGGTACACAAGTGCCCATGACTCCAACTCCAAGGAATCCAACACCTTTGGCTTTCATGGGCATTTAAACTTAAATAAACACACACACATACACACACACACACACACACACACACACACACGGGGCACACACATAAACACATAATTAAAAAATAATAAAATACATCTTAAAAAAAGATGAAGAAATGAATGAAGAGTACCTTTCAATGTCAATTTCTGGCTTCCACATTTCTGCATTGGTGAGAACATACACCCACACATGCATACACATGCATATACCACAGACATACAGAACACACACACACACACACACACACACACACACACACACCATAAACACACAAAAATGAGGACAAAGAAAAAGAA
The DNA here is from genome assembly GCF_903995425.1 of Onychomys torridus. Lineage (NCBI taxonomy): Eukaryota > Metazoa > Chordata > Mammalia > Rodentia > Cricetidae > Onychomys > Onychomys torridus. The sequence continues at coordinate 99,706,344 of NC_050450.1, read as the reverse complement.
ATGCAACTCAAACTCACTGCAGGAATATTTTGGCAATTAAGTTTATTTTTTTTTTCTGTTGCCCTAATTCTTAAGTAAAAAACAAACAAACAAACAAACAAAGCCAGAAAAGGCATTTACTTTTGTGATTCTTACTGAGTTCAGTTTAATTCTGTTATCATTAATAACATACTTTTTCATGTAGATTTATTGTTCAACTTTCTAGATAAATGGATTTTTCCCACAAATATGAAATCATATATGTATGTTGTATAAAATTGACCATGTTATCAATGTTGATAATTTAGACAGTAGTGTTATAAACTGAATATCCCATTAACCATTTTTAGTCTGTTTCCTTGTATCTATTTCTCAGCCAACAGATAAATCTGTGCTAGCCTCTCTAAGAGATTTTATATTTATTTAATGCTTTATAACAATCAATATGTACATCTACCTGTCGTTTTATCCAATCCCCACAGTTTATAGGTGGTTAATAAAGCTGCGAACTGTTCTTAGATCTTGTGGCTCCTGATGTAAAATTTTCTAGACTATGCAGACAGCATGAGCACTTCTGCTATCTGTAGGACATAGTGCAGATTTTTACTTATTTAAACATATGATCAAATGCTATTTATTTGAAAGAAAAGCCTAGATTGTCAGTAATTTAGAGAAAAAAAGACCTCACCTGTGCTGAGAACATTCTAGATACCAGGATATGTGTTTTTCTTCCAGATGTGTACTGGTTTGTGGCATAAAACATTTCTCATTTTACTAATCTGTACATGATGCTGCCCCCAGTGTTAGTACTTTGTACACAGAGCTGATGTGACTTAAGGATGTGCTTTTGAGACTCAGCTTTCAAGAGCAAGTTGAAGACTACTGTTCTCTGGGAGTCAGCAGTATTATGTTAAAGACTCTTCAAAAAGTCTCTTGAGCTTCAAGGTTCTTTTAAGTCTCTCTTTACAGCTAGCTTGCAAAGCTGGGTTCTCAGTGCAATTGATTTTTACACAGCCCAATCTGGGTAAGGATCAGGCTGAGAACTGGTCCACCTTTTATTCCTTAATAGGATGTGTAGTCAAAACTCTGTCCAATAAGAGAGACAACACAAGCCTGAGCATGATAGATGATGTGTTTTGTTAGGACCACAGGTGTATCACACAGAACAAATGTTCAGAGTGGTTTGTCCCTAGTAGCTCCAAACTGGAAGCACTGATATGTCCTTCAATGACAAAAGATTAAATGTATCACAACCACACTATGGAGTGCTGACCAGCAATGAAGAGAAAAAAGCACAGGAGTTTAGATTAAACTATAGCAAACAATAGTGAATGGAAAAAAAAAATCAAGCTGAGTAATATATACATATGGACTTTGTGATTTTTTTCTATGCACTCCTTGTGAAATAAATATTTTATGCTAACAATTAAAAAGAGAGCAATTGTTTGATGGAACTCGGGTGGGGGAGGGGAAGTATGACAGTCCCTAGGTAAATCTGAAACACTCCAAGATAGTTAAGTATTGTCAAGTATAGAGAAAGGAAACAAGATAGACAGAGCACACTACTCTGTAGAAACAGTGTCACTCAGGTGTTGTATTAGGCCTCTCTAATTTGTATAGCAATGTATCTATTTTATAAAGCAGCCCTAAAGACTAAATAACTCACAACCTATATTAAACGTAACACTCTGTGGCATCTACTGACCATTTTATGATGATACCATGTTCTAGTCTCATTTCTGGTAATGTGATTAAAATGCTATGACCAAAAAAAAAAAAAAAAAAAGATTAGGTGAGAAAGAAGTTCATTTTAGCTTTCAATTTCAGGTGACAGTCCATCAGTGTGGAGAAGTCAAGGAAGGAACTCAAACATCCAGTCACTTCCTGTCTACTGTCAAGAGCAGAGGGAATGAGAGCATATGTGCTTACTTTCTTACTAGCTTGTGTTCAGCTCAAATTACCCACGGTTGTATAGTTCAAGACCTCCTGCTTTAAGGAATTGTACCACCCACAGTGGACTGTGTCTTCCAACATCAATGTACTTAATTAAGATGGCCCCCACACACATTCTCACAGACCAATCCATTTAAAAAACAAAAACAAAAACAAAACAAAACAAAAACCCTCAGTGTTTTTACCTTTGTGGGTAGTTCCATGTTTTGCCAACCTACAGAACTAACTTTTTTGTTTGTTTGTTTGTTTGTTTGGAGACAGGATTTCTCTGGGTAGTTTTGATGCCTATCCTGGATCTCACTCTGTAGACCAGGATGTCCTCAAACTCACAGAGATCTGCCTGGCTCTGCCTCTCAAGTGCTGAGATTAAAGGCGTGTGCCATCACCGCCTGGCTCAAAGCTAACCATTAATGGCATCCTTGTATCCTTGACTAACCAATGACTACTACAATTGAATATGGGTTTATAGATTTAAGCATATCCTTGCTTTAAAAATCTAGAGGACTACATATGTCAAGATGAGATTTCTGTACTTACATGTCAATAATTGCTCATTGTATTTTTTTCTCTTATTCCTTACACTAAATTCTAGGGTAAACTTCAGAGGAGAATTAACTTTGGTTTCAAAGCAAATTCTCATAGTAGTTTTTTCTTCAAATATGTCCTTTAAAAATCATTTCTTAGATGAAAAATGATTTAGAAATAAGCAACAAAATATTAATTTTCCCATTAGACATAAATGTCCAATTCTTTCTTACACATCAAATCCTAACCTCAATTCATGCTACATTCAGATAAAATACCTAATTCTTCAACTGCAATGTACTTAAGAAGATATGCTAAGGAAATCAGGGTATATTCAAAGGCTTAGCTCATTTTTTGGGGGTGAAAATAAATTAAATTCTGTCAGCTAATGAAGGTTAAAAGTTAATTAATTTGTCAATGGAGAGTTTTTCCACTGATCTGGGGACCAAGAACACACCTCACCACTTCATAAATTGGGAACAACCTAAAAGTAATGGCTTTGTAATTCCTGCACTGTAATTAGATGGAAGAATGGCTTTTCGGAAGGGGAAGAGATGGGGCAGATATCAGTTCCACATGAAAAGAATGAGGTCCCTTAGGAGGTCTGTTTAAATGTGGCTCAATTTTAGCCAATGTGTCAAATTGGACACGGGTCTGATAAAAACCAAAGACAAACATAAATTGTCTAAGACAATTAAGGCATGAGTGGTCTACAAACACGGCTGTAAAGTAAGGTAACTTCTATATCACTGTATTCTCTGCAATGTGATACGCAATTAATTCTTCCTTAAATGAAAAAACGATGAAAATTTCATTATGCCGACATCTCACAATAAACTTGGATCCACTGAGCCTTTTTTCTTCTTGCTCATTTAAGTCCTTATAATTAATTCTGGATTTATGTCATTTTCTGGTCAATGTTACAGTCACCTCACTAACTATTTAAGCAATTTGAAAGCTGTTGAGCTCTCAGGAGCCGGGGAAACAGGGGTCGCTACTACTAGAGTTCTAAAGGGACCTTCTTTTGTGAACTTTTATTTTCCTATGCTGTGGATTTCCCTTTAGCCAAGTAATTAGCTGTTATTGTCTTTGTTTTATGCACAGGTCTAAGTGCGGGCCTCGGCTGGAGAGATGAGTCAAATAATTACATTCATCTATAAACCAGTGACACCATTTTTTTCACCTTTCAATTCCTTTCTTGATTTCATGCCCAAAATTATTTTGTCATAATTAATAAATTAAAACTAACAACTTGTACAAAAATATTCTAGAACCTTCTCTCCTCTGTTTACCCTCATTTGTGTTGTCATTTCATTCTTTATCTGGTGCTGGCTCACCAACACAAAAACATTGCAGGGTCATGCACAGAACGGGCTACCAAAATACCTTCCAGAAGCCCGTGTAAGAAGCTATTTATGGCCAAATGTGTTGGGGGAACAGAGGAGAGTCTGGGCTTCGCTAGCTATCAGCTTAGTGGAAAAGGAACCAGCTCCAGATTCATAGATGATGATGTCTCAAATAAGAGATCTTCTAATAGAACATAATTCAGTCTTCATCTGGTATCAGCACACGTACATGGCCTTCTATACTTGCACACAAACCTATGCTTATATACTGTATATACATACACTATAATACACATAACATACATGTCACACATAAACACAGAGAAACATTACACACACACACACACATACACACACACACACACACACACACACACACACACACACACACACAAGTTTTCACCTTCCTGTCCTGCCAGTCTATCTGAACCTACACTACAATAAATCATTTTGCAAGGGGACATCTTTGTACTGTCATTTACAAAATGCCCTCATGCCTTGCTTTCTGGGTTGAAGTTTGTCTCACTGCTCTGTGTTTGAAGACTGTCTGTCAGTACTCTTCAGATTCTATCTGAAATAGTTTCCCTCTTCTTCTGTCCTGCCTCCTTAGTATGTGTCTCATCATTTAAGATCACTTCACTGTTCTGTTAGGCCAGTGTTTCAATCTGTGCATGTTTGAGACATCAATTGCCCAGTTTAGCAGATGATCAAAACCGGATTATTTTAGAGGACAAGCAGGCTGATGGGGAGAGTCAGTCACAGAAAGGTAAATAGATGTATGTCTTACATATGCATCTGAAAAATCTCCAGTGCCTTCTATTTCGAGTCACAAAGGAGTGAAGGAGAAGATAATTTTAGGTGAGAAAACAAATTTGGAATGAGATTCTGCAGAACTGCGAGATGATTTCCTCCATTCTTAGATAGCGTTGGGGATAAAAGTAAGTTGAAGCTCATCATTACTCTGAGTAACACAAAGCTTTGCTTCGATGGTCATAGCTAAAACAGTATTACACACACACACACACACACACACACACACACACACACACACACACACACACAAACATCCAACATAAGGTCTCAGAAAGAACTTATTAAACAGCTTAACTTCATTGTACTGATAAATGAGTTTTTGTTAAAAAAAAAAAAAAAAGTAAATAAAAGATTTTTTTCCCCTCCTTTTAAAATCTTGGTTCCTAAACGAACCAGCTGCAGTTGCCTTTGGGGATTTTTTGCAGTGTCAGTGTGAGAAACCATCTGTGTAGGTTTCTTTCAGAATCTCCCAGGCTCTGTCCAGGTGTTGAGATTTAAGGATGTGCCCTTCCTGCCGTCAGCTGCACAGGATGGGCGCTCACCCTCACTGTCAGCACCTTGTGAACAAGAGAAGGCTCTCTTTGTGCCCTTGCTCAAGGCCCAGCAGTGTGGCTATCTCATTCTGTTTCAAATTAACATCAGTGGTAATTTCCGCTGGTTATGCTCTGTAAAAGGAACTCTATATCCTTCAACTGGCCTCTGCTTGCAGGGCACCATGGGAGGCTGTTAAGATATGCAAATTGTGTTGTCTCAGTGGAGTCCCGTGGGTAATCACCCAGCCTCCCCCTTCCTCTTAACAAATCAAAAAGGAAATGTTAGAGTTTGGCTCCTAATACTGGAGGGAAAAGAAACTGAAATTTCAGGTTTTCCCTGTGATCTGTTCATCAAAGAAAGATTTTTTTCTCTTTTCAGTAAGGTTAAATGTGAGAATTTTAGAACATCATAGGGGCAGATACAAGAACAATAAAATCATGAAAGAAAATTTTAAATAAATCAAGAAATTGTCATTGTTTACGGGTTTGTCAATTCTGAGCTAGAATTTTTTTTTTAAAACTAGAATCCGTTTTTGCCACAAACTGGACTTTAGGGGATTTTTTTTAAAAAAAGTATCCTTTTCTTATCCTTTCCAAGGTGCCTGACTGTGAACCTTATCACAAAAGTTGGAGGAGCAAGAGAAAAGAAAAATAAATAAATATAGGATATTTATGTGGCACAGAAGCATTCAGAAGGAAATGACCCAAAGAACTAGGCAAATCTGTGATTTTCTTGTGGGTAGGTGTTATGAAGAGCCTCAGAGTAGCTGTGTGGAGGAACAAGGGTATGTGGCAATGCTAATATGATAGATAACCTGGGAGGAAGACTCCAACACTTTGGGGATCAGATCCTCTGTGTCCCGTGTCTTCAGTGATGTGGGTGTTCTTTTCCCTCAAGTGTATGGAGGACTCTCAACAGAAATAGTCTTATTTGCCCTCCTAGAGGTTAACAGGGAAGGGAAGAAGAAAGTGAGTTCTTGCTTCTACTGTTTTCCAGAAATCGAAGAAGCCACATTTTAAGACCACTGTCTAAACACCCCACCACCCAAGTCTCTCTCTCTTTTTTCTAAAGATCTATTTTTATTTTTATTTATGTTTCTATGTGGTTATATGCATGTGAGCGCAGGTACCCACAGAGGCCAGGGGGAAGTAGGCAAGCTGGAGTTAATGAAGAATAAGTAAGTGGTTATGAGCATTCAGATATGAGAGTTATAACTGAATGCTCAGTCCTCTGTATGAGTAGCAAGTGCTCTTAACCACTGACCTATCTCCCCAGCCTCCCCACTCCCAAACTTAATGTATGATTTAGTCATTACAGTAAACAATAAAATCTTACCTTTGTGACCTTATAGCTAAGAAGATAATAAGGTTTAGACTGGTTCATATTTTCAATAGTATTTATTGTGTGACTTAAATTATTTGAACATCTCTAAATTTCAATGTTTCTTCTCTACATTTGGCAACATAACCTACCGCATGCTGTTGTTACTAGTGTAAGGTAGGACAGAGTTCCAGTCACATGGTCTGTCATTCATTTTAGGGATGTTTTCCCACTGTGGTTATTTAATTATTTAGAGAAATATCCACATCCTATGCAGTGTGTGGATAGTTTTCTGACATAGTTCCATATTATAGATCTGATAAGCTGCCACTGAATTTATTTTGTTATGTTGTCATATGTTACAACAGATTGAACGCTCCTAATGTTTATATTAGTGCAATGTGATGAAAGTACTGGTGAATGGCTTTTCTGTAAATATATATTTATAACTTAAATATCCTATAATAAAATGTACTATATGATGTTACTGTGACTTTTTCTTCTTGACTTTCATGGCATTTCCTCCTACTGTCCCATCCTCTTTTAGCTCCAACATATTCATCTGTTCCAATTTGTCACCTTCTCTCCTGCATCTTCCCTTAGACCCAAGCATTTCTTTGTTGCCCTTCCTGATAAAATCAAAACTGTGTAAACAGTGGGTGCCAATTCACAGGAGTACTTCCTGCACTGATCATCTTTCACAAGCTGCTCCTTAAACTAGTAATAGCGCTATAATAAATCTTCTACTTTACAAAGTATAATGTGAAATAAAGATTTGTGCTAACAGCATGTTTGTTTCCTTTTTATAAATGTGTTTGTGAGTGTGTCTCTGACTCTTATGCCTGCTCTTGGGACTCTTCCTCCCATTGGGTTGCCTTGTTTAGCTTCCTTGTCTTATTGTATCGTGTTTTGTCCTGTTTGGTTGCTGTCTTTTGGAGGTCTGCTCCTTTCTGAAGTGAAAGAGAAGGGGAGTAGATCTGGGGAAGAGAGAAGGTGGGGGAGCTGAGAGGGAGGGGAAACTGTGGTCAGGTTGTACTGTATTAGAGAAGAATTCATTTTCAGTAATAAAACAATATTTCTAGAGCTATGCTCATGAGCTCTCTTGGCTTGATAAGTGTAACTCTGACTCCTCATCAAGGGAACTCATCTTTGCAGCAGACTGAGACCCATTCACAAAATCACAATGGTCCAAATACAAAGATCAACTGACAGAGGGAAGCATAGCACCAATATATACAAATGCAAAAAAGATTCCTACACCTAAAGCTCAGAGAGTATTACAGAAGCAGTAGTGGTGGGGTTAGACTGTACAAGCCAGATCAGCAAGTCTGCTGTAGGATGTGTCTCCTAGAAAGGACAGGGAAGCTACAACAACACTACAACAATAAGGCTGTGTGGCGATGCTAATGTGCAAGGAGGGAATCTCATGGGACCCACTCTTAGACAAAGAACTACAGGCAAGTAAGGAATGCTGAGAGACAGAGAATTAGTCTTCCCATGGGTGAGTGCCCACCCCCCAGCAAGGGTTATCTGATACCAAGTGGTCAGCTCTGAAATTTTATACACACAAGCAACACTAAATAGACTTAGCAGTATTGGTGTAGTCATGCCTTGATATAAATGTAACAATAAAAGAAAAAGGGGCCAGGAAGTTGAGAGAGAGAAAGCGGTGTTCAAGAGAGGCTTTGGGGGAGAGACAATATTGGAGGGGTTGGAGGAAGGAATGGGATGGGGGAAATGATGTAATTATATTTTAATTAAAACATGTATGTGTATGGCATGTGTATATGGTTTATGTATGTGTGTATATGAACAGGGAGGCCAGCAGATAATGTCTGGTGTCTTGCTGCATCACCCTCCACCTTATTCCTCTGAGACACAGCCTCTTGCTTAACTTGAAGGAAGACTGGTGTCAGCAAGTCCTGGTGATTTCCTGTCGCCACCTTGCAGAGTGAGTCCCGAAGTTATAGACACCTGTGGCCATACCCAGCTTGTCATGTGGGCTCTGGGCATTTGAATTTGGGTTCTTCTGCTTGCACAATAAGATCTCTTCTTCTCTGAACTGTCTTCCCAGTCCACACTTGTCTCCTTACTTCCTTTTACAGAGCATTTGCACAGCATGAGAAGGCCCTCACTTCCACCCCCACCACACTGTATAAAAAGACAAAGAAAAAGAAAGATAAGAAAGAGATAAAGGAAGAGAAAGATCCTATACAAAGAGGCCCAATATTTTATTCTTTACTATATGCCATTGCTTTGGAAGCAGTAAGCTAACTATTTAAATATCTGAACATACATAAATTTTAATATCTAATTAAAAAATAAAAACACCCCAGACAAATGCCTGTAAATCAGATTGATCTTTCTATAGTGGGGTCTAAAGATGCCAACTCTACAATTAATTTCTTGAAATGTGGTTTGACTGCATTTCCCTGTTATTAAATGCTTCTATTCAAATAGGATTTGCACTACTGACACTTATCCCAGAGGTTGATATAGAAGCAAAATAGGTAAACAAAAGCCTAGCTCCTTGGAGTTCAGTTCTAGAGAGATTTGGAGATACAGCACAGTCAAGGTGCTAAGGGCTGTAGATGAGGCCTCTAATGTCGGCAGTGGTTTATAACATACTATTATATGAAGTTCAAAATTCCGTGTCTGTAATAACTTAATTGCAACATGGTTGTGCTGTATGTTTCTGTAAAATACACAGTTACCGTTGCCTTAGATTAGTTTGAAGGGAGATCATGTGACTTCTAAAAAGGAATCTGTTTACTATCAGGGACTTTAGAGAAAAAAATCAGCCTGTTGTCCTACAGAGCAACAGACTGTGCATATAACCTTTCAAGTACTAGTGGTGGAGTTAATGTCAATTTATGCATTTGTTCTGATGGTATCAGAGGCTGCTCATATTTTAGAGTGACGAAAATAAATACAGTATGGAAAATTCTATGTAGTTTTAATATCAGTTAGGTGAAATCAACATGAATCAATGACTTCAAAGACAAATCCTTAAATAATCAAGGGACTGACTGTGGGTTAAAGTGACACATACCTCCCACGTGCATCTGCTCTAGTGACAGGGGTTGTTTATGACTTGAAATGCAGATAAGGAGAGCACCTTCAAATGAAGCTGATCTGTGTGACAATTTGTTAGATTGTGTGGACCTTTCAACTCTGCTCCATTCAATATGAGATTCACACACTGTTAATTATTTCTGGGAATTGATGGTCAACAACCACATCCAGTTAAGTCTGTATCTAAGAACTCTTGCTACAAGCTTGCTTGCTGAAACTCTACACGAATTAAAATGAATGGGAGCAGACCTAACTTAAGTGACAGTCTCATGAGTCCAAGATGAGTAAAACTATTACTCTGGTGAACTGGGAGCAGTAATGCTCATGAATAATTATGAAATGTAAATTCAGCATATGGTTATTGATGTTAAAGAATGTATTTTAAGTTTCAAATGATTTACTTGACTGGATCTATATGTAGAAAATCCATTTACATAAATATTAATTTTGTGGTACACATTTTCCATTTCTAGTATTTTGAAATGGAAAAAACAGGAAAACAAATACCTGAATCTTTGCTATAACTCAAGTAAACCCAGACTGGTATAGTTCCAGCAGATGTATGCAGTTGTGGAAATGAAATGCAGAGATGAGCATAGAGATTGATGAAGATGTAGACATTGGGTGTACACATATTCAAGGCCAGGTATAGCCACAGATTTATGTGTGGCAGACTGTAAGCTTAAAGAATTGTGCCTTATAAATTTGTTTTTCTGATTGAGATTTGCATTGTCAGTAATTTTGTAAATAGGTCTCCTGGGACAACATTTGTTATGGGCTGGGCTGATGGATGAGGCCGTTTCTGTCATTCTTCATTTATGAAGCATTTGTTTGCCCCTGTTTGCTTGTAGCAGACTGAAGCAAGTGAAGACAGGCTTCCAAATGACCAGGGAGCCCAGAGTTTCTGCCATCAATATACATCTATGAAAAGCACATCAGTGGCTCAGTACAAAATGAAGGAATCTAACAAAAGCTAGAGCTTCCTCCAAAACACAACCGCTGCTTCTTAATTATCCCGTTGTGACTTTTTTATAATGTCACTGTTCCTTTGATGGATGTTGTTCAAAACACGCAAACAAACAAAAACAGTGTTTTGCTTGGGACACAAATACGTCAAATTTATAACAAATACTGAACTGAATTCTCACTGTAAAGAAAAGGATAAACCATGTGAAATATATTGATTCATTGATTGATTGATTGATTGATTGATTGATTGATGTGTGTGTCTGTGTGATAATTATATTTGCATATGTTTGTGTCCTCACATGTAACACAGTATCCAAGTAGAGGTCAGAGGACAAGTATAGGGTTTTGGTTGTCTTTTTTCACCAAAAGATCTGGGCTTTGAACTCAGAGTATGAGGTCTGCACTGTAGATGTCTATACCCTCTTCTCTCATTTGGCTCTTTTTTTGTTTTGTTCTGTTTTTTAATTGTGATCATTAGTTTGTAAAAATAGCTTCCTTAAATTTTATTGTGGTTTTCTTTTAGATTGTTAGATCAAAGATAAAGTGTGATATACTGGAGAGAAAAAAAAAATATATCCCCTTCCCCAGTACAAGGTTCACAGAGTGCTGTGAACCATAACAAAAGGCAGACTAATAAGAGAAAAGAAAACCTATTTATCTAATAGAGGTTCTATATAACATGTTCCCTTCAGCAATGAAGGTTTTTTTTTTTTTTGTTGTTGTTGTTGTTGTTTTGTTTTGTTTTTTCCAGACAGGGTTTCTCTGTGTAGCTTTGCTCCTGTCCTGGAACTCGCTTTGGAGACCAGGCTGGCCTTGAACTCACAGAGATCCACCTGGCTCTGCCTCCCGAGTGCTGGGATTAAAGGCGTGTGCCACCACTGCCCCACTGCAATGAAGATCTAAGACCCAAGAGAAACTGTACTTTTACGGACATTCGGGCAGAAGTGTATTTTGGGAGACAAGATATAATCTGGTCCCAATAAACAGGAAGAAAGAGCACAGCTTATTTGTTCAAATTCTTCTTGTGTGTCAATGACATTTCTAAGGCAGGACATTCCTCACAAGAGGGTTGTCAGAGTAAAGAGCTGATGGAGTATGTATGCGCGACCTTCCTGAGTAATAGAGCCAGGTCCAGGGAAAAGGTGAGGAGGGGTCCTCTAGCCTGTATGCCACCTTTGGAGGTAACACGTCCTGTGGAATACACACGAATACTTCTTTGAGAGCTGGTGGCATGTTCCTGTAATCCCAGCACCAGGATGAAGAGGTAGGAGGATCAGATATTCAAGGACAGCCTCAGCTACACAGTGAATTGAAGGTCAGCTTGAGTACAGAACACCCTGTTTAAGGAATAGCTCTTCTATGATGGAGTACAGTTGGCATGCAGTTTTCTCCCACAAAAACTCACACTGAGCTGTAGTTCTTTAAAGCAATGTGCCCTATCAGGTGTCCGGGCCTTTAGAGGGCAACTAGATTGTTAGTTACCACCCTCACAAGTAAATAATGTTATCATGAGTTACTGAGTAAGATCCTGATGGACTTGGTCAGGTCTCATGGGAACGAATGTGTTACCACAACAGCAGGTTTTTAGGAGACTTACTCTGCTCACACTAACCTGACACTCTTACATACACTTTACACACACTGCCACTATGAAATGCTATCTCCCTTGTTGAGAGCCTTGACAGATCTAGCCACTGATCTTGAATTTCTCTGCCTCTAGGACTATTGTCTCTTTTCTTTAGGTGTTTACATCCTCGGGTATTTTGCTACTGTAACACAAAATAGACTTAGATAGTTGGGACACTGTTTTTCCCCTTAAAAATGAATAATAACAATTATTTTTTAAAAAATCAGAATTCTCTGCCATCAGCCCAGGCCAGCACTTACTTCCAGCAAGTGCAGAGGAGAGATAGGAGTAGACTCATGAATGGATTATGAGTTCCCAGAGGAAGGTCAGGCTTATGTGGAATTCATCCTTCTAACTCCACAGAGAGCCTTACTAACAGAAAGAGCTTAGGTTTGGGAAGTGTGGATGGTATACAGGCAACCGAAGAAGATTTTGTTTTATTATTAATTAATTAATTAATTATATCTCATTGATGCCTCAAAAAACCAGAATGTTATACTGCCCAGTGTGGTAAAATGAACAAGGAACCCAGCTGCTAACAGAGGCAAGGAGAATGCAAATCAGGGTCCTGAGAACACTTTCTGGGTTGCAAACCCTTTAAGGCACGTGGTAGACTTCTCTAACATACTGAATGAGACTAAAGAGCTGCCTATGCATTCTCTTGGCTGCAGAAAGGAAAATATGTATGTAGCCCACTTAGTCCTAACAATCACCTAGATCTAGTGATTTCACACCCTCATCTGACCCACCCCAGCCACAATTTTGTGTCTTTCTCATCAGCAATGTTCTCTGGAAACAATCATATAAAATTATGCAGTAATGAAGGTGAATCAAATTTCTTTGATTATTTAGCCTTTAAAATATTACCATTGTAAAGAGTCTATTTAATTCTATCCCAGAGAGATACATTTCCAATAACGGAAAGATTTTGAAGAAAAGGATATAGGAACTAGCCACCAAAGGCTGCATGAACACCACTTTAAAATGTTTGTTACTAATTTCTTGTCAGGGAGGCAAGCAACCAAGCCCTACTGATCAATAGAAGGGATTTTCAAGTGCTCTAAGGTCTTATCAAATCAGTAGATAATCACATGGACTAGGAAGATGGCTCTATTAACAGTATGCTTGTCATGCACACTTGAGGACCTAAGCTCAATCCTCAGAAACCATGTACTCTGTTCAGTGTGGCAGTGCACACCAGAACCCCAGGGAAAAAGAGAAGGAAGATTCATAGAGCTTGCTGGTCAGTCAGTATGTCTGCGTCAATGAGCACTATGTTCACTGAGAGATCCTGTCTCTAGATAAGTAAATAATAAATAAATAAGGTGAAAAGAGACAGGAAAACACCCAATGTTGTCTTCTGGACTTTTCAACTATGTGAATGCACAGCAGCAGAGGTGTATGCAGGCAGGCGTGAACACTTACACATGCATGCAATCTACGCGCACACAAAGAAATATAATGGCAATGTTTTTAAATGTAACCTTTCCCCTTGCCTCTTTCTTCTTTTCTTCCTTTCATCTATGTTCTTCCTTTCTTATTCATTCCCTCCATTCTATGCTTTCTTATTTCCTTAGTTTTTCTTACTTTTCCTTCCTTCCTTTCTTCCTATTTACTCCTTTACTTTCTTCCTTTTTATTTTTCATTCCCTCCTTCTTGCTGTTTTCCTTTTTCTTTCCCTCATATTTCCCTTCTTCCTTTTTGCTCATACATGTCTTCCTATTTTATTCCTCCCTTTCCTCATTCTTATCTTCTTCCTTCTTTCCTTCCTTTCTTCCTATTTCCTCCCCCCTTCCTCCCTCCCTCCCTTCCTTCCTTTCTTCCTATCTCCTGCCTTCTACTTCCCTCTTATTTCCTTGTTTTCTCCCTTTCTTCCCTCTTTCACAGATGAAGTGAGACATTAAGGAAAATGCTTGGAGTTATCAAATTACTGTACAGTCACACTCGATAAAGGGAGGAATATCTGCTGTGGAAGCTCCCAGGTACCCTTAACAAGGTCACTTAATCACTGAATCTACAAAAAGCATTTTTCTGTTTAAAATAATCTTTACGGTATAATAAAGACAGTTGATAAGCATCTTCATATTTCCCTGGCTTGTTATTTTGTGAGAAACTCAGAGATCTCCTGTGTCTCTTTGTAACTCGGTTGTTCTGATAACTAAATAAGGATAAGAGATGACCACAGTAACACACCAATGCTTCATTAAGTGCTTCAGAATATGAGTTTTTCTAAGGTTTATTAATTTATTTTTACTTTATATGTATGGCTATTTTGTCTATATGTATGTATGCGTACCATATGTGTGACTGGTGCTTACATATGACAGAAAAGTCCATTGAATTTCCTGGAACTAGTATTACAGATGGTTATGAGCCATCATGTGGGATCTGGGAACCAAGCCCAGGTCCTCTGCAAGAGTATCAATTGCTCTTAACTCCTGAACTATCTCCCTAGTTCCCAAATATGATTTTCTTATTTTATGTTAACAATATAATTTATTTAATCTTCCATGTTATTGTTTTTTTTTAAAAAAGTCCTATTGTTAAAATAAGAAGTCTTAGTCTTTACTGTATATTTGCTCAGTCAGTAGAAACACAGTAGAAAAACAAGGAAGATGGGAAAGAATTGGTTGTTAAATCTTGAGCCACTATATAGTCAACATTGTCATGTGTGTCATCATGAAGAGTGAGGACTTTGGCCTGGGACAGAGAAGAGGTTCTGTCATCACATGATCTAATAGAGTGATCACTAGCCATGTGTGAATATTAAAATGAAGTGAACTAAACCTGAATGAGATTAGAAGTTGTTTAAGGATACCAGCCACACTTCAAGTGTTCAATGGTTGTAGATAGACAGCAGCCTCTACACTGGAAAGGGCAGCTGTGGAACACATCATAGGCACAGAATATATCAGTACACTGTTGTTATTTTTAGATTAGTTATATTTTAAATCCTCTCTGTTTCTGTCTCTCTCCCTCCCTCACCCTCCTTTGTGTGTGTGTGTGTGTGTGTGACAGACAGACAGACAGATAGACAGACAGAATAGGTGTTCTAAGAGTTCATAATATCCCCAGCATCTATAATTACACTTGATTGTGAGTCATGTGACATGGATGCTGGGAACTGAACTCAGATCCTCTGGAAGTGCTCCTAACTGCTGAGCCATCTCTCCATCTCCTCAGTATACTTTTCATATTAAAGCCAACTAGTAATTTCCCTCTTTTTTACAAAATGTTTTGTGGTCAATGTGGTAGTTCTTTGCTTTGTTATTTCTTTCCAGCTGCTCAACTCAGCCATTCCATGTTAAAACAACAATGAATAATAGACGAGCTTGTAACTTTAATGTTTTAAGTTTATAAAAATAAGAAAATCAAGTATAGAAAGGGAAATAATTGAAAATTCAGTTCTTTTACAATCTCACTTGAGGTGGTCCAGAAATAGATCTGTAATTACCTAGACATTATGCTTCAAAAAAGGAATGCATTGACTAGCCTAGGGAGATGCTCTTGGTTTGTGAGTAGACAGTAAAAGTCAGAGAGGCACTATTCCAGTTCACACATACACTCATGCCCTACTGTTCAGTGTAGGGACTTACGTATGCTCTAATTTTCCTTTAGCTTGTCTGTGGTTTCTAAACACGCATATTGTCTCCTTTACTTTTATAATCAGAAGAACATAAACAAGTAGAAGTAACTTGAATTTTGGTGGTCTTACAACAAACACGTTTGTTGGCTTGGTGAAGGGAAGCCACAGACTGGGCACTGCTGCTGAGGCGTAGAACTGCCTGGCTCTATTTAGTCTGTTTCTACCTACTTGTTTTATAAACACCATGGGAAGGAGACAAAACAACCATAGTCAGAAGGTGGCCAGGCATATATATCTTGAATAATTTGGGGATAATGTTTAATGGATTATCATAGTTTATGATTTCCAGATAATCATTTGGAATTTAGAGGAAAATTTCATAGACAAAATCTGTTTTTTCCTTTTCCCTTCACTAATATGGCTATTTTCTTCACATAAATGTAAAGAAGGGTCCACATTTTCCTTACTCAGATGTGGCTGCATCTTCACCTGCATGTATCATTTACACATAACTCAGGGTCATCTGAGACATCTGTGACAGGAAATGATGAGGCAAATCAGTCCTGTGTTCCTTGAGAATTTACAACTAGAGAAAACAACTGCAACAAATTACAAGTCATAAAAACGTATCCACACGCTATTTGGATGTGGGTCATGTAGACCAAGTACATGGATATCAAATGTGCCTCTACGTTTACGTTCCTGAGTTTCTCCTTTTAAAACCAGATGCTCAAACATTTTGTACATATATCTATACACACGTGTGCACACCAATAAACAGAAAAAACACAGATGCTATGTAACTGTACAAAGAGCAAATGTGAAAATGTATCTTTGAAGGTAAATAATTCCTGAAAAATATGTAGTGTGCCAGAAAATAGGGCATAATCAGATGTTCTGGTAATATTTTTATTGGAAGTAAAATTCAACCCTAAAAACAACTTTTTCTATTTATGAAGCAATAGCATAATAAAGGGAATGTTTAGAATTATGCAAAAGGAAATTCATGTCTCATTTTTAAAAAACTCTTTCATAGTCTGATTTATATGGACTAATTTGGCAGAAAACAGACCAAAAAGGCAACTATTTCTAGAAGTTAATTGCCAGTGTTTTTATATTTAAAATTCTCTTTGCGTATAGGCTAGTGTACATAATTCTGATAATCACACTTCTGTCAGACTGCACATTAGTGTGTGTAAAAAAGGGGGAGCCTGTTTCCTTTTGCAGTTGAGAAGACTTCATTTGGGTGATGGTGTGAGTTTTCCAGCTGAGGTGGTTGTTCAGACATTTGCCAAGGAGGCTTATAGGAAAGGACGGGATGTTAAGCTTTACCTCAAGATTCATTTATAAGTCCTGTTTGGCATCATTTTCTCTGAGAACAGGCTCTGTTATATGTTTCAGAGAAATTGAAACCATATGTTGACACCTAAAATTTTTTGAGAAATACCACTGGAGTTTGCAAGAAAACATATAAATATAATCAACTCGTTGTAGGGTGAGTCTACCGGGAGACTCCATAATACTTCACTTGTTTCTGGTGAGGCCATATTAGTGATGTCTTAATACCATCACTTGTAACACAGGGCGATCGAGTTGAAACTGACGGGGTTAATATTAAGCTCTTCGTCTTATACTTCCAGATTGAAATGAAAATATTTAATAGTACCTGCTTCAGTTTTAGTAATAATTATGTTTCCTTGATGACACTTGGCATATAAATATAAAGCTTTTTATTTATTTATTTATTTTTTTCTGTTCTTGGAACAAGAGTCGGGCCAAAATGAATCTAAAGAAACAGGGATATATTCAGTCTGGCAGCTGTTTGATGAACTACTGAACACTAAGTTCAAGAGTGCTCTGTCCAGTTGCTTTGGTCTACACACATACAGAAATATGGTCTCTTCAGGGGGACTGAGTTAAATCTTAATTCAAATATTGATAGAAACTCCACACAAGTTTCTTACCATGATTCAATCTTAATCAAAAGTGAGATACAGAAAAGTTCTCCAGTGGCTTCAAAGAACTATGCATTGGAGGTAACTGTGATAATAGAATATTGTTACACACTCCTCACTTGATCCCTGTACACAAGATTTACATTTATTTGTATCTGTTTAAGAATAAGTTTCATTAAAATGAGAGTTCCAGGTCAAAGAGTAAATCAGGCTGGGGCTGTAGCTCAGTAGGTGAACTTTAGTCTCGAAGGCATGATGCCCTGGGTTCAACCCCCAAGAAAGAAAACAAAATAAAACAAAAAGAAAATCCCTCAGTGACATCCAGGTTGTGCTGGTGTTTGGAGATTCCATCCATGTGAAGGACACAAAAGGAAATAGTTTACTGTATCCAAAACACCTGACAGCGATAACAAGAGAGAAAAGGTGTCTTTGGCTCATGTTTTTGGAGGCAGTAGTCATTATGGTGAAGGCACTGATGTGGAGGTGGGGACCTGAGGCAACGGCTTGTTCATGTGGGAATAGACAGAGATCTGGGAGAACAAGTTAGACCAAGGAGTGATGATAACCTTCAGAAGTGTTCACCCAGTGTCTTGTTTCTGTCTTCCAGTCTTGACCTCCTAAAGGCTCCATAGCCTTCAATTTAGTGTCCTAAGCCACAAAGTTAAGTGCCTAAAACATGAGCCTGTGGACTTTATTCTACACTCAAACTGTGACCTCTCATTCTCAGTCTCTTTGCTATGACCAGCATTGTTGAATGTTCTGTAGGCTTCTCTATAAACGTCTTTCTTTTTCCAATTTACTTGAGAATTTTATACACGAGGACACTGTATTCACAACTGTGTCCTCCCCTTCATATCTCTATTGTAACCCCTCATGTGTCCCTGCCCAACCTTCTCCCAAATCTATGAACTGTTCTATGATTACTCTTGCTTGTATATGCTGATCATTTACTCCCTTGTCAGCATGCATAGTGCATCCTGACATTATGAGAGCTGTTTTAGGAGAGGAAACATCCAGGTTTATCCCAGCCAAAATTCTCAAATTCCTGTGATCCAAGAATGTGGTGTCTTCAGCAACAAGGTCTTAGCTTTGTGTTCCCACAGTAAACCAAGAACAATAATAATAGTCTTTATTGTTTGAGGGTGAGGGTATTTCTTGGTCCCTTATGACCAAGAACGTGAAGGGAGGTTTCTCTTGTCTGCCTGGCACTGGAGTTTTTGTTAGAAAGTCAATGGCTCTTTTGATGGAAGGCACATTATTCCATGTGGGGAAACTCCATTTAAATATATATCTGTCTGTCCATCTGTCTATCTATCGATCTATCTATCCATATCTATTATCTATCAGTTGATCTATCTATTGAATGTTTGTGTGTTTATAAGTACTGTTATAAAACATATATACATATATATGTATATAATATCTTTGTCTCATGTTGTATATATGAGAGAGAAAGAATCTACGGAGTACAATTAATATTACCCTTATTTGCATATGTTTAAGGCTAACCACTGAAGATTAGGGTCTCATCCCTGAACACAGTGGATTTCTACCCCTCAGCTTCCATTGACTGCCTGTAGCTGTTTGTCTAGGGGTAGGGCCTTGTTGAATCTTCCTCTCTCCATGTTGAGTGTTTTGGTCTCTGCAGGTCTTGTACAGGCAATCATACTGTTTAGAGCTCATGGGTGTAACATACCTACCCTACCCAGGAGATATTATCTGATAGCAGTTATCTGAATCTTCAGGATGTTGTAATCTTTTCACCCCACCCTCTCTTATGCAGTGTCCGGCATAGGGATTGTGTTATATTTCATTTGGGCATCCATGGTCACACATTCTCTGCATTCTGACTAGTTTTGGATCTCTTTAATAGCCTCTATATGTTGCAAAATGAAACTTTTTTCCCCTATGAGGAGTAAGAACTTCATTTATCTATGCATGTAACTATTTAGAATGCAGTTGATAAATATGTTGATTTAGGAAGGTGGTAGTACTAGGTTCTCCTCTAGGGTTTATAATTTCTCCAGCCATTAATCTGTGGTTTACTTTTCCAAACATGAATTCCTTCCTATTGGGCAGGGCTTGAATCCCACAACACAACTGCCATTATTACATTCCTGGTGATGTCTTAGCAGTCTAGTCATTATTGAGGTTATCAGGCTTCACAGGTAGTTGGACTCTTGATATATTTTTTTCCTTGGCAGCTTGCACAGAATCTTCTAAGACTATGGGTGTTACCATTGAGGAAAACCTTCTATGTCAGAACCAGTTTGATTTCTCCAAGTCCTGTGACTTAAGTGTGTGGTATCTTCAGCAATCTTATCTTCATGTTCCAGTAGGCAAGAAATAATGGTAATAGTCTATATTGTTTCAGTGATAACATGTAGTCTATATTGTTTCAGTGATAATATGAACCCTCCTCTGACCAAAACTCAAAGAGCTTGTGGGGATTTTGTCTGATAGTCTGGCTCCTAAGGTACATATTATCCCACTGTGTGAAGTAACCCCACTAAAACTATATGTATGTATATATGTTTGTATATATGTATACATATATTGTCTATCTATCTATCTACTATCTATCTTCTATCAGTTGATCAGTCTGTCTACTGAATGTTTGTGTCTTTATAAGCACTGTCATAAAATAATAGGTTTCTCATTGGCTTTCCCAAACCCCTTATTATTTATCCTTCTGTCTTGTATCACCTTTTCTCCCCTTCCCATTTTCCACCTTTTCTGTTCATCAGTCCTATATTCTGCTATCCTCCTCTCTAGGGCACTTCTCTGTATTCTTTGAATGGTCACTTTATACTTGTTGTTACTCAAGGTATTAATTTCTCAGGCCTAAAGATTTAGGTCCAGGATCCACAGATTAAAGAGAATATGTGATGTTTGTCTTCCTGGGTCCGAGTTACCTCATTAATTGTAATATATTCTAGTTCTGTTGATTTATCTGGAGTTTTCATTATATATCATTTGTCTTTACAGATGAATAGAATTTTATTGTGTGTATGTACCACATTTTCATTGTCCATTCATCAGTTGCTGGACAACTAGATCCTTCCATTGCTTAGCTATTGTGAATAGAGTGTCTCTGCACACAGTTTTGTTATTGTTTTCCCATTTTTTATCATTTATTATTTCAAAATGCTCAATTAAATCAGGACATTTCTATTAAATCATTTTTTGGTTTATCAGATTCTAAGCATGCTATTATAGGATATTATTATAATGATACATGATTAAAAACCAATGCAACAACCGCCAGGCGGTGGTGGCGCACGCCTTTAATCCCAGCACTCGGGAGACAGAGCCAGGCAGATCTCTGTGAGTTCGAGGCCAGCCTTGGCTACCAAGTGAGTTCCAGGAAAAAGGCACAAAGCTACACAGGGAAACCCTGTCTCAAAAAACAAAAAAACGAACAAACAAACAAAAAATGCAACATTATGTCTAAGGTAAAGTTGCAAATCACCCTTTTTAAAACTAGAAAATATTTTATTAATCCATAACATTCTAATTTAATGATTGGAAAATTATTTATAACTTTTCTTTTCAAATGTGTTAATAAAAAATTGAGTCAGTTTTACATTTTGCTTAAAAATGAACTCCCTAAATGTGCATTTGAAATCCTGTTTATCTGTATAAGTTGGACAGTGTTAAATGGGTGCCTGTTTTTCTAATATACAAAATAAGAATAGAAAATAGTTTGTACTTGGCAAAGTGGCATTTTCCTTTAATTCTAACACTTCAGAGGGAAAGATTGGCAGGCTGCTGTGAGTTTTGGTCAACATAGTGAGTTCCAGGCTAGCCAACTCCATTCTGCCCACAACAATATGTATGCTGAAGAGTTACTGAGGCTTTAATGTGAGAATTCATACTGCACACAGGAGATTTTTACATATGAAGGAATTCATCATAGTTAATTTGGCATATCTAAAGTTGTCTTTTGTTATATAAAAGATGTAATTAAGAGGTATAAAAATAACAAGACAGACATTGGTATTTCTGGCACACAATAGCTTAATCTAAAAGCCAAGAGGGCAAGAGAAAACAAAACAGAACAAAAAACAGTCAATGTCATGGATGACCTTTCACCCACAACTGATAGGGCTCAGTAACTAACAATTGTTTACATTGTTTGGATAAAGTTATATGTATGTATAATATATTATATATATATATATATATATATATATATATATATATATATATATATATATATATATATATATATATATATATATATATAATGCATTTACTTGTCTCCCACTATCTGTGTCTTTCCTTGAACAAAAATGATGGATATTGCAGCCATTATTTGTTTTCGATCCACCTCATTCCTGATTCAGTTCTTAAGCCCAAATCTCTGACGTGGTGAACATGAAGAGAAATAACAGGGCTGAAGTTTGAAGCTGCTGAAGCAGGCGCATCATTTTGTATTTTAGATGTTGAAGAAGGGTGGACAGGATGAACACTGGTCTCCCTCCCTCTTGAATGCTTCATGCTTCCAGACAGTCCCACCACCTGGGAAGCAGGCAAACTGTTCAAGGTCAAGATTCTTTCACACCTGGGCCTCAGGTTAGTCCACTGACCCACTTTCCCTAAGACACATACATAATTCATAGTCAGACTCTGATGTTAATCATGAATGGACATCAGCATTTACAAGCCCTAGGTTTCACTATCATGTGAGTTCTTTCCTGGGTGGCAAAAGCCATACTCAATAAAGCGAGCTACTGTGTAACTTCTTTGAAGATGCTCATAAAACAGTGGGTTTAGTTCATCTGGGAAAAAGAGACTAAAACGGGGCAGGTCCCTGATGGAAAATGTGGCTCTGTTATGCACTGTTCCCACCAAATATCTTGGAAACTGGGCAGTATTAACACAGCTCTCTGGAGTGAGGCCAGAAAGAAACACTGGATGCTCTCTTACAAAAACCCTGAAAGCAGCAAGCAACCCATAAACAGTACGCAGCCTGACTCTGAAAATGGACCGTTTTATGTTCCCTAATGGAAGGATAGCTTATTTGTTCATGGATTTATAGCAACAATGTGATGTCATCCAGTGATTTATGGCCAGGAGCACAGCAAGTGTCAATATACAGAGGCGGGTGGAAACATCCTATTCTCTCCAAGAAACTCGTCCTCACAGAAGGGTGCCTTTGCCTCAGGGTGGGGCAGATGTAGGAAAACCCAGGTGGTTATGTTACTGGAAATGGGATGGGGGAGAGAAGAATTGCTGTAGACACATCTTAGTTAAGGATTTAAGGAATGTAATACCAGCTTATTAACACGAGAAAGCTGGCTATAAACGGGATCATCTAGTTCTTAGGTGATACAGTGACAGCTGTTTGATGCTACATGGGTAGGTAGGAAAAGATATCTGTAGAGTACAAGATCCTGAGAAGTGCTTATTCATTGTAAGGGAAGATAATTTTGATTAGTATAAAAGTGTGACACTACTTTAAAATGTGTGTGTGTGTGTGTGTGTGTGTGTGTGTGTGTGCGCACACACACAGATTGACTCTTTGGTATACAGTTCTAGAAAGCTTACAAAGTCAAAATATCATCATGTACAAGAAACGCAAGAGTTCTCCCCCAACTCCATCTCTATGCGACATCAAATCACTTCGCTCCCTTCAATTTCCTCTTGCCCTGAATAATATCATAGCCTACAGCTTTTTAAGACCACATTCTCTCTCTCTCTCTCTCTCTCTCTCTCTCTCTCTCTCTCTCTCTCTCTCTCTCTCTCTCTCAATTCATCCTGTCATTACCCATGTGAGTAGCCTGTCTTTTCCCATGAATGAAATATCCCATTGTATAGCAGGTAGGCATAAACAGGTAGGTTTATCCATTCATGAACTCAAGGACATTTTATTTCTTTCCATTTTCTAGTGAGTGTGAAAGAAGTAGCTAACAAACCCACACAAACACAGATTTTTGTTCAACCCTCTGGTTTTAGTTCTCTGAAATGAAACTGGAGAGTGTGTCTTCTGTGCACACACTGACTGTGCATTGCCGTGTTTGACAGCTCTGCATGTCAGTCCGTCATTGTACCCACCCGCCAGCTGAGCACAGTTACCTCCGTACCCTCCTTACGATTTCTGTCTCTACCTTGTCTTTGCCATCCATCCAGACAGACAGACAGACAGACAGTATGTTTCACTCTGGTAAAGTTCTCATTCTTAACAGCCAGTCTTCTGGACACCTTCACCTTTGAAAGTGCCCATTTTCTCAGCCTCACACCTTCTCACATCTGTTTGCTTGGAGCTTTTATTCACATTCACTTACGCTATCTTTTTATTGCTTTGTTTGTGTATACTCATTACAGTATAAATATTAAACAGAAGCATTTTAAAGCTGTGTTATATAATACACTTTTTCTTCTGATATGTTCCTTGCCTTTTTCTTAATGATGGTTTTGTTCAAAGAACAGTCATTTCTAATTTCAGCAACATCCACTTAACATTTTTTTTTTCTTTTAATGGGTACTGTCATTGGTATATAACCAAGACAGTTTGCCTGGCCAGTTTTACAAATACCAGGTATATTTTTTTGATTAGAAAAATATCAGTGTGTGTATGTGTGTGTGTGTGTGTGTGTGTGTGTGTGTGTGTGTTTACCTGATCAATAGTCTCAGAAGCCCTACTCTCCTGAGTTTTATTTTTTACTTACACATTTCTGTTCAGTACAATGGGTCATTATGAATTATAGTTTACAGTGTGATGTTTTGAGATTAAGGTTCATTTTGTGGCATATGGTGTCACACAATTTTCCATAGAAATTTGAGAATAAGATTGAAGTTGTCCCTAGCTGCTACCTGGATCCAGGACAATTAGATAGGCATAGAGTATTCAGGAGGGTGAAAGCACTGAACAGCTCACTATGGGCTTAACTGCTATTCAAGAAATAGAAGTGACTGGCTTCCAGTTGGCTGCCTTAGGCAGTATCTTTTTCAACAATTATATTACCACAGTCCATTTCATCTAAGTTGTCCAATTTATAAACATTAGGTAGTTTTTTAATATTCTTTTGAATGAACTTTTAATGTATGTGATTTTAATATACTCTTTGGATACTCATCTATGATATAATCATGTTTTTTATTGTTATGTATAAGTCTGTGACTCGTCTGTGTCCTGAGAATTCTGGAAATACATATACACACATTCATACACATAAATATTTATACAGTCTTCCAAAATGTAGCTTTCTACATAAGTTATTTTACTCAACTTTTTAGCGTTCAAATTAAAATATATATATTTTATTCATTACTTCCTTCCATCTGTTTATTTTGGTTTCTTTGGTTTCCAAAGTTTGGTAAATTGGATTCTTCTTTTTACCCCAAAATTATTTCTTCCTTTTTAGGATATACCAAAGAAAATCCTAATTGAATCTTCATTAATTTTCATTTTAGAACAAACATATTCCCATAAACTTCAAAAAATATTTGGGCACTAAATCACAAACAAAGAGAGTACTTTTAAAAGAAGTTTATTCACCAGACATGTAGTCATGATATAAAGAATTGAATACTGACATGTTCTAGAAGTTGAGAGGTATCAAACTGAACAGACTCATGGTGTCCATCTGGGGCCTTACTGCCAACCCAAGAACAGAAGCCACGGATGTCTTTGGATCCACTGAGAAGAGTTCAAGCTGAAACGCCTACACAAATCAAGGCTCTGAAAGAAACTCAACCCTTAGAAAATGGAAATAGGCAAAACTCCATCTACCAATACAAGGAGAGACAGGAGACTGTCTGTCTGGTTCTGGGTATGGAAAATTTTCTCCCCAGAGAAATTAACATTATGCCCATTAATAAGTTAAAAATGCTTCCTGGAAGAAAATTAGGTCTACTAAAAATTTCTCAGGATGTATCAGTATAGAACTGCAAATTAAAAAAAAAAGAAATAAAACAGCAATATACACTTATAATAAGAAAGAAAATGCAGAAAGTTGATGTTTCCAGATGGTGTTGATAAAGGAGAATGATGGGACAGTTCACTTGCTACCAGGAGGAATGCAGACTGGTGTGGCATCTTTGGACAATGGCTTTACACTCTCTTGCAAGACTAATATTATCGTCATATGGCTCAACAATCATCCTTAGTATTTACCACATAGGCTAAAAGGTCTGCCCCCACATCCATCTGTGCATGGGTATTATAGCAGCTTTTATAATGGCCCGTGGCAGAAAACAATGAAGAATCCTTTACATAGGTAAAGGAACAAACAAACTGGGCTACATCCTAACAACAGATTATTATCTACCAGGAAGAACAAATGACCTATCATAGCACTATAAGACAAGAGGCTGTCTTTCTGTCTTTCATGCATATTGCTCAGTGAGAGAAGCTGATCTTAAAAGGCTGTGAAACATCAAATCTTACCATTTGACATGGGAGAAAAAGAAACATCAGAAGGAACAGGAAGTAGATCAATAGTGCTCAGGAATTTAGGAGAGTGACAAGGAGAAGAAGATTGGAAACTACTTGTATGTAAATGTGATGGTGGACAAATATTACTGTTCATTTATTGAGATCCACGGAATTGAGTAAAATATCAGCCTTCACATAAGCCATAGGCTACAGAAAATAATCACACACCAATATTTGTTGATCAACCTCAACAAATGTACCACACTAGTGTAATATTTAATTTTTAGCATGAGCCTCATCATGTAACCTTGGTTGGCCTCAAACTCACTATGTAAATCAGGCTAGCCTCAACTCAGAGAGAAGTCTGCCTGCTTCTACCCCCAGAGTGCTGTGGTCAAAGGTTTGCAGCACCACACCCAGCCCTGGTGAAATATTTTTAATAAGAAGAAACAATGCTAGAATTTGGAGGTGGTGTGGGAGTGAAGGAGATGTGTAGACCTCTATACTAGATGTGTACTCATTCTATAAGCCTAAAACTATACCAAAATGTAGTTGATATATTTTGAAAACAAGTGAGGGTAATAAATAATAAAAATATAGAGAATATAGTTTTAAAAGTTGGGGAATAAAATGATCTAAGTTCAGTAATACTCAAGAAAGGAAGTTGAAAACAAGAGTTCTGTTGAATAGATGTACATAAGCTTATAGTTCAACTTTCTCAAGCATTTCAGCAAATGTGTTACCTGCAAATAAATTATGCTGTTCTTTAACATTGAGCACACTCTATCTTTCATCTATCTTTACAGCATCCATATCTATTTTATTGGTTTCTATGTATAAATATAGGTATAGATTTGGATATAGAGAGCTATGCATAAAGATAGATATGTGTCTACTGGAGACCTTCAAATGTATAGATTAATTAGATCTTGAAGTCAGGGAGAATTTTCAGTTATGTCTACCTCTCTCCAATAGTAAAGAATAAATTAAAGAGAAACATATCTGTTGTAAACTCAATATTATAATTGAATTATTTGCCTGTTTGTAGTAAAATACAAATTTCAAGAATAAAAGTCACACTTAAAAAAACAAACAACACTCTGCCTATTCCTGTTCTCATGTAGTCTTCATTTATCATGGTCTGTTATTCCTTGTTCTCCCTTTCTGTTCTTGATCCAGCTGGAATCTCCTGCTCCCCTAAGCTTTCTTTCCCTCAAACCTTGCCCTTCATTACTCCCACTGTCATCCAGGTTGTTCATGTAGATCTCATCCATTTCTCTGTCATTGGGTGATCCCTGTGTCTTCCCTAGGGTCCCATTTTCTAGGTAGCCTCCCTGGAGTTGTGTAGCAGTCTAGTCCTCTTTGTTTTACATCTAGTATCCTCCTATGAGTGAGTACATACCATGTTTGTCCTTCTGAGTCTGGGTTACCTCACTCAGGATGATTTTTTCTAGATCCATCCATTTGCCTGCAAACTTCATGATGTCATTGTTTTTCTCTGCTGAGTAGTACTCCATTGTGTATATGTACCATATTTCCTTTATCCATTCTTCAGTTGAAGGGCATCTAGGTTGTTTCCAGGTTCTGGCTATTACAAGCAATGCTGATATGAACATAGCTGAGTAAATGCCCTTGTGGTATGATTGAGCATTCCTTGGGTATATGCCCAAGAGTGCTACAGCTGTGTCTTGGGGGAGATGGATTCCCAATTTTCTAAGGAAGTGCCATATTGATTTCCAAAGTGGCTGTACAAGCTTGCATTCTCACCAGCAGTAGAGGAGAGTCTAGACAGAGTGCTGGAGAGGTCCCCTGAAATCCACAGTGATACATCCTCTGTAGACTTCTGGCAATGGTTGAGAGAAAGCCTGATCTGACCTAGTCTGGTGATTACATGGCCAAACACCCTAACAATCGAGCTGGAACTCTCATCCAATAACTGGTGGAAGTGGATGCAGAGCTCCTCACCCAGGCCCCAGGTGGAGCTCCACGTGTCCAATTGTCAAGAAAGAGGAGGGACTGAAAGAGCGTGAATTGTTGAGACCAAGATTGGAAAAAGCACAGGGACAACTAACCAAACAAATGGAAGCACATGAATTATGAACCAAAGGCTGTGGAGCCCCCAGCTGGATCAGGCCCTCTGCATAAATGAGACAGTTGAGTGGCTTGGACTGTTTGGGAGGCATCCAGGCTGTGGGACCTGGACCTGTTCTTAGTGCATGAACTGGCTGTTTGGAACCTTGGGCTTACACAGGGACACTTTGCTCAGCCTGGAAGGAGGGGACTGGACCTGCCTGTACTGAATCCACCAGGTTTAAATGAATGCCCAGGGGAGTCTTGGCCCTGGAGGACATGGGAATGGAGGGGAGGGGATGGAGGGAAGGTGGGGTTGGGGGCGGCAGGGGAGAGGACAGCGGAACCCATGCTGATATGTAAAATTAAAACACAAATATAACAATAATAATAATAATAATAATGATAATTTTTAAAGTGAAAAAAACTCTATTAAAATAATAATTATGGGTTGGGGATTTAGCTCAGTGGTAGAGCACTTGCATAGCAAGTGCAAGGCCCTGGGTTCGATCCTCAGCTCCAAAACAAACAAACAAACAAACAAACAAACAAACAAATAAATATTTACTAATTTCATTTGGGTAAAATTTAAATCTATTCCTATTATATGTTTTGTGTATGAGTGTCTTAAATGCATGGATATATATACATATACATATACATATATACATACACACACACACACACACACACATTATATATATATATATATATATACCACCTGCATGTATGATGCCTGTAGAGACCAGAAGAGTGCGTCATATTTCCTGGAACTGGACTAGGAATGGCTGAGAGCACCATGTGGCTGCTGGGAAACAGGACCTGAGTCCTCTGAAATAGCTCTAAATGCTTTCAACTAATGAGGTAAAATTTTAACCAAAGTGCAGTAATGTAGAAAGAGAATGATTGACTGCAATATAGTTTATAAACTAGACAACCTGATGCAGATAAATCAACTCTTAAAAAGCAGAAAACAAAAAAAAAAACTGTATTAGTGAGGCAGTAGATCAATTAATTGCAGGATGATTATAAAAAAGAAAACCACCAGTCATCAAACTAATGAGATAAATAGATCACACTTAATCTTTTAGGCTTTGCGTGACAAGTCACAAATTAAGAACATTATGCAAATGTTGCAGATGAACACTGACAATCATTTTGATAGTGGAAATAAATGACTTTGAAACAAATTAGGTGAAGCTGTATTTACCAAAAGGAATGCTATCAGTTTCATTAATTGCCAAACAAATAAATGGCACTAAATATTTAAATTACATTTGAATCTGTCAAGTAATAAGTGGAAATTAGTTTTCCCACATGCAAATACAAACATTCCAAGATGGACACCTATAGCTGGACACTTTTCTCTGTCCCACTCTGGCCCCATAGTCTCACAGCCACTTTGAAAATAATCATTTGGAGCCTGAATATTAGTTACAAACTCTTTGGTCTATGACTCAGGCTTATTGCTAGCAAGTTCTTTCATTTTAAATTAACCTATTACTATCAACTTATATTTTGCCACATGGCCATGGTATTACCAGTCTGCTGGCATCTTGTCCCTTGGATGGTTGAATGGCGTTTGCCCAACTCCACCTTTCTTCTCCCTGTATCTCTCTTGGATTTTCTGCCTGGCTATAACCTGACTTGTTACAGGCCAGAGTAGCTTCTTTATTAACCACTAGTAGACATACATATTTACAGCATACAAAAAGACCATCCCACAGCAGACACCAAGCCTATAGTGCATGACTAATTGGCAGATATTCTGAACTAATAAAGTCAAGTCCATCATCCTGAAATGGTCTACAAGTTTGGACATGATATTACTACTCTCTCCTCTGCCTGTGACTATTACCTGTATCTTTCCTGATGCCTCTACTATAGTCATACTGGTTTCTTTGCATATCTTTGAACATATCCAGTATGTTCACTTCTTACTCCCTCTACTCAGAATTTTTTCCCTGCCATGCTTTCTGCATGGAGAATTCCATCATTTCCTAAACATCAATGATGATCACAGCAAATCTTATAAAGGAAAACATTTAATTGGGGTAGCTGGCTTATAGTTTCAGAGCTTCAATTCACTATTCTCATGGCAGGGTATACATGGAATACATGTTGGAGAAGTAGCTGAAGTTCTACATCTTGCAGGCAACAGCCAATTGTCTCAGACACTGAGTGAAGCTTAAGCATAGGTAACTTCAAAGCCCACCCCCACAGTGACACACTTTCTTCAACAAGGCCAAACCTACTCCAAAGCCACACTTCCTAATAGTGCCATTTCCTATCCACTTATGAGGGCCAACTACATTCAAACTACCACACATACATATCCTGATGTCTACTTTTACTGAGATAGTGGGGATTGTACACAGGTGTTGTACACACTAGGCTAAGGTAAAATCACTGAAGTGCATACCCAGCCCAGGTATGTGTTGTACTGTTTCATGATTTCTGTTGTTGCTGTTGATTGTTTTTTGTTTGTTTTGTTTTTTTTCCCTACAAGAAAGTGAATAACACAATTGTAAACAAAAATGTCATACTCAGAGTACAGATAGTTTCATCTCTGTCATTTTCATTTTGTTGTTGTTGTTGTTTGTTTGTTTGTTTGTTTGTTTTTTGGAATTTTTTTTTTAATAGCTCACCATAGTCTCTACTATGTGGCCAGGATGATTGGAGCTAACCAGTGAAATCCTTATCATAATTCACTGTGACAGAGAACTGTGCTATTATCTAACTTTAAAATGTGGGAAAGGGGGAGAAACAAGGTGGGTCAGTTGGTACGGAAATAAAAGGCATTGAAAAAGTGAGGAAACTGACCACCGGAGTTTTACCCCCAGAACCCACATGAAAAGTAACCCCAGCACTGACAACATGGGAAATAGAGATAGGCAGATACCCAGAACTTCATTGGCTGGGTAACCCAGTATACTGGTGGAGTTCCAGGCATTGAAATTATGAATGACACATGACATAGAAATCTGTTCAGTGTCTGTCTGTATATCAAATGTTACCATATGTTAATTCATTTATAGTAAGATGTAATAATGGATGCTGAGTCTGTCTCTTTTCTGGGCTCTGCTCACCACTGTGTTCTTTCTGGGGGATCCTTGCTCAGATACACTGGCCCCCCACCTCATGTGATCCCTCTCATTTTCACATGTATTCTTAGATCAACTTTTCCTTCCAATAACCTCCCCTTGCTTCTTAAAATTTCAAAACAAGTTGGAAAGGTAGAACAAAGCATAAAGTGTGAGCATTCAGTTCTGAACAGTTACCTGAATGTACAGTTTAATTTCATGTATTGGCTGCACTGAGACTTTCTTCAGATCAACAGGATACAGAAAATCCCATAACTCTTCTAACAGATGCAAACAAGTGATTTCAGCTCTCAAGGAAGGACATTATCAGTTCATGAGGACAAGATCTCCACATTCTGCAACATCTGTTTGCTTTACTTTGTATTCCTCTTGCAAAATAGAAAACTTCGCAATCAGAACTAAATTTAATTCAGAATATTTAGTTTTCATCTGAAATTTTAGGATACTGTAGACAAAGTATACTCAAATTCATTTATTTTGAACTATCTACTTCCTTGCTAAAGAAAATGAAATGAAAGTATTTGAATGGCATTAGAAATGTTTTTAATAAATTCACTCAGATTAATTTGAAGATAACTTTAAAGAATATCATATGTATTTTTGGAAATATCAACATAGTATTTATGGTGTTAGGTTATACACATGACTTTTGACATAATTTAAATTGTCATTAAATTAACTGCATCTACTTAGACATTATGTCTAAACACAACATATAACTGAAATATATCATCTTCTACAGTGGTTCAAATAATGCACAGAAAATATAAAAATGAGAAATACAATAAGAAGCAAACTTCTGTTGAAATCTCAAATACCAGAATAGGAGTGGTCATATTTTTCTTTCTTACAATCACATGGATACCTATTCCCTGTAAACACTTTCTAAAACTTCATGGCTTGAGTGGGCTCAGATTTTTCACCCCTTGGCATACTCTGTGGCTCGTATAAGAGAAAGAGTGGAAGACAAGGGTGTCCTAAAACCAATCTCAATTTCTCTGGGCAATTTTGAGAAGTGTAGAAGTTGAGCACATTGAATAACTGAAGCCACATTTCCATTTCCAATTATCAATACTTTGCATGGCCAATGTCTTACCTAAAGACATTGCCTGCTGCATGGCATGAGAATGGGTTGCCATTACAAAGAAAAGCAATGATGAATAAAATATGGTGCCAAGCACAAAACTGATGGAAAAATCAATGTAATGTTCGATTGTAAAACAATGCCCAGAGAACACTCCAAAGAGACCTCAGGGTGCTGATAATGACCCTATTGTCCCTGACCTTAAAGATGGCCTCTAGCTATAAGTACAATATTCTCATTTTGCTTTCAATATCACAGAGTTAGTAAATATATACAAAAGCATGACTCAGATACCATTGTGCACTTCAGCTCTGAAACTTAAGAAATAATCTTTCTCTTCCTTTAGTTATTTTGTATATTTAAGTTACAAAATCACTAAATGGAGGAAACTATCCCCTAATGCCAACATTACGCAAATAATAATGATACAGTATATTTGCAAAAAAAAAAAAAAAAAAGCTAGCTTGAGTTTAATGAGGAATAGTTATAGTTATCCCTGGAAACTTGTGGCACGGGAGTTCTTGGCTCTTGAATTTTACTGTAAAATTTGTTAATTTTTATATTTGGATTTCCATGTATGCTAAATTGTAAAAGAGTAAAATGGCTTCTTTTATATTTATGGAAAAATGTGTGTGTGTGTGTGTGTGTGTGTGTGTGTGTGTGTGTGTGTGTGTGATCATGTATATGTTTTGTTTTTTATGTTTATGTTTTTGGTTCTTGTAACAGGGTCTTATTGCATAGACCTGGCTGCTGTTTCTTGTCTAGACCTGGCTGCTTGCCCATTCTCCAGTCACCTGCTTCAGCCTCTTGAGGGCTGAGATTAGAGGTGTACAGGGCAATGCTGTATTTTCCTTAACATCAGAGTAGTATATGACTGTGAACCTAGGCATTTCCATGATAAGAAGTTTCTAAACGTACCATACTTGAGGTGGAAGATTCTCTATGTTATACACAAAAAAAAGATACAGGTTTAACATTGCAAGAACATCTGAATGTTCTAGTGTTTCTTAACTTCTTATTATCACAAATATTTGAAATAATTAAATGTTATTAAAATATGAGATATTGACAATAAATATTTAAATAAGCAGAGGACAAATATATATTTTTCCCTGGTATCTAAAAGAAGTTGAACAGATATGTTTAATTTTGTCTCCACATGTGCGCAGGTCTCTACGGACCACCAATGAAGGACTCTTAGGACACAATGAAAGACTTGATACAGATTGTTACCAGGGCAAGTTGTATGTATGTGTTTGTGCATGCATACATGTGTTCATGAATATGTAGGTATGTCCATATGAGGGTGTACATTAATAAAACAGTCTTTCATCATTCAAATAAATAATCCCCCTGACATCTTAGATATGGAACAATTCACCACTGAAACCTTTGCTGTCCCTTTTCATTGAGAGTACTTGTGGTATGGATGTTCCTGGAAAATCTCTGCCAGAAGCCTGAGTAGAAGATTCAGAACTGAAGTCATCTTCATGACAGAGGTCAAATCCTGGAATTTATTTATTTATTGTTTTTCAGCATCTGGGGTTTGAACTAAAGGCCTTGGCATGCTGAGCAAGCATTACTGAGGTGCCCTCAGCCCCAATGACTGGAATGAGAGTCAATCCATGCCTTTAGCACAAGGTAGTAGAAATCATAAGTTATACAGTGTAATGTAATTTAAAATAGAGACTAAATTATTTTTAGATCTTATATACTTTTTTCCTACATAGACACCAGAGGCTTGTAGAAAGAATATTTGAATATATTCCCTCATATTTCTAAAAATCTTTATCAAGGCAAATGAATGGAACCAGGGAAAGTTTGAGGCTCCTATTACAGCAGCAATTTGTCATTAACCTTAAGGAAAATGAATCTTTGGTCTTCTAATTGCTTTGTGTCTCTGGCTTCTGTCCCCCAACTAATGGATGTACGGATTTAGAAGCCAGCTCATGGAATGGATTTGTTCCTTTGCTCATGTCATGAGGCCAAAGGAAACTCAAAAGACTAAGTGTTAAGGAGTGACCACTAGGTAATTCAGAAGGTGAGGCTGTTGCTCTGTCAGCTGGCTGATACCAAGCTCACTTGGTCCTGTGGTCTCTTCAGAGGACCATAAATGTCAGCTTGTAACCCAAGGAAAAGTGTGAACACGGAGCCTGGCCCTTCTCTCCATTTAGACTCTGTAAAGGGGCTTTTGACATTCTCCCTTGGTCTTTGGGTTTCTCGATCTAGGACTGACCACTGAATTTTTTTTTGGGGGGGTGTTCAGGAGAAAAGAGATGCATCTGTAGACTTACACCCCCAACCTGTAGTTCTGGCCAACCAAAGACTTCAGTGTGTTAGAATGAGTCTCTTGCCTGTAATATTAACATGTCCTTACTTTAAAGTCACCCTTTTCTTCATACCTGGAAAGGGTCTTTATTCTGCAACTTAAATTCTAAAATAATAATAATAATAATAATAATAATAATAATAATAAAGAAACTATTTTTTAAAGAATAGTTCTCTTGATTTATTCTCAAATTATCTGGTAGATTTAATCTTCATCTGCATGGCGAGCCTTCCCTATCATGTATCAGAAGTCAAAGTTTGTTCAGTGCAAAACAAGTCAGCTTGAATTTGGAGTACAAGGCTCGTTTTCCACCTTAAAGGACTGATCTAAGCAAATAAGGCAGATATTAAAGTCAGCACTAAAATAATACAGTGAAGTATGGAAGAGAAAGGGTTAAAGATATTTCTGGAGTATGGTTGTTTGTTTCAAATCTTCTTTTAGTAATATGTATCCATTTCAAATACTTACATCATAATGTAGGACTGCATTTTTAATCACTCGACTTCAAGTTAATAAAAGGTCATGGAGTTTAATATCTTCTTACTTCTTTACAGGGATGTCTTTCAGAAGGTAAAAAATGCATAGTGATTAAATTTTCAGTTAATGGATTCAATTCCTCCTCTTTGCTGCTATGATTTAGTCTACCTATTAAACCTAATTATATCATTTCACCACTTATTTAGGGGCCAGGAATTTCTTTCCCCTTGTTCCACCTGATTACTCAAGTAAACAACCTTCCAATATATTTCCCTACAATGCTGTATATCCCTGAAATGATTTCTTATTTCACAAATCAGTCTCTAAGAGCCTTGTCCCATTACCCACAAAAAGGGTGATGTTAATAAAACCTGATTGTATTAGTTACTGTTCTATTGCTGTAATGAAACACCATGGCCAGAGGCAACTGAAGAAAAAGAGAGAGTTCATTTTGGCTTATAATTCCAGAAGCATAAAAGCCCATCATGGCAGGGAGGTATGTCAGTAACAAACGTGATAGCAGGAATAGGAAGCTGGAATCTCACAACTTCAAATGAAAGCAGGAAGCAGATGAAGTGAACAAGTCGTGGAAGTGAGATGATAAACACCTAAAGCCTCCTTCAGGGACATACACATCCTCCAACAAAGGCTCCACAACCTCCCGGAACAGCGATATCACCTGGCAACCGATTGTTCAAATACGCCAGCCCATGGAGGCCACTTCTTATTCAAACCTCCACACTAGTGTTACAAGGGACAGAGTGGAAGAAAAGCTTCCGTCTTCAGTAAGAATGGCTTGTGTTTTGTTGTGGGTTCACGGGAGGAAGGATTTAGTGTGGAAGGGTTGAACATTACTGTTCCAAAATTTAGCACACTAATACTTGGAGGTGATTAGAGCTAAGGTCTCCTTTCTCTGGAATTCAAACCCCTTCTGAAAAAGACTTCTCACAGCATTCAGTTTGTTTGATCTGCTACTTTTATGCCATTCATGGGTCTGGGATTCTGTCTAGAAGGATGCAGAAGGAATTCTATCAACTCTGAGGGCTGAGTATGCTGGACCAGGAGACTGGACTTCCCATCCTTCAGAACTGTGAAAACAAAGTCAGCTTCTTCATATATTACTTAGCCTGTTTTACTTTATTCTGATGGCACAGAGTAGAGACAGCACTTACCATCCCCTCTGTAGAAAGTCCAGATGCATCACCTGGCTTGCATCAACCTCTGCTCTTTCTTTTTATAGTCTTTACTTGACAAAGACTTGTCACAACTCTCCAGAGTTCTCTTTCTCAGGGATAAGCCTCAAAATTCAGGCTTTGTCTTTGATGAAATGACCGCTTGCCCTCTCCTCTGGCAATGAATCTGTAATCAGAATGTCCTGGTTTCTTCTCATATATCCTTACAGAGTTACACTCACTGTTCAACCCTTCTTTGCTACCCTAGGCAAGGTGGTAGTGTCTTCCAAGGCACCAGAAAAGTTCCCAGTTTTCTTCACCTGGATTCTCAAATCAGTGAGTTACACTCACTGTTCAACCCTTCTTTGCTACCCTAGGCAAGGTGGTAGTGTCTTCCAAGGCACCAGAAAAGTTCCCAGTTTTCTTCACCTGGATTCTAAAATCAGTGAAGACAGAGACCTTTGCTTAGTAACCTCATTGAATCCCTAGAACTCTGTATAGCTGCTGGCATTTAGAAAATATCTGATTGTAGTTATTTGTAACTCACTAAAATATTACAAGCAGATAAAATAATTACAATGTTAACTTTTAAATTCTGTTACCTATCAATGACACACATCCACATACATCTTCAGGTTACATGGAGTTGCATATTGATCCTCAGTATCCTCCTCATTATTTTTATTCATACTTCTGTGATTGAATTCTTTGAATCGATGGTTTACTACTGAGTTACATCCCCAATCAAAGGAGTTATCTATAGACAACTAGTTTTAGATACTCCCATTACATCCTACTAGATTAGTTTAGACTGCAGGTCCACTAACATACAGCTCTCTAGCTTATATTATTATGGATTATAAAATATCTTTGACATAAACAGCAACAGGAAGCTTTTGTTCTAGCTAAACCTGCCTATGTTGGATAGTAGATGATTAGCACCCAGTGTTTTGGTATTAGCCAGTGGAATCTCCTATCCATTCTACCATGTATTAAATGTGCAACATTAGATGCAGCATGTCAGCTCTCTAAAATTAGATTATCTCTTTTATAAGGTTTGAATAAAAATGCACAGTTTCCTTTGTTTTTAATCCAGGCTCAAGATAATATTTTAAAAGTTTACTACTTAGAACTAAAAGAATGCACATACTTTGTTTTTGTTTGTTTGTTTTGTTTTGAGTTAAGAGTTGAATCCTGGGCCTAGCTCTATGATTGAGCTAAATCCTTAACCAATTAACACATTTTAGTTAGAACTCTGCAAGCAACAATCTCTTTATAATATAAAATAATCTGTATTCATGTTCCTGGCAAGAGATTTCATGATGATAGACTATATGTAATATTTCTCAAGCAATTTATAAAGACATACCCAAAAAACCCTGCTTAAATATAACCAGAGACATTGTCAAGGCGGTTATTGTCAATCTTTTTTTTTTTTTTTTTAATACTAGAGAACCAGAGTTGTATGAATCTCACAAGGTCATCTGGTGACTTTTTACTGAACTTGGAAGTGAGCCTAGACGTTTTGATTTCCCATCTGTTTTTATCTCTTTCTCCCATTCAGAACTAAGCCATCCAAAACCAGCTTGGATCATAAGTAGGAATGTCCCATATAACAATGCACTTTGCAATGATCAATAATAGGAACAGTTTAAAGATATAGTTCAGCTTTTCTGCTGGAAGCTTCAGTTGGTTCTTTGTCTGTGTATTCATTATAAGTTGCAGAAGCAAAATTATGGTTGAGGTTGATGAGAAGTTGAGACGCTGAACTCTGTCCTGTGGCATCGAGTCTTTCTATTTGAAGGATAAATCCGCTCAGTCATCCAGCAGCGGAGGGCCCCCATTCTAGTATAATCACGGGTTTCTATCTATCTACTAAAGACAGGAGATTGGTCTAAGATGTTTACAGAACAGCATCTTGCCAGAATTCCTTCAGGAGGTGACCAAAGAGAATCTTTTATAAAAATATAAGGGAGGAGTTGGGGGTTCTCATCTGGAGTGGAAGGGAGGAGTGGGTGATTTCTAGGAGAGCACAAGGGGAGAGTTGGTTCCTGCAGAGGGGTAGAAAGAGGAAGAAGGAAGAAGGGCCTCCTGGGGATTGGTGTGAGGAGAAAGAGATGGGGGTAACTCAGAAGAATTGGGAGAAAGATTTAGAGACTTGTGAGGGAGTAGGAGGGAGAGAGTACTTGGGTGTGCATAAGGTCAAGATGCATTGTTTATACACACAACACTACAACACTATCAAAGAATAAATAAAATATATGCTATTGAAATGGATAGAAATGAAATGCAGCAAATATTTCTGGGTGGTAGCATGCTGAGGTCCAGATGGAAATTTAGCTTTAATTTGGCTCACACTACTTCAGTCACTGCACATTTTCAACTATTTATTTTTATACCGAGTCTCTCCTAGTAAGGTGGGTATCGAATGGAATTTTTTTCTGAAAGTGGCATTTCAAATAATAACAATAATAATAAAATCCTGGATCAGGAACAATTTTTCCATTAGATGCATAAGGAAACAGCACAGAGAGCTTGGACAGGCCTATATTTTTTGCTAATTTAATCAGTGTAAGTATATGACATCTTTCCATTTCTTTATTAAATGTTTGTTTTTCTATTCTGTTAAATGGTTGCTTCCAACTTGGAGTTGCTGGTTGCTCCAGTGCTCAAGAACAAATGGCATCCATCTAATTTGTACCATGGGGGAAGGAGCATTGGAGTCTGAGAGGTGGGTTTTATCCATGCCATGGTTCCATATATAGAAAATTGATTTTCTAACCGTACCAAATGATAAAGTCCATCTTTGATATATGCCTGTCTCATTGCTTTCCAGGTCTTAAGGCATCTGATCCCAGGTCAGCTCCCCTTGGAGTGTAATTCAGAACACAGTCCCTTCCCTTTAGAGGTCTCATGCCACGGGGCATGGGCATGTTTACTTTGGCTAAGACAGACCTTATGAAAGAAATTATTCTGCCGCCTAACTGACAAGGCTGGGCATGGGGTACAGAGAAATGGAGCCTCTCCCAGTGGCCCTTTGCCTGGAATTTGTCCTAAAAGCATGAAACTGAGTCAGATTTGTAGCAGACAGATGTGGATAATATATGCACCACCTTTCCATCCTGGTGTCTGTTTGCATGAGAATGAAAGACGGCTGGGTTTTAAAGGTGGCCTGAAGTGATGTTGTAGCCTGGGATGTTTCAAAAGATCTGGTCCTGGTTTGACTGGGGAAAATCTACTGTGGAAGCCCTCAGACAAACCAAAAGGAAGCTCGTGTGATGGTGGGGCAAGTTTATAAGGATAATGACAAAAAGAGCTTTATTATTGCTCAAAAAATACATTTGGTGTGAACAAAGACACCACTCAACTATGAAAACAGGGCTCATGCTCAAACCTTCATCTGTAAGCTGGGTCTATTTGGCAAACATGGTTGGCTGTTTATCCAAGCTTAAAAACAATGAATAAATAACTGGGCCCACATCTTTAACATAGAAATAACAAAGTATGAAAGAGTTGGTTGTTGTGGTTCTGATTGTATGTGTGTGTGTGTGTGTGTGTGTGTGTGTGTGTGTGTGTATGAGCTTCCAGAAGCTTCTATAAGTAACATCAATGAGCTTGTAATTGTGTAGTCATCTGTTAGTTCTGGCTATGATATTTTGATTTTGAACAACCAAGTTTACATGAAAGTTACCAGTGTGAGTTGTGTGACTTACTAATGTTTTCCTGTAAAATCTCTTACTTAATTTTAGTGACATGGTGGTTCCTCACAATGAGTCAGATTAAAAAGGTGAGTGTTAAGGCTGGCAAGATGACTCAATCTAAGAGCATTTGCTATGGAAACATGAGGACCTGAGAATAAATCCTCAGCAACCATATAAACAGTCAAACATGGCTATACCTAACAATAAACCCCGCATTGGAGGATGAAGCCAAAACAATCTTGAGGAGACAGTGACCAGCAAGCCTAGGAGAAATAGTGACTTTTCCGACTCAGTGAGATACCCTATCTCAAGTTGTTGGGGAGAGAGTTACAGCAGGGCAACTGATGTCTGTCCTGGACTCTGCCTGTGTGTTCAAAGGAGTGTACACTTAACATACTCAAGTGCATGCAGCACACATAGTATCTAAACCTGTAATTTATATATTGCTTTTACATCTGGTCTCCTGGTTAGCAAAAAAATAGGTGTTATCAACTATATTTTAAAACATGTATTTATCTTTCTTTCTGCAAATTAAATTCTATATGAAATCTGGGAATTAGGAGGACCTCTTTCTTGCTATTTCTTTGCCCAGTACATTTCATCTAAGCCTAGAGTAAACCTCAACTGTACCTAGCCACAAGATTAAGTCTCAGATCAGAGCAGGGATTGGTCAAATATGGCCAGAGACTACTCATTTTTGCATGATCAAAAGTTAGTCATGGTCTTTATTACTTTTCCCTTCCGTATCTTTAAACAGTTGAGAGGAGGAGATATCTCACAGGATCCACCCATAGATGAAGAAAGAGCTATAGTTAATTAATGGCTACTCTGAGTGGGAGAATCAGTTTTCTCCAGAAATGAGTTCCTGAAAGGAAAAAGAAAACAAACAAACAAACAAAACAAAACTAAAGGAGAGTGATAGCTCATAGCTCATGCAAGAAAAATACATGAAATATTTAGTGCCTAAATAAAAGGCTTTACTGGAATTTGGCAACAGGTGACCTTTTCCTGTGTCTTTTTGATGCTACAATGCAGCTACATAGTAGCACCAGAAACTCTGTATCAGCAAAGCTGAAAATACTATCCATCCATTATAGAAAAACATTGGAAATTCCTGGCCTGGAGAAAGAAAACAACAACAACAACAACTATATATATATATATATATATATATAAACCAAAAAGTAAAAGGAGAAAAATAATATCAAGATGAGTATAATAGAAGATATAATAATACTGATACAGTGGTTATAATTCTGATAATTATGTCTATCTATAATACTAACCCTTGTCCTAGCTTCATTTCTATTGCTCTTATTAACCGTCCTGCTTTAAAAAAAAAAAACTTATGAAGGACAGGATTTCTTTGGCTTACAATTCCAGGTTACAATGTCTTATTAGAGAAGTCAAGGCAGGAGTTGGAGTTATTCCAACACCATTTGTTGAAGATGCTTTCTTTTTTTCCATTGTACAGTTTTGGCTTCTTTGTCAAAAATTACATGTTCATAGATGTGCAGATTAATGTCAGGGTCTTCAATTCGATTCCATTGGTCCACATGTCAGTTTTTACGCCAGTACCAAACTGTTTTTATCACTGTAGTTCTATAGTAGAGCTTTAAGTCAGGGATCGTAATGCCTCCAGAGGTTGTTTTATTGTACAGAATTCATTCATATACACAATGGAGCACTACTCAGCAGAGAAAAAAATTGACATCATAAGTTTTGCAGGCAAATGGATGGATCTAGAAAAAAATCATCCTGAGTGAGGGAACCCAAACTCAGAAAGACAAACATGGTATGTACTCACTCATAGGTGGATACTAGATGTAAAACAAAGGATGACTAGA
The DNA here is from genome assembly GCF_903995425.1 of Onychomys torridus. NCBI lineage: Eukaryota > Metazoa > Chordata > Mammalia > Rodentia > Cricetidae > Onychomys > Onychomys torridus. The sequence goes on along the minus strand of NC_050450.1, from coordinate 99,664,495 downwards.
CTGCTACACAACTCCAGGGAGGCTACCTAGAAAACAGGACTCTAAGAAAGACACAGGGATCCCACAATGACAGAGAAATGGATGAGATCTACATGAGCAAACTGGATGTGAGGGGGTTAATGAAGGGCAAAGATTGAGGAAAAGAGAGTTTAGGGGAGCAGGAGATACCAGCTGGATCAAGAACAGAGGAGAACAAGGAAAAAGAGACCATGATAAATGAAGACCCCATGGGAATAGGAAGAAGGAAAGTGCTAGAGAGGTCCCCAGAAATCCACAAAGATACCTCCACAATAGACTACTGGCAATGGTCAAGAGAAAGCCAGAACTGATCTACTCTGGTGATCGGATGGCCAAACACCCTACTGTCGTAACAGAACTCTCATCCAATGACTGATGGAAGTGGATGCAGAGATCCATGGCCAGGCCCCAGGTGGAGCTCCAGGAGTCCAATTGGCGAGAAAGAGGAGGGATTGTATGACTGAGAATTGTTGAGACCATGATTGTAAAAATCACAGGGACAAATAGTCAAACTAGTGGAAACACATGAGCTATGAACCAATAGCTGAGGAGCCCCCAACTGGACCAGGCTCTCTGGATAAGTGAGACAGTTGATTAGCTTGAACTGTTTGGGAGGCCCCCAGGCAGTGGGACCAGGACCTGTCCTTAGTGCATGAGCAGGCTGTTTGGAACCTGGGGCCTATACAGGGACACTTGGCTCAGGCTGGGAGGAGGGGACTAGACCTGCCTCCAGGGAATCTACCAGGCTGAGCTGAATCCCCAGGGGAGTTCTTCCTCTGGAGGAGGTGAGAATGGAGTGTGTGCTGGGGGGGGGGGGGGACAGGGAAATCCGTGGCTGATATGTAAAATTAAATTAAATTATAAAATAAAAAAATAAAATAAATGTATTGTACAAAATTCTCAAAAACTAATAAAAATTTAACAAGTAAAGAATTGGGTTGATCTTCTTACCTCATGTACTGGGTCTAGTAGGAGTCTACACAGGTATGTGAAAAGTATTTTAGTAATGTTAGAAGAATTATTTTATAAATTAACATATAATCCTAATTAAGACAATACTCTATTTTCAATATGCACATAGATACTAAGTCTTTTGGGCTCTGTTTTAACATTCCATGAAGCACAAAATAAAAAGTATCAAAGGTTCATATTTCAAGATTTATATCTAAAAGTAAATGGCCAGAAACAAATTAAAAATAAAAAATGAACTACATAATCTATATACCTTGCAAACTCCACTAACACCTAAAACCCCACTCCTTGATCCCTACATCTTGTGAAAAAGTAGCCGACAAATGTAACCACTGTCTTTCCCACCTCAGCAATCACCATCAACCCCAAATCCAGGGCAGCTGATACGATTTAGTGGCACAGGAAGAGACAAGCATGTGCAAAGGCAAGCTCAGAAAAGTCAATGGGATTATGGAGTGGAGACTGCAGTGATAAAGGGACTTAGTTTTACAGCTGTGTTGGGCCTGGGGAAGGAGGAAAATGAAAGAAGAAAAATCACCCTGGGTCTCCCTCCTTAAGTTATTTTGCAGATTTATCAAAACGTGCATGGGGTTGAAAATGACTTCCAGAAGCCAGTGTTTCAGCTAAGCCCTGCTGCGGCGGCGGCTGGCTCTCGTGTGCAAACATGGCCTCATGCTTTGAGGTAATGTGAGGTAACTATTTACAGTCAGGCAATACTTGACTAAGTCCCTTGCAGGATGCCTTAGCCTGAGCTGAGCTGCATGATGCTCCTGGATTCTCCACTCTGGTTAGGTATCTGTGAAATGAACATATCTTGTCATGTATATTCACATTTAGGTTAAGCCATTTCTAAGGAAATAGACACACACAAACATAAATATATGCACATATCGTCACACACACACAACAAACCAACAAACACATATATTTACACAAACACAAAGACATACATACACATATGCACATGCATACACACATACATATACACAAAACACAAATAAATATACAGATTAATACATGCACACACACACTAACATAAATACATACATGTACATCTATGCACACAAGCATACAGACACAGTCACTCACATAAGTACACATATACATATACACATATATACACACATTATGCACATACACACATATGCATGTGTGCACACACACATATATGTACACATATACATATACACAGAAACATACAGACACACGAACATACAAATACATACACACATAAATACATATACACATATGCACAAACACACACATACACATGCCACACATATGTGTCCACACACATATGCATATATTCACATGCACACACATGCATATGTAAATTAGATGCTCAGCCATACCACCTAATGCTGTGTATAGCACTCTGCCAGACTAGCTATCTTAATTGGTCCTGGCATTTTAAATGAGCAGCACTCTACACGAGGGTTGGAAAGTGTGGTCATTACTGGCTTTTGCTTTATTTTGTGACACATTTAATTTAAGTAGGACAATCGGCACAGATGTTGGATTCAGACTACCCGTTGAGTTTGATGGGGCCACCAGGGATGACAACACTGACTTCCCCTCTCCATAGAGGGTCTGGGAATAACTGATATTGGGCACTTAGCCCTAAAGAAGATATTTGGACCATCTCTTCTCAGCCTCAGGGAGCATAGCAGAAGATGGGCAGATGGCACCAGCCTGGGAGCAGTAGGAGAGACTGGGAAATGCTGTGCTCTGGGCCACACACAGCCATTGCACCAAACTCCCAGCAACTGCAGTTGCCTACACAGGGTTTGCACAGGCAGATTGAGAGAACAGTATGCAGGCCATCCAAATGCTAGAGGCACGTGGTGTGATAAGGCCCATGAGGAAACAGAGAGAGTGATGATGGCCTTTCAAAGCCACAGGGTATTTTGCAAAGCAGAGCAAGTACAGACAATCTCAAAGGCTCAGGTAAACCATGGGAGTACCTATGTGGGGATCATGAGAACAAACTGTAGGTGCCAGAGAAAGACCATATAACTTTTGGGCTTAATCTACCAGGGTTAGAAGAGTACCGGGACATGGAGGGATGAGCTCCTAACCTATATTTATAGAAAGACTTAGGTAAGACATAATACACTTTAAAACTTGTAATATAAAAACATATTTGATAGGCAATTGAGATGGCTTAGTAGTTGAAAGCACTGGCTGCTGACCTGGGGTCAATTCACAGCACCCACGTGAAGGCTCATAATTGTCTTCAGTTCCAATTCTAGCAGATCCAAAGCCCTCTTCTGGATCCCATGGATACTAGGTATACAAATTCCTGCATCTTGGATAAGGTGTAGAGTTAGTTAGGAGCACAGGTAATACAGTCTATTTAATTGATTAAAATAATCTAATGGCCCACCCATGCTGCAGAAATGAAGGAAAATATGATGGGAGGAAAAGAGACCATATGACAATTTAAATTTCTTCAGCTCTAGTATCAGCTGTGTTCATGAAGAGAAAGCAATTAATTATATAAAGCATAAGGTATTCATACATTATTTATTATTGTTTAAAAATGAAAACAGGGTTTGAAAGATGGTTCAGTGGTTAAGAGCACTTACTGCTCCCACAGAACACCAGGGTTCAGTTTCTAACACCCACAATAACCTGTAACTCCAATGCCAGGAGATCTGACACCTCTGATTTCTGTTGACACTTATATGCAAGTGCACATTCCCATTCACTCACTCATTCTCTCTCTCTCTCCCTCTCCTTTCCTCTCCTCTCCTCTTCTCTCCTTCCCACACATATTTAAAAATCAGTATTAGAAAAGGAAAATAGAAAAGATCATTGTACATTAAGCAACAAGATACATTCAAAAAAGCTATTTTTAACTGAAGGATTTCAAAGGGAAGGTTTAAGGACAACTCCACAGCAAGGGTTCCACTGGACTTCTCTGCCTGCTTGCAATATGAACCTTAAAATGTATTCAGAACAAACTTCCTTACATTGTAGCCTAACTCCAAATGAGGACCAATGGCCATAAAAACAGTAAAAATGGAAGAATGGGACATGCCTTCGATGAATATCCAGATGCTGTTTGGAACTCTGAGAATGTCAGACATCTTGAACTGACATACTATTAAAACATAATTACTAGTCTAAGATTTATATAATATGACTATATGTCAAAAGATTCCAGCTACCACAGTAATTACTTCTAGAAAAGTAATTCAATAAAAGACAAGACATGCTGGTGTTACCCCATCTACAACATTTATAATCATGGTAAAATAACAGTATAGCATAAAAATAATATCATCTCTATTTTCAAGGGAAACAGTTTATAGCCAAGGCAACAACTTATGTAGTTTAATTTGATGTCTAATAAGTTCACTGATATTTTATCTGGTGAGGTAAATGTAATAATAAAGTGGAAGAGTGTTTGAAAGTAAACTTATTTAGGTCATTGAAGGGAAAAAATCTTTCTTAATAAACTCATACTTTCAAATAATCTGAATCATAGCATATTGAAACAAACTCCAGGGACTCCACAAAACTAGATCTTGTTGTTATGAAAGAGTATAGGAGCATTCCAGCAAAATGAATTTTATTTTTAATATGTGCTTTAGGAGTGAATGACACAACTGCACAAAAGAGAAACTCGAGAACAATCCTTGTTGAGTGTGTGTTTTGAAGAACATGTCATAAATAGGTAAAGAAAATGGTCCTGAGTTGTGAAAACCATTTTGTCCATTTCAACCAGGAGAAGTTCTCAAAAATGATAAAGTGGTGTTAAGAGTTTGATTGCACAATGGCTAGGCTCTGGGGGGCAGCTCCTGTGCTGCTGCTGTGGTTTCTGCTGATATAAATTTGATATTTTACAAATGCAGAATATGAACTAGATTCCTAACATGTGTTCAGTGTACTTACAGTATTCTGAAATGAGAAACAGCACAGACTCCGAACGCTTCTTGGCGGCGTGCTTAATGCAGTAGATCTGGAATACGTTAAGTGTTATTATGGAAATAATTGAATCATTTCACACAGTTTCATGCAGCGAGTTTTGCGTGTTATGTGCAGGCTCCCTCCTCCTGTGACAGAAGACGTTAGAGGACCAATACACAAACGTTTCCTTTAGAATCTGGAACGCGGATGTGGGTTCCCTTTTTAGGAATCAATGTTAGGTAAACTTTGGAGGTCTTTCAGACTTAATTTTGCCAACAACCATCTGTCACCAAAAATTCACAAAGAGAGGTTTTCGTAAAAATGAATCCTTGGGTAAGCTATGTTCATAATTTGAAAATCACCACCTCCTCCTTGATGTAAGTTTCCCCCATTTCCCACTCCTGTCTTCTTGGCGGATGTTCCTTGTTCAACATTTTCTCAGTGGTAAGCTGTATATATTTAATAATTTACACATAAATCTTGAGCTTGGGAGATGGCTCAGTTGGTAAAGTGCTTTAAGAAAAACCAGGAGGACCTGAATTTGGGTGTCTACAATTCATGTTAATAAAATGCAGCATAGCGGCACCCTCCTATAAGCTGTGTGCCAAAGGAGGAAGCTAGCAGATGTGTAGGCCTCAGAGGCCATGGCTGTAGGTGTACTGGTGGGCTCCAGACTCGAGGAAAGACTGTTTCAAAAGATATATTTAAGATAGTAGAGGGAGATTCCCAGTGCCCATTTCTGCTCCCACCATCAAGCATGCAGAAACTTACATATGTATACATGCACACACCATTAAACACCCATAGATATTGCTTTTCTATTGCATACTAATGTCTAATTAGTATTCTTGTTTTAAACACAGGAAATTTCTATGAAATTTTGAAATTCCTATGAAAATTTGAAAAGTGATCTGTGTTCTCTATTAGCTGTATTTTTTTATGCAAAGTGGCATTAAGTGTCTTCTTGAGTCACTAGATGCTACTGAATGACTTAGATGAGGTTACTCAGTAATATTTTTGAGGTATTATGCCACATTATTTTTGAAGTTTCTCTCCTAATTGAGCAATGCTATTATGTGAAAATCATTTGGAAACTGCTCAGTGTATGTTTGGTCCTCTGTTGTCACAACAAACAGCATACCTATGCATTGCAAAGACAAAGGATGGTATGGGCTTAGTTGTATCTTATAGATAGGTCTTGATGCAGTGGCTGTGAAAAAGAGATTCCTAGAGGAATGTGTTAGAAGATGAATGGATAAAGAAAATATGGTACATATACACAATGGAGTACTACTCAGCAGAGAAAAACAATGACATCATGAAGTTTGCAGGCAAATGGATGGATCTAGAAAAAATCATCCTGAGTGAGGTAACCCAGACTCAGAAGGACAAACATGGTATGTACTCACTCATAGGAGGATACTAGATGTAAAACGAAGAGGATTAGACTGCTACACAACTCCAGGGAGGCTACCTAGAAAATGGGACCCTAGGAAAGACACAGGGATCACCCAATGACAGAGAAATGGATGAGATCTACATGAACAACCTGGATGACAGTGGGAGTAATGAAGGGCAAGGTTTGAGGGAAAGAAAGCTTAGGGGAGCAGGAGATCCCAGCTGGATCAAGAACAGAAAGGGAGAACAAGGAATAACAGACCATGATAAATGAAGACCACATGAGAACAGGAATAGGCAGAGTGCTGGAGAGGTCTCCAGAAATCCACAATGATATATCCTCTGTAGACTGCTGGCAATGGTCGAGAGAAAGCCTGATCTGACGTAGTCTTGTGATCAGATGGCCAAAACCCTAACGGTTGTACTGGAACTCTAATCCAATAACTGATGGAAGTGGATGCAGAGATCCTCAGCCAGGCCCCAGGTGGAGCTCCAGGTGTCCAATTATCGAGAAAGAGGAGGGACTGTAAGAGTGTGAATTGTTGAGACCAAGATTGGAAAAAGCACAGAGACAAATAACCAAATGAATGGAAGCACATGAATTATGAACCAAAGGCTGTGGAGCCCCCAGCTGGATCAGGCCCTCTAGATAAGTGAGACAATTGAATAGCTTGAAATGTTTGGGAGGCATCCAGGTTGTGGGACCGGGACCTGTGCTTAGTGCATGAGCTGGCTGTTTGGAACCTTGGGCTTACACAGGGACACTTTGCTCAGCCTGGAAGGAGGGGACTGGACCTGCCTGTACTGAATCTACCAGGTTTAAATGAATCCCCAGGGGAGTCTTGGCCCTGGAGGAGATGAGAATGGAGGGGAGGGGTTGGGGTGTAGCTGGGGGTGGGGGCGGGAGGGGGGAGGACAGGGGAACCCATGGCTGATGTGTAAAATTAAAACACAAATATAATAATAATAATAAAAAGAAATGGAATTCACAGGGCTCACGGGAGATCTGTGTGAAGGAGACCTGGGAGGAAGGCCTACTGCTCTCTGTTTAACAAGCCCTCCATTACTCTGGAGCTTGATGAAATCTGAGAACTGTTGCTCTATAAGGATGCGTACATTCTATCATGTGCTAAATTGATGAGATTCAATACCCTGATAAAATCCTTGTATCTAGTGAAGGTCTGTGGTTGATTGGGGCAGAAACATGCAAGCACATCAAAGAGGTTAGAGATGAAACAGAAAATAAATGGTAGGTGTAGATGGCCCGTGTCACTGTACTGAATAAAATATTTGCATTCACTCTACTGTATGCGTCCTAGTTCCTCTATCAAAATTGCATACATTCTTTCTCTCTCTCTGTCTCTTTCTCTCTCCCATCCTCCATCCCTCTCTTCCTCCCTCCTGCCCTTTCCAAAGAAAGGAAATAAAGATACCTTTGCAGAAGACCAGAGTTGGGTTATCATCACTCATATCAAGCAGTTTACGAACACTAACTCTTGCTCCAGGGAATGAATGCCCTCTTCTAGGCTATCAGGGCAACACACTCACAAGTAAAACCTTTCCCCTCATCATACACCTGAATAAATTTTTCTTTGTTTAAAAATTAAATATTTTATTTTTTCTCATTTTCACTAAGATAAATACCTTAAGTAAAAATTTGGAGATTGAATTGTTGGCCTTCACAAGAAGTTAGCATTTGGGAGGCAGGTGGATCTCTGTGAGTTCGAGGCCAGGCTGGTCTCCAAAGCAAGTTCCAGGAAAGGTGCAAAGCTACACAGAGAAAGCCTGCCTCGGGGCGGGGGGGGGGGGGGAGTTGGCATTTGTTGCTCTTACAGAAGACCCAGGTTTGGTCCTCAGCAACCACATGGAAGCTAACAACTATCTGCAATTCCAGTTCCAGGTTCCAGGGCATCTGATGCCTTCTTATCTCTCTAAGTACTTTATGCACATAGTGTCCACATATATATTCTGGCAAAACTTATACATAAGATAAAATAAATATTTTAAAAAGGAAGTAGAAATACCAGTTTACATTTAATATGTGAGTATTGCCTGAGATCCTCAAAATGTTAAAAAAAAAAGTTTTAAAAATATAAAAAACAAGGGTAGTTAGTTATTTTGTGGCTGTGTTGAGGACCCATTGGTGAAATAGCTTATTTCCTCAAACTCAAAGTTACTTACATAATCAACTAGTTTACATAATTTAGGTAATAAGGCTTGGGTTAAAGCCTAAAGTATCCCTACTTTGATTTAAGAATTCTAAAACACAAAGCACAGCACAGGCCCATCCAGTGTAGTCTATACATTTATCTGATCAACAATGGAAGACTGTGTATGTACCAAGGAATGTGAGCAGGAGATGGGGCTTCCACCTGAATGATACTCCTTTTTAGTCTTAGTGCCCATAGTAACATGGGTGGCTTGATTTTAACTTTTTATGTTGCAGTAAAACAAATTTCCCTTGTAGTATTCTTGGTGAAACACACAATATCACATTGCCATAATGCCTTGAATGTGGTACTTATTCAGTAAGTATGAGCTGTCATTTGTCTGGGTTGTCACAGGATACCTTTCCTAAGAGAACATCCTCATTTCATTTTATTTGCTCAAACTTTACCTCTGGAAATACAGCATAAAGTCTCCTTTCCACTGAATTTGCAATAAATCATGAGCCTTCCTTGTAATGATATGTGTTTACTTTAATGTTCCCTTTAAAAAAAAAAAACCTCCCTACACATTTCTATTAATGAGCCTTTTCAGTAGTTATGAGTCTGAACTGTGCTCTTCTGAAGAAGTCTCCTCATAAATTAGCATTAATTGATGTCCAGTTTTTGGAAAATGTTAACACACATTATTTATGGCACGTTCTGTTCATGTGGCAGCCTCTTAATGCGGAAAAAAAAAGGAGGTTTTCAAAGAAGTTTAAAATTATGTTTCTTTTGCTCGCAAAATGGTAAAAGCCATGGCCTTTGTGTGTCTGGCAAGCCCTCAGCAATATTTCTAGATGAAGAAGTAGAAGGGTTCTGAAGTTGGCAGATAAGGGACTGTTTGGAGCACCAGGATTCTCTCTGTGTTCATTTTGAGCCTGAGTTGACTTCTGGTTTTATGCATCTGAGTGATGGAAGCTCATTCCTCTAACTCTAATACAAATGTCTCAAATAAAAAATGTAGCAACATATCAGAAAGCCTGTCATCACTTCTACTCTGGAGTTATAAGAAAACATATATTTCAGAAGAGCAGTTATTAGGAAAACAAATAAAAGAGAACATGGCCCAGCAGTAATCAACTAAGCAGGACTCACATGGGCTCACAGAGACTGAAAAGCAAACACAAGGTCTGAATGGGTCTGCACCAGGTCCTCTGCATATATATTATGGCTGTTAGCTTGGTGTTTGTGTAGGACTGCTAACAGTAGGAGCAGGCATATTTCTGACTCTTTTGCCTGCTCTTGGGACTCTTTTCCTTACATTGGGTTGTCTTGTCCAGCCTTGATATGAGGGCTTGTGGCTTGTCTTATTGTATCTTGTTTTGTCCAGTTTGCCTGTCATCTTTTGGAGGCCTGTTCTTTTCTGAAGAAGAAATAGAGGGGGAATGGATCTGAGGGAGAGGGGAGGAGGGGGATTGGAGGAATGGAGGGAGGGGAAACTGTTGTCAGGATATATTGTATCAGAAAAGACTCTATTTTTGATAAGTTTTATGAAAAAGTTAACAATGATAAAAGGAAACAAATAACAAATGCTGGTATGATGTGGACTAGAGTTACATTACACACTGTGATTGGTATGTAAATAAATTCAAACACTATGAAAGTCAGTGTGGAGTTTGCTCAAAAATTGAATATAAATCTACCATATGGCTCTTGCTTTATTACTCCTAGGCATTCATCCCAAGGTCTCCAATATCAAAGAAATATTTGCACATCCATGTTTGGGACCTCACTATTTACAATAGCTAAGTTAGGGAACCAACATGTCTACCAATGGAAGAATGAATAAAGAAAATGTCGGTTATACACACAACAGAGTTCTTTTGGGACATCATGTAGTACCATGTCTCATTATTTGTAGGAAAATGGATGCAATTGGAGATATTCATGTTAAATGAACTAAGCCAACCTCAAAAAGGTATTATGTTTTCTTTAATTTGTGGTCCCTAGATTTTATATATGTGTATAAAATCTTGACTGTATATATGTCATGAAAATAAAAATGAAACTCTCTAAAAGTAACAAAGGGGACAAATAATGGCGGTGGGTAGGGGGAACCTGGGTAAATATTCTCAATGTACATATGTAATTGTGCAAAGTATTGGGAAAATAAAGTAAAATCTTTTCTATAGAGTAATAAGCCCATTTTTTTTTTTGTCCTCTTGGTTGCACATCACTATGATCTCCTTCTACAGAAGAGTACCAACCCATGGCTGTTTCCCTCAGAGAACATTCTTCTAGCTGAGAGAATGAGCTCTGAAAAGCTTGGCATTACAGGGCCTGTGGTGAATAGCTGTAAACAATCGCTCATCTAACACATGGATATTTCCCTTCTGGTATGAGACAGTTCAAGCTGTAGGAGCTTATTGCATAGCCTTATCACTATATTAATGACAGCTTTTTGGCATTTTAGAGCTCCTTCTAAGGGTTAATCAATGAGCCATTCCTTCTATTGACTGAATCATTTAGGAATGCTGTTTTGTGTTCCACATCTGTCCAGTATGTTAAGGCACTTCTATTGAGTTTACATAGATGGGACAAAAATGAGATGTGATTATCACAGCTAATTGATAGTCTTGAGTTCCTTGAGAGTTGGTACATGAATCATTTTAATGTATGTTTAATGTTTCCATGCTCTTGCTCTTCTGAAATAAGTTTTCTCCCTGTTCCCTACTATCTTTCTTCTCCAGGCTATTGATTTCTTCTTTTATCTTTATGACTAGCCATGCAAAATAAATTTAGTCATTTCAAATCTTGGTCAACTGCGCTTGAACAGTAAACAAGCAAAAGTGACCACATCAGTATCATGTTCCTAATAAATATTAGAGTCTGACGTAGGTTGAGGTTTTTCCTGACTGCTTTGGTAACTACTGAAGTTCCAGAATTCATTCTCTACTGAATCCTTTGATAGATCCACTCGATATTCTGTGTCTAACCCTGCCCGTGAAGATTATTATTGAATGCTTTATTAAATTAACATGGTTAGAGCTTGAAGCAGAGCTCTGGAACTGTAACCATGCCTAAAGGAAATATATATCTACTCTAGAGCAATTCTTCATCATTTAGAAAATAAAGGACATTGACAAAAAAAAAATAAGCAGGTAACAATCCCTCACAATTTATGATTATTTTGTGAAAGGCAATAATATCTTGATCTGCGCTGAAGACCTTCAAAAAATTCATATAAAAACATACATGAGATTGGGACTAGATTCAGTCAGTAAAATGATTGATGCCCTGTGCAAGCATAAGGATTCTAGTTCAATATGCAGAACTTCTGCAAAAATACCCAGGCATGGTGATGTGTGTTTGTAATTCCACAGATAAGGAGATAGAGAGTGGAAGATTTCTGGGACTTGCTGATCAGTCAGTCTAGCTAATTAATGAACTCTGGTTTCAGAAAGAAATTTTGTCTCAAAAATAAAGTGGAGAGAAATTGAGGAAGATCCCAGATGTTGATGTCTGCCATCCACATGCATACACATGTGTATCCTCACACTATTAGACACACACACACACACACACACACACACACACACACACACACACATTGACCTACTGAGAATGTTGTTGGTTTTCAATATCTGTGGTTTTCCTAGCAAAGGTTGAAAGAACACAATAGGAGGGGCAACACACGGTTATTGTCACCAAGGAGGAAATACAGGTCATGGCAACTACACACACTCATCACGATATCAGGAAGCAGAAATCTGAGACCCCTCCTTCCAAGGGCCAGGTCCTTTCTGTCATTGTACAGCCCTGTTTCCTGGAATTAAGTTCAATTCACAATGTGCTCATGTGAAAGAAAGAGTGAGTGATGTTTCTGACTTGCCCAAATACAGGTTTGCTCTGGGAGTCTGGTTCTTCTGGTTATTGTGTCCTCAGAATTGGATGATTTTGTAAAGTAACAACAAACTCAAAAATAACAATATAACAAAAGTCAAACAAGCCTCAAATTCCGATCTGATGGAACTCCAGTCAAAAATCGAGCAAAAGCTGCTTTGTCATGGAGGAAAAAAGAGAGGGATAATGATTCTACCATCATATACCACTTCCCAAGTCCAAGAATGATTTTAAATAATTTTAGGAAGATATGAAATAGGAGTAAGTGGCTACCAACATTACTAAGCAGATAAAAGGTATTTGTAAATAAAATAGTGTATTGGTGACACCTTGTCATGTTGACTTTAACATTTCCTGAAAAGGCATATCATATATGTGTGTGTGTGTGTGTGTGTGTATTTACATATATATATATATATATATATATATATATATATATATACACTATTGTGTTTGTTTCTGTGAAATACATATATTTCCATAATAATGAATGCTAAAGTGTAGAAGATGAGGGATTTTTACCCAGTTGACATTTATTTAAACTACAAAAGCAATATTTCCCACAACACGAAGAAATGAACGTAAGTATTTTATTTAAAAGTCCTGTGCCAAAGAATATGTGAGTAGGATAAGAAAAGGGATTTAACTGGTTTTTGGGGTCATGGTCCTATAAAATGTGATACAATATATAATTCCTGGTAGTTTTGCCTTCTTTCTTGCCTTCATTTCATGGGCGTGTTATGTATGTATATGTTTGAATATATGTAATGTATGTGCATATGTTAGTATGTGTGTAGGATAAATGGCAGTGGTGAATATATCTATTTACACTAGTATGTGCAAGTCTGTCTGTGAGTCATATGAAAAGCATGCATGCAGTGAGGAGAACAAACCGTGATGTTGCATGTCTTCTTCAGTTGTTTCCATTTGTTATTATGACTGGATCTTACATTATAACCCAGGGAATCACTAATTCAGCTAAGCTGGCTGGCCAATGATGTATTGGGATCTGCCTGTCTTCCTTCTCCCAATACTGGTCACAGGCATTTCTTACTTGTACTCTTTATATGTGGATGCCGGGGATGTCAACTCATTATTGTGCAATAAGCAAATCAGTGATCTAGGCATTTTCCTATCCTCTACAATAGCTTTTGTATGATTTAAAATGCTCATGTTAGTAGAGGAGAAAAACATTTTGCAAACATGTATAAAATATCACAGATTCTGCCATGCACTTTCAGCCAAGATAATAGATTTCAGTGAACAAATCACCAGACACAAACATACACAAAAACACACATATACATCAGTGTAAGACCCCCTAAATGCTAGGCACTGGGCAGGATAGTATGTGAATAAGAAATGGGGGCCCTACACTCATGCATTTGCTGGCAGCACTAAATCAACTTTATGCATTTAAGGGGAAAAAAAGAGAACACATGAAATTGGCAGAGAGTAGTGATGGTGGGGATAGGGGAGACACTGGAAATGAGGGAATGCATGTGGACTTGCTCAAAACAGTGTATGCATGCATGAAATTCTCAATCAATACACAATCAATAATAAAGGCATGTCCTCATTGCAGATTGTTCACCTTTAATAAAGCAGGTAGATCTATGAGCAAAGAAGTGGCATATGATCACAAGTTAGACTTGCGATGTGTACCAAGCAGAGGGAGGGGATTATTCTTGAGGAGTCAGACTAGGATGAGAGATGATGAGACTTAGGAGGTACAAATTCAAGGTGCTGCTGTGGGGTATCCTAGGCTGAGAAGCTATACATACAATGCCTGGGCAAAGCAGTGAGAATGCAATGCAATTAATACATCAGTAGTCCTCTGTAGCAAAGAGAAAGGAAAAATTATAGGTGATATCCCTGTCAGCCAACTGCTGGACACACTGGTTACTTTTATATAGTAATTCAAATTGTAGCAGGTGTTGGCATTATTATTATGAAATTATACTAACATTGTCTTCATGTTGAAATACAGATACCAGATACCCACCAAATTAGCATATTCCTCACCATTTGAATTTGCATTCCCTGATCCTATTTGAATTTCAGAAGAAATGCTTTCTCAGAAAATTTTCTTGGGAGAAGGAATTGTTGTAAATAAAAGTCTTTGGAATTATTTTCTGTGTGCTTTTCTCTGAAGGCACTTTATTTTTGGCAAGGTTCATAGAAAAGCTCTCCTCCAAAAAATGTTTTCTTTTCTACAGGCACAATACTCAGACAGGAGGAAATATCAGTCAGGAAGACAAAATAAACATGTAATTCAGAAGATCATCCAGCCATCCAAACTAGATTGAATACTACAACAGCTTTGAGTTTTTATATGTTTGTGAGAGAGACAGAGAAAAGCAGAGGAATGAAGAAAAGAAAATCTATTCTTTTATTTCAGTTTACATATTAAGAAGAAAGAAAGAAGGATGGGATATATATATATATATATACAGAGAGAGAGGGGGGAGGGAGAGAGAGAGAGAGAGAGAGAGAGAGAGAGAGAGAGAGAGAGAGAGAAGAGTGGGAAGGATGGAAGGAGAGAAGGGTGGAAGGGAAGGGAATAAGAAGTTGAGTGGGTATTCAAGTTGCATTTCTCTTGCCTTGATAAATTTGTTGACATAAGGCAACTTATGGGAGAAAGGGATTTATTTCAGCTTCCCATTCCAGGCTACAGTTCATCATTGTAGGGGACATATGACAGGGAGAGCTGATCACAGTACACCCAGTCAACAGCAGAGAAATGAATGCATGCATGCTCACTTGCTTGTTTGCTTGTGCTTAGCTTGATTTGTCTACTTATAGAGCTCAGACCTTCCTACCCATGGAATGCTGCTGTGCACAGTGGACAGGTCTTTCCATATAAATTAACTGAATATAATAACCGTTACAGACATGCCCCCACACAACACAATGCAGATAATCCCTCATTGAGGCATTCTTCCCAGGTGATATAAGGTTGTGTCAAGTAGATCATTAAAGCCAAGAGTCACAGGGACATTGAGCTTTAAGAGACAACAATGGTATTCTCAGAGGTTAGGAACATAAATTATAGCACAGCAGACTCATAGTGAGCAATCAAACATGGGAATAGCAGAGCTGACAATGATCAACCTGACTGGTTGAGTATGAAAGGACGATGATCCTTTGAGGACCAAAGGTTTTACCCATGTATCCATATGTCCAAAGACAAGTCTTATTATTTTAAGAAGCTCATTCTAGTGGCATAGAAGATGACCCAGTTAGTAAAATGCTTACCTTGCAAGTGAAAGGACCTGAATTCAGCCCTCAGCACTCATATACACACTACTGGGTGAGAAGTGGTGTATAACTGAAATCATGGCACCAGGGAAGTAGAGATAGAAAGAACCAGCTTCCAAATTAGTGAATCTAAGTTCAGTGAGAAATTCTGTCTTCTAAATTAGAACGAGGTAGTTGATGAAGGCTTTCAACAACTCCACATGCATGTACAAATGTACCTGAATACTCAGATACACACACACAAACACACAGCCAAGAAGATAGCTAGATAGCTAGATAGATGACAGATGGATGGATGGATGGACAGGCAGACAGGAAGACAGACAGACAGACAGATAGAAAGATGATAGATGGATGAATAGATAGGTAGGTAGGTGGTAGGTAGGTAAGGGAGGGGGTAGGGAGAAAATACATTCGATTTTTGTAACTCAAATTCTACACTAGTTTTACACACATCAGATGTGCCTCACAGATCTAACTAAATGTATAGAATTTGTTCAATCAGCAGGGGAACAAATGAGGGAACATATTCCCATTTGTTTTATTTCACAAATTTAGAATTTTCTTTTATTTATTTGCTTTAATTTGAGAGAAAACCACAAATGTGGTCAGACAGTAGCTATGTGTTTTGGCAGTAGAAATAATCTAATAAAAGTCTCAAATTTCAAAGGTGGAGGAGGGAGACACATCTCAGACATGGGTAACGTCATTTCAGCCCCCAAATATTTCACTCCAGATTTGTATTTCTTGGATTCATATAGCTTATGATGATTTTATTCCAAATTCATGCCACAGGAGTTGAAATTTATAATATAAACACTGAGATCAGAGAGTGAATGACAGCTCTGACTTGTTAATACCCCATAGTAGGTCTTCTATCATGGCCAGAAGTTCATGTTTATTTTCACAAGCTTTGTCCTGGTTTGGGAGACTAGAAGCATTATCATAGAGGTCATCCCACAACTATCATCAGACTTCTAGAGAACATGGTAGGCAGCTCTGCTGAGCACATAAGACCCCACAGAGCCTAGAATATGGTTTGAATTAAGTTATTACTTTATTGAATATGTGGTGGAATCTGGGCCTTGTTTTTGAGTTGGAACCACACAAAACTTGATTATCTCAGTGAAGAAGGACTCCTGTTTAACAACAACAGAAATCTGATGTGACTTGAAGTCACTGTCAGTTCAGTGCCTCAGTACCAGGAGAACCTACCAACATCCTTTTCATAAAAAGAGTTTACAGCATATGAATGAAATCTAGTAAGTGTTTTTGAGGATGGCTAAGTGAACAAGTTTCTCAAAGATGTGCCTCACAGGGACTTTACCAGTACAATAATTGTCTTAGTTGGGGTTTCTATGGCTGTGATAAAGCATCATGACAAAAACCAACTTGTGGAAGACAGGCTCTATTTTATCTTACAACTTTCAGAGCTTACAATCATTGAGGGAAGTCAGGGTAGGAACTCAAAACAGGAACCTGGATGCAGGAACTGAGACAGAGGCAATGGGGGAATGTTCTGTATTGGCTTGCTCCCCATGGCTTCCTAGGACGGCTTCTTATATCATCCAGGATCATCTGTCTGGGTACCGTTGCCACCTGTGACCTGGACCCTTCTACATCAATCACCAGTCAAGAAAATTCCATAGAGACTTGCCTACAGATCAGTCTTACAGGGGCATTTTCTCAGTTAAGATTCCTTCTTCACAGATATGTCTAGATTTATGTCTAGTTGACAAAAACAAACCAGAACAATAACTTGGCATTTTAAAAGATATTACTGTGTTTATCCAGATGAGGAAATGATGTACATAATTGTGATCTCTATAATTAATTGTTCATTATCTTGAACACACAAAATTCTAATTTTGAATAGTCTCCATGTTATTATGTCATGTATGTGTGAATCTACATTACTGTAAATCTCTGACAGAATCAAATTTATAAATCAACTTCAGCTCCTAATACATATATGCATCCAGGGTCTTATATATCCCATCTTATTATCAGTTGAGTCTTTTGCAAATATCTTCTTCAAGTCTGTGAATGACTTGATTTTTATGTCTCTTTACATGAAATCAGCTTATCAATTATTTACTTAATTGGTTATAGCTTTGATCTGACACCTGATAATCATACGTAATTATTTTCTAGTTCTTTCTAGCCACATTGTAATGTTACCTTCTGTATTTCTGTCAGTGGTAACTTTTAAGTTAATTTAGCTATGGCTAGGTCCATACTTTGGCTATTGAAGATCAAAATCTAGGACAATACTTTTAATTATTTTTTGCCTACCCAAATATATTAAGCTATAAGGCATTTACTAATGTAGTAATCCATATATTACCAAATGCTGCTCTAGAATCTCTATCTCAAAGCATATTTAGAACTAGTGAGTGTGTGAGGGTGACCATCTGTTCCCTCTACTTATAAAATCGACTGTCAAATTAAAAAATTAATTATTTTATGTATTGTGTGTGTATGTGGATGCAGGTACATAACATGGCATGTATATGGAAACTCAACAGCAGCTAATTCAAGTGATCAGGCCTGGGGAAAAAAAGGGTTTATCCCTGAACTATCTTACCAGCTTGACAGGTACACTTTTGCCTCCTTTAGATCAGAGTGACATTAACTTTTATTCTAATTGCTAGTAGATCACTCACAATCCTGTCTTAGACACCTACATGGATCAGGGAAAGTTCATGTTTTATAAAAATCCTCTATTAATTATAGCAAAACTATTACAGTTTTACCTAAGGTCAAATCTTTAGTTCTAAAAGAACCCTGAGACATTTTGTGGGTTTTCAAGTGTGGGCCGGTTGGGTGGGGCATGGGACACATCTTCATTCTCTCTAAATGTTTAATTGGAACTATATACAGCCAAAGGGAAAAAAAATCTTCAGTAATTCACTCAGACTATTTGGAGTGGCAAATTTAAGAAATTGCTTCTGTGTGATGATGGTAAATGTTTAGAACCCCTTGTTTGAAAAGGAACTATTTCATGATTGAGAACATTGACATTTCCTCTTGGTAAATATGTGAATCCTAACGGTGACAGCTGCATCTTTCTCCTGTGCCACCAGCACCTCTTGCATGAGCACACCATTTTCAAACTGGGATAATCTCAAGAAATTATTTCATTTTCATGAGGAAAGTGATTGAATTTGAAAGCACCTACGCAGAATCTCTCTGGTCTGTTTATTACCCAAGGCTAAGGCCTATTAATTCATTAGCAGATTTCTTATTTTTCTTTTTTACTCTATTTCTTTGTTCTCTCTCTCTCTCCCTCCCTCCATCCTTCCTTCTCCCCATGCCTCTCTCTTTCTTCTCCCTTTCCCTATCTCCCCCTTTCTCCATGTATACCTATGTAAGTATATGAACATGCACATATTCACATATGTTCACTCATATATATGCATGCATGCATATTGGTTCTTATTGTCAATATGATGACTGAGATAAAGAGTTCCAATTGGCTCCGATCCAGCACTCATTCATCTACACTTCCTTTCCTACTGCTTTTCTAGGCAGAAAAAAAAAGAAAAAGAAAAAGCCCCAACACATCCTAAGTCTGCAGTGACAAATGTAGACTTCATCTTGAATTCATGTATGGGTGACATTTGCATGCTGATTTCTTTGTGGCCCTAATGGTTAAATTTCAAAGCACATCTTTCCTTTTATCTTCACTTGAATGAGACATCAAAATAAAGGCCAGATAAGGCGGAAGTTCTTTGTCTGAGGCTGCCCAGGCCTGGCCAGCTGTGATGAAAACTGTCTGAAGTCTTCCAGCCTTCATGTCTGGCCTCGAGCTAGAGCTTGCCTCTTTTATTTGGGAGATTTTGAAGGAACATTGCAATCTAGCACACAATGGCATACAGGAGAATACAAGGCTTGTTGAGGGAGGTGTCTAAATATGCAAACTAGATAAACCATTTATTACACAATACTCTACTGACTATACAGGGGATGAATGCTTAGTTTACATTCATTACAATTTCTAAGGTCAACTACATGCTATAGCACATATAACATCACAATTCTGTGGGATTATGTATCCTTCTTGCTGATATCTGACCACCTATGTGTGTTTAATTTTTGACATCTGACTGTTTATGTGTGTTTAATTTTCTCATGCAGATCATGTACTGCATGTATTCATTTAAACAGTATAACTGTGAAGCATATTCATGCAAACATCTATGTGGGTGGAGGATGAAACTCAGGTGGTTGAATGTTTTCTCTGTTCTTGATACAGATGGGGTGTGATGAGCTGCTTTAAGTTTCTGCTGCCTTTACTTACTGCTATGAGAGACTGTAATGTAACCTGGAATTGTGAGAGCTAAAATAAGCCTTTCCTCCTCTGGATTGGCTTTACTCGGGGTATTTTATCTCAACAACTGAAAGGAAGCTATAATATATGTGATACATAAAAATGTTTAGCTAGAGATGCTCTAGTGAAGGAGGTTAGTACTCAATTGAAGACTGATACTTTGATTCTGCAACAGTAGGGAAGATACAGAGGTGTGATCACTGTGCAGGCATGGAGTTTTCTCTTTCTCTCTGCTGTTCTGTCTACATAATATCTAGAATAATATATAATATGGAATATACATTAGTAAATATTCATTTAATAAAGAATCTAATGTAATGTAAAATAAGTTAGTTTTCCTCTACAATTCCAAATAGTTGAAATCAGTATGTTTTACTGCTAATTTTTTGGAAGTTCTAAAGGATAGAACCCATGCCTCATATATACTAGGTAGAGTGCTCTGACACATAGCTACATAGTCAGATGGGAAATATATTTTAATTGATTCTCAAAAAAGTATATTTGACATTTTATTCTACTCCAATGTCATTCACTTGCTTTTCCACTCAAACCACATAATAAGATTTTAGAAAGGGATGACTTCAAAGTCTAGAAACATCTATAGTTTCCATGGCTGAGTAAAGTTATCCAAATGAGTCTCCTTTGATCAGACCAGACATAATGTTGTCATTTGTAGCCTGTGTATAAAGGGTTTTTGTCACCCTTTGCAACAATTTTTCCACAGAAGTGATTAGAATATATAGAGGCCCAGAACAGTGTCCAAACCATACCCACCATGGCATGGCTACAAATAATTTGCAAATAGCTCCATAACAGAGAAACATTTTTCATGGTGTACCTGAAAGCAGTATCAGTGGGTTCCATTGGATTTTTTCTTTGCTTTTTAATCAAAGATAATCTCTTCATCCAATATATTATGATCATGGTTTCTCCTCCATCATCTCTTCCCAGATTCTTCCCACCAGCCCACCCATCCACTCCATATCCTCTTTCTCTCTCTCTCTGTTTAAAAATCAAACAGGAAAATAGACTTTTAAAATGAAAATTATGGAAGTGTGTTAATAGTGCATTACATTTTGACCTGTTATTAAAGACACTGAATGATAAAATGCACTTTGTATGGATGACCAATCAATTATAACATTTTAATAAAACAAATCTTGACTACATGTCATATAATGAGATGCTTTATGAAGGCACACATTTCCTCTGTTTTTACTTGTTTATTTTCATTTTGTTTCATTAAGACAGCTTCTCCCTATGTATTCTAGGTTGGCTTCAAACTTACGTTCCTGTGTACTCTGCCTTTCAAATGTTGGGACTGAGTCTGTACACCAACACACAACACTGGCTTGCATTTCAGTTTCATACAAGCAATGATAAATCAAGGTCAGAAGCAGGTAACATGTGCATTGGACTACTTAACGCCACATCTGTAATTTCCTGAAACCTGTCTCTTCATGTACTTGATATATGCTCTGGACTACTTATAGTTTTCAAGTTGCCTTACTTATTTTTCTTCTTAAGTGAAAATATTAGATGTAAAAATTTGCATTTCCTAAAATAAAAGGAAGGAAGGCAATGAATGAGACGTATAATTGAGGAGAGGGATGAGGTAAAACAGGAAGGATCATTATTTAGAAAAATTAACGAGATCTTGGTTATGAATATTTTGGGGGTTCCAAAAGTGATCTCCTAGATGCTGAAG
Organism: Onychomys torridus; assembly: GCF_903995425.1. Lineage (NCBI taxonomy): Eukaryota > Metazoa > Chordata > Mammalia > Rodentia > Cricetidae > Onychomys > Onychomys torridus. Next base: position 99,642,840 of record NC_050450.1, on the reverse strand, counting down.
CTCACATAGATTCTTTTATAACACACTTACTTGTTGAAGTGAGTCATGTACCTCCATCTCATGCTAGGGAAAGATGATGACTTAGGAGAAAGGGGCATGGACTCAGTATGGTAGATTGGGGCAGGCCATTATAATAATTCACAACAGTATAATTCACCCCAATTGTCTGATAAGTTGATCATTGGAGTCATTTTTATCACTGCAGTAGATGGAGCTTAACATGGAGACCCACAACTGGTCAGCATGAAGAGAATAAGAATCTACTGAGAGTCATCTATATGGCACACTCTCTCATCCCAAGGTTTGGGGATCATTCTGGAAGAGGGTGAAGAAAAATTGTAAGTGCCAGCAGCAGTAGATGACTTTATGTAAATAGTATTTTCTGAACATAGCAGAACAGTCACACATATGAACTCACAGTAACTCTGACAGCATACAGAAGACTTGCAGAAGCTTAAGTGAGGCAGAATTCCAGCATGGAGAGCAGAGTAGGGCATGAAGTCTCACTTCTTACTTAGGAGCTGTTGATGATGTATAGCTGCTGGGGAAGGGGGAGCCAGCTTTCTTTATCAATATGGCCTCTAGTAGGTTGATCATAGTATATTGGAAGACCACACATACAAGATTAACATGGCTTAGTACAAACTGGATTTGATGGGTAAAAAAAAAATGAGAACACAAAACTGGTTGGGTAGGGAAGGGAAGAGTAGATCATGAGGTTTCAGGGGAGTGGAATGAATATGATCAAAATATACTGTATGAAATTCTCAAAGACTTAGTAAAATAACAAAGAATTATCAATCTCCACCTGGGCCACTTCCCCACCCCCAATTATGTGGTTCTTCTCTGCCAAGGAAGTAGAGAGAGTCATCCACCCCTGCTTTCTACTTGGGAAGTTTCAGTTTGGAAAACCTAGGATAAAATAATAAAATAATAAATGGAGCATGAGGAGAGAGTGTTATACTCAGAGATTACTGGGCTCTGCCTGGGCCTGAGGGTGCTGATCAGCTTTGGTAGCTCGCCACCATCTCTCATGCTGCCAGAGTTACTCTGTTTCATTAGATGACAAGCACACTGAGCAACCATTGGTTAATATGCCGAGCTCTGTCTGACTTCCAATTATGGAAAATTCCTTCCAGATTCAGGCCTTAGGTTGTCTGTCAATCTTCATTTATAAGGTCATAAATTTACATCATTTTTGTCTTTAGATAGCTCTTTCAGTGAGAGATCGGGAGGGGCTTGGTCCAGGGCTTCTAGACAGAGGCCATTTTAAAACCAGAAAATTGTCACCTAACTGTTAAGTTTGTTTGTTTCTTATTCTTATTCAATCCCAAAATGTGGGTGTGAACATTGTCCAAGAGAAACTCTCCCTTAAGTAAACAGAGTATGTTATTGAATATTAAATACATAGAATTTTAAACTAAGATAATATCTCTAGAAAACAGGTCACCTCCCTGTGGAATTTTCTTGTGGGGGTAAGTGATTTGTAACTCCCCCAAGTGAAAGCAAACACAAAGATGTTAATGATGATAGTTGAATATTATTCATATGGATATGAGGCTGTGGTAGCACAAATAATATTATGTATCTGTAATTCTTTTTTGTCTAGCACTCCCCTTTTCTTGGAGATTGGGTCTGATTAAAATGTATGACTTCAATAGTATAATCACAGAGGATAGGTATAGATTAAAGGACTAGTGGGGAGGGAAGGAACTTCTAAGGTAGGGAAATAGAATATATAGTTATGGAGAGACAAGAGGGAGACAGGAATGGTCGGATTAAATGGAGAGGGGAAAATAGGGGGGTTGAGAAGGCAACACCAGGAGGACCAGTGAATATTAAGGGCCATTAGAGGGGTCATACGGAAACCTACTACAGTAGAAGACTCTTAAAATATATACACATAACAACAACAACAACAAAATGGAGTCAAGTAACTGGGGAGACAAAGCCCAAAGTAGACCTTGCTTGACTCCAAGTAAAATCTTCAGTATGAGGAATGGTATATACCTAACTGAGTTGATGTCCAAAGGAGCCCAGTGGAAGACTCCAGTAAACTCAAACCATTGCCAAGGCTATTGGTTGTTCTTCACAAACACTTGGTGAGGTTCTATTGCTGAAGACAACACTTAGGTATGTGATTGAACATGAAGAAGTCTATTTGGTGCCTAGCTAGAGATGTCACCTCCTGGCTAGGGTTCATGGTACTGGAAGGGAAGGGAAACAAGACAAAGGGGAAAGCACACAATAACTCAGCTACTAAGATCTATAATGGTGACCTGTCGGCATGATATGCTGGTACAATAGTGGTACAAAAGTTGTGGGAATAACCAACCAATATCTGATTGAATTTAAGGCCTACTGTATGAGGTGGAACCCTCACTGCTTGGGTGGCTGAGAACTAGACAATAGATAGACTAGGGACTTAGGAGAAAACCAAATACTATTATTCTGCTAAAGGGATGTATCAATAAAATGACTCGAAATGATATTTTGCTATACCCATAGACCACTGTCTCAGCCAGCATCAGAGAAGCATCTACCTACAGGAGATGAGAACAAATACAGACTCACAACTGAACAATGTGCAGAGTGAGATACATTGGAATGCTTAGCCCTTAATGGGATGTTTTCATCAAAGCCCTTGTCCCTCAGTTGAGGAAACTATGTAGAAGAAGAGGCAGAAAAATTGTAAGAGTCAGTGAATAGAAAACATCAGGGAAACATTGTTTTCAAGGCACAACAGGACTGATGCACATACAAACTCAACAGAGACTGTGGCAGTATGCATAAGGCCTGCATATGTCCAAGCCAGGTGGGGTCCTAGCACTGATAGGAGAGTGGACACTATCCCTCATCCTTCACCCAGAAGATATCTCCCAGGGATAAACTCTCACAAAGAAAAATTGTTTTTCTCCAGTGGAGTCTCACTGGGTATACAACCACACTGTAGGGCACACCCCATGCTCAGCAGTAGATGGCCAACACAAAATAATCCCAATGATATTTTGGGGGTATATTTGCCTCATAATGCTTTGTTTTTGGCATTTTAACCTTATTGTCTTTTGCTTATTTATTATAGTTTCTAGTTTTGTGTTTTTATGATGTGTGTGTGTGGGGGGGGGTATGTATATGTTTCTTATGTTTTTTTCTTTTTAAACTCTTTTCTTGTTTATTTTCTTTGTTTTACTTTGTTAAAGTCATACATTCTGAACTCTCAAAAATATATTATTATAATTTGATCATCATACATGTAGTTCTTGGAAGAACACATGAGTAATTTGAAATTGGATCATGTGGGAAAATCTGCAGTCTGTCTTCACCATAATTATAGGGTTTAGGTAAAAAAGAACAAAGAGATTGACGGACCAGCAAGCTTGAACACCACTAGACTCTTTGTATGGGTTGCTATTTTGAATTTGATGACAAATGCTAAAACTGCTAGAAGTAGTGTATTTTTTAAAGGTAAATTTTACTTTAGAACAAATTTATAATGTTTAAAAACAAAAATGATTTAAGCTGTTATTTATTGCTTTATTAATTTATCTGATTATTGAGTGTCTACCATATTGTGGGGAAGTAGAGATTTGATGATAGATAAAACAGACAACATTGCTTCCCTGAAGAGCAATATACTCTGTGATTTAAGCTCTCTGTATTTAAATTTATTAATTAGAATGTATGGATGAAATTAATTCATTGATTCATGCCTGTATTGAAATTATAAGCCAGACAGTATTTTCTAGATGGCATATCTGAAATGGAAAAGATATATTTTATTTTTTATTTTTTATTTTCTTTTGGTTTTTCAAGACAGGGTTTCTCTGCATAGTTTTGCGCTTTTCCTGGAACTCACTTTGTAGACCAGGCTGGCCTCAAACTCTCAGAGATCCACCTGCTCTGCCTCCCAAGTGCTAAGATTAAAGGCATGTGCCACCACAGCCCAGTGGAAAAGATATACTTTAAAAGACAACATGTATTTGGAAACAATAGTTCACTTTAGCAATAATACATATAGTCATTGATCCTCAATATTCTGATATTTATATTTGTATCACAAATCTAAGCACATTCAAACACACCCAAACAACCACAGATACATTGCCAATACTTGGTAAGACATAGCAAGTGCTGAATCAAATTTTTCTGAGTTTGTATATGTCATTCAGCTCATTCCCAGGTCACTCTTCTTCAGAAGTAGAATTCCTCACTACTGTATGAGCATTTGCAATGATGATTTGAAACCAAACTAACAAATTTATAGCAACAGCTTTTTCTGTTCTTCCTCTCTTAATTTTCATTTTATATTTTGAAGATTTATTTTAGCGTGTGTGTGTGTGTGTGTGTGTGTGTGTGTGTGTGTACATGTGTATGTGTGTACACAAATACAAATGCAGGTGCCCTAGAGGACAGGACATTAGATCCCCTGGGCATATTTGCATGTAGTTGTGAGCTGCATAACCCAGATTCTGATGATCCAGTTCAGGTTCTCTGCAAGAGTAGTATGCACACAGGCCTAGCTCTCCACCTCTCCAGCCCCAGATACTTTCTTGTCTTAATTGAACTCCAACAGGTAATTTTTCACAAACTATTTTCTTCTAAATTGTGGCATCAGGTCTAATATTTCATTAATGATTTTGGCATTTGATTCTTTTCTCCATCTAAGTTGCAAAAACTATCAACCACATGATAGAAGAGTTGAGCAACATCCCCACGGAGAAAGATTTCAGTCTGGCTCAACAAAATGCTGGCTATATATGAAATTTCTGGACAGCACATAAATCAAAGAAAAGTTATCATATTTGATCAAGTATATATGCTATTCTGCAAAAATAAAAAATTCTGACCCATATAGTGTAAAACAATTATAACATGCACAATTTTGCAGAGCAGAAACCTGTAGTGACTCTTACTTTTGGACTATATAGATGTTAAGATATAATATAATAAAGGGAAGATAATATTTTACAGTTAGTAGCTTGTGAAGCTAAATTTTATAAATTATAAATTGCAAGTAACATAAAATTGGAAAATGAAATAATGATTTACTTAATTTAGTATACAATGATACATTTTTCTCAGAAGTTAGAGGGGAAAAGTAATAGAATCCATATAATATGCTAAGAAAAGCAGTAATGATTTAGCAAATTAATAAACACCTTCATATAGTTTCTGTTCTCACATGAAACTAAAGGATGGGGAAAATGTTACATTTGATACTCTTGATGTTTTTTGTCTAGGCATCCCTCATAAAGCTGAGGAGTGGACCATGCTGCCTTCATGATCAGAAAACATGGAATAAGATTAAGAACATGTCATGCCATAGACAATGACTCCTCTGATTAGTGAGGTGTCTTTTCTAGTCCAGTGCCAATATGCAAATAATAAGTCCTATGCAAAGTTATACTTCATCGCCTTTATCCCATGATAGTAAAACCACACCATTATAGCTTAGAAAGATGATGTGTGAGAGAGTATGCCTGTTATCATATTTTAATATTTTATCACCAACTTCTAAATCTCCATTACAGATGATGACATAAAGAACATAGTTAACTGGACTGGGAGAATTATCAATGTCCTCATTGAAGTTAATGGTTTTAATTTGCTTTCTGTCAAGTTTGAATTGTAGTTATTAAGTTCCAAATTTTAATAATTAAAATTTTCTTACTTGTCCTCTCTACTTACAAGAAGAAACATCAAAGATTGGGCAAAAAAGCAAATAAAACTATATAAGGAAATGACTTGGACTATCAGAGATTATATTTTAAGATCTTCAAGCAGTTAAAAAATGAACTGTCTCTCCAGTTTTCCAATGAGCAATAAAGTTCTCATAAACACAAGATATTATAAAATATGAACTGTAAAATCAAAGATAAAAATCAGCAGACTTAGGGTAGCGAATTCGCTCAGCAGGAAAAAGGACTTGCTGCCAAGTCTGCTGACCTGAGTTTGATTCCCAAGACCCACAAGGTTGAAGAAGAGAATTTCTTTCTGCAAGTTGACCTCTGATCTCCCTGTGCACATGGATCAGGCCTACACTACGTTCACTTAATTGTACTATTATGTAACTTAACTGTAATGTTCTACAAATTAATGTTCACTGTTTCTCATCTTTAAAACATCTACTGTATCAGATCCTTTAAACCCAATTTAAATATTTTTTTTTAAATTTCATATTTAATGTTTCACATGCTTCCAATGTATGGATCTGTGTAGCTTAATTGCCTTTTTTCTTTTAATATTTTCAAACAGTATTTATAATTAATCATGTTTTGTGTTGTTACTTACTTCTTCTATATCAATGCTTTTAATGTTCCTGCCTTAGATGTCTTAGCCAAGACTTGACTCATACTGCCACCATATTAACTCTTCTGAGTGCAAGCTGGTGCTCCAACCCATTAGTGCCTGCCACAAGTCAAGTGTTGGATGGTTGGAAATGAAGAAATGGAGCTTTGGTTTACACATGTTGACAAGAACAACTCAGTTCCACTCCTATGAGGGGAACAGCTCAGCTCATGACAAGCGAACAAGTCATCCAAAAAGAAGCAGAAAACACAGAAATGAGCCATCTTGAGAAGCAGTAGAGTAAGGTGCTGACAGGGTAATGAATGGCTTGTCTGTTATGACAGTAGGACACCTTGCAATGCCAAGAGCAAATATATGCAATGCAGGAAATGTATGTCCTATATATAGGACATGTAGACTGCCTGTATCACTAACAGATGGGCAGAGTTTGAGAAATCTTATTTTATAATGTACAACATCACTCCTGTCAAATGTACTTTAAGATCTGGGAATTAATGAAGCGTGCCATGTAGAGCAAGATGGGAATTCCATTGTATGTACTGAGCGATTGTGACCTGTGGAGACAGATCAACTCCCAGAGAATGTAGCTCATATTTTCTTTAACTATAACTCTGATCTCATTTGAAATTTAATAATATGAATTTCCAGGCATTGTGAAATAGATAAGCAGGTGATATTTTGAGATGCTTATGTATAAAATTAAATAGTGATAGTGTGGCTAAGAAGCCTAGCATTCAGAAGGAGTTCACTGATTTCAGAAGTAAATAGTCCAACTATACAATGTTGAAGGACAAAAAAAAAAGACTTTCTATACAAAAAAATAGGTTTATTTATGAATGAACTCAATTTGCAGTTAGGGCTTAGACAGTTTTAAATTAAATCAATAGAGGTGAGTGACAGATCAATTAGGTTTCAAATAGATCCTGATAAATTAACACAGTTTAGCATGAATACTGAGACAATGAATTAGACCAACTACTTATCAGAGAGCAATATCAATTTTGGAGTCTCATATGTCTCAATATATGCATAGTTGACTAGATGCCGGCAGGCTCCTATGAAAGAGGCAAAGAGGATGTACAGAGCTTAAAATAAACTAAAACTACAGAAATGCCATAGTCCTGAAATAGCAAACATAAGCTCATTATCCAGTTCATATCACTGATTTCTTCTATTCCTCACATCCTAAAGTACATCTCCATTTGCATCCATCAATTTAGTTGATGAGTGACTCAGCAGCAGCACTTTATTATGTGTCTCAGTGACCTGCTGTCAGGAAGGGTCAGTGCCAAAATCCTCAAGATAAAAATGTGCAGGTTGCTTTGCATTCATTCTCTGGATTCACACAGCCTTGGTAAGGAGATTTTACCCCCAAGTTGTGGAACGATTTCATAAAATAAAAGAAAGCTGAAGTATATTGATAAACAATGAAGTGAATGTACTTGAAAACACTTAATAACAAAAAAGGCTAATTTCCTTACCTTTGGAAAAGATGAAAACTAAGGCTAGGGAGAAGGTTCATTAGATAAGATGCTTCCCACAAAAGTATGGGGCCTGAGCTCGAATCCAAACAACCTCTATGAATCCAGGCACAGTGACACACATCTGTAACCTTAGTGCTACTGGAACGTGAGAGGGTGAGGCAGTGACAAAAGAATCCCTGGAGATTCGATGTCAGTTAGGTCGGCATGCACAGTGGTGAGCAAATAGGAGCCCATGCCTCAAACATAGTGGTGGAAAGTGACCATTGACAACTGAGGTTGTCCTCTGCCCCCATACACATTCTGTGACTCCTGAGTGTCTACACACACACACACACACACACACACACACACACACACACACACACACATCATACCAGTCAATAAGCAAAACCAAAGTATGCAGTTGAAAAATGCTCAAAAGACATTGAAAGACAAATTGAATGTTGGCATGAAATTATCAAAAGTCAAACTATAGTTTATTTGTAATATGTTAGTAACAGAGTTCAGTATAAGAATAACCCTTATATACATATAAGGAGGGACTATAAACTTTCATGAAGTAAAATTCATTAAAAATTGCCAAATTTTAGGCAGATATAGTTCAGTAAAGCATTCCTCTTATTTATAGACAAGATGGACAAGAAGCTTCTGTGTGAATGCACATGTATTATTGCTCATGAGAGTCAAAGAATTTAAAAAAAAAATTGAGTGCTGAACAACAAAGGATTAACAAATAAATGATGGTAGGTCCACAAACAGGAAGTTATCTATCAAAATGGACAGATCACCGTATTCCAATAGGAACTGACTTTGAGATAAAATGGCAAATACAAGTTACCATAAAATTGAAATTGTGTTAAAGGAAGAAGTGACATTCATCTTCTAATACATTTGACTAATCTGTAGATACCTACCTACAAACTCTGTGATGGTATCTAGAGTTCTAGAGGCTGTGGGCAGGAAAAAATTATATCGTTTCCCAATGGCTATGTAATTGTTCTTTTTAATTTTGCATACATTGACCTTTCAGAAACTAAAATGTACATGTGCAGTGTGTATGCACTGCATATGTGTACGTTGTATAAAACACAGAAATATGAAGCCTCTCAGCATTTCTTATGGTTTAATTTGGAGATCCAACAAAGTGATTCCACCATGAATAACAAGACAGGGAAGAGAATCAAAAATGGTAAAGACATTCCTGTAACAACACTCATCTGACAGAAAAGAGAAGTGAAGTCCACAGTCACGTGGTGGTTGAGATGAAACGCAGTCAGAGGGGAACTTTACAGAGAGGTCTGTTTCATGCAAGCATTTGTTGAAAGATTAGATAAAACTAATTATTAAAACATTTTCCTAAAGGGTGGGAGAGATGGGTTAGCAGTTCAGAGTACTTGCAGCTCTTCTACAGGACCTGAGTTCAGTTACTAACACCCATATCTTGTAGCTCCAGTTCCAGGAGATCTGATGCTTTTTTCTGGCCTCCATAGGCACCAAAACTAACATGTACATTCGCTACCCCCCCCCCCCGCGCCACACACACAAATAAAAGTAGATATCTTTTAGAAAGACTTTAAAAGTCCATGTGTCCTTTACAATGAAACAAAGTGAAGACACATTACTAATAAATGCTTAGGAAGCACGCCCCATTGTCTAGACACTATTGGAAACAGGTAAAGGTCTAAACACAGGAGGGAGGAGAGGCAATAATACTAGCTGCATAATTGAGGCCACTCAGGGATTAGGAAAAAAATGGGGTAGGTATGCTATAGACTGTAAGTCAGATGTTCTAACTCAGTTTACCTAATCTGTTAATATCCCCTTTAAGTATTAACCCATGTTGGGATCTGTTTAATGATATAATTAATTTGAGGAGCAGATGCCTTTGTGTCCATCAGGATGCCCATCTTACAACCTCCACTTCTGCAGTATGAAGCCTTAAGTAGAAAGTATCAAAATGTAACAGATGCACAATTGACCCAAGAATTAAGAAAAAAAAAAAAAGAATTACAGTAAAGTCCTAATAACCCACACTGGGCAACTACCTCTGCTCCCAGATCTCAGTGGGAGGAAATTTATGTGAACACAGAAAGTTAGAGGGGAATCAATAGGAATATGTAGTTGAGTGAAAGATTTGTTCTTCAATGGGAGAGAAATGTATGCATATATTATATGCTCTGCTTCATGACCCTAAAATTCCCTGTTGTGGTGACAGGTTTAGATTCCCTATTTATTTAATGTTATTACTGGTGTTCTTCTACAAATCCTTCTTCTTTTTCTTTCCTTTATTCCTACCTAGTTTATTTCCTATTCAAAATTATCAAACTCCTGATCTAACCCACCAAACCTAGCAGTCTCCTACTTCGCACACATAAACATTATTATCATTTCATTTTATATATATAATCAGAGTCTCACTTTCTAGGCCAATTAATAATCTAAACTGGTGTTAAACTCATGCTAATCTTGATGATTCCTCCTCCAAAGGGCAGTGATTATAATCATGAGCAAACTTGCTGTCCTTGCTTCAAATAAAAGTGTCAAAGAGAATGGGTGAACTTCATACATCTTGGTGTTTCCTCCTGGTGCCCATGAAATGGCCAGCATAAATCAGCTGGGCAAGGATCACACCCATCCCCACACTTTCGTTTACATGTGTGTGTATTAGGTGGAGACCAGCCGTCATATTGGGTGTCTTCTACATGCTATCTCTTATGGAACCTGGGCTGATTCAGATAGAATACCTGGCCAGTAGGCCCAAGGGACTCTCCAGCTCCCCAACCTCCAGTTTGCAACATGCAGCTGGGTATGGGGGAACAAACTCGATCTTCTAGCTTATGAAGGAGCCATTTCCCCACTCCTAAACCCCTTTTTAGAAGTCTCCTTCTCCTTCTTCAGTTTCACATTTAATTTGTATCAAATGAAGATGATGATAAGAATTATGACCTGGGCAGGTGGCCTAGATGTCATAGTTATCCTTATAAATCAGGAAGCCAACATACTATGTTGCTGGCTGTTCTTCCCTCTCAGGTCTGTTTTCATTTTGAGCTGTGTCATTCCCTCCACCAGGTTCTTTCACCATGCTGAAGATTCAACTAGATACTGTTTTTCAAAGGCAGGCTCTGTTCCTGTACATATGGAATGTGCAGAACATTTCTATTAGGAAGTTCCTGGAAACTGCTTTGTTATTCTAGAGACCACTCTTAGAGAAATGAAGTCAAGCACACTTCTAGAATGCTTTTCACTTAAAAATTATTTTCAGAATGAATAGTTGTTTGCCATGCATGGGATCCAGTAACTTGGGAGAATAGGCTAATCCTAAAAGGATTCATGAAACCATGATAATCTCACTGGTCAGTTTTGAGCACTCTATTAATTCATTGATTTCATAGCCCTTGTAAGACAAATTGCTAAAAAGTCTTATTAATAAAAAATAAAACCTGGAGCCAGTTATTGGGGTAAAAACTTGAGAGATCAGGGAATAGGACAAGCTATGCCAAACTCACCTCACCAACTCCTCAGCTTCCAAAAAGACCTACTTCCTGTATACCCACTCCTATATGCCTTTCTGTTCTACCATCTCCTTTCCTCTCTCCACCCAGCTACATCAGTTCCTGTCTGTTTGTACAGACCTCCAGACCTCTATGATTAGTGCTGGGTGGGATTAAAGACATGTGTCACCATGCCTAGCTCTGTTCTTCAGTGTGGCCTTGAACTCACAGAGATCTGGATAGATCTCTGTCTCCTGAATGCTAGGATTAAAGGTATGCTACCATTGCCTGACCTCTAGGTTTAGTGGCTGGCTTTTTCCTCTGATCCTCAGATAAGCTTTATTGGGGTGCACAAAGAAAATATCACCACAATCCCTCATAAGGAAAGGCTTATCCTCTCCTCTGTATCCTTACAGTGTTGAAGGATATTTAATAGCTTACTCAAAGGCCAAAGTGATAATAAGGAAAAACAACTGTATAACCCTTGTAACAGCAGTAATGACCCATGCTCCTTAAAATACTTTGAATTCACACCTACGATCACTTTAATCTTTACCTTGCTTTCTCTCATTCTATGTCATCTCTCTTCTGTGATGTGACTTAGGGGTAGAGGACATGGCTCAGTGGATAAAGTTCTTGCAGCTCAAGCTTAAGAACCTGAGTTTGAATCTCTAGTACCTATTGTAAGAAAAGCATACCTGACAACACTCCCCTATGACATCTGTGCTGAGAGTTGGAGGCAGGAGGATCCTGACTGGCTGTTGGCCAGCCAGTGTAGCCAAGTGATGAGTTTCAGGTTCAGTGAAAGAGTTTATCTCAAAAAGGGAGATGGAGAACATAGGGAAAGATGTTTATGATTGGCCTCTGTCTTCTACATAAGAACACATGGGTCCGCACACTAGCATATTCATGTGAACACATGCACACACAACACATACAATCATGTAACTTGGCATAGGAAAATGGCTTAATGGTTTTGTTTAGGGAGAGAAAATAAGTGTTTTCTACTCCTCTAAAGAAAGAAAAAACCTGAGAGCAAACTACTGAATAAGGCTGCAGACTTACAAATGGAAATGTCATTGGATTCTGAGATCTTATCATCGGGCTTACCTCCTATATGTGAATGGGTTCATCACTCTAGTTCTCAATGCTCTTATGTAAGGAATGGCATTAAATCTTTCTCCGAGGTCAAGACTGAATAAAGTAAAAGACTCTAAAAGCATTAATAAAATTAGCATGTGGGGAGTTATTGATATGCACATGTAGTTGCTGCCACTATTATTATTGTGGCTTGAAACATTCTCACTAGGGTTAGTGCCTGAAACATGGTTCAGTCAAGTGATTCATCACATTGTTTGGTTAGTTTTGTTCACTGGTCGAGTTTGTAGGAATCCCTCAGTACTTGAAATTCTGCAGATGGGCTTTGTCTCTGTCTTTAATCCTCTCCAAGAAGATAGAGCAGTTAATGAATTAGCTTGAACTATCTCCTTAAGCTTGACTGTCATCAGTAAATTGCCCCAAGGAACATTATAAATGGACACTACAAATTAGAAACTATGTCTTTAAATCACTTCCTACCTCGCTCTGTTCTCTTATTTCTAAAACTTGCAGATCCACAGCCAATCTATTGATCTCTGTCAAACAAAAACACCAGCATGTGCTTCTTACCCAGAATTGTGTAGAAAAACATTCTGTATTAGGGTTTGTTACTGTTTGCTAGCATTATCTGACAACTTCAACACATACACACAAACAACACTAAACTGACTCAGCAGGTTGCATTTATATGTTTATGTTATATTATATATATACATCTATCTATACATATATAAATATATATATAACAAAAAATTTTAAGCATAATTTTTTAGTGACTCTTAGGAATTTTACATTTTGCACCCCATTTCCACTCATTTCCCAGTCCCTCAATATCTGCCTTTCACTCTTATAGTGTCAACCCCAAAAGAAAAACTTAAAAAGAAATAATGAACATAAAAATAAAAAGTACAAAACAGAATATTAAACAAACAAATGAACGAAGGTGAGAAAACAAATGAAAAATCCCCTTTATTCCTCCCTCTTTCCTGCCTCTCTGATGCTTCTTCACTCATCTTGATAGCATTGGGAACTGCTGTGTATTTTGAAGTGTACTCTTTTGTCCAAACAGCTTCACTTGCAAGTGTTCATCGTGTGATATGTTGTTGGTCAGGTTCAAGGCCACTAGCTTCTGGTATGCTATCATTACTGGACCCTCACCAAAACTTCTCTCGGATATCCTGCTGTGAGTCATGGAGATACCCTGGCCATGGTTCCACAGGACAAGTCCTTTATTGAACTCCAGCAAGTCATAGATGGGGTAGATGTTGGGGAATGCCAACTCAAAGTCCTCAATGTGTGGCTGGGTGGTAGCTGAGTTTGTCATTTGAGGCTGCTGGGACCACCCCTCTAAGGTGAGTGGTAGAGCCAGCCCTACCAGGCCCATGGTGAGGGGTAGGGCCAGCTTTCCCAAGTGAGGGGAGGGCAAAGTCTCCTTTGAGGGACGGGACAGCTTTCACTTGCCAGGGTCATCATGTGGGCTATCCCAAGGCTGAAGAAGGGTAGGGGAGGCTCTCCCCAGGCCAATGAGGGTCAGGGCCAGCAAAGCACTTGTACTTCAACACATGGTTTAGCACATGGTTCACATGGGCCTCTGTGGTAATATGGGTAACGGGCATCAATGAAGACCCCAGTTGCAGCAGGACCACAGACCCAGAAATGGCCATCAGCATCATCTGTAATATGTGTATAATTATATACCTTCAATTTAGTCAACTTTGTGTGAACCCTATGTGCAAGAGCTTAACATTGAGCACTTGGGATTGGCCAACCTCTCAGTTTCTTTCTCTCTTGGTAGCTACTGATTTCTCATAGCTCTTCCTCGAAGCATAAGGCTTGTGGGATAGTATCCTCTAGACATAACAGGCATGCTACTTCCATGAAATATCAATAACATGATTGCCTAAGCAAGACCTGACTTATTACACCAGTTAACATGCCAATGTGGATGAATGAAATTTCATAGAGTCTGTGATTCCTGATAGGTGTTTCATACCTACATTGCCTGAGATAATAAAAGCAATACTCACCCAACTACTGAAAGTTCTGAAGATATGCACATTAAACACACCTGTTACCTTTGGAGATAGAAACAGACTCAGAAACCACAAAGATGATGATTTTGTATTGGCACCTTGAAACAAGTACACATTTTTTTTTTTTTGAGACATGATAAATTTGTACAACTGTGTATTATCCTGGAGATACTAAAAGACTAAAGCTTTTGTTTTGTTTTCACTAAGTGAACCTCAGTAATGTAAGTGTGTTGTGTACAAGCATAGGGGCAACTGGGGAAACCAGTGGATCAGCTTTCCCTTTGCTTCTGAATGAAGGCCAACATTAATTTAACATTCTGTCATTTTTCTACACCATTTGGGATAAAATCAGCACAACAAAAGGATGCAAAATTACCTGCCTTGATTTTAGTGGAAGAGTGTGTTTCACATTATTTTCCCAAGAAGGTGCTTTTTTTTTTTTCCATAGCTACTTCAGTTAACTTAAGACTGCCTAATGTAAAAGTCTGCACAAGAAACATTTAAACCCAGTCATTGATGCTGTAGCAGGGTGATGGCTATTCTTAATTGTCAACTTGACTATATCTGGAATGAACTATAATCCAGAAATGGGGGCACACTTATGATCAGGACCTTGAAGCAAGAAAACAACAAGTCTTTGATTTGTATCTTGAGGCCGGATGACACATGTCTTTAATCCAGACATTGAGGCTGGAAGGCACACCTTTAATCTGAACCCCACCTTCCGCTGGAAGAACAATGGAAGAAGGAAGGGTTCATCCTTTACCTGCATTCCCTCCCATTGGCAGTACATCCATTCCATCACTGGCATTGGAACCTACTTCTTCAGGATTCCAGCACATACAGAAGACCAGTTGCAACACCCAGTCTCATGGGACTGAGCAACTCTGGGTTTTCAGGCTTTCCATTCACCACTAGCCATTGTTGAACTCAGCCTGTACATCATTCAATAAATTCATATATATTTATTTTTTTTCATTATGTAAGTTCTGTGTCTCTAGAACACACAGGGTTTATGTTGCTGTGTGTCCTTTCGTTCACATTTCAAATATGTCACCTATGTCAATTTCCTTTACATGAACATTTAAAAAATATTAGAGTCTAAATCTGGTTAAAGGAAGAACACAAAAATAGACTCCACTCTCGTCCCAAAGCCCCTGTTTAATAAGTTAAAAGAATAAGCCGGGCGGTGGTGGCGCACGCCTGTAATCCCAGCACTTGGGAGGCAGAGGCAGTGGATCTGTGTGAGTTCGAGGCCAGCCTGGTTGAGTTCCAGGACAGCCTCCAAAGCTACTGAGAAACCCTGTCTTGAAAAACCAAAAAAAAAAAAAAAAGGAGGAAAGTGAACTCTAACAAAGTCAGTGTAAAAAGAATGAGTAAGAAGACAAACACTGATGGAATATTAGGGCATCAAATAGGAGAAACCAGTGATAACTGACTAAACAAAGTTTGAAAAAGCTGAATTCTTTGTTAATACTAGGAGCTATGAACCCTCCTCACGCACACTGAAGACAATCACTTTCATCCTTGACTGGCTAAGGAAAACAATATGGAATCAGTGGACAAAAGAAACTCTGGATGTAATACATTAAAATGGATACAATTACAACAATAAAAACCAAACATAAACCAACAAACCAACCTCCACACATCAATGTGTGCTCTGCAGAGAAGGCTGGAGAGAAAGCTTGCTGTAGTCACTTTTGATTCTACCCTGGGGTAGCTTTTCCCATGGAAGGGCCACTTCTTTGGTCTCCTCCAGAGGAAAGTACATCTGGAGTCAATCATTCTCTGTGTAGGAAAGAATTGTCAGCAATTCATAGACCCTCACAAATGTTTTATGAGTGATGAACATTACCTTTCATGGTTTCCTAAAGATCCCTGTGCCCACCTGAAAGCATGCTGGTCCTTCTCAAGGGCAACCTTCGCACTGCGGAATTAGTTGCCTGTCTTCCTGCAGTTGATGTGGGGGTTCTCTTTTCTCATTTTCAAACTGTGTGTATGTGTCTGTGTGTACTTTTGGGCATGTGCTACCAGAGGCCAGAGATCTATTTCTGATATCTTTCTTAACCACTTTTCACCTGTTTTTGAAACAAAGCCTTTTATCAGACCTGGAGCACATCTTTCCGTTACACTAGCTAAGCAGGAAGTCCCAGGTCCTGCTTCCTCAGCCCAGTACTGGGCTTACAGACACACACTGCTCAATCCAGCTTTTACTTGGGTGCCAAGGACTTGAACTCAGTTTTTCATGCTGGAATGACAAGCACTTTAACAACAGAACTATCTCCCAGCCATTAAAAATAAAACAAAACAAAAGTCTTTTCTTTCTTTCACTTAATTTTTACTTTGAGACAAGGCTTCAATATTATAGCACAGGCAAGTCTAAATATTTCTCTGTATCCTAGAATGACTTCAAACTCATGATCCTCCTGCCTCAGCTACCCCAGTGCTTGGATCACAGACATGCACCATTTTGCCTGGCTAAATAAATTCTTATAAGAAATCTAGGGTCAGAGGTCATTCCCTGTGTGCAGTTTCTGAAACAGCAGCTGTTTCTGCAGGAGATAAATCCAGTGCCCATATACTTTCACTCTCCCCTCTTCATGTTCTTGTCAGACCCTAGCCTTGGTGTGATGACATAGATATCACCTACTAAAGATGCCCACACCTGCTCTCCACTGGAGAAAAACTGCTTTCTATCTTGGCAATGCTTGGCTACAGGCTTGTCTTATCTTCACACACCACCATCATGACCCCGTGGGACAAGGACTATCAGTTGTGCTGGGCACTGGTAAAGACAGCATTCCTCTTTTGAGCAGATAACAGGGAGATGCATGAATTGGCCTTTTCAGACAAAATCACAGTGTCCAGCCAGAGCTTATCTATGGTTTTAAGGAAGGAAAAGCTGAAGTTGGCTAAAAGCTTTTCTTTATTCTTTCTTCCCTTGATATTCTATAAGTCACCAGGGGAGCAGAATATTGCAAAATTCTGTCATGAAAGAGCAGGCTGATAAACTGAAAAATAAAAACAGATGTGGAGCAAAGAGGGCTTATGGACATTCGTTTCTTACTTTGCTCTGGCTCAAGTGCTGGGAGTCTTAAATCCTCCTCCCACTAAGGAAAATCTAATATTTCCTCTGCCTCTGACTATCACAATCCTTGGGTAATTCCCATCTTTGGATAATCACCTCTCCCACATTGAAGTCAAAATAAAGTGATAGAAAAATGCAAAATAAAAATAATAAGTGACATTTATTGCATGCCTGTGTGCCAGACACTCTGCAGGCAATATTTCATCTACACAAGGAGAATGCATGCAGCTCATATTCTACGGCCAGACAGCCTGGAGTCAGAGCCAGACTCCAGCTCTTACTGGCTGGGTGGATACCAGCAAGTTGCGCCACTTATTTTGTTTAGGTTTCCTCGCCTGTGCAAGCGAAATAAATACTCCGCTCTCTCTTCAGATCCCCAAATGGCTGAGTTAACATTTATCAATTATTCCAGAAAGTGGCATGTTGTAAAGCCTCTGTAAGTATACATTATCAGCCATACTATGCTGGGATGAAATAGGTCAACTGATCAGTCCCCACGTCTCACGTGAAGAACTGAATCATCAAGATTACATCACATGTGAAACATGTGTAGATAGAATAGAAAGCCTCATCTGCAGAATCCCTGAGCTCAAGTACTTAAGCTAGGATGCCATGCAATAGACCATTAAGAGAAAAAAATTTCAAATTTGGGTCCATTAATTTATGAGCATCACAATAATATCGGCATATGTAATTGCAAAAGTACATAATTCAGAAACAGTCTTCAATGTTTTACAATTACAGATTTGGATATAAATGCTTCAGTCATCTCTCTACTTTCTGCTAACACTGGCTACTGGAGGGTATGGCTACATGGTTACTCTCCCATGTGAGGAATTCAAGGTATGTAAGAAGAGAAAAAGAGCTCTTGTGTGTAGTCCAGGAGCAGAATGAACTATTTGAAATAGGTGAATAATTTCACCCCATTCATGCGAGATCTATCTCACAGAAGTTACCAGATAAAGAAGCACGGGTTCATGATAACAGATAAATTATAAATTACATGACAAGAATTCATGAAGATACCGTTGAGAGATCCAGCAGCTCTGGGCTATCATGTCCATTTCTTCATTTGGCCCTTCTTTATGGAGATTTATTTTTTATTTTACAGACATGAGCGATTTGGCTGCATATATGTATATGCAGATGTGTGCCTAGTACTCCCAAAGGCTGGAAGAGAATGTCTGATTCTCTGAACCTGGAGTCACAAATGGTTGTGAAGCACCATGTAAGTTCTGGGAACTGATCCTGGGTCCTCTGTAACAGCAGTCCACGTTCTTAGCCCCTGAGCCACTGTCTTACCAGTCCCCACTTTGCCCTTCTTAACATCCTTGCTTTTGTTTCCTGTCTTCCTGCCCTGTGGTGCTATGATGCTACCATATCAGCTCAATCTTTAGCCAGGTTTATAACTCATGGCCAAGGCAGATGATTGACTCAATTCTGAACTCTGTACAAAAGCCAAAAATCTGAAAGGGGGTTGTTCTTTTTGTGTTCCTCTATTTTGCCTCTTCCACTCACCAGGGATAGTAGAATCAAATCTAGAAACATCTGTATTCATGGTTAACACAACCAATGTCCTCAAAGCTGTGTTGCTACTCTCTATAAGAGAAAATAACATTTTCAACTCATTTAAGTTAATCCGGCTTGCTTATTCTCTAGTTGTATGTCAAACCACATTTTAAAGCCATTTCCCCAATTCTCCAGGAAACTACTTTCCATTCCGTAAGTGGGATTCTAATAATAGTTTAAACAGAAGCCAGTGTTTGCCATTGTTTTTGTTTGTTTGTTTGTGTTTGTTTTTGTTTTTGCACCTGCAATCCATCACCTGTCCCTTGTTGACTTTCTACTCATGTTAATTTCTATCCCCACTTTTCCACTTACTGCATGCTGACAATTCAAAATGTCTTTCTATTTCCTAAATGAAATGCAAAAACAAACAGATATCTCATCCTCACACTGAGATCTTGTGATTCCTCTTCTGTCTATCCTATCTTCCTTCCATGTTCATTCTGTACTGCCCTCAGCTACTGTCTCTACATTGAGACCCTTCCTCGAACTCCACTCAGGGCCTTATAAACATTTCACTGCATGCTGCTTTCTTCTTCATGTATTCATTTACTTGTTTATTATGTTCTCCCAATGTCAGAACAGAGACTGTAGGAAAACCAGGACTTCATAAACCCAGCCCCACCAGTCCTGTAAAACAACAGCTCAGGGCAGTTTGTCTTTTAGCCTTTTACTTCTCAGATTTTTTTTCATGCTATTCCATAAGTATTCAGTTCCTTGAGAGTAGCTCTAAGCTGGAGTATTCTGACAAAATGACTTTGTTTCCCTTCCATATAGGATGAAGATTTCAAATATACTACATGTAAGTCACTCAGTAATCAAAAGTGAGAAAGGTTCTGAATAAAATAGTAAAAAGTAGGATGGTGGTGGGGGGGAACAGACAGTTGAAAGAATAAACATCCCAAAGAATGTCTAATTTGGTTGAAAATAACCAGGTTCTGCTGAGTGACTCTAGGAAAAGATTACAGAAGTCCGTGTCTCCTGGTCTGACTTGCAGTCTGCCCTTAGGGACTATTAAAATGTTCCTGAGCTAAATGGACATTTCCTGATGAATGCATTGGAAGTCTGAAGATACGGCAATATCAAGTCAAGCTTGGAGAACTTCTCTGCATGTTTTTGGTTATCTTTAGAAATTAAAAGCAGTTCTCCCTGCAGTGTACTTCTCTTGTTTGAGAGAAGAACATTCTTAGCAAGTGCCCACACTAAAATAAATGTAAGTATATAAAAATAAAAACAAACTTTTGTAAGAAACAAACTTTAGGGTTTCTTCATAATGTCAATCAATTACTTGGACTGGTCATTACAAGTCAAATGTGTTATGAAGAACAATGTGTTATTCATTTGTTTTGTTTTGTTTTTACCACATTCCTTTATCTGCATATTCTATTGTTTTTGCCGTAGTGCTATGGCTGTGTCATTTGGCTGATGAAGAAAGAGATGCTCAGGAGGGTACAAAGTTTATCCTTGGAAAAGTTGCATGCCAACATGAAGCTGTAATGCTACAGACACGCTCTCTACCAGTTTCCCATTGTTTCATGATGGTTTTTGTTTTCCAGTGGTTTTGCTAGTTTTCTCCAAGCCAAATTAACCTTAGAAACTGAATAACAACATCCTTCCTCAAAGGGGAAGAGAAAAAAAAGTTTCCTCAGATTCCTCCAGAGGACTTCTGTGGGATGCTTTACTTTCAGTAAACCTCCAGGCAAAAAGTCACTTTTGAACCTTGCACTTTGCCCTCTGATTTCCACAAGCTGGAGGAAGATCAATACCAGAGACCAAATGTCCACAAAAATGAAAATGATATGCACAGATTGTTGTTTATACAAGTCCCCTGATTTTGTTTACGGAGTTTAATGCAAACTTTTACCCTTCGATTAAAAGCAAATGTTCCACCTCTCTGCAAGGACCTGCTGTTCCAGATGCAAAGGGGAGAATTAAGAGGGAGGTGAATCTCTATCAGGAATTCCTGGAGTATAACAGCAGAACATATTAACGAGGCCTGGAGCATTTGTGAAGCAGAAAAGGGGCACTGAAGAATCAGAGCGGACACTATACTGTGTTCTGATATGTTAGTAACTCAAAAGCCATCGTGTAGCACACCAAGATCAAAATTAACGATTAACTTTTGCATTACTCTAATTCTTGAAACTCAATAACATCGAGAAAAAGAAAAAATTCATGCAGATTATAGCATTGGGTGCTGTGACCCTTTATTTTTAGAGAAAGAAGTAAAAGAATAGAAAGTGGGCAGATAGTGATTCTATTTATGATGGAAATGATAACAAATCCATTTACTTTTTAATGCAGTTAACAGAATTATCACACATTTTTTTTTTATATTAAACCCATGTACCAACTGTGACTCAGGATTTACACCATCTGCAAACTGCATAAAGACTAATTTATATAAATTAGTCTGGAAGAAAAATATGTAAAATAATCAACTTGTTTTCTTTTGGGGGGTATATTGGTTCTCTAACTTCTATTCATTTACCCTGTAACACAGATTAAAAAAAAAACTTAAAGCATCTAAAAATTGTACACACTACTTATATGATTAAAAGTAACTGATTTAAATATTTACAATATTTAAATTTAATTTTAGCCCTCTTAATACAAATCTCCTGAATTTTTTGACTCTCATTTGGAGGAGGGTCATGTCACTAAAAGTATAAACCCTTACTGCACCAACAGATTATTGACAAACTCAAAAGCTGTATCCTTGACTCAAGGCTTGGTGAGAATTATAGATGCTTTTAATGCTGCCCCTCAAATTGTTTATAATCATGGTACAGAAAACAGACTAACTATATAAATATTTGCAGAATAATTAGTGGAGAATTTGTGTGGTCTTAACAAATTGTGTGGTCAGTTTCTTGAGTTTATTCTTCTCATCTGAAGCTAATATGTGAGTGGCAGGGATCTTGTGGAATTAATTAAGAAGAACAAATACAGTAAAACCACAGTGAAATTTATTACATTGTATTTAATGTAATTCAAAGTAGGTGCTCTGAAACACAAGAGAAAAAGGTATACATCTCCCATCTCGTTTTAGCTGTCAAAGAGTAAAAATAATACTATACAGTTTATTCCATTAAGCACACATCCAAGCATTTGGGTGAAGATAAACAGTTGTATTGGAGAAGGAATGAAGTTCAGAAGAGAGATTTAAAAGCAACCTGCAGTTAAATGTTCCAAGATAGATTATAGACATGGCAGAAATGTCACCCGGTAGAAAGGATGGCCTGTCTAAGTGTGTTTTCTATGCCTTGCCTTAGATTTTACCACCTCCATGTTAGTTCTCACGTAAAAGCAGAGTAAAATAATTAAGAACATAAAATTAAAATCGGAGTGAAAATATTCAGTGGCTGTATATCATTAAACATCATTTCAATGCCTTAGGAAGGAGCAGCCAGGAGGTTGGATTTCTTGTCATGATTTTGTTCATTTTACTGTTTACTATAGAAAATAATAAGAGTAAGATTCACATCTTTAACAATTTTATAATGTCTTCAAAAGTAAGATGTTCTATGACCAATGTTGTCTAGAGTGCGATGTCTCTGATAATGGTACTGAAAAATTACACATTTCTAAATAAAGCCAAAACAAAATGCCACTTATACCTAGTAGAGAAGTAACTTCCAGCTGACTACTTATGTAGAGTTATTATAAAATAAGTCACTGCTTCCTTACAACTTCCACATAAAGTGTTGTACCTGTTACCCAATGACAATGACAAAGTTAGCTCACATAAATAGAAGGATGCCCTGATTTGCTTAGAAATCATCACTTAATTTCAGTTTTTATGTATGTATAAGGCTAATTTCCCTAATATTTTCATGACAATAAAAATGCTAACTGTGGTATTCTTACATTTCCATGTAGAAAATAATAACTGTGATTATAAACATGCCTAGAAGAACACAAGAGAAACTTCACGGAAACTTTAAATTGCCTCTGCTTGCACAGAAGTCATTTCCTGGGCAGAATTATAAGCCCCTTGTAGAGCTGAACCTTTAGCTGAAAAGTTGTTTCATTTCTTTCACATAGAACGGGAAACTGAGTGTTCCCAAGACAGACATTAATGAGTCTCATAAGCACTAGGTGACCAGTCTGTCTAAGGGAAAACAAACAAACAAACAAAAACCAAACAACAGCAAAGCGAAGGTTTTAGCCTTCCTTCTAATTTCTGGGAACCAGGATGTTTTGTCTCTGCCCTTTGAAAAACTGCTCAAACATTCACAGTTATTTCATTTTATTCTGCTTGTAATTTGTTCGGTGTCATAATGACTTTTGGGATAACAGACTATCAAGAACACATGAAATAAACCTCTTAGCAATATGCTTAAATGAAGAAATTGGTAGCTTATGTGGTCATGTTTCAGGGAGAATGTATCTTTTAGTATTCCTTTGCTCTTACCAGTTTAAAACAAAATGCTTATAAAATAAGCCACACACAGGAACGGAACTCACAATTGGAACATTTAAATGCTTATTTGCTTCTCTTTCTACAAGCTTGTAAAACGTTATTTTCTTATTCTTTCTTAAATAGTCTGTGCTAATTACAAACCATGACCCTTACCCTCCAAGTGCCTTCATTTATGGCCATGCATTCCTTTCCTGGGCAACGCATTGGCTGAGTTTATAAGATGCGGCTACCAGGCCCACCAGTCCTCACTTTTGCTCCCCCTAAGTCATAAGTCTAATTCACAACATACAATTTGAAGAATTCATCGTTTTAGTAGAAGCAGGTCACTTGTTGGAAACCCAAGGGCTGCTACCCTATAACACAACATATATTTCCCTGTAGAATATCATAGATAGTGATACAGAAATGTGTTTGTGACTCTTTCTTTCCTTTCCCAAAGGAGTGGTAGATAAAAAATTTAACATTTTAGAAGTCTATAAGAAGGTTACACAATGGACTCATTCTGGATGACTTACACAAATGACTTGAGCTCACTTCTGCATTCTGAAAATGAAAATGTTATGTAGTGTTTTGTACTTCTAATTTCAATCTAATGTGATTCTAAGGTGGTGGCAAAATTAGGAGGTGGAAGAGAAGCACCATGTCAACCTCCTCGTATCTGAGTTAAGGGTCCTTTTCCTAGCTTTAATTTTTGGGAGATCTAGTGAAGGCTTTCAAGTCTCTTATTTCTCCTGCATTTTACAAAATAATTTTACACAAATCTTGGTTTACAGTATCTTTATTATTCTTTTAAAGTATGTGTCTGTGTTTGCCTGCCATGTGTCCAGTGCCCTCAGAACTGCTGAAGTTAGAGTTACAGGCAGTTGTGTGCTTTCCAGTGTGGGTGCTGATGATCAAACTTGGCCTCTCTGGAAAAGAAATGAATTTCCTTACTTTGGAGCCATCTTTCCAGCCTGCAAGTGGCTTCAATCTCTGAAGGGAACAATACAAACTAATGTGTAAACAGAGATGGAATTAAAGCAAAATTGTACCTTGAGTCAATCAAGAAGAAACAATATGTTTGTGCACAGGGGCATGCAATTTTAATCATCATCAATTACGTTTCTGAGGATTTCAGATGAAAAAATTTTAGAAATTTCAACTATTTAGTATAGTCCATTAGATTTTTAGTACATTTCTAATAACCAGGAAAAGATTATAGAGTGAGCAAAAATAGAATTTCTCCTTAATTGTTAAATGAAGTAACATTGGTACATTTCATAAGGCATTGACTGAGGAAGAAATATCTAGCTAAAGGGAAAGACATGCATTTGACATTCAGTCTTGTTTCCATGTACAAGTGACATATAAACCATATGATCTCTGTGCTTTTAATAAAGTTTTTATCACAACCAATACCTTTATTGAAAAATCATGATACTGGAATATTATTGAAGCTTTTAAAATCAAAATATTTATGTAAAAGTAGCATGGTTAATATAAAATTAATTTTTTTGAATGTGTGAAGCCAAAATGTATAGAAGTGAGAGATAAGCATATATAATTCATTTACAAAATAACCACTGGGTTACTTCATTAAATAGTAATATTATATATACTATATCATATTATATGTAAATGACATTTTCAGCATGCTTATTTGCTAACAGATTTTCCTTGACAGCATTGTGTAGATTACCATTTTCTCTACATGTAACATTTTAATATGCATTGACCTCATTAATTGTGCAAAATCGTCTTTGCCTGTCTTGTCCTGGAGGAGAGTGTCGTGAGGATGACAAGTGTTAAAACTCTGGGATGCTATTCTCATGAAGTCTTAGAGCCTTCTCTTGACCCATGCTAGTGCCACAAGGGCTAGTTAGCCACAAGGGCTCTTAGAAAAGGGGTCATTTTCTTCCCTGTTGTCAGTGCATCTGGAGGCCTTGTCAAAACAATATAATTTTACTTTGTAACTTTTTGACATTGGTATTTATTGCACCTGTCTTTGGGCATGATTTATGGCCTGTCTGGTGAATATTTCTCCTGAAGTTGGAGTTTACAATATAAGATAAGTGAAGCATTTAAATGTCTGTGTATGCTTCAGAATGGGAACTGGATATTTTGCACCCATGGTTCACATCATTCCATTCTCCCAACTTCATTGTCACACCAAAGTGGCCACTGTGGTACCCCACTTAGTTCTCCAGAGAAAGCAGAGAAGGGGGGAGGGAGGGAGGGAAGAAGGGAGGGAGGGAGGGAGGGAGAGAGAGAGAGAGAGAGAGAGAGAGAGAGAGAGAGAGAGAGAGATTACATTTTCCACAGTCTCCTTTGCTTGAGGATTTTGTCAATAAATTGTAATGATGACAAGAAAAATCACTATGGGGAACATAAATATAAAACATGCTTGTTGTGAAGAGAATCCAATGACCTTTTGTCTTTGTAATGGTGCCCTGGCTGGAACCCACCAGTACAACATTTATATTTGTCTCCAGAAAACACGCAAACTAGAGACATGTTGGTAAAGCATCCTTCCAATTGAATTGCCCAACAAATTTGTAATTAAGAAAATGTCCTTTCCTTGAGGTCTTCCCTTCCTTTTTCTGCATATTAACTGCAGATTGCTCTATAGTTATCTTTAAAATTTTTTAAAATCTAATGTCCTGTTTATGCATGTTTGTCTGTATGTATGCATGTCTGAAGTTTGAAGAGGCCAGAAGGGACCACTAGATGCCCTGGGTCTGGGGCTGCAGGTATTTCTCATTTCTCAAGTGTGGGTGGTCATAACAGAGCTTGGGTCTTGGGGGAACAACAGGACATGCTCCTAACTGCTGAGCCATCCCTCTAGCCCCATTCTAAATACTTTTTGTTTACTATTATTTTACCTAGAACATGGGCATTATTTCTTTAAGAAATACCTATGCAACTGTCCAATTTTTTTATATGACTGACAAAATATGTTATTTCCCCCAAAATACACAGCCATTGCTTGCTTCATTAAACTGTTACATCATGATTGATTTCGGTGTAACATCTTATGTGTAATCCAATTTCAATCAGACAGGAACACTGCAACTTACCATGTTTATTAGTTTAAATATTCTCTAAAAACTCACTATGGAAGACTCCAAACTTAAATGAGCCCATTTTATTCATTCAATATGACTTGAAAATTGAGTTCTCTTACTCACATATTTGTATATAGACTCTACACAGTAGTCTATACAGTGGTAATCCAGATAATCATCCTAACTCTAAGAGGGAAGGGAATCAATTATTGTTTCCTCCACTAACTTTCGAAAGTCTCAGCTTATTTATTTATTTATTCATTTATCTTTTTAATTGTGTGTGCGCATGTACCTGTGTGTGTGTGTGTGTATGTGTGTGTGTGTGTGTGTGTGTGTGTGTGCGCGCGCGCGCGCGCGCGCATGCGCGCGCGCACTGGTATGGTTCAGTGGCCAAGCTCCCCATGTGCATGAGGAGAGACCAAATACTAACTTCAAAATTTCTTTATCAATCTGCAACTTACTTTTTAGAGAGGATCCTTTTCACTGAAGCTTGGCTGGCTACTAAATTTAGTCATTTCCTTGCCTCAGCTCCCAACTCTGCATTTACAACACTTCCAGCCACATCCACAGGTTTTTATATGGATACTGGAGACCTGAACTCAGGTCGTCATGATTGTACAGCAAGAACTCACTGAGCCACCTACTTAGCTGCTACAGCAACCGTAGCTACATTAGCAGTCCTTTCTGTAGCAAAATATCCTGAAGTCCATCCCTTCATGTCACTTTACCATCCATCTCTCCAACAATCTCTCAAGCTTCATTAACATTTTATCTCAGAGAGGGTTATATAATCATTCAATCATCTTTATTGTACTCTTCTGAAGTTCTGCATATCAGTTTTCTGATGATGAGACAACACTCTCCACCAGAAAGGTCAAATCTGCAGGCTTGAGTGTAGATAATTATTTTATGTTTCCTACATGTAATATGTACATGTCTATCAGTACATTTTGTAGTTAATACTTGTAAATCTATTTTAAAGTCTAATTCTGCTTGAATCTCCATTCTCTTCTGGAACCCTCAACATAAACTACTCCTCACCACCTTCTTCTGGTGTAATTCCTCTTTCACTTTATGCCTATCTAAACTTTGGTGGCATCTTCCCTTTCCAAAGACCAGGAATTTGTTCCTTGGAAAAGTAATATGACATGGGAGTACACTTGTGAACTGTGGTGCTTAATCCATTGCTATGGAGGCAGTGCTAGTCATTCCATAGCCAGCTCTTACCAGTCTGGTTAGGCTTCCTCCAATCTAGGAAACAAGGGATGTCCTTCGTGGAATGAACCAATTTCCTTCTTGAAGCAGCTCATCCTTAACAAACTAGACTCTGCCCATGTCTTGCCAAGCCTTGACATCAGCACTGGCAGGACATTAAATTGAGATTAGAAATGGCCCCAATGACATCACCCCTCTTGTTCCTATCAAACAGATGGTTTCTGTATATTGTGCAATTTTAGATCATTATTCATGGTTTGGGTCAGAATAATACAGAGAGCCAAAAACCTGTCAAGAATAATCGACCTGGAACCAGTTCAAAGACCAGGAATTATTTTATTGATTAAATGCCTGAGGTTTTGTTTTCAAGAAGAGCATTATGAACCATCAATACATGATAATTCTTGAGTCACTTTAGCATGTATGATGTCTAGAACTTCAAACTACAACCTCAGAAGGGTTAACTTAGAAAGCAGCATTCTAATAAGATAGCTGGGAAACTTTGTTGGGTACCACTGAACTTGGCAGTACTATTGACTAAGGCAAGTGGTTTGTTCAAACTGGATGGTTATTTATTTTCACCTTATACTTGTTGATTTCATATCCTCCCTTTAGCTAAGCTCTTAGACAGTTAAGAGGTATGTGTTAGACAAGCCAGACAGGAAGTTGTTTTGAGGGACTTGGTCCAGGCATGATACCAAAACATAGATTTGGCTGGCTAGGAACTTAGAGAATAAAAACAAACCCCAAACAAAATAAAACAAATGATAAATGTCTTCAGAGAAACTTTATAGGAGATATTGATCTCATATGCTCTTTCTCTAAGGCACTGTAATAAAATTGCCACATATACTGCCACCTTCTTGGTAAAGGGAAATCCTTACATAAAGAAAATTAGGTCTTTGACTAGACACTTGTGGGCTTTCTTCTGGCCTAAAGTTCTACCAATATGTTCCCTCCTGATACGAGTTTGTCTTAGAAAATTGTGCACACTTTTAACAATCCCAATTAATAATCACATCATATTTGTTGCTTTTGCCACAGCTGTGACCAGATTCCTAACTGAAATAACTTAATAGAGGGAATGGTTATTTTCACCAACAGCCACATTGAGTTAAAGCCTTGGTTTCTTGGCCCCATGATGACTATAGGAGCCTATGGAAGCATGTCTTGGAAGACAGAAGAGAAAAGAGGATATATGTCTCCAAAGATCTCCTTTTCCTTTAACCACCAGTAAATAATGTCATCATACCAAGCATTCATCAAGGTATTAATGCATTCACTACCTCCAACTCTTCAGTAAATACCCTTGAAATACCATCCAAGAAACACCTAAAGGTATACTTCAGTAAACTTTTAGGCTTTTCAAAAAATTTAATGTAGTTGATAATACAAATCATCTATCATCTATGCTAAGATGAATGATACCCAATATTACAAGTAATGTAGATTTGTTGAAAGTTTGCTTAGGGCCAGGTGGTAGTGGTGCATGCCTTTAATCCCAGCACTTGGGAGGCAGAGGCGGGGTGGATCTCTGTGAGTTCGAGGCCAGCCTGGTCTCCAAAGCGAGTTCCAGGAAAGGCACAAAGCTACAAGAGAAATCCTGTCTCAAAAAGGAAAAAAAAAAAAAGTTTGGTTAGGGATGTGGAGAAGATAACTTAGCCTTGAAAATACAAGCACCTAATTTGGGTGTAATAAAGGCTGGATAAAGTGTACTTTGTTTAATTATAACACTAGGGAGGTGGAGACAGGTAGATCTCTAGCCTCACCAGCCAGCCAGCCTAGCCTACTTGGAGAGTTCCAGACCAGTGAAATCTTGTCTAAAGAAGTTGTAGGTTGCAAAATGGTTCAAGAACTGACAATCCTGTGATCCACATGGTGGAGAGTCCTGTAAGTTGTTCTCTGATCTACACACACACACACACACACACACACACACACACACACACACACACACAAAAGAGAAGTTAATAAAATCTATGGGCATGGAACAACTGTTTGTCTTTGTTTCAGTAAAATTCCTTTATTACTGAGTATCGTAGATGGTTCTCACACAGCCATGACATATATCCCACAGAGACATAAACTTCAAAGTTGACTAACAAGATCTTACCTTCTACATTACGTTTTGGTATAAGTTTTGATATTTTGTACTCTAATCTCCTAATTACCTAGTAAACATTTATGGAAAGAATATTAAATAAGGATTTTCAAGTTGTAGGACACCTCTGTCATTATTCTTTTCAAGTTGTTATATGTGACAATTGGCAAGTCGCCTGTCCTATCTAACTTCCAGGCTTCTCCTCTGCAAATTAGGAAAGAAAAAAACCTGAGTTCTTATCATCTTCCACTATGGACTTCATTTCTGGGTCTTAATCTAGAGATGATACAGTGAGTACAGGCACCACTGTATGTAGGAACAGAAGTTCCTAAAGTGGTCATGGAAATGCATTCATACACTTACTTGAAGGAAACTTATATCAGATGAGATCAGGATCAAACATGTTCAGTTTTCTATGCAACATGACACATCAGCTTGTTTGACTGTTAATATTTTTTGTCTATAATATTAAGAACATTCTTGTGTCAAATAAACACATCATTTACCGTTGTAGTAGTCCATCATCATCAACACACCTGCCTTCCAGACCCACCATCACCTCCTCACAGAAATCTCCAGCTGGAACAGTATGACATGGAATGTAATCTAGTTCCAGCATGAAGTAAGCCTGGGAAGAAAGAATATTTTAAAATAAAGGCTCTGTATGGAGTGGAAAAGTTGTAGGGACTCAAACATCTTTGGGGATATTCTTTTCATAAACATCGGTAGAGTTCTAAGGGAACCTATGCACGTATTTATAAGACAGTTTGATCTTTTTCCTGGTTGAGATGTTGTCTGAGTATAGCTCTTTATTGAGTCTAATTTCTCTGGACATTGCAGACATTGTAGGTGGTACAGAAGTGGTAACAGAAAACCGATGTGTTTCCTGGGATGTTCTGTGTGTCTCTCTGAATGGTGAGGCCCTAAATGTTTGTATACATCCTTTCTGCATTTTCTTCTTTTTTTCAATAATAAAGAATTTTAATTTCCATCCCAAATATAGACCTGAGTTCCTAAGTCAGTTTCTCCTAAAGACATTGAGTTTGGTTTGGTAAATTGAGGGAAAAAGACAGACAAACAAACAAGCACATTTCTGACACTCCAACTATTCTGTAGGAAGATAATGTGAAATTTTTCATACACACACACACACAAAATTGTTTTAATGTTTGTTGTTGTTATAATTTGTTTGGGACAGGGTCTCCTAGTCTGGTGATCAGATGACTAAACACCCTAGCAGTCGTCTTGGAACTCTCATCCAATAACTGATGGAAGTGGATGCAGAGATCCTCAGCCAGGCCCTAGGTGGAACTCCAGGTGTCCAACTGTCGAGAAGGAGGAGGGATTGCAAGAGCGTGAATTGTTGAATCCAAGATTGCAAAAACCACAGGGATAAATAGCCAATCGAATGGAAGCACATGAATTATGAACCAATGGCTGTGGAGCCCCCAGCTGGATCAGGCCTTCTGGGTAAGTGAGACAATTGAATAGCTTGATCTGTTTGGGAGGCTCCCAGGCTGTGGGACCAGGACCTGTCCTTGGTGCATAAGCTGGCTGTTTGGAACCTTGGTCTTACACAGGGACACATGCTCAGCCTGGAAGGAGGGGACTGGACCTGCCTGTACTGAATCCACCAAGTTTAAATGAGTCCCCAGGGGTGTCTTGGTCCTGGAGGACATGGGAATGGAGGGGAGGGGCTGGGGGGAAGGTGGGGGTGGGAGCGGAAGGGGGGAGGACAGGGGAACCCATGGCTGATGTATAAAATTAAAACACATAATAATAATAATAATAATAATAATAATAATAATAATAATAAAATAGAAAAAAAAGATTGATAATATCTGTTTCTTTTCATCTTTTTATTGTGGTTACTTTTATACACACACACACACACACACACACACAAATACTTATATATTAGGCCATCATTGTAGAGCAAATCTGTAATCCTAGCACTGAGGAGAATAAAAAATGTGGATTATGAATTTGACATCAACCTGGGCTGGTAAATTCTGGACCAGCCTTTCTGCATTTTCTTGATGTATGTGACTGTATAAGGAGTATTGATCCTTAGGGATGATGACTTTCGAATCAACTTTTGACCCTTTGTGAATCTTTGCAACTCATTACACACTAGGTCCCTATCTTCCTCCTCCTCCTCCTCCTCTTCTTCTTCTTTTTGTTTGTTTGTTTGTTTGTTTGTTTGTTTGTTTGTTTTTTGAGACAGGGTTTCTCTGTGTAGCTTTGTGTCTTTCCTGAAACTCACTTGGTAGCCCAGGATGGCCTCGAACTCAGAGAACCCAGGCTCTGCCTCCCGAGTGCTGGGATTAAAGGCGTGCACCACCACTGCCCTGCTTAGTTCCCTATCTTCAACTCACAAGACATGCCATAGGCACTTTACAGTGATTGGAAACAAAATGTCCTAAGATTCAGAGGTGCTGGAGAGATGAGCATCAGTGATGGCTGGTTACTTGGTCTGATGTATACACAGGGGAGAAAAGACATTGATACCAAAGAGGCTCATTTGATAATGATGTCTTCAAAATTCCTCATGGGATATGAGCCACAGATGAAGTGTGTTATGAGTTTAAGGGACATAACTGTGTCATGTGCCATATGTACTCAGAGCACTGACCTGTAAGCCCATCTATATCCTATTCACTGTTAACCTTCACATTTTGAAACTTAAACATGACAAAAGCTAAATGGAGTGTGTTTTATGTCACATCTCTTGGAGCTCCCTAAATAAATAAATATAACCGGTAATACTTTCCTTCCAGGGAGTCAAAGAAAGCCCCTTGTATTTGAAGGCAGTCCTGTGAACAGTCATTTCTTAGGGGCATGCAAGGACTCATTTGAATGGTTGAAATGGACAAGGGTTCCATTACAGGGGAATTTGCTCAAGGACAGCTTACATTTTTTTCCTACTGTCCAATGCTTGGGCCAGTTATAAAGACACCTCGAAGAAAAATGAAACAAAGCAATATATATATATATATATATGTAACCCACTGTCCTCCTTCATGTCTACATAGTGCAGCTAAAGCAAGCCAGGCAGAGAAGACTGCCTCCAGGAGCTTTGACAGAATCAAGGGCTAGTGAGTCCTACCAGACTTTCCCCTTTCCTCCCAGATGGTGTGGTCTGCGACTTTCACAATTAATGGACAAACAAGGAAGCCTGCCAGCCAAGCGGTGGACCACACTAAGAAAACAAACAAACAAAAGCAATCAAGCTTCAGACCTGGAGGCCAATGACAGGTATGATTGATCAGGTGACCAGCTGGAAGCTGTCACCACCAGGTTGAGAGAAACAGGCCTAGTATGGTTGTTTCATGGGCCAGAGATTATCACAGCGTGTTAGGTAGGGAACATTTTTCAGCAAACAAAGAAATTGAAAGGATGGTGTTCACTTTGCCTGGCCCACACGTCTAATACCATGCTTACCACATGCTTCACCTCATGTAAGGGATGCCTAAAGCTAAATGTGCTGCATTTCCTCTTAGAAAATCTGTTTGGACAAAATGATCCCATACGTGTATGTAACTTTATTTAAAAAAAAATCTTGAGACAGAATGAACATACTTTCCCTGCTACAATAAATGTAAATTTAAGCATAATATAATTTTATCAGTATGTGATTCACTGAGTGGCATGAAGGTTCAAAAGCATGCAATTTGTTGGTGACGTAATTGTATTGTTATTTAAATGGAGAAAACAGAAGCCTACTAACCTAACCATGCTGTTTTTAGTGACAACTCAAGTAATATTGTGCTTAATTGAGTCTTCAGACTCCTTGGATTATCATGAGGCTTGTAGAGAGCTTTGGAAGAAAAAAAATTACCTAAAAAATACCAATAAATAATTACTCAAATTTTAAGATTTTCACCATTATTAAAAAATAAAGTGTAGATAAAATTTCACATCAAAATTAAGGCAAGATGTACACATACATTTTTCTTGATTTTTTTAACTAATTAATTAATTTCTTTTACATCCCAACCACATCCTCCCCCCATCCTTTTCTCCCAGTCCCTCCTCCCAATGCCCCTCTCCCCCTCTCAATCCATTCCTCCTCTGAATTCTCTTAGAAAGGGGCAGGCCTTTCATAGGCATCTGCAAAGCTGCCATAAGACCAAGCACCTCCCTCTGTATTCCAACTGGGCAAGGCAACCCAGCATGAAGAACAGGTTCTCATTTTAATAGTGGTGAGTGCTAGATAGATGCAACCATTGGCAACAATTGCTAACAAGTAAGTCATAAGCATGCAGAGTATATGTAATTATTTATATTTTGTTCAATATAAAGCAAGTAGCTTCTCCTGAGCAAATTGAAACTCAGCAGGATATTAATTAAAAATGGTTTTAGATGTATTTCATTTGTATGTGAATCAGTGTTTTGTCTGCATGTATGTCTGCATCATGTGCATGCCTGGTGATCACTGAAGCCAGAAAAAGGCATTGGATCCCTGGAACTATAGTTACGGATAGTTGGGAACTACAATGTGGGTGCTGGGAATTGAACCTGGGTCCTCTACAAGAACATCCTCTGAACCATCTCTCCAGCACAAAAAGGAAGACCTTAAAGTGAAGGATAGTGTCTGCACATGTTGTTTCACAACTGTAATTCTAGAACTTGGGTGGTTCAATGTGGACAAATACTGGTACTTTGCCAACCATTTTGGCATGAAACTATAAATGGAAGCCACAGATACAAATCAAAGTTATTTCCATCCATCATCTGGTTTGCCCCAAGGAAAGATGGAGCATATTCAGCCTCTCATTTGCCCTGGAGGATAAGCAGAGTCCAGGTGGGGTCCCTGGAAAATATCCTTTTAAAGTTTTTCAGACAATTCTAATAAGAGCTGAAAACTGTTGATTCATAATTCAAATTACCCTACCAAACATAGCACTAACCTAACAATTTAGAACAATGCTATTTGCTTATAGAAGTTTTTTAATTTTTATTTCGTCGAAGATTATTTGTTTATTTATTTTGGGTATATGAGGATTTTTGTTTTGTTTTTGTCTGCATTTGTGTATGTGTACTGTGTGTACGTATGTATCACATGTGTGCAGTGGCCACAAAGGCCAGAAGAGGGCATCAGATCCCTTGGAATTGTTTAAGGTGGTTATGAACCACCATGTGGGTGCCAGGAATTGAACCTGGATCCTCTGCAAGAGTAGCCAGTGCTCTGAGACACTCAGCCATCTTTTTGGCTAGCCCCAAAAGTTTCTTTTATATTGAAAGATTTCTTTCATGGCTACTTGGTAGTGGTAAGGGTGCAAGGGGTGGGGTATAGTATATATAAAAGAGAAAAATGGTCCTCCCCTACATTGTAAGTTTTAGTGTGGCTTAGTGGGCAGTGCACACCAAGAGAATGAGATGAACTGTGGCAGACTGAACAGGAGGGATATTTGTTAACAAAGAAATCAAGAGCAAATGGACAATGGCTCCAAGTCCTATGTATGTACTAAGTAATTATAGTTTGGAATATGAACACAGCACCTTCAGAAGATGTACACAGCACAACCCAGAAGGCATACGCTCTTAGGGTATAGTTTATAATTCATCAGTGTTTGTCCATGTCCATGAAAATGTTCTTTGTTTATTCATTCAGTTTTTGTGGTGACAGGGATTTAATCCAGGCCCTTGCACATACTAGGCAAATATTCTAATATTGAGCTCTATCCTGCCATATACTTTAAATCCAGAGTCCATTGGCAATATAATCTAGTGACAGTCAAACCCAATAATGTTAAAGTGTAGTAATCATTGCCTTTGTACACACACAGTGAAAAAGAATTTTTTTTAAAACACTCAGATTCTAGTGAAAGGTTCTGCTTCAACAACTAAAAGGATAGCTTTTAAGGAATGGCAATTGAGGGTGACTTCTGGCCTCCACAATTGTATGCACACACACCCGCACACAAGTTCACTTACACACACACAGATATACATACACACAGTCCCATACACACACACACACACACACACACACACACACACACACACACACACATTAAAGCTGAATTATACTAACATGCCTGCAACAATTACAGATCTTTGGCAATGTCCAAAGACATTCCACAAAATTGATTCCATAGATTCTTGACCTCTAGAAGTCAGTGATAGTGGAAATGTAGAAATGATTGTTTAAACCAATGGATGTTCTAACCAGTCCCTCTCTAACATTGCTGGATTCCTTCTGCTCTTCACCCCAGAGAATGATACTTCATTTTTAGCTGTTTAATATATTCTGACAAAAAATTATCGACCCTATTTTTTAAACTTTTAAGTCATAAACAACTAAAAACAATTTAGCTTCTCAAAACTGCAAAAATGTATACTAAAATATAATCCTTGTAGCACCAAGAATAATAACAGTTTTCACACTCTTCTTGCCCTAATGGGCAAGGATTACAGGTTCTTTTGAGATGAAGGAACATTCCTAAAAAGAATCACAGATGTGGCTCTTGTCATCCATAAACCTCTGTTACCTGGAAGTAAGATGAAGGTGACTTGTACATGAATGAACAAAACGCTTGTTTTTAAAGACAAGGCACAGTACAAAATAGTGTCAAAATAGTGTTTTCCAGGGTATATTTATTTTTATTTTTAATGGAAGGAAATTATTGCCAGCTGTGCTGTGTTCTCACTCCTGCCATGACTTTTTAAACGAATCTTACAATAAGATGATTAATCCTGCACTCTTGGAGGCTTTGGGCTGAATGCTGTTGACTAAGCAATTACATTAATCCACTTCTGTTTGTTTTCTTGCATGCCCCATGATGAAGGCAATTTTTGCCCCTCTGGAATAATCTCTCTACAGTAATTAGGCATGTATGGAAGGGTTTTTACACATATTTCTAGGGGTTTTATTTGTTCTTATTAGCCAATTTGAGCTACAAATTATAATCAACCTGTCTTATTCTAACTGATAAAGTTCATGATACCAATTGGATTCATTTCTCAGCTTAGCTAACTCACAACATACTATTGACTTTATGACAATATTAAATCCTTTGTTTATGGAATAAATAAATAAGCAAGTTGGGGATTTAGCTCAGTGGTAGAGCGCTCGCCTAGCAAGCACAAGGTCCTGGGTTTGATCCTCAGCTCAAAAAAATATAAATAAATAAATAAATAAACAATAGGAAATGATCATTACTGGTTTGATTAGTAAAGTAAGCATGAAGCTTTTTTCTTTTTAAAGTATTTTTTGATATTGTAACATAGTTACATTATGTTCTCTTTCTGTTTTTCTCAAACCCTCTTATAAATACTCCTTATTTCTCTCTTTCATGTTGTTTTCCCCTGAATTGTTGTTACATGCATGCATCCTATGTCCCTAAACATAACCTGCTCAGCCTGTATACTGTTACTTGTACTAATACTTTCAAGACTAACCATTTGGCACTTGAAAATCAAGTGGTTTGTTTTTCTCTAGGGAAGACAATTTTTCTAGGTCTCAGAATTCCTCAGTTGCCTATATAATCTGTGTATGGTTTAGGCCTGGTGGTCTTTCCTCCATCTACTTCTGCATGTCTAATATTGTTGTCCTTGGTCAGCTCATGTCTAGGCAGTTATGTTCGTGAGAGTTTTGGGGGTGTAGCTTCTGATATTAGGAGACACAATCTCATAACAAACTTTCTGATCATCTGGCTCTTACAATCATTCTGCCTCTTCTTCTGCAGTGTCCCTGAGCTTTATGTGCAGGATTTCTTCAATTCATTTAGTGAAAAGTGCAAATGAAGGGTTTTAGAGGGCGCAATAGCGCAAACTTTGCAAGGATGGTATCAAACAGCCACTAGACCAGTTGAAGTATACATAGAGCCTCTTGTGAGTTGACACACAAGCACAATACTGACTGTGGACCTGTTAGCCCAAGCGACAAGAGATATCTATCTCTCTACCTATGTAAAGAGTCTTATTTTTGAGACCCACTGATTTAGCCAGGATTATCTGTGAGAACATGGATTTGGAATTGTTCCCTCAGGCCTAGTGGACTTCTTAGTAGGTACATAATTGAAGAAATTGACTGTCCTTCCCCAAGAATTCATCAGTAACAAATAGTTAACCAGGAAGGGAATAGGTCCTATGAGGTCCCAGGAAGTCCTGAGAAGGCCTCCCTGATCATGTTTGCCTAATAATAGAGCCATTCTTGTCAGGCCCATTGTAGGTAGTCACAGCTCCTGTGAGGTCAAGACGATACTGACTGCACCATACCCAGAAGACAGCACTCCACAGCCTCCTCCTTGTCCTCTGACTGTTACATTATTTCTGTCCCCTCTTACATGATGATCCTTAAGGCTCAGAGGGGGTGGTATAAAGTGCCTGTGTGCAACTGCACATTCAACCATCACGTATTCTCAATGACTCAAGCAGCAATGCTTTTCTGCATTCATTGCCATTCATGGCAAAGGAAGGCTTCTCTAATTAAGGTTGAGAGTAGCATTTGTATATGAATAGGGGTAAATATACATATATAGATGAGAACGTGTTACAATGACACTGTAAATGACAGCAGTAAGTTGCCCTTAGGCCATAAGACCTTCTTTTTAAATTTAATTTAATTTTTTATTATATTTGTGTTTTAATTTTACACATCAGCCATGGATTCCCCTGTCCTCCCCGCTCCCGCCATAAGACCTTCTTAGACATGGATTTTTTAAAACTAGGTTTACAGTACAGGCCATTGTCTATTATAAACTCTGCCTCAAAACCAGTCATAACAGGTTGGTTACCCTATAACAGTCACACCACTGGCACATCTTGACTATCAAGTTAGTATTATAGTTCACAAAATTCACAGCAGGAGACTATTGATAGCTTATATCCTCTAGGAGATATGGAACCCATATGTACACCTATACAGTGGCAGTCTGCACTCCTATGACAGTTCCATCATTTCAGAGAGCTTACTTGAAAGATGTCAGAAGCCCATGTTTCTTTTAAAAATACTATTTTAAGGAATTTTATACATTGTATTTAATCATTTTTACTCCCTTCTCAACTCTTCCCAGACCCACCTCATATCTCATACCCATCCAACTATATGTCATTAAAAAATGATCCTATCCAGTTAGTGCTTGCTATATACTCTTTGGTGTGTGGAAATCTATTGGAGAATGTTTTAATTACCAGAAGACACACCATAAAAAGAAATCTAAATCTCCTTCTCCTGGCATCTATTAACTTCCAATAATTTCTGAAGTAGGAGTGGGACTTTGTGCCCACCTTACCTCTCTATGAGCTGACCACATTTTGATTATCTTAATTAAGGGATCTGGATTGTTTGCCAAATTGACCAAAAATTCACAGGATTAAAGTTTCTGGTATTTCCTAATAAAGAAAGATTTCTGACCAGGTGTGGTGGCCGGGTGTGGTATGGGATAGACCATTCACCTTCCAGGACCCTACAATGAAATTGCTTTACCCTGTTTCGTGAGTTGTTCTCCTCCAAAACAGTTTCTAAATAAATAGTTACTTTATCAATATCTGTGGATTATTCAGCAATGTCAACATGCCATTAATAATAGCTATACATTTAATTGTTTATGCAGTGATCAAGTTTGAATGTCAAATGTCCCCTGCACCTCTCACAAACAGGTAATGTGTTGTAACCTTACTCCTCAGCTACTGGCATTATTCTGAAGTGATTGCGTCTGGGGTGGGGAAGAGAAACTAATTGTGTCAATGTATTGACCCACCAATGATGATTAATCTCATTAAACTATTAGAAAATGAGACTTAGTTTGAAGACATAGTTCATGGGGTATGCCCTGAAACATATTCCTAGACAAAGAACTACAGGTGACTCATGACTGCTGGTAGAAGGAGAATTAACCTCTCCTAGGGATAAGCCCTCTTATTGATTGTCCAATGCAAAGGGGTCAGCCTTAAAATCATGCACACATAAACAACAAAAATGGATACAGTAAGTGGTGTTTATATTCATTTGTGCCTACACATGTATGTAAAAGCAATCATGTAAAATAAGCTATCAACCAAAGATACCAGGAGGGACTTGAGAAGAGATCGAGGGAAAGTGGCTGGGAAGATACAAATGGAGGAAATGGGGGAGGTGAAGTGATGCACTTCTATTTCAAATAAAAATATAATTTAAAAAATTTGAGTCAATGGACTAAACACATCCTGAAGCGAGAGCTCAGTCTTTCTGGTAATATACAGGATAATAGGTATCTATGAAATGTCAGAAAACAGATATCTCAAAACACCAGTTAATACTGGCTAGAGTTTGAGAAATTCTGAAAAGTCTGTGAGTGCATGCACTTGTGTGTGTGTGTGTGTGTGTGTGTGTGTGTGTGTGTGTGTGTGTATGTGTGTAAGTCAGAAGACAACTCTTGTGGAGTCAGTTCTT
The DNA here is from genome assembly GCF_903995425.1 of Onychomys torridus. Taxonomy (NCBI): domain Eukaryota; kingdom Metazoa; phylum Chordata; class Mammalia; order Rodentia; family Cricetidae; genus Onychomys; species Onychomys torridus. Next base: position 99,602,601 of record NC_050450.1, on the reverse strand, counting down.
TCCTTCTAATGTATGGGTCCCAGGTGTCAAATTTAGATATTCACCCTTGGCAGCAAGTGCCTTTATCTGGTGTGCCATCTTGCTGGCCCTGCATTAACACTTTTGGTATATTTCCATAAAGAAAAAATTTCTACCTGGAAAAAAGTAAAGTGAACCAGTAATTGCTCAGTTTTTTATTCTGTAAATAAATTTCCTTGTTTCTGAGTTCAAAAATCTCATTAAGATGACTGTTAATCTACTGGGAGTCTGAATGTATCCTGTGATACATTTAATTTAAATCAGTCATATAGTATAAATGGGAGAAATGATTGTAATCTTTGAGCCTAAGTGGGCAAGGGAAGATCAAGGGACTCTGGAAGAGGCAAGGCGCATATGACCTGACTGTAGATGAATAAAGCTTTGGTGAAGCCTTGGACAGGAAGAGATGGAGGAGAGGGACCAAAGAGAATAAAGCATTAGGACCTCCTTTCCTCTGTGTGTGTGTGTGTGTGTGTGTGTGTGTGTGTGTGTGTGTGTATCCCATGATCTCTTACAAAGACTGAATCCAGAGACTTAAGACTTGAGAGGGTGTCCCATTCTGCCAAAGACAGCTTGCTAGTAGAGAAAGAATACATAAGGAAAGAAATAGAAGGATTGAGGACAAAGAGAAGACAGAGCCAACTAGTCTCCAATACTCAGTGTGATAACACTGGATGATTTTTAGCTACTAAATTAAATACACTAAACAGAACCATTATTTAACACCTGCTTGGCTCTGTTCAATTAAAAAAAAAAGTAATAGAAAGCGTCAAGTGACTTACTTCATTTTTTTTTTTTGAGTTAATATTTATAGTGGTTACTTGGAGTAACTATTATACATGGAGTAATGAGTGTTCCATTCAGTTAATATGAGTGTTGAGATCTGCTTAGCTAGCTACTAATTTTGGTTCTTGTCCACATCTTTATGGCTGTGCTTTGAAGACTTCTAGGTTGGTGGGTGTTTTGTTTTGTTTTCACCCTCTCAGAAAGCAATCCTGTCAATTGATCACCTGCTTGTCCATTTCTGTTTTATCATAAAATATATTTTCGACTCAGAAGTTGACAATATACCGTTTACCTCTGTAATGACTATTTTATTCTCTTCGCTGCCAGTCACATGCTGGCGTTTGTCTGCATTCCTTCAAAGGGATGGCGAGCTCCTGGGAGAATTCAGAGGAGAATATTGTTGCCTTCTTGACGCAATTAAAAGGGCTGGCTGGATCGCTACAGTAATTTTAGAATCTGTGAAAGCCCCTCTGGCCCTCAGAAGGTGTTGAAGGCATAGGAAGGGAGCAGTGGACTTGAAAGGTCTCTTCCCATCTGGCGATTCCCCCAATGACCAAGCTGAAAGCAGGCTGAGGAGCCAGAAGCCCAAGTGATATTATGAGGGCAGCTTCCCACTCATGTTCAGGAAGCTATCACGACAGAGGGCTCCCAGCAGTGGCCCCAGCGCCAGGAGACTCCACAAACACGTGGCTTCCTCTGTTGTTTCCTCACAGTCCCATGCCCCTCTCCGTGTGTGTGTGTGTGTGTGTGTGTGTGTGTGTGTGTGTGTGTGTGTGTGTGTGTGTAAGGAAATAATTAATAATGAAGATGTAAAAGGAAGAAATTGACTTACCTTTTCAAAATCTTTTAAAAAATCTTTTCCAATGAAATCCCCTGAAACGTTTCTCTTTCCTTCATAAGAAGGAATGAAGAAAAGAGAGAGTGAGAGAGAGAGAGACAGAGGGAGACAGGGTGGGGAGAGAGGGGAAGAGAGAGAGAAAGGGAGAGGGGGAGATGAGCTTAGCTAGCTTAATACATTGATATGAGCCTTTATTATCATTACATCTGCTTATGAGGTACTAGGTCAATTTAAACTAAATAGTATATCCCATGAAAACCCTTAGCTATACTTTTTAAGAAAACCTTAATCCCATATTTTCAATGTTTCACCTGTGATATTTTACTCATTAACAGCTATTTGTGAAATGTTTGGGGTGTCTTTGAGAATGATAGTGTCATTTTTGGCACTTAGAGATACATTTTTCACATTTGGTTGAAAAACATGAGGGTTTCATATTTCCTATATTTATTTTTGTCTGATCTCTGCTCTCAACAGAAAAATGTAAGGATTCTGTCACAGAGGGAGGTTTTGTATGTTCTCTTTGTTTTATAAAATATATCCTTTATCACCATAATGTGTATATATATATATGTATATATATATATATATATATATGTATATTATTTGCAATGTTTTATAACAAAGTTTAAAATAAAAATTTAAATATTCTTCCTTAGCATTATATATGTAAATATAATATATTTTACATGTGCATGTATGACATAATATAGATGAATATATATGATTTCAAGGGTGCAGGGCATGAGAGCCTGCCCACATGCCAGTAGATGGTCTTATACCCATGCACAGATAGACAGCACTAAGTGAACTCAGTGGGTCTAAAAACACAGAGCATGTGAAGGGGGAAAATGGGGGAGAAATGGGGAGGGGGAGAATTGGGGGGATGGTATTGGAGGGTAGCTTTGATCAAAACACATTATATACATACATGAAACTTGCAAAAGAAATTAATAATATTCAAAAGAAATTGAAGCAGAATTATCATAGGAGGGAAGCAAATTTAGAAAAACACACTGAAAACAATTTGTTTTCAATTTTCTTTAGTTTGTCTTTGTTTTATGGTGAGAATTCTGTATTTCTCACTACACTCTGTTCCACAATTACTCTATGTACTTGGCCATCCCACCTTCCCTCACACTGACTAATGTTCACTTTTTCCCTTTCTTCCTTTTTAAAATTTTTGTAGCAATTAGATTACAAAGTATCTGAATATAAACCTTACTTTGGTGAGGTTTATGCTGGATATATTCAGTACTGGCGTACTGAATGTGCTTAGTGTTTTTTTCCTTTTTTTTTTACCCATCTTGCTTCTGCTATATTTTGTGGTGATGGCCCTTAATCTTATGATAGCAAAAACTTTCCTTGTCTCTGGTCTGGTTCTATCTCCTTAAATTCTGAAGGGTTTAAGTATTTATTTACTTATTCATCTGTTTATTTATTTATTTATCTATATCTTTTTTTTTTTCTTAATAAGAACAGAGGAAATACAAACAGCATGAAAATGTGTAAAAACAATACTAGAGGCTAGAAAGATCAGTTGGTTAAGAGTGCTTACTACTCCTGTAGTGGATCCGGCTTTGATTCCCAGCACACACATTGAACTCACAACTGTCTGGACCTCAAGTTACAGATACAATGACCTCTTTTGACTTCTACAGATAGTATACACATATAGTGTACTCACATGCCAGTGAACACATTAAAAAAACACAACCACACTATCAGTAGCATTACTATTCAGATGATGAAGCATGTCTGAAAGTAATTTTGAACTATTAGCGAGATGAAATTTTGTGTATCCCAAGTTGACCTCAAACAAAAGATCTTCCTATTTCCAATTCCTCTAGAATCTCAGATCATATACGTGTCTCCTACAACACCTGGATGTAGGTGTCATTTTTTAACTTCTTCATTTTGGGGATTCACTGAGATTTTCCTACCTATATTTTTACAAGCATGCAACAGTCATATTGAGGGTGGCACCAAAATGATGCAAAGCCTGGAGTTTGGTTCAACTGCTGCTGGAGTGAAGTACTGCTTCCAGGGAGAAGGTGTCAGTATAGGAAACACAGACTGTGAACAGGAAGTTCCTATGAAGAAGCAACACCCCTTTCAGTCTTCATATCCAGATTACCTGTATTGGTGGGGTTCAAGAGAGAGCCACCTGCAAAGTACTAAGGAAGATGGCAGCATCCTAGTCTCACATTACAAAACACTGGAGAAGAAATGCAGCTTTGCTGGTGAAAGATGCTGGCTTCATAAAGAGCACACTGTACTGACCACATAGCTGTTTATAGCTTATGTATGAGTGTTCAACTTTGACAGATTTTATAGATCCATATGAAGATATTAAACTTAATGTACCTTGAGAAGATAAATACAATCACAAAAATAAAAAAAAGAGTAATGGCTGTATTTGATAATATTTGTCTACCAATATGAAATGTTTAAATTTAGTGGGCCATGCTTGGAAACTAAATTTAGTTTGAGTGAAATTGTAATAGTAATTTAACTTTGTTTTAATTACATATTTCCCAGATGTGTAGCCATGCATTAACAGGAGGAATCTGATTTTGATTGGGGTATCTACTTGCGGATGACTAGCCATGTTGGTCTTATGGTGTCATGCATATGCTGGCAATGATACATGTCATAAGAATACAGACCAAGGACCTAAGGTAAAGTATGTACATCTTCACAGGAAGGCTTGCCTATGCATGAACTTATGCCTGACAGAATTTCATGGGCTTCTCCATCCTGTAACATCACTGGTATATGATTTCTAAATTATAGTTATTTATTTAAGGTATCTTCCTTTACACATTTGATCTCTTCTTTTACAAAGCTCCCAGTCTCATGCAATTCCCTGAAGCCCTAGAGGTAGTTGCACATGTACCAGAATGAGACATGGACATTACTTAGTAAAAGCATTGTTGAGTGTGTCAGAGCTTGGCATTAGTCCTCTAGATCTGACCCTGTGCCACTTGTCCCATTGCTACATGATAAAAGTCCATCTCTGACTTCTCTTCTACCAACAGAGGTTTGTTTTTCTGGCTGAACCCAGACTTGAGACATCTCTATTGCTTTATTGGGTCAATGAAATTTTTGTGGAACAAAGGGAAGGGCATTCCATTTCTGTTTTAGTTGAAATGGGCCATGTCTTCCATAGGTGTGAGCCACTGCCCTCATTTTCCTTCCTTTACACATACTCAGAACCAATTTTAACAGCTTGCACATACATCAGTGGCATATCTGGGACTTGGAAGAATATCCAATCTACAGGTGTTGGTTAACCTTTCAACTATGCTTAAGAATCACTTACCTCTGCTGTTAAAATCTTTAAGAATTAATAAGAAAAATTAAGAAAAAGAAAAAGACATTTGAAAATTTCATTGAAATTATAGCAAGTGAAGACACGATTTCCATGCTTTCTGTAGGTTGTACAGTATATGGGTATATACTGTCTTAATATTTTGCTGCAAAATTAAGCTGTATTCTTTTATCTTATTTTCATCTATTTACTTAATTGGTATGTGTGTGTGTGTGTGTGTGTGTGTGTGTGTGTGTGTGTGTGTGTGTTGGGGGGACATACACATGCCAAAGCACCATGTGGAAGTCAGAGGACAACTTTGTAATATTAATTCTATCTTTCTACCATCTGGGTTCCAGAGATCAAACTCAAGTCTTCAGGCTTAGATGCAAACATTTTTACCTGCTGAACAACCTCTCCAGCCCAGAGCCATGAACTTTTAGACTGTGGCATTTAAGAACCACACTGTGAATAAAATAAATGGATTTTCTGGCTGCATTAATATAACAGAAGATATGGCAAGCCATGGAAGAGTGAGGGAAATGGGAAGCTGGGCGTCGGTTCCCTCCATGCTGTTTTTTAGGTACCACATTGACTTGCTTCTATTACACTGCTGGTAGCTGTGACCGTTCTCTTTACACCTTGCCTTCTCTGTGCTCTATTAAGGACTCTTAAGAGTAAATAGCCACAGTACCCTACTCAGTACTCAAGGTTATGGGGATACAGTTAGACTTTGACCCCTTCATTTTTCATTCAGCATTCAGAAATCACACATATGCTTAAAACTGTTCTGATGGTCACCCTTAAGTTAGAATCTTGTACACAGCACAAATGATGTCTGCAGTGTGATGTCAACACCTTGGCCTCTCTCTCCTCACCTGTCATTTGTTGTCAGTCTTTCATGATTCCATTCTGACTTTAGAACACATATTACAGTAATTAATTCTCAATTCAACTTCTGTCTTCCTATTTTTCCCAATGATTTTTTTATTTTTATTCCTGTATTCCTTGGACATTATGAAGCTTAGGAGTCATCATCTCTAAAGGATGTCTCTGATTGTCTTAAGCTAACCACACACTCTTATTTTTAACATATCATCTCATTTTCTTTATCTCCTAAGAATTGGTAGCTTGAGCCCATGTCCCTTCTTTACCCTCTCTTCCTCCAGCTTCCTGAAGTTCCAAATAAAGTAACAATTTTCTAATTGTTTAGAAGAAATTAACTTGTCAATATTTGAATTGTTCGTAAAGATCTATATATTCTCTCAAAAGGGGAATGTAGGATACTCACAAAGGGAATAAACCTAAGCATTAATAGTGTGAGATTACCCTGTGAAAATGAAAGCAGATAGAATTACTTCTTAAGTACATATATACAGCTTCCTATGGCATATGTACGTGTCTGCATATCTCTTAGAGCTAATATCAAGTTCATTCTTAAGCAAATCTGTTTAGCTTTTGCAGCAGGCCTCCACAATAATAAAATTGTCAAGTCATTTTTCTTTAATAATTACTGACACCAGCTATAAATCCCTAAACTGGTCAATAACCTATAACCCAGCACCTTTCAAAATGGAATGTGGGAAATTTATGTCCCCTTGGAGAATGGCTTGTATATAAAGTCCCAAACAGCAGTGCCTCACGACCAAGACCACCTTTCTTGAGCAATAACACAAACACAATAGCATGGGGCTCTCCCTTTCTGTCCCCCTCCCCCACCATCTGTAATGTCTGAGACAGCTTTTTTTTTTTTTTTTTTTTGGAAGGTTTGAATCACGCCCAACTTAACATATTGGGTGCTACCTTAGCACACACAGCACTAAACCACCCCACAGCTCATTAACCTTTAGACTATAAAATAAGGGAGGGGAAACCTTGCAAAAACATCAGTTTAACTTTCCATTTCAATAACAGGGTTTGGGGTTAACAAAGAAGAAAAGAAAAAAAACCCTCAGGCTGTGTGGTCATTATTATTAGAAATCATTCATAATTATTTTAAGTCATAAAGTAAAACATAGAAATAAAGTTTGATTTGAGTTGTGTCCTTTATTCTGGATTCGTTATGTTGTGTTTTTCAAAGGCAGAAAAACAATAAAGATGATAGCATGAAATTAATTTTTTATAGTAAATACACCAAAGCTTACAAAGAACACAATATATATATATATATCAATATCCTCCTAGCATTTTACAAATGTCCATTAAGCAGTCAGTATGTGTGGGGCTTGATCTAAGATTAGTCCAAATGCAGCAGGGGATTAAAAAGAAGTGATAGAAGCCTGTAACTTTGGGCTTCATCTGGCTCAGTCTCCATTGTACAAGGGTTTTGGTCCCCCTCCTTTGAAACAAAGATTAGTTTCACAATGACCAAAATCTTAGAGTTTGTGATGCCCATTCTCGATTATTTGACATACAATGTCTCTTAAAGAGAATATAAGTTTTATACATTACAAGTTATTGTGTTCACATTGCCCTAGAATTATGACAAGCATCTAAACTTTCCTTTTCTCTATTGTCATGGAGAGCTTTCCCACTCTGAAGAAGGCAGACAGAATAAATTGTCTGCAGAATAAGTAAATAAAATGAACATACGTCTGCAAATAGAGTGATTTAGGTCTGTGACAATGGGCTTCCTAGAGGCTCATCTTTACCTCACTTCTCGGGTACTTAGAAAAATAAAACACTATTAGAAAGCCCTGGCTTGTCACACTGACTTAAGTTATATACATATATAACTACATCAGCTGCATATATACAAAAATACATACAGACATGTACAAAGGTATGAACATACACATATATGTGTTCGTGGATGGATGGAAAGGTTAAAAAAAAAAAAAAAGCCCTGTGCTAGTTGCTAAGGTTAAGTAGATAAATGTGGTAAGTAATTTTCAATTGATTTGGAGTCAAAGTAGCAATGAGTAGGGATCTGATTCTTTGTGCAACAGTTCAAAGCCTAAATGATGGTTAGTTAAGGAAAGCCTTGCAAGATAACATGTGTTTGATTGAATCCTTTTAGCAGAGTCAATTGATCTTTTTCTCTCCCTTTGCGCTAATCTTGTGGCAGACTCAGAAAATTTGTCACCAATGCAGCTTGCAATAAAAAGCGTCTGTACTTGTTTGGTAAAGGTGCTATGGATTCTAGTGTTGGGAAATAAAATATAGTGAGAAAGGGAGATAATTTCAATTACAGAAAATTATACGTACTTTTAAGTGAGCAACTGAAGTGCCAGAAGAATACCATGAAGACACAATTTTAGCAAAGCATAGAGAAGAGATAAAGATGGGAAACAAGTGAGTTCCAAATAAATAGTGCAGTATTGCTGATGTGTGAGCACCTGGTATAGAACCAAGGGATTTCCTGGATTCTTTTTTTTTTTTTTTTTAAATCAGATCAAGATTGCTTTTTTCATTTTACATACCAATCACAAATCCTCCTTTCTTTCCTCCTCCCTAAATCTAGCACCCCCCACAACCCACCCACCCCCTTTCCCTCCTCTATCAAAGTAAGGCTTCCCATGGTGAGTCAGCAGAGCCTGGTACATTAAGTTGAGGCAGGTCCAAACCTCTCCCCCTGTATCAAGGCTGTACAAAGTGTCCCACCATAGGTAGTGGGCTCCAAAAAGTCAGCTCATGAACCAAGGATGGATCCTGATCCTACTGCCAGGAGCCCCTTAAGCAGATCAATCTACACAACTGTCTCGCTTATGGAGCGAGCCTAGTCCAGTCCCATGGAGGCTCCACAGCTGTTGGTCTAAAGTTCACAAGTTCAGACAACCAAACTAAACTAGTGGGATTGCCTGGATTTTTGAGCATCATTCAGACACAAAGGTGAGAGACTCAGACTGAGGGTCTGAAACCCCTTGGTCCAGCTCCACCCTGTGGAAGTACCCTGGGAAGTCCACTATATGGTTAAGAGGACAGTCAATTAAAGCAGGAGATGAGAAGAGCTGGGACTTAAAAAAACCAAAAAAAACCAAAAAACAAACAAACAAAAAAAAACAAAAACAAAAAAAACCTGTGGTGCATTCCTGACTCCAATATCATCCCTTGCTCTCCTGTCCTGCCTCAGAAAAAGCTTGCCAAATGCTATAAAAAATGGCAATAGTAATAATTATTGGTCACAAGACAACTGCAGAAATAATGAGAATGCCAGATCCTATTTTACTACTAATCCATGCTACCATTGTTTAGTTTTATGTAGCAAATATTAATATTTTACAGAAAAATTTAAATATACTTAATGAAGAAATGCAAAAATAAAACTGTTGATAATGCTTCAAAACAATTAGAAATATTGATGGTACATTTGGCCCCTGGGTATCTGGTCATGTAAAAGATGGTTGAAAACTTCAATAGCAAAAAAACGAGAAAAAAAAAAGAAAAAGAAAAGCAGAAAAATAACACACTTTGCACAAAACATTTCAGCCTTTCAACATATATTATTTTCGTGATTGAGAAACAAAGAAAACTTCTTTTTAAAAGTAATAATGAAATAGATGAATTGTGAGAGTCTTCAGTCTAGTATCAACAGATACACATGATGTAATCTTTGAAACAGTAGGATTCTTATAAGAACATGTATTTTTTTTCTAAATTTCTTGCTAAAAATGAGGTAACACAGAATTCCAGGTGTTTTTTTTTTTTTAAGTGTAACTAATAATGTAGATGTAACCGTCTTGTTAAATAAGAAACACAGAGCCAGTTGCAGAGTGAAAAGCCAAGAGGTCAGAACAATAGCTGAGAGCTGAAAACCTTACCCTTCACTGCTGCTCTGTCTTTCCTCTCTGCAAGAGACCTACTTCTGTGTGTTTTTTCTTTCTTATAGACTTTCTGTTCTGCTTTCTCATTGGTTGTAAACCCAGCCACATGATCTCCTCATCACTGCCTGTCTGTACAGACCTCCAGGTCTTCTATGGTTGGTATTGAGATTAAAGGTGTGTGTCGCCTTGCTGGCTGTATCCTTGAACACACAGAGATCCGCCTAGCTCTGCCTCCCAAGTACTGGGATTAAAGGCATGCACCACCACCACCCAGCTTCTGCTATGGCTTGCTCTGACCCCAAGGCAACTTTATTAACATATAAATAAAATCACATTTCAATACAAATAAAATATGACTATATAATAAATATTTGTATATAACTTAAAAGCTAAATGTACATAAACATGATTCTTTTCCAAATCTTTATCAACAGGTAGCAAACTTGTAGATTGCCTTGAAACAAATATGTACCAAAAAGTGACAAAAATGAATTAATATAATGTAAATTAATATAAAATAGAGTTAAAATGTTTGGAAAGTGTGAAAACTTGGAAAGAGAACAAATAAGTTAGAAATAAATAATTATGTATATTTATATATGTATATAAAACAAATTTTCTTTTTTATCTAAACTTGTCCATGGCTGTAGTGACAATGTGACATTTTATGTTCATTAAAATGTGGAATTTTCAATATAAATTTCAACAAGGCAAAACTTTACTTACATATTTATGTGGTCAATTCCTATATTATTTGATTTGTGTAAGCTGGTATAGAGTCTTGGGAAAATAATTTGCCACTACAGGGGAGAGATAAACCTTTCTGATTTAGTGACAGTTGTAGGAATGTGTCGTGAGGAAATAACCATAAAATTAAAAGAAGATACAGTTGAGGCACTGCCTAAAACATTACTTGTGAATAAAAGACAATCAAACTCATTTGCACATGTATGAAGATATAAAAGAAAGACAACAATTAAATGACAGTGCCATGATTTTACTTAATGGAACTTTATGTGAGCAACAACAATAATAATTAAAACCTTGGTGACATAGAAATGCACATATAACTTAAGTCAAAAAGTAGAATAAGTTACCTACATACATTTACACACAATTTCTGAATGTGTGAATCTGTATGTTTTCTTGATGACATGCACAACAATGCACACACAGTGAAGCAACATTGTTCTGGACATAATCTTACATTCATAGTGGGTAAAGGTGTGCATAGTCCCAAAATATAATAATTAGTTTTGGGTTGATTATTCAATTTCTACTTCCTTTCATCATATATATGTATGTGATTATTCATTTGTAATAGTTTTTAATAACTATTAAGAATCTGTTGAAATTCCTAATCTCATGCACCCTAGTTCTTTCTAGAGACTTCAGAGCTTCAAGATAAGAGGGGTGGCCAGCTATTGGATTTTTAATTCCATAATTTTGTAATTCAAAAGTAGCACTTAAAGACAGAAGCCATTTATTCACATGCAGATACATGATCGGAAGAGGAGCATTGTGAAATAATCCCCCAAGACTTACATACATAGAAATGTCATTTCTTCCCCAAAACTCATGCCACAGTGATCCACAATTGCAAATACTGCTGGGAAAGGGAGTTGAAAGGATCGAAGCCTTAACTGTCTGAGACTATGGAATAGAAAGAAATTGGACATTGAGGTTTGACCAAAAGCTTCTGAAGTCTGTCTTATCACAGAGACTGCCAAGCTCATTTGTGATGTATAGAGTAGTTTAACACTTTAACCCCCTCCTCAGTCTGTGAAGTGCCTTGTCAGATAAAGCTGGACAGGACAGTAAAGTTCTGTGCAGCTGGAGAAACTTGATACTGGATGCCATCACTAAGCCTCAAAATGCTGACATACCTGGGTGGCTGGCATATTCTTTCATGCATTTCTTACAGGAGGCATTTTCTGTTCTTTAAACACAGGTTGAGTTGAGAAAACACAATTCCAACATGAACTTATTTTATAGAGTGACATAACATAACTTTCTAATTTTTGTTGGCAAAAGGACTATTTTAGTTCTACGTTTTCAGAATGATTCCATAGCTCACTTACTGGAACTGATTTCATATTTTGCCTTTTCTGTCATCTCCTTCACCTCCACAAGGAAGCTAGTGGGAGAGACATTTACCTGTATGCTGTCGCCTTTATTGTGTAGAATCCAACTAAGAGTTTCAATTATACACTGACATCAACAATATTCCTCTGATTTATAGAGAACAGAAACGGCAGTACATTTGGGCTGATTATCTGTTTAAGATGCGACCATTTCTACCAGCAAAATTTGTTTCCTCATAGAAATGTTTGATTCTAGCTTTAAGCAGGAAATATATTTAAAGAGACCCCCAAATCTTGACACAGAAGAAACTGAGGAAGTTATCAAGAAGGACTAATCCTTTGTTAGAAGGACTCAGAAGCAAAACTGAAGGGTCTTTCACTACCAGATGTTGGAGCACTATGAGTTTGGGTAAGAAAATGAGTATTTTAATAACAATAATTCTAGTATTTTAAACCTTTGAAATAATGATAATAAATCATATAAGTCATATTTTGAGAAAAATGATGCATTCTTAGTTTTTACATTTGTTGGTGTATTTAGTGAATTTGCACTTCTGCTATGGTGTGTATGTGAATGACAGAGGAAAACTCCATCCTTCAATTCTCTCTTCCCACCACATGAATTCTGAGGCTTTAAGTCAGATAACCAGATTTTAAAGCCTTTACCTCCTGAGCCATCACACAGACCCCTGAGGCATTCTTTTGGAAATCAGTAAGCAAAGTATCAAATATTTATGTGGTGATATTGTGTTCCCAAAAATATTGTGCAGTCTAATAAACTTATCTAGGGTCGGAGAACAGAACAGCAGCAATATTAAACATAGAGGTTAGGCAGTGGTAACACATGCCTGGGAGGCAGACATCCATCCGGATTTCTGTGAGTTTAAAGCCACACTGGAAACAGCCAGGCACGGTGACTTATGCCTTTAATCCCAGGAAGTGATAGCAGAAAGCTGCTGTGGATATCGCTCTGTGTAAATAAAGTTCTGATTGGCCAGTGGCCAGGCAGGAAGTATAGGCAGGATAAGAGAGAAGAGAATTCTGGGAAGTAGAAGACTGGGGAGAGACACCGCCTACCACCGCCATGAGAAGCAACATGTAAAGACACTGGTAAGCCACAAGCCATGTGGCAAAGTATAGACTAACAAAAATGGGTTAATTTAAGATAGAAAAGGTAGATAACAAGCAGCCTGCCACGGCCATACAGTTTGTAAGCAATATAAGTTTCTGTGTGCTTTCTTGGTTGGGTCTGAGAGACTGTGGGACTGGCGGGTGAGAGAGATTTGTCCTGACTGGGCCAGGCAGGAAAACTCTAACTACAGAAAGCAGAAAGGTAATATAAGGCATGAGGACCAGGAACTAGAGCCTGGTTAAGCTTTTAGGTTTTTGAGCAGCAGTTCAACTGAGATCCATTTGGATGAGGACTCAGAGACTTGCAGTCTGAGGAAACAGGATCAGTGAGGAAATGGCAAGGTGAGGTAGCTGTGACTTGTTCTGCTTCTCTGATCTTTCAGCGTTCACCGCAATACCTGGCTCCAGGTTTATTTTTACTAATAAGACCCTTTAGGATTCATGCTACATATTTATCTGACATTTACATATCAACTGTAATTATGGTGACTAAATAGTATATGAATTTTAACAGTGAATAAGTTCAGCTAGCTAAAAACAGACAATAGAAGATTCAATTAGTTACTTGCAATACCTTAAAGAAACTTTCAGGCACAATAACAGAACCAATGCTGATTTTCTTGGACTCAAGGAATCAAGCACAGGATTAAGGGATAAAACTATTGATGAGGAGTTTGAACTAGGTTTGTAAAATAGCCCAGATGAATCTATTTACATGTATGGAAGAGGCATGAACATGAGTAGGAAAAGTGAATAGTAATGTAATAGAGGACCATAAGATCACTGTACAAAATTATATACCTCCTATGTGTAAAACTTCTAATATACCTCATCATATAATCCCAATATTACCAAAGTCTTCCTAGGAAATACTCATTATTTTTATCATGCATTCAAAATACAAAGGATGTAAGTATATATGGTCATTCATTAGAAATTACTAAGATTGGTGTTTAAATATAAAACAGAAAAAATGACTGTACTTCACTACCTACAATGGCTTGTCTTGACAGATCACACTTGTTGAGAACCTGAGAGTTAGGTTAAGATTGATGTGCACAGCCAGAACTTCAGAGAAGGGATTGCAGTTGGGCAGGCTTTGAATACTTATTAGAAAGGCAGGTTTAAAGCTAAGACCCAAACTTGAAATGTGTTAAAGGCCAATGTTGGAAATGAACTGGGTACTCAGTTTACCATGATGAATCTTACCACAAATACGCTCCAGGACCATTAACCAGAAGTTTATAAGTGCTATTCTCATTAAAGGAATGTGGATATATTTTTTAATGCATAAGGACACAGCCTAGGTTTCCTCATTAGTCTTTATTAAAATAATTCTTGAGTAAACTATTAATGTGAATGATTTTTAATGCAGATAGGTAGCTTTTAACTTCTTTTTTGTTGTTGTTGTTTTGTTTTTGTTCTGTTTTTTGGTTTTTGGTTTTTGTTTGTTTGTTTTTTTGAGACAGGGTTTCTCTGTGTAGTTTTGGTGCCTGTCCTGGATCTCACTCTGTAGGGCAGGCTGGCCTTGAACTCACAGAGACATTGTGCGTGCTGAGAGTAAAGGCATGTGCCACCACCACCCAGCACCTTTTAACTTCTAATAAACTTTGGAAAAGGTCACATATAAAGCAATATTTAATGTTTTATCTGAATTAAAATTGCTATCCACATATAAAAACCTTTAAGGAATTTCTCATTTGATGAAAGCCTACTTTTTTATTTAGAGAATAAGAAATGAAAGCAAAGGTGTGGAACTGACTTAATAATATCAAAATACAAGTTAGGAAGCCAATAAAAAGCATTCCTGAATCTCCTGTTTCTCACATCCAAAGTTCTGTAGATAGCAGAACATACTGTGTATAAGAACACTTTAAAATGTAAGAATGGAGTCTGTGTTGTAAATAGTGATGATACTTTCCATTAAAACATCCATCCAGAGTACTCCTTAGGCATTTGGTTTAAGGGGTGTTTTATTGTTATTTAATTTTACCTGTCATTATATTTATCTAATATATAGAAAATTCATAAGGCAGCTGTTGAAAACATCAGAACTAACATTACTCCCCAAACTGCGTTTTGGAACATGAACTTGAGGATGTGATATGTAATCCACCTATCAGCCGACTAGTCATTTAGATAACTAATCATATAGATATAGAAAAATCATAATAAATGGTACAGATTAAAAAATAATTCTTTACAGAAATAATCAAGAAGATTTTTTCCATAACAATTTTTTTTATAAAGAAGATTAAAAAAAAAAAACATCAAAAACTGGGCATAATGACACATGCCTACACTCATTGTAATTGGGAGTCAGAAACAGGAAAATTACTCCAAATTCAAGGCCAGCTTATGAGTTTCAAATAAACCAGGGCTACCTAAGATAACTCTATCTAAAACTGAAAAAAAAATTAAAAAGGAATAAATAAATGAGAATAGAAACAACAAACAAGATAACAGAAAATCTCAAACTTAGATCAGAAAAACAATAACATAGACAGGGCTGTGTCCCAGTACTAGAAGGTTTACTGTGCACAACCGGGTTCCAAACAAACAGAGAAACAAACAAACAAGGAACAGAGAAACAAAAAAGCCTAGGGCAATCAAGAGAGCTCAGCAAGCAGAAGTACCTACCCAGCAAGTCTGAGGACATCTCACCTAGGAAAGAGAGAACCCACTCTTTAATGTTGTCTGTACTTCAACACACACCACATCAATTCTCTCTCTCTCTCTCTCTCTCTCTCCCTCTCTCTCTCTCTTTCACACACACACACACACACACACACACACACACACACACACACAAACACACACACATACAAACACACATAAAAATTTAAAATTCAACAAAAAAATCCCTTTAACTAAATGCCCAGTGTAATCCTTTATATGTTTTAATACAAATTATCATCATTATTTACTATACAGAGTCCATGTTTATTTTTTCCTAAAAGCAAAAGAAGAAATTTTATATTGTTTCCTTTTCTTGAAATATACTGCACATAGTTCTCTGAAAGGGTTAAATCATTTCCTCCTCTTTGGCGCTTTTCTTTTTGTGAGTGAGGTTCCGCACTAACCATAGCTCTGTCCAAAAGGAAATTAAAATGAAATACATCAGGCATACTGGGACTTCACACTTCAGAGACTTACAAAGCAATATGGCCTGGTTAAGTTGACTGTCACTTTAACTGCCCACAGCTACTCTTCAAGAAGGGGGCTTATGGTTTTACTGTTCTTAATGGGACCATATTCCCTTTCCAATGGCTTAATTTAGGTTGCACTGAAATTCCTATTAAAATAAGGGCCATTAATATTTCATTAAAAAAATACCCATGATGTCAGAAGCAACTATTCCAGGCTTGCCAAGTTACAAAGAAAACTCTCCATTCTCCTTCATGCTACTAACACTGATAGTCAAATGTACAATTAGATTTTAAACTGTCTTGGACAAACAGCAACAACAAAAGATAGAGGAGTCTGTCAAACAATGTATCCTCTAATGTCATCTAATGTTTTGACGTCCTCAGTTTTTGCAAATAGCTCTTAATAGTATGATCATAAAATTTAACCTCAAGGATAGGAAATTATCAATGGATTGCCAAGCTGACAATTTAGATGATCACAGCCATTTAGATGATCATTGCAGCACTTAAAATGGGTTTGGGGTGTCTCTGAAAGAGATAGTTTAGTGATTGAAGTTCTATAACCAAACCCTTTAGGATCACAGTTTATGGGTGAGTGGTATATAAAATGCCAATCATAATTAAATTGCATGGCTTCACACTTAGTTGCTTGTAGTTAATCACAGTTGTTTTTGCCGTTTTGATCTGGAGGAAGTGAGTCTAACATTTGCATTGATAGACGGTGATGGCTGAAACAGCCAGGTGAAAGTTTACTGACTGTTCTCCCTGAGCGTTTACTCAAAGCATCTCCCTTAGCTAGCACTTTCTTTTGGCTGTTCAGTGTAACACCTTCTCTTCACATCCCATTCTACACCATCGCTGGGTTTATGTTCTAGGTTAATTTTCCTTTCTGCTTTTCTGCAGCTATGTTAGTTCTTACCCATCAGATTCCTCTATTGCTAGTAGTGTTAAAAGAATTATCTAATCACATGTGTGTGCTCCATATGTATTTAAGATTTAATATTTCTCATGTCAAGCTTCAATTTCAACATACTTTGGAGGTAATAGAAGAAGATTCTCACTGGGAATGTATTCTATTTATTAATGAACAATAATTACTATCAAGGATATAGGCAATATTAGAATACACATGGAAGTGTGTTTGGGCATATCGACCACAAACAATTGAAGAATTTAAACTCAGATCTCACCAAATAAAGTCCCATGGCTATCGTTCTACATGTTTTACGTCTCTTAATCACAGAAAGGTCAGATGCCTCATAGATTCACTCAGAAAGAGGGAGCGTTCTCACTCAGACTCTTTTAGGCAATTGGAATGAAGATTATACTCAGGGAAGCAAAATGGTGTTTATTGTGCACTTGAAATCTGAAAGAGGAAAACAAAACAAAGAGACTAGTCCATTTGCTTTCCTAGTTTAAGCAATGATTAAAAACAAATTATTCAAATGATATAAATATGATACAAGACATAAAAAATGTAAAAATAGATTTATTTGCTAAAAAATAAAGAGGAAATATAGCTTGATAGAAAGCTAAAATGTTTGGTCATGTGATTTTCTCTATTTTTTAAGTAAAAGTTAGATAAACTGGATTGCCATAATATTTAAGACTTTTGAACAAGTCCTGATAGATTATTTCTAAGCCAATCAAACAGGCATCTGAGCCAAGGCTGCATCTTTTCATTTCTAAAATAGTAGCTCTGTAATCCAAAAAGACTTCCTAATATTGTGTTTGGCTTTGTTTTGTTTCTAATTGAATGAAAAGAGGAAATGAAATGTTCAGAATTTCTCAGAGATAGTATATCAGTAAATTCTCAATTTGATCTCCAGGCCAAAGACATAGAGTAGATAAATTCAGAGTCATTTGGGAAGCATTAAAACAAGACATGATTGACTCTGACCTGAGATACTAAACTCCCTGCCTTACTTCTGGCATTTAATTCATTTTTATTGTCTCGTATCCAGGCCTGTAATGAATTGAACATCTGCTGTAGTGTATTCTGTATTGTCATGAAAGGAGGATGTGGTGGGGACAACAGTCACAGTGCTTCATTTTCCAGCTCAGCAATCTTAGTGGATCTGTTCATAAAAGGGAAACAAGAGAAAGAACAAAGTAAGAAAAAGTGAAAGATAAAACATAGGAGATCTCTTTCAAACACAATTTGAGGGACTGGAGAGATCCATGCTGTTGGCAGAGGGCTTGGGTTAGATTCCCAGAACTCCCTGGCAGCTCATTAACTATCTCTAACTCCAATTCCAAGGAATTTAGCACTCTCTTCTGGCCTTATTGGGCACCAGACAAACACTTAGTGCACATACACATAGGTAATAACTCCATGTATACATTAAAAATAAATAATCTGTTTTAGAAATTAAGACACCGTTGACTCAAAACACAAAATTCCACCCAAAGCATGGGAATCTTCAATTTTAGATTAGAATGTTGCCTTCACATGCACATATATTTTATAGGTAGCTCGTTTGCTTTTTTCAGATAGTTAATAGAATTATAGATTTATGCATGAATCAACATTTTCTGGCAGGGACAGATGACATTTTAAAACTAGCCAGTAAGTCAGTCACTATTACAATGTCACAATGCTATAGCTCCTGTGTTATAATGGGGGAATGTCATTACAGGCAGAATGTAAAATAAATGAAAGAAGGAAAGAAGGAAGGAAGGAAGGAAGGAAGGAAAGAAGGAAGGAGGGAGGGAGGGAGGGAAGGAAGGAAGGAGAGAAGGGAGAAAGGAAGAGAGAAAGGAAGGAAAGAAGAAAAGAAGAAAAAGAACTAATGCTGTGTTCATGTTCCAATAAATCTTTATTTAAAAATCAACCCCATATAATTTGATATTCATAAAATATTTTCACAGTCTTGCTGTGGGTGATCATCTTTAAAATACATTCATTAGAAACTTAGTGTTTATAAACTTTAGAGGTAAAATAAAGGGAAAAAGTAACAGTTTATACATACTGACAGTTAGCCATGCATTTAATTTTAAGTTTTCAATTAAACCTTGAATAAAACAAGTGATGTATACATGGTATAAAACTAACGTATGTTGGATAGATTGCTCAATGGTTAAGAGCACTGGTTACTTTTCCAGAGGACCCAGAATACACATGGCAGCTCACAACCATCTCTAATTCTAGTCCTAGGTAATCTGATGACCTCTTCTGGCCTCTCCTGGCACCAGGCACACACATGGTAAGCAGATAGAGGTGCAGGAAAACAAACAAACAAACAAACAAAACCACCCATACACATAAAAAAAAAAACACCCTAGAAAACCCTTGAAGTAAGATCCTGATATGACATGTCAAACTCTCAAATATGTACTTTTAGTTCATAATTTATGTGTTCCTATTAGTTTGGCTATTTGTCCTGTGATATGTAAAATTAAAACACAAATATCCATATAAAAATAAAATATATTTAATAAACAAAAATATGAACTTTTAGAAATTAACCCTGTTACTTTCTTCAAGTAATTGCCCCAAATTTAATTTGCAAAGCACCTGTTATTAAGCATGTCTACCTTCCCCTCTCCACACTATGACTATTAGCATGTCGTTATTAGCCTCCATCCTCGGGAATAAAAACCTCCCCTGATGAGGGACAAGGTCTGCACTTGCCTTGCAATATTAGAATAAACATTTAGAAGGCTGTTGGAACTATACCATGTTATCAAAATGACAGTTATAGCTTCTCCCCTAGGATCTGTGTTCTTTCTAGCCACAGGTTCTTGGTTAGGTTTATAGTGCAAGGCATGAGTTCCTTTCTCTTAAACAGGTTTTAATTTAACTGGACAGCTGTTGGTTACTCCTCAAGACATCAGTGGTATTATTGCACCAATGGGCATATATTGTCAAGTGAACCATTAATGGAGATTGCTGAATAATGCCACTGATATCTTTCATTTCGTGGCAGCCTGCCAAGGTCTTTGAAGCACTCTGAAGGCTAGCTGTCTGGGTGGAAACTTGTAGTTTAGCACAAACTTGAGCTTTTTGTGTCCTGTGACCAAAGCACATGATTTCTTCAGCAATATGGTCTCAGGTTCTGTCCATCAACTCATGACAATGAAAATAGTCTATGTTTTGTCATTAACATCACAAACCAAACATAAAGAACATAATTAATTTTCAAGTATTTCTCACCTATATATTCTTCAGATTTGAGTCTTTGACCCAAGAATTATATCTTAACATATTTTCTCTTTTTAAAAATATATTTTGCTTAATTTATTAGTGGGTTGCATGCATGTATGTGTGCATGAGGGGGGTGCGTGTGTGTGTGTGTGTATGTGTGTGTGTGTGTGTGTGTGTGTGTGTGTGTGTGTGTGTGTGTGTGTGTACAAATCTCACATGCATGCAATCTATGGCATGCATGTGGTTAGAGCTCACTATCAGGTGTTGTTTCTCTCTTTCTAATGTACACTCTGGGATCAACCAATCCATTACTCTACTGTGGAAAGTGGCCCAGGAATAACACAGGTAACTCAGCATGAGTAACATGATGCATTCACAAAATAGGAAATTATGTAGATTACAAGCCTCCTTTCTTTGGATCCACAACTTCTTCTCATTCAGAAGGAGCTGTTCTTTATTTCCAACCTTTTGGCAATGCTTTCAGAACAATGTTCTACTTCAACTACATATTTTCTCAATCTTTTTTTTTTTTTTTTAGATGGAATCCCAATATCTATATTTCCCATCTTTTTACTGTAACTGCCCCTTTCTATGTCTTATGTTAGCCAGTCTTACCTGGGTTTTTTAGTAAGGCACCATACCTTGGGAAACCAGAGAGTTGTGTTTTTATAACCATCTTCTCAGCCACATAGACTGAAAGCCCTGCTGCTCTCCAAGCAGCTTTCCATGTTCACAGACAGTGCCTTATGGAGTCAGCTGTCTATAGCTGTGTCCCATCCTGCTTGCCTTCACTCTCTGTACGCATACCTCTGTCTGTTATGTCTTCAAGGCCCTCTTCTTGAAATACCAACAACAAGCTCTGTTTGGTCCAGAAGAAAGCTCACTGACCTCCAAATTTGGACTCAGAGTTTTTTCTAAGTGCAGCTCCTACTGCACAGGAAAGAAAACCTTTTGAGACATTTCATATTAATTCTGAGTGGTGTGGTGGCTGTATGTCTCAGCCTCATTCTTCCGGGATTAAAAATCTAACACTATGGAGAGATTTTTGCTAGTATCTCGTTAATTTAATTTTCCCTAACACAATCAGAAAACAAGTGTTGTTCCCCCTCTTTCATCCCATCACACCTTTATCCAGTTTAGGTGGGAAAATTGTGGTAGACAGATTAAGTCATGTATTTTTTCCTTCAATACAGTAGTTGGAGTGGCTCTCCTTTCATGTTGCCATCTAAGTCTCGAACCTGGAAGCATTTAGATATGTTTGTTCAAATTATTGACTTTATAAAACCTCTTCTACACCTTATTTTTTTCATAATTAAAAGTGGCATCCATTTATGTGTGGTGATATTGCGCCCCCAATATATTGTGCACCATAATAAATTTATATGGGGTCAAAGAACAGAACAGCCACTAGAGAGACAGAGGCCAAAAAATGGTGGCACACACATGTAGTGGATAGCCAAGGGCGGAGGAGGAAGCAGAAGACCGAGGATCGAGAGGAAGTCTCTCTCTTGGTTCCAGGACCCTGGACACTGGAGGTAGACTGAGCAGAGTTCTCCAGAGAACACCGCTGACTGCACTATACCTTTGCCAGACCCTGCAACCTACCCCTTCATTTGTAAGTTACCCCACAAAATAAACCTCCCTTTTAACTATGTGGAGTGGCCTTAATAATTTCACCAATACACACACCTTTAATCCTAACCTTCTGGAGGCAGAGATCCATCCAGATCTCTGTGTGTTCAAAACCACACTGGAAACAGCCAGGCATGGTGACATACACCTTTAATCCCAGCACTTGAGATCTCATGTCTTGCTTGGGAAAGATGCATACCTTTAATCCCAGGAAGTTATGGCAGGAAGCAGAAAGGTATATTAAGGTGTGAGGACCAGGGACTAGATTTTAAACTTTTAGGCTTTTTAGCAGTAGTTCAGCTGAGATCGATTCAGATGAGGACTCAGAGGCTTTCGGTCTGAGTAAACAAGATCAGCTGAGGAATTGGCAAGGTGAGGTTGGATGTGGCTTTTTCTGTTTTTCTCAGATCTTTCAGCATTCACCCCAATACCTAGTTCCCATTATTTCATTTATGAGACCGTTTAGCAATTCGTCTTACATGTATGTCATACAATACAGCATACACTTTATCAACTAATTAAATCAGTGTATTTCATGTATATAAATTAGTACTAAATTATTGACTAGCTTATTAATTAACCTCTTGAATTTATCTATCTTACTAAGAAAATAATACATTCCTTTATTAACATCTTATGAACGCTTTGAAGAGTTTGTGTATAGAGGGTGGTAGTTTTTATTAAAAATAATTTGTACTGTTTATTAACTCTAAGATTATTGTTTAAATTTTTCTACCCTTTGTAACATCTTTATAAATATAACTTCAGATACCCTCTTCCCTATCTATGGTCAGAGAAACCTTCTGGGCCAATTGCTATGGAACATGGACACAGAATCATGACTAGCTTTGGCCAATAGAATGGAAGAAAACAGCTAGCATGAAAGAGGCTCTACAGACTCTGGGGATTGAAGTGCCTGCCCATGCCCTTCAGATCTACCCAGAAGGAGGGAGAGTCTACTGCTTTAAGGAGAATGGAAATGCTGATGGAGTCAACTTGAAACTACCTCAATGATCCAGGTGATGCTTGCTAAGTCAAAGGAACCGGATTAGGTCCACCCTCAAGGAAAGACATAACTGGCAGTTAACAGAAGCCATTGGAAAATGTGACATTGATAAGTTAACAAATTTTTTAAGTATTATGCATTTATGATACATACACTCAGTGAATTAATCAAAAATTAAATTAATAACAAGCATAAAAATAAAATAAGAGGACTCAGTGGGAACATTAGGATTCTGTATCTGGAATTAACACTGCTGTCCTACAATAGTCATCTCTCTGTTTAGTCCATCCTAACAATATTCATGTCTCTTCTCTTCCTAGGAATAACACTGGTGACTCAGTCTGAGTAACATGATGCAGTAACAAAACAGGAATTTTACAGATTACAAGCATCCTTTCTCTGGATCCCCAACTTCCTCTTATTCAGAAGGCAGCGCTCTTTATTTTCCACTTTTTGGCAATGCTTATCCGATAGACTTCCCTCAGCCCCTTTCAGCATATACGTTTCCTAAATCAGGGGACTATTGGCACTCCTCCACTAGAGTTCTCCTAGTCCCTTGGTCGATGGGAAACCATTCTGTCAGTTTAGTGAAAAGTCAGAGTTGAGAGGGTGGAAGAAGGATTCGTGGTCACAAATCCTGGGTGGATTCAGTGGATTTTGATGGAAAGATAACCATAGAATGCATTAAACAGGGTACACAGGGGTCTCTTACTGGCTTATGAAATAGAAAATCACTTTTAAGGCCCCCAAAGGGAAATCAATGGCTTCCTTCCCTTTAGAGAGACTTTCCTGTCTTCAAGGGAACAGCATAAATAACACTACTATTATAAGAAAGGATCAGCCTCTTATTAAGACTCATAAATCAACAGTTATTTTATTTTCACAACCCAAGTCCCAAATGTAATTCTAAAGTGAAACTATATTTTAAATGGCATGTGGATATATGTAATTTATATATCTGTCTCCATTTAGTATTAAGATATCTGTTTATATTTGAATAATTTCATTATTGGGGATAATAGACCAATGTGCTAACTTAGAAAAAGCCACAAATACAGGATAAACTATGAAGCTTTCTATTATCAGTCCAGTTGAATATTTTACTAGACTGAAAAATAACAACAAAATAAGTATTGTGTGTTATCAAAATTTCACTGTGCATTTTTATTAACAACATGGTCACATCTGCTTTGTTTACTAATGCAAACTGGGTACTATCACAAGGCTTGGAACAAGGTTTGTGTCAATGGGAGTGTGTAGAGGTATGTCAGTGAAGATGAAGGACTGAGTGATCATCTAGAAGTCTGTGCTTCTGATGGTGACTGGCAGTATTCAGGGGAAATTGAAATTTTGGGTTGAGTTCAAGGCCAGTTTGCCTACATAGTAAGTAGGAAGCTGTCATTGACTCTATAGTAAGACCTTGTTGCAAATGAATACAATAATAAAAGTTATGAATGCAGAGGAGAAGACGAGATGGAGATTGAAGATGAAAATACTGAGTTTGTAACTAGGAAGTCCCTAACTTAAGATGAACTTATATGTCATTGCTACTTTTAGTATTTTATTTATTTTGGTTTTATGAGTATGGTTGTATTTCCTGCACATATGTCTGTGTGCCATGAGCATGCAGTGTCTACCGAAGCTAGAAGATGTTGCTTGATTCCCTGAATCTGGAGGTAAGGAAGGTTGTGAGCAGCCGTGAAGGTGTTAGTGAGAGAGCCCTGGTCCTCTGTAAGAGCAGTCAGTGCTCTTAACCAATGATATATTTCTCCAGCTCTGAACTTAAACACACACACATCGGCCTTTTGGCTAAGATCAAGTGTAGTAACACACACACACACACACACACACACACACACACACACACACACTAAACAATGATACTAAAATGGTACTGTACTTAAAATTTTGATTTTTTTGGGGGGTGACTTTTCAGGCAGGTAATATTTTGTGTGATACTCTCTTGAAATACTGAGCAGAGGCAACAGGCAGGAGTCCTTTCTGTATGTGATCATGATGATAACTATTGCATATTCCATAAGGGATTCTATTTCTGAGCTATGATACTCAGTGGAATAAGTTTACTTGTCTTAGTTGCTACTCTTTTTCTGTGAAGAGACACCATGACCAAAGCAACTTATAAAAGAAAACATTTAATTGGGGAGTTGCTTACAATCCCAAAGCGTTAGTCCATGATCATCATGGCAAGAATCATGGCAAAAGGCAAGTAGACATCATACTGGAACAGTAGCTGAAAACTTATATATGATTCACAAGCGGGAGTCAGAGAGAGAGAGAGAGATTGGGCCTGGGATGGTGTGGGGATTTTGAAACCTCAAAGACCACTGCCAGTAACACACCTACACACCTCCTTCAACAGGGTCACACCTCCTAATCATTCCTAAAACAGTTTCACCAGCTAGAGACCAAGCACTCAAGTATATGAGCCTATGGAGGCCAGTCTCATTCAAATTGGCAGTACTAAAGCTAGTTTCTGCTTATGGTAGGTTTATCTGGCTGCATCACATTTATTACATAAAGTATCAGAAGTCATTAGGAATTTCCCTGAGCTCACACACACAGCAAAACTAGAACTTGGCTTGTCAACTTGTGTGAGTTTTCTTGGGGAGATGTGAAAAAAAAGTCTGTCTCCCCAGTGGGTTATTGGTGAAAAGTAAAAACAAACAAACAAGCAAACAACAAATTTTCCTTCCAGCTCCGCTTAGTGAACCATTGTGTTTACTGATATTACAGGAGCATGAGTAAGAAATCACTTGCTTTAGGTGTAAATTTCTTTCCCAATCCTGCAGCCAGTCCCAAAGAGCCAACACAGAGACTCAATATTATTTATAAATGCTCAACCAATAGCTCAGGCTTGTTATTAGCTAACTCTTACATTTAAATTAACCCATATTTCTCGTCTATGCCTCTCATCTCCTCTATGGCTCAAGGCTTATTATCTTGTTTTCTAGACATTCTACTTCCTTATTATCTTACTCTCATCTATGGTTCATGGCTTATTATCTCATTCTCTAGACATTCTGTTGCCTCTGCAGCTGGCTGGTGACTCCTCTGACTCCGCCTTTCTTCATCTCAGTATCCTCAGTATCTGACTCTCCTGCCTATACTTCCTGCCTTGCTACCAGCATGTCAGCTTTTTATTAATCAATAAGAGTAATACAGATTCACAGTGTACAGAGGATTATTCCACAGCAATTGATAGAAGTGTTGTTGACCGCCAAACATCTGTCTCTCTCAAAACTTGCCCCTACTATGGGTGACAATCTCCTGAAAGCTACAGCCATGGAGTCCCACTTTCAGTTAACCTTCTACATCTCGGATATTTCAGTATCACCCCCTCTCCAAGGCTATGTAAAGTTGAGGGACAGTAGGTAATGGTTAGAAATAAGGTAAAGATCCTCCCTTAGGGAATGCTAAAACATCATTATCACTACCATAGACTTAGCTTTCACAGAATTCTTGTGTTTATTTATTTTTTTGACTCTGGAACATGAGCTATTCTGTAGGTCATCATTAATCTCATCTTCACCATTGAGGCTGCCACAGCTATACTCCACCATGCTTGAAATTTCATACAGTCTTGCAAGATAAGTTTACCAGAGACTACCAAACAGACATTCTAAAAGAAAAAAAAAAAATGCTTTATTTCTGGCTGGCAGCTGCATGGGGAACTTGCCCAAATCATGCAGCCTGAACTTTATAGCCTTTGCTTTTTATGCAAAAAACCACATCCTTGTTGTCATACTTCAGTTAGTAAGAGACAGAATTATAGAAGCCAAAAGCAAGGTTAGTATATTTAGGGACTTTCCTGGAACTATGAACTAGGCCTTTGATGGATTAGGTGTCTGTTCCTGCTTCGGCAGGTGTTGGGGTCTACATGCAAAGTTTTAAGATCAGAATGGTGCCTCTAACTTGGTAACATGATAAGACCTGGGGGCTTGTGACAATAGTTGAAACCAAATGGAATTTTCTACAAAAGATCAGAGTTTAATAAAGGGATAATAGAGTAAAATCAGAAGTGATGAATCTCCATTCTTCAAACTACAAATCATCAATGTTTGGTACTGTGGGAGCCAATGTCTTTCATTCCCCCACTTTCTGTCTCCTATAAGTAAGAATACATGTGTTTCTCTGGATAAATGAGTCCCTGGTCTCGACCAATACCCATTTCTTTCTTCAACCTTCCTCATTTGGGAAAAAAAAAAAAAAAAAAAAAAAAACCTACTGATTAGTTTCATTCCAAAATAATGACAAATAAAGTGTCTAATTTGCCAACCTTAGTGGCTCAAGGCAACATAATCTGTTCTTGCTGAAAGACCTTGGTACTTATGAGGGTAGAGAAAGGTATGTAGAAGATGGGATTTTAATAATAAATTCTACAAATGTCTACCATATTGTGACTTGACATTGACTTTCATATTTCCATATTTTGTGGGCACTTTTACTTTCTAGGAGTTGATATTATAGACTATGCAATACTAATAAGAAAAAATCAGATTAATCCTATTTTAACTTTACTTAAGATTTAAGTCTATTTTCCATAAAAAGTCCGTCAATTCACCTACAATTTTAAAAAAATGTATTTATTATCATAATACCACTTTCTTTATGTAAATAAAAGCGATTTTAGGTGAAACTTTGTATTTAACCAGATCCTGTAATAGATTTTCTTTTTTATTTGATTGCAGGTTCTTATTTATTCTTTTAAAAGTACTTTATTAGTTCTTTGAGAACTTTACAAACTGCATTTTGATCATATTAATCCTTCCTCCCTCAATTCTTCCAGATCTAACTCCCTATTCTTCACACCAAATTTCATCCATTTTCTTTTCCTCATCAAGGCCAATTTGTGCTGTCTAAGTAATTATGCATTTGTGATTACCGCAGCATGGTCAATTTTTCAGGTGTACACTTAAAAAGAAAACTGACTCTTCTTCTCCCAGCAGCTAAGAGTTGCCAGTAGCTCCTGCAGATGGATTGATTTTTGTGCCCAGCTCTCCTAGCCACGATGTGATTCAGTCTGGTTTGCATTACACAAGTTCCATGCAGGGTATCACGAACCACTGTGAAGTCATATCCACAGCTTCCCTACTACATTCAGAAAAGAATGTTTTCTTGTGGCCATCCACCACCTTTGCATTTTGCTTGCTTTCCACTCCCTCTTCCACAATGATCCTGAAGAGGGTGTGTAGTATTTATGTTCCACTCTGTGGTCTCTTATTCCCTGTACTTTGGTCAGTTGTGGGTTTCTATATTGGTCATCTTCTACTACATAGAATAGCATATCTGATGAGGGCTGAGAGATGCCTTAATCTATGGATACAATGATAAGTCATTATAAGTTAGTTCAGTGTTAAATCTATTTAACAAAATAATAATAGATTCTTTCTAGGATCTATCTTCTGTCCAGCCATAGGGTTTTGGAATGATAATGGTACTAGGTGTGAGTTTTGTCTTGTGGAGTAGGACTTGTGTTCAATCAGAAAGTGATTAGACTTGATCAACATTAACCTTGAAATATCATTTACAGGTATAAGGACAGTGTTTCATTTAGAAGTATTCAAAATCCACTTAAATACAGTTAAACTTCTTCTTGTCCTCCATGTTATTCTAGAAAATGACAAAAGTATCCATGCCTTGGGGATTGAAAACACTACTTCAGTGAAACATTCTGGTGTATAAATATACATTCATATAATTTAGAAGAATCTAAGTGCCATTGTTAAATACATTTTTGAGAAAAAATCATAGGCCTCTTTAGACATATTTATACAGGATAGATGACAGCCTGATCATTGCAGTCAAATATCTAACTACCAAACTAATTGCTGATGACTGAAATAATGGTGGTATGGCCCACACACTTACTGCTGTAAGACTTTGGCAATATTTCATGTTAGGAACACCATTCAAGACTGTAAAATTACAGCCATGTTAATCAACTCTTCTAGAAAGAAAGACTATATTTTATGCCAGGCATTTAAGAGCTGCTGTATGTAAAGCATTAGGGAAGGGCATATCCATTCATAACTATTATTACATGGATCCTAGAAGGAAATATGCAATGTGCCAAGCCTACCAATGAAGTTTTATTGACATCCTGTTAAATCCATGCTTTATGACAAAGTCAGCTAGTAGGAAGACTGTCTTCAAGACTAAATTAATTCTTAAAAATTCCCCACTTTCTCTTTCTAAAAAGAGTAAACCAGTGATTCACCATCACATACAAGTATGCACTTAAATATTTGTATATGTACATATAATTATGCTATATATATATACAGATACATACACATAAGTATTACTCCTCAGCCATATATAACATCAAATATATTCCATTCATGAAATGTGTTAGTATCCATCTCTTTTGCCTGTTACTTGTTTCTGACTGAAATGATGGCAGAGAGCATCATAAGCACAGCATCCACCACCCCTGTTTCTTAATTTATGTTATTCGGGACTTTATATCAGTTTACTTAGGATTTCAGCATATTTTTCTATCAATAAAGTCAACCATTAATTTATCATTTTAAAAGATAAGAAAAGAGAGTGCGAAGGAGGGAACATGGGAGGGACTGAAGGAAAGAAAGAGAAGGGGAAATAACATAACTGTATTTTATTTAAAATAAAAGATGAGAACCATGCATCATGACTACAGTTTTATATATCTTGGGGCTTAAATAATACTGCTACTGACAAATGAATTCCACTGAGTGCATTGCATTAATTCATAAATGTCATCTGGAAGGCAGCATTCTAGGACATTTATGTATATAAGGGTAAGAATACTTAGGAAACTTGACTTTGAAACTTGAAAGTGAAATCTTTATGCATTGATTTAACGACACAACAACAAATGAAACTGCAGCAATGGGCAGCCTAGGACTGTCTACATTTTGCATATTGTAGTGGGTAGCCATCCCAGCCTTGGCCTGGGAGTTCCAACCTCCATTGAGTGTAGTGGACAGCCATCCCAGCATTGGCCTGGAAGTTCCAACCTCCATTGAGTGTAGTGGGCAGCCATCCCAGCATTGGCCTGGGACTTCCAACCCCCATTGAGGCTTCAGTAATGATCACGCCCACAAAGCGGGGCAGAGGAGGGAGCGGAAGACCGAGGAGCAGGAGGAGGTGGCTCTCTTGGTTCTGGGACCCTGGACGCTGGAGGTAGACCGAGCAGAGTTCTCCAGAGAACACCGCTGGACTGTGCTATACCTTTGCCAGACCCTGCAACCTACCCCTTCATTTGTAAGTTACCCCACAAAATAAACCTCCCTTTTAACTACGTGGAGTGGCCTTCATAATTTCACCAATAGCATATGGGTTCACTGTGAGAGAAAGAAAATGCAGATGAGAAATACAAAAGCTTCACAAAACCTGAAAACCATCATTGGCTCTGAGAACAATGAAATGACTAATGCTCATCTTCACAACGCACATTCACACTAGTCTTTGAGGTGCTCATCTGTAAGGATGGCATAGTGGCTTGAATGAGAACTGACTCCCACAGGATCTGGTATTTGAACACTAGATTCCTAGTTGGTGTTACTGTCTGGGGAAGTTGTGCCTTCTTTGGGAGGTCCAGCCTTTCCAGAGAAAGTATGTCACTGGGGCCAAGTTTTGAGAGTTGAAGTCCCCCAGCCCCTTGCAGTTTACACTCTCTGCTTTGTGCTTATGGGTGAAGATAAGAGTTCTCAGCTTCCTGCCTCCCCTCAGTGTCTGTCACTTTCTGCTGCACTTCTCTACCAGGATAAACTCTTCTACCCTCTGGAACAGTAAGACAAAATCAACCCTTTCTTTTATAAGCTGCCTGGACCACAGTGTTTGAATACAGGAACAGAAAAGTAACTAATACAGAATACAAAGTGCGTATTTGGTTACTGAAAGCGATGCACCAGAAGGCAGCACACCACCTGGCACACCCTGGTGCCCAAGCTGCTTACTGTGGAGAATCCATTGACCAAGAAAGGCGAATTTTCTTCTCACCCTCTCACAGTGCTAATAATGCCTGAGCTCAGTTATGAAGCGTCTAAGTCATAGGAAATTTAGAGATGCTGACTAGAAGACATTGTTGATTCCATTAGGTCTTCAGGGACACAAATCGCAAGTCTCAGCAAGATCAGGAACAATGACATCACCTTGTGGATCTTATTGTCCTAACAGTATTCCTTTAGATCCCCAACTGCTAAAAAGTCAGTCTGTCACCCATATGGGGTTATGTAATTGATGCTGTTCAACTCAGCCCAAAGGTTTAAATTTCTTATATGTTATCTTCAATTTGTTCTGAAGCCAGGTGCACACATACTTGGCTCAGGGTGCTGAGATGCCAAGTATGGCAATGTCTAAATGAAGTTATTCAATAGGTTTAGTAATGGCTCCAGATTTTTTTCCTATACCCAAAGGAAACAAATTTCTCTGAAAATGGAATTCCTAGAAAAAGCCTAGGATTTCCCCAATGTAAGTATGCAAATTTAACTCATTAATGGCACTAACTAGGCCATATGGATTTGTACAAAGAAAGAGTTTCCATAGCTAAATAATTTACTCCTAAGCCCTCGTCAGCCATCACACAAATATGTAAACAGGTAGAAGGGGAAACAGGAGAAAGTGTGAAATGTGGACTTAATAAAAGTCCATCTTATTTTTTCCCAAAACCCAAAGGAAAATTATTATTTATTTATTTATTCCCACTTTACTTTTTTCCATCTCATATTTGAAGCTGCTAAAGGTGAGGATTAAGATAATGAAAGCCATCTTTTATCCTGACTATTTTTCTGGCTATAATAAATCATGTTTGTTCATAATAGGTATGTTTTTAGTTTACCCCCAAAATAATAGCCATCAGTCTGGTGATATTTAATTCATTACAAGGAAGAATGTCAGAAAAATGAATAATATCTATAACTATAGAACTATGTAGTGTGTGGAGGTGGAGGCAAAATTGAAGGGTTATAATGAAGGTGTGTTAAAAAAAAATCAGCCCCCTAGGGCAACATTTGTAAAACTTTGCCTTTTGTATATCTACACTAATGGCTTCAGTCTTATAGAGTCTGGAAAATCTTCACCCACATCTCATGTGGCCACAAACTAAGGCCAAGGCTACATGGCAAAGGCAGAACAAAGTTCAAAGAACAATGGTAAAAACATAAGTATTAAAATATTTAATGGAAAATATACCCACAGTTTCAACCAGCTACCTTCAAGAATAAACTAGCATTCATTAAGACTGACACATTTAACACCTAAACTGAGTTTATTAGTTCACTGTGGTGTTAACATAAACAGTGTGGGTGAGGTAGGGAGGAAGGGTGTTTGAGCTTAGTTTTGTTTCTAAGCATCAACAAAATATATTACTTACCTAATTAGCATAGGCACACACTTATTTCAAGCAGTATGCTGGCAGGAGGGTGTCTTAACCCAAATCAGAAAAAAAATCATTCAACTTAGGGCACATCACTTAAAGAGTTTAAAGGTATCATTAGATAAGAAGTTATAAGTTGACATATTATACAAATATGGTGTGTGAATATTTTCTTTTATTCACTAATTTTATATACCTAATATAATTGTGTGTGTATGTAAACACATGTGCCAAAAGACACAAGCAGAGGCCAGAGGATCGATGTGGGAGTTTATTTGCATTCTTCAAACTTTCTGTGTGTTCTAGGGATCAAACTCAGGTAGTCAGGCTTGTGGGACAAGCCTGTTATCCATTGAGCCATCTACATGAATTCTCTATTTTGTTCTTTAAATGAATATTACAAAATCACAATACATGTTAATATTCTGTAACATATGATATGCACACATTGTGTTTTCAGGTTGTAGAACAATAATTTCTTAATACTGCTTTAAATTTTTATATTTCTTTGTAATGATTGGTACATGAATGTTGGTAAATATAATACATGTCAAATTTAACTTGCTTAACATAGTTGTTTTTAATCTGTTTTCACACATCAGCATCATTCTTTGTGTTTATATTAGAGGCAGTATCATATCTTTCATGGCATAAGGACATTTTATACAAATATGAGAGTAATTGCTAAAGAATTTACCCAATTATATTCTAAATTGCAAAAGCAAGGAAATACATGGGAGAATCAAAATTATCAGAGAACTCACAGCAATGTGATTCTTACAGGGTAATTTACAACAATTAAAGAACATTATTTGCTTATGTTAGATTGAAGATAGCTCTAGCAATTTATGTTTCTAGCGTATGAATGTTGGGCATATAACTTTAGACAAAAACATCTCATATGAGTCCCTTATTATAGCTTAAATAGGAAATGTCCTCAAAGTCTTGCACTGAGTGCTTGTTCCCCTGCTGGTGATAATAATGGGGAGACCATCAGAACCTGACTAGACAGGTGGTACATGGCTAAGAGGGCCACTGGTGGTGGCCCTTGAGGACTGCCCTGGCTACTGGTTCCCAATGCACTCTCTTCCTCCTCCCCATGATGTGAACATCCTCTTCTCCATGCTGCCAGTTCTGTGATCTGAGCACACAAATTCCTTTCTCATCATAATGAAATCATGACCTGAAATACACCTCTCCTCCTTTAGGTGGCATATCACCAGGGTTGTTCGGGTACCAATGCCCCCCTCTACAATACTTCTGCAAACATGACTACCAAAGGACCATGAGAATCCACAGTGGACAAGCAAATCAGGGTGATGTCATTAATGTAATATATCAAGTAGTTGAGAGCTGCAGTCAATAATACTTATAAGAAAAGTATAACCCAGTGGCAATAGCTTTTGCTTTGTGCCACAGATACCCTGGTCAACAATGATGAAAGAGCCATTGTTAATTAATTGAACTTTCACACAAATTACAAACTCAGAGATAATTTTAGTCAGCATAATAAAGAAATGTTCAACTTTTTTATAAAGTGATAGCAACAGATGTGATGGGAAATGATTCTAATATAAAACTTGGTGTTTAGCATATGGGGAACTGTTTATGGATGTTTCTAGAACTGTATTTTTCTTCACCAATATAGAACACTAAAACCAATATTTGATTTCTGCTTCTGCCAAGAATATAGAAAAGGTGCAAAGGGTTCAAACCCATGTTGATGATGACAGAAATGAGTAATTCAGGAATAAGAATGTAAGCCATATATTTTCTTGAGGATAATGAAAATATGTACACAGGTGAAATGGACATCCACAAAATCCCAGGAAGCAGAAGTCCCTCCAAGGAAAGAGGAGGCAGCTGAACTAACACCCGGTGGCTGAGTACAGACAGAGCATCAGCCACTTCAGACCTCAGCAAGAAAGTTAAGTTGAAGGAAAGTAGTTCTTACCTTAAAGGCTTATTAGGGAGCTATAGCAGTTATCTTAACAGGTCTTATTAATAAAATCAAACCTGAGGCCAGTTATTGGGGTGAATGCTGGAAGATCAGAGAAGCAGAACAATCCACAGCTTCCTTACCTCACCAGTTCCTCAGCTGGTCTTGTTTCCTCAGACTGCGAGCTTCTGAGTCCTCATCCAAATGAATCTTAGCTGAACTCTGCTGCTCCAAAACCTAAAAGCTTATCCAGCCAAATGCTTAACTAGCTCTGGTGCCTGGTCTTCACGCCTTATATATCTTTCTGTTCTCTGCCATCACTCCCTGGGATTAAAGGCTGTCTTTCTGGGATTAAAGGTGTGAGTCACCATGCCTGACTGTTTCCAGTGTGGCCTTGAACTCACAGAGCTCTGCCTCCCGAATTCTGGGATTAAAGGCATGTGCTACCACTGCCTATCCTCATGTTTAATATTGTGGCCGTCCTGTTCTCTGACCCCAGATAAGTTTATTTCAGGGAACACAATACCACCACAGGGAGCAGTGGCTCAGATTCCAAATTATTTTAGATTTTGAGGCAGCAGTGTTGTTATTGAATCTACTTTTAAAAGGCAACTACTAGTTTTAAATATTTTACATTAGATTGGATTTTTGTATATTGCATACAAATTTTGTATATTAATACAAATTTGAGATTGATTTTGTTAGAAAATACTGTACATATATTTCTAATCTTGTTCAGGGCATTTTACCTATACAGTTATTTAACAATGTAGTGCAGTTTTCTAATCCTTAAAACTTGTTACCAACTATTTAGGATATAAACAAATGTAAGTTAGTAGTTAGACATTACAATCAAACTTGTAGTCATATTAGGTATGTTTTCAAGGTCAAGCAGAGATATGTTAAATAAACAGGTCATCTTCAAACATTGCAGAGATCTATAGAATATGACATTTAAGATGTTTTAATAACAGATTTTTTTTCTTTGATGACTATGAGACATGTCTGCTCCTAGAAGCATCAATCTACTTCAGAGATGTTGGGCATTGAAGAAACTCCACATGAAGTTTACTTTCACTGTGGCAAAAGTCAGCCTGTAGGCAAGAAAGTGCTCTCACATTGACTGCTGACAGTATGCTATCCAAAATGGACAAGCAGAACACAAAAGTAAGGACTGCCAATCTTTGCCAAGACAAGGTAGGAAAGCTCTTTAAAAATCCTTCTTCACCCAGTCTGGAAGGAGGTGACAGGACCTGCCTGTACTGAATCCACCAGGATAAATGAATCCCCACTTGTTTGCACTTCTTCCTCACTCAGTTAATATTATTTCCTTCTCAGGTCTGTGAGGGAGTTGAAGAATAGATAGTTATAGTTTTCCTTGCTAAGAAATTCAGAAAGGAAACTTACTAAGAGACGTAAAGTATATAAATTTGAAAGACACCAAAAGATAGTTTTCAGTTGGTAATACAAGTTAGGATAGAAAGTAAATTAGGTACATTTTGGACTCACCAAAATAGGATAGATAATGGAATATTTTCACTGAATTTGTCAAATGCAAATGGACTAGACATTGTTGATGTATTTATTGCCTGTATATAATGTATATAGTTATTGTATATAGTTTTTCTTGTATTAGTTATAACTTTTTTATTTTAGACAAAAATGGGGAAATGTGATGATATTTTATTTATGCATCCCAGTAAAACTTATCTGAAGATCAGAGGAAAAAGCCAGCCACTATATTAAACATAGAAGTCAGGCAAAGGTAGTACACGCCTTTAATCCTAGCATTCAGGAGGCAGAGATCCATCTGAATTGATGGGAGTTTGAGGCCACACTGCAAACAGAGCCAAGGGTGGTGGTACATGTCTTTAATCCTGGCACTAACCATAGAGGTCTGTACAGACAGAGAGGAAGTGATAAGAGATAGGCATAAAGTGGAAGTGATGTAGCTGGGTGGAGAAAGGAAGTAAGAGGGCAGGGACAGAAGGTGTATGGGCATGGGTATACAGGAAGTAGGCCTCTCTCTTTGGCTGAGGATTTCTAGTGGTAAGAACATGACTGGCTTCTTTTTGCTTCCCTGATCTCTCAGTTTTTACCTCAATATCTGGCTCTAAGGGTTTTTTTTTTGTTTGTTTGTTTGTTTTTTGGTTTTTATTAATAAGACCATTTAGCAACTTGTCATACAAGGTATTTTAGAGATGAAATTCAAGTTTGAACACAGAATTCATGTAGGTTTCATTTATAATTTATACATATAATTAAATACATAGATATATTATATGAAATTCTCAAAGAATTAATGAAAATATTATATTACTTAAAAACACACAAATATGTCTTAAAGGCTGGAGAAGTGGCTCAGCATTTTATATAATATATCATGTTTTTCATATTCATTGTTATCTTGAGGTTGTCTTGAAAGCCTCTCTCTGTCTGCCCAACAACATCTCTGCCTCCATGTGAGAATCTGTGGCAACTGTCAGCAGTTCTACAAATGAGAAAAAACATGAATCACAAAGGAGCTGAGATACTGTGGAACAATTATTGTTGATACAAAATGTCAGATTCCAAACCTCATGAAAAAGCACTGAATTAATGTCTATGTGTCATGAAAATGGCCAGGCACTAGCACAGGTTAGGATAGTTTTTTCCTTCTTTCTCTGACATATTATTACCATATGCCCAGACCCACAAGATATTACAAATCTCCAAAATAAACACGACTGGGCCGTGATGTCCCACTGCAAAAAGGCACTTGGCATGTAAGCCTCTACGAGCTGAACCCACATAAAGGTAGAAGCAGAAAACTGACTCTACAAGGCTGCCTTATGACCTTGACATGAGTATAGTTGTAAAACATGTATTCACATTCTCACACACATATCATATGCAATGGTAATAATATAATTTAATAATTACAACTAAGCCGTTTCTTCAAACTGTGCTTCTTGAAGAACTTGAGACTAAAAACATGACAGTTTCCTTTAGAAACCAGTTTATATTGATTACTGTTACAAATGATGATTGAGAGAGACAATAATCCTCATTAAGAGAAAACTCATTTCATAGTAATTGCTCTGGAGACTCAGTGGAGAAAGCTTAGATTGGCTAGTTGATTGAGTGGAGAAGACAGTCTGTAAAGCCCAAACACACAATGTTTCCTCCCCATTTTGAATAATCAGGAAGGTACGATCTTGCATGTCATTGGATGTTATCTTTCCCTTTGTAGCTTACATTTGTCTGTTTTCAACATTAATCCACAGTGGGTGGATTCATCCCTACATCTCACACCCAACTTATTTGAAAGTACATGAGGCACAGGCAAGCTCCATGGTGAGTCATTTTGTTCTCTTAACTTCTAGTTTGTTGGTGGGTTGGCTAATTTAGCAGAGTTTGGATGTGTGGAGATAGTTAAACTAGCAGGCATTAGCAGGATTCTACTGTTTTCTTATTTGTAATTGAGTCTAAAAGCCTACTCTAGGTACCTTTGAAAATGAACTCTCAGAAGTTATTTCAAGTAAAAAAAAATTATGCACATATACACATGTATATTACATATGTCTGCCTTTGTCATATAAACATGTATGACTTTTAGGCAGATTCCACAGAACTTTACATTAGGTAATAAGTTTTTATACATCTTAGATTTTGACAAATATCATAACATTACCTTTAAAATATTGTAACATTTGTGTTCTTACCAAACTTTAGGGGCCAGCTTACCATCTGTTGCTATACTTCATCTTTTATATGTCACTACAGAATGCTTAGTAGCAAAGGCTAAATCTAATGTGCTGTGTCCTATCTTGAAAATATGTTCATGAGCTGCAAATTTGCTGTGGATATCGCTCTGTGTAAATAAAGTTCTGATTGGCCAGTGGCCAGGCAGGAAGTATAGGCGGGACAAGAGAGAAGAGAATTCTGGGAAGTAGAAGGTTGGAGGGAGACACCGCCAGCCGCCGCCATGAGAAGCAACATGTAAAGACACCGGTAAGCCACAAGCCATGTGGCAAAGTATAGACTAACAGAAATGGGTTAAAATTTAAGATAGAAGAAGTAGATAACAAGAAGCCTGCTATGGCCATACAGTTTGTAAACAATGTAAGTTTCTGTGTGCTTTCTTGGTTGGGTCTGAGCGACTGTGGGACTGGCGGGTGAGAGAGATTTGTCCTGACTGGGCCAGGCAGGAAAACTCTAACTACAAATGGCGTCCAACGTGTTGGCAAGAGTTTCCACCTAAAACCTGAGAAAAAAGATTCTAAAACGGAGCTAAAAACAGCTTCCTAGTTGTCTTTCTCAAGGTAGCAGCAGCCCGCCGGTTTCAGCTACTATGGCGGTTTCTGGCATGTTCGTCTGACCTGCCCTGTGGTGGGAATGAGGAGTCTACAAGCAGTACTTTGCTCTGCTGCATGGTGGATTTAGCCTTTGCGAGTTAAAAAAAAAAAAAAAAGATTTCTAGGCTATGCGCTGCTTTAATTGAACTGCTTCTGATAGTTGATGGTACACATGGCTCCAGACCCAGAGCTGGTGGTAAACTGTACCACCGCCATGTTGGGAAGCTGAGGTGGGTGGAGCCAGCAGCCACAGAGGCATTTCAATCTTACAAAGATGGATATTACACAGAGAATCTGGTTTGTATTGTCTTTGGGATTTTTAACCACAGAAAAAGATTTGATCATAAAAGCTGTTGAGTTAAACAAATATGTAAATTTTAAAGGTACCTTGACTTCAAAATTTGGATATAAGGATATGTTGCTTTGGAAAAGAGTCTCTGCTTTTGTTTCCACAGAAAGCCAGAGGCTGTGGATTTGTTCCAGATTAAGATACATCAGGTTTGATCAGCCAAGACCACCTGAAAGGTCTCCAATGACACCATGGCCCAGATGATCCAACATCCAGAATGCTTTCAAGGCAACTGGCTCAGAGGTTCACCCTAATGGACTACTCCATAATCCTAAAATTTTCTTTGTGTCCCCATAAGATACAGCGCCCCCCTCCAGCAGGAAGTAGTAAGAGAAACTACGCCCACATTCCCAAAATTATCAAGCTGGCTTTGGAGATGGAATTGGCTCACTCCTTCTCTAAACCCAGACATATTGCTAAAAGAAAAGGTTAAGAGATTCTTGTGTCCCAAATCAGAAGAGCCCTCTGGTGTGGGACAGAGAAAAAAAACAATATTTTTCTTTAAAGCAGGTTGGTTATAAATGAGATCTCTTTCTAAAGAAGAAAGGGGAATATGATATAGATATAATAGGATGAAATGGTAGATTAGGGAACTTCTAAAGAGCAACAACTTGTTTAAAATGTTTTACATTGGTTTAAATTTTAGTCTATTGATACAAACTTAGTTAATTTTGTTATATTGTTGTAT
This sequence comes from Onychomys torridus, assembly GCF_903995425.1. Taxonomy (NCBI): domain Eukaryota; kingdom Metazoa; phylum Chordata; class Mammalia; order Rodentia; family Cricetidae; genus Onychomys; species Onychomys torridus. The sequence goes on along the minus strand of NC_050450.1, from coordinate 99,563,042 downwards.
ATTTCTACTCTTGTTTAAGGTATTATGTTTATATAGCTCATTTAAAATTGTAATGTATAATTAAAAATAGATTAATAACTGGTCATCTATGATAATCATATTCATAGCCATGTTAGTTAAGTCTTCTAGGTATACACAGAGATATTTCAGATAGACAGGTACTCTTCAAACACTTCAAAGGTCTACAGAATCTGGCATTTAAAATACTTTTAAAATTTAGACTTTCTGGACAGTGAGACATATCTGCTCCTGGCAGTACCAATTTACTTCAGAGAGGAAGATAAGCATTGAAGACACTTCATGTGGAATTTATCTTCACCTTGGCAAAAATAGCCATTTGGGCAAGAAACTGTTCTTGCCTGGACTGCTTGATCAAGTGGACATGCAGGACCCATAGAAAGGTGACCACTGAACTTTGCTTGACAAAATGGTCCTTCAGGTTCCCGCTTCACAGAGGAAACTGCCAGACATTCTACAGGACACGGAGAGAAGTGATCGAGAGACTCTAGCCCTGTGGGCTGAAGACAAATGCCCCAACTTTACAAAGGAACATTAGGTGACTGTTCAGGCTGCCAGCTGTCTCTGTCTACCCTGCAAGACTCCCAAAAGTTGCTTGCATCCTTCTCCCGGTTCTCAGGTAATATTATATCCTTCTGAGGTCTTTGATGTGGTTGAAGACTAGATAGTTATAATTTCCTCAGTTATGATAAAAGATATGTTAGATATAAAACCTTAGACTCACAAATATAAGATAGATAGGATATCTTCTTTAATATTGTAACTGTAATTCTTGCTTGATAATTGTTTTGTTATATGTAATTTTACTATGTAAAAGTTAAAACCTTCCTTTAAAAAAAAGAAAAGGGGAAGTGCTGTGGATATCGCTCTGTGTAAATAAAGTTCTGATTGGCCAGTGGCCAGGCAGGAAGTATAGGCGGGACAAGAGAGAAGAGAATTCTGGGAAGTAAAAGGTTGGAGGGAGACACCGCCAGCTGCTGCCATGAGAAGCAACATGTGAAGACACCGGTAAGCCACAAGCCATGTGGCAAAGTATAGACTAACAGAAATGGGTTAATTTAAGATAGAAGAAGTAGATAACAAGAAGCCTGCTATGGCCATACAGTTTGTAAACAATGTAAGTTTCTGTGTGCTTTCTTGGTTGGGTCTGAGCGACTGTGGGACTGGCGGGTGAGAGAGATTTGTCCTGACTGGGCCAGGCAGGAAAACTCTAACTACACAAATTTGTTAAGAAATAAGTACCATTGGGAGGCTGAGGCAGGATGTCATCATTCAAGGGCTGCCTGGGCTACTGAACTACAGACTGTTCCAAGCAACTGAGTGAGAAATCATCTCAAAACAAAAAGTGAATAAGCTCTGGACACATAGCTGAGTGGTGCATCATTGGCCAAGTATGTACATGGTCCTAGGTTCCATCCCTAGAGCCACAACACAGGAGGAGACACTACACAACACAGGAGGAGACACCATTTCTATGGGCCAAACAGAAGAGGTGAGGTTGTGATGCTCAAAGCTTGGCAGTTTTGTTTCATTCAAACTGACTTTGAACAAAAACATCTCTGTCTACATCTCCTGAGTGCTGGGATTACAAGCACATGTCACCATGCCTAGCAAGGTCTAAACATGCTAGCATTTAAGAATCTAATCTAAATGGACCTTGCCAATCCACCGAAGTTCACTATGTAGGCAATTAACCAAAATTTTTCACAGATGATTTTTACCCTCCAATATTCATTTAATTGAAATACTCATGAAATAATTATGAATGTAAAAATAGTCTATGGGAACAAAATAATTTTTAATTTATCTACTTCATTAAGAAACAGTCTCATAGTTAATCATCTAGATTTTTTAGAAGAATTTTATTTATGGGCATATAGTAATTCAGTAGTAATATTTTCACAATAAACTTGATGGGTGGGTAATTCTCTAAGTAAAATAATGGCCATAAATATTAAAATTCATAAAGGCTCAATTGCCCCAAACTTTTCTGTTTCAGAAAAGTAGTTTAAAAAATCTTAGTTACTGACTTTCTCCCAGGGACAAAATTTTTACTAGAAAGGTGGTTGGGCTATGGAAACATTTACCAGCACCAGGTATAATACCCTGTCTGTTATAAGACGCACAATTTCATAGGCTTATTTCTGGAGGATTATTTAGATGGCTGTGGTCTTATATCCAGGCCCCAAGGAAAGAAAAAAAAAGAAAGAGAAAGGAAGAAAACGGAGCATATGAGGTGCCCCTTCTCACTATGGAGTAGTGATTTGTTAAGTGTTTGTCTGAGTTAAATATAGCAGTCGCCTTGCACAGGCTTATATTATAGTCTTCTGTCCAAAAAAAAAAAAAAATCTGTTTGTATAGTTGAGGTAGTGTCAATAAAAATCACAACTCTTTTCCTCATTGCTCAAATTTTTAAAGATATATTTGCAAAGCTTATGATATAAATTTTACTAATTAATCAATAAGAATTGGAATTTGTTAAACCTGTTCTTGCCGTCATCATTTGCTCACAGTTGATATGATTTTAATGATGGTGATTTTGAATGTGACGTTCCTACTTGGGTAGTAATTACTTGAGAGGGAAAAGTGGCTGACTGCTCATTCCCATGGGTTATTAATCAATTGGCTGGCTGAGGGCAAAAATTAATTAGAGATTACAAAACCCCTCCATGATATTAAATGGCTCATTGAAAACAAATAACCTCACCTGCATTCCCTCCATGAATTCACAGATTACAGACATTAAATTGAATTCATTTGGTGCGATTTTCTTTGCCAGAACTGAGATCAACATAATGTTCAAAGGTAGTCTGAGGGTAAAGTTTGGGACAAAATTTATGCTGTCATTTCTGGTTTCTCTAGACCTTTGCTAGATCCCTGGTCTATTACAATTTGATTAAAACAAAGGTGTTCTCAGTCACATGTAATCAATATGTGATTTCAGCCAAAAGAACCAGGGCTTGATATATGCTGATTGTTGTAAAATGTTTGTTCATTTCAAACTTTGGTAGCATTTACAACAGCCTTGTTTGATTTCTATAGTTGATATTATAATGTTTTAATCCTCTATGTGAATATTTACTGTATTATTCATGAAAGAAATAAATTTTATTATGGACTGACTTCATAATTCTCCTTAGACATTGTAAATTTTATTGGTCTAACAAATTAAACACAGAACATATTTATGTCTACTGCCACAATTCTAACATTAGTGAGAAAACAATCCGTTTCCTTTGCATAGTCTACTTAGGAAAGTCATTAAAGTGTCAGTGAGCTACCTTCCATTCTCTTTAAAAGAACGCTTATGTATTCTTGTTAATTATTATAAAAGTAACATAAAATACCCACTGCTTTTCATAAAATAATATACAAACATAAAAAGTTGACCCTACTGCCTAAGATTATTGTTTGCTATGCTATATGTATTGATTTTTATTTTTTATTTATTAAAAATTAATGACATTTACTTATTGTCTATGTGTGCATGCCTCTGTGCACATACCATAGCATGTGAGTGGAGCTCAGAGGACAACTTGCAGGTCTATTTCTTCCATCATGTGGGTCCCTGAGGACCAAACTCAGGCTGTCAGAGGCAAGTGCCATGACCCATTGAGCCACCTCACCCAGGTCTATGTGCCTCTTGGTTTTCTTTATCACAATATTTCATACATTGGCACTATCTGGGATAATATTTATAAACACCTTTAGTCTGAACTGTTTTCCTTCATGAATATGGTGATAATAATAGACACAAATAATTTCATTTTAATGTATGTATAAATAGGTATATATAGTTCATTTTCAGAACTTTTCTCCCTTATATTATAGGCAGTGCAGTTATTACCTATCCTGCTCTCAAAATAAAAGATCCATGCCGTCATTCTAAGATGAAGAAATGAACTGGCTTTTTGGAGCCCATTCCATATGAAGGGATACCTTGCTCAGCCTTGATGCAGGGAGGAGGGGCTAGGTCCTTCCTCAACTTGGTATGCCGGACGTTGTTGACTACCCAAGGGAAGCCTTAGCCCATCTGAGTAGTGGATGCAGGGTGGAATGGTGGGGGAAGTGGGGTGGGAGAAAGGGAGGGAGGGGGCACTGAGGTTGGTATGTAAAATGAAAAAAAATAATTAAGAAAAATAGATGTGGAACCACACTGTTCACATGACAGACAAGACTTTGCAGTTGTGGCCAAGTTAGAGGTGTTGAGATGAGGATACTATTGAGGGTTATCCCGTGGTCCAATAGAAAAACTGTCACCAGAAGCACATTGCGGGCACAGAGCAGGAGAAGCAGATATACACGACACAGAAACACAGAGGAAGAAGTGGAATAAGGAGACAGCTGGTGGGAGAGACCCACCAGCCAAGAACTTGCAGGCATGCACCACAAAATAGTGAAAGGAAAAAGTCAAGATCCCTGGCTGCTCTGGATACAGAACAATTCGCCAATTCCTTGATTACAGGACTTTTGATTTCCACAGCTTCAAAACAACAAGCCTGTTCACTTTCCCTACTCAGGTAGTAGGTGGTACATTCTTTCTGCAGCATTATAAAACTAACACATTCAGGAAGAAAAAAAAATGTTTTTGAATTCCTTGGCAATTCCAACATAAAACCACACCATGTATTTAAAAAGAGTTTGCTAGATTTATTATTGCATAACCCTCTGAGTTCCTTCAGACATTTCCCCAAACAAGCAATTATCTTCTTGGTCATTACTATTAATAATTTTTTAAAACGTAAAACATAATTATATCATTTTCCCCCATTTTTTCCTTCCTCCATTCCCTCCCATACACCCAATAACCCCCCTTGCTCTCTCTCAAATTTGTTAATCCTTGTACCGTTTTTTAATTGTTTATATATATATATATATATATATATATATATATATATATATACATACACATATACATATATATGTGCACATATATACACATATATGAATATAGCTATACAGAGAGAGCAAAAGAATTTTTCCACAACCCAAAGGCAGGAGGATAAGAGTCAAGTAGCAGATTCCTCACATTGCTGCAAGCTGTGTGCTAAGAAATAGCATGACAGTAGGTGCCAACGTGCCAGGGAAGTTTGTGATGAGTTTCCCACACTATCTGAAGGTAGCAATGGGACCTTGAATACACATCTATACACACTTATGGTCCCTCCTATGTAAAATGCTGCAGTGCAACTGGACACCATTTTAAAATGGACTATAGCACACAAAATGTTACTTTCTTGGATTGCACAACAATCTTTTTTTAAAAAAAAATAAAGCTCAATAGCATTTTAATAAGTAGACCATTGACTTTTTAAACATCCTACCACAGACACAGAGATCCACAGCCAATCATTGGCCAGGCTCTGGAAGTCAAGTTGAAGAGAGGGAGGAGGGATTATATGAGCAAGGATGGTCAAGGTCTTAACCGGGAAACCCACAGAGACAGCTGACCTGGGTGAGGAGAGCTCACAGACTCTGGACAGACAGCTAGGGAGCCTGCATGGGACCGACCTAACCCCTCAGCATGTGGGTGACAGTTGTGTAGCTTGTTCTGTTTGTGGCCCCTAGCAGTGGGACCAACATCTGCACACTGATCTTTTAATTCCGATCACAAACTTAACATGTTCAGTGCAGACATCTTAGAAATCAATAAAAACTATTGTAAAGTCATAAAATACTGTCTCTACATCTTTGGATATCCAACTTCGGCATGAATCTGTACTATCTGTTGATATATGCATTACTGGGCTACAAACTTTTGTTAAGGTAGGTGTGGAACAGAGCCCATAGGATTGTCATTCCAGACCCTTCTAAAGGGATGTGAGGTGTTGCTACTCCAGACACACCTTGAAAACCTCTGCTTCAAATAGAATACCATAACACAGGATGACACTTTATAATTTAGTCCTCAAAAATATTTATTTGTATCTTCATTATTTGACTGCTCGGTGTATGTAGAGATTTCCAAAATGAGAGGGTGTTCATGTGTTTTCGAATTATCCATGTTATGAAGAATAAAACAATGGAACAGTTCATATCAAGGGAAGGATATTTCAGGCTATCAAAGCTTGTGAACAATTGAGATAATTTGGATCAAAGTCCAGAAGACCCATACATGGTATAATATGGATTTTTCTTTTGAGTGTGATAATTATTGTTTTTCAAGGACTCATATTTCAGTCAAGCATGTAGAGTCCTAGTACATATTTTCCAGGTAGCTTTTGAAACTGTTCTTGTTTTGTTAATTGAATTTTTTTAAATGAAGTGGATTAACCGAATATGCTGGCTGAAAGCCTTGGAATGTGGGAAACCCAAGCTGTTCTGGTTGCACAATCTGAATATAAACAGCCTTCCTTGTCATTTGTTGGCATAGCATTTGGGACACCAAGTTATTTCTCTTTATTGAAGTTTCTCTCATGAAAAATGCATGGAATAGCCTTCACCTCTGCCAAACCCTCATGTATTTACTTCAGAGGGTGCAGTGAAGACTTGTGGGTAAACATATAGAAATTCCTTGTAGGGTCTGAGGCAAGCATAGAACAAGAATTATTTTGACTGCCCATTGGAAAAAATAACACAGATAAACTTTGCACTGGCTTCTACTTACCTCCTAAAATCTTTCCAGAACATTCCTGCTTACCTGAGATTTTTCTGCTCATAGCCAGAGCCTTCTCAGTGTGACAAGAAGGTCTTTGTCAGACTCAACTTGGAAAGAGACAATGGACAGGGGTGGGAGTAAGACAGGGGAAGGTGGGAAGTATGAAAGCAATCAGGGAATATTCCATACACATGTGAAATTCTCAAAAACAAAGGTAACTGATAATAAAAAGAAAAAAGACTTATATACATAAATATAGGTAACTAAAAAAAGAGTAGTAAAGGCTAACTTAACTCATAATTTTGCCTAAATAAATTTACGGTAAAACAAATGAGATAGTGCCAACTACCAAGAGCTCAGCCCTACTTAAAATGTAAAATCTTATGCTGAGCAGAGGGATTTTGCGTGTGTGTGTGTGTGTGTGTGTGTGTGTGTGTGTGTGTGTGTGTGTGTGTGTGATAGATTTCAGGAATCAACATGACATTAAAAACTTACTAATATAGAAATAAAAATGTTTAATCCTAATCTTGTTTCAATAATTTAGCAATATTACCAATAAAGTCCTAATTAAAATTGTAGGATACAGTGTTTATATGTATTCAGTATAAAAATGATAATACAGAATAGCTACAGGCAAATCTGACATAGCTATACCAGGTCATGAACATTTTTATATAAAGCATTGAAGACAGTTATACTGATATATTTCTTGCCCATTCTTTTTGAAAACACATGTGGATATTCACAATATTGTTGGCAACATTAATGGTGCAGTTGGTGGTCTTCAAATAAACGATGCTAACTAGACCAGGCTTGGATCATGTCCATGGTCTTATTCTCATAAATACAATGTGCTTACCAACTGTTGCTCATCCAAAGCCAACTGTTTAGTGAAGCTTTCTCCAGATTTTCTTCTCCCACGACAGACTTGGATTAAGACTTATTTTCATGCATGGTTAAGTTGGTGAATTTCGGCCAACTGTGTGTCTCCTCAATGACCCTACCATGATGGCTCACACTGCCCATGGTGGTCACACTCCATAGAATTACACAGACTCCTTGATCAATCTCAATGCTAAGGTCTGCTCCTTATGAGGTAGTGTCTCCACAGTCAAAATCAGACAGGTGTTAATTGAAAGAGACATCAGGTGGAATCCACATTGTATAATCATCACTTGGATGAGTAAATTACTTCTGAATGATTAGTTATACTTAATATATTTTATACTATACAGATTAAGTATATGTATACTTATATATACTTAATATGTAATTATATATACTAAATATATTGTATATATATTAAAACACTTAAAAGGATATAAGATACATATAAAATTAATTATTTTTATATTTTCCTATACCTTGCATACCTTTTATACAAATTCAATCATACTAACTACCAGTCTTTGTTTTTAAAAAAAAAGATTATTTATATGATATGTTAAAGTTAGTTGAAATTAGGTTCACTTACAATGGCTCCACACCTAGGAAGAAGTTTTACTTATAAAAAATTACTTTTTAAAAATGTTCATTTCTCTTTGGGGAAGATGGGATCATTTGACTATAAATATACACGTCAATTCTATTTAAAAATAAATAACCTAAATATTGCCTGCCACAACTCAAATCCTATCATTAGCAAGAAATTCTTGCAAAGAAACATTTCATTAAATTAATACATGTGAGAAGGAATTAGGCATGTACCATACTTTAGGGAAGAAAAATTATATAAATAAATCAGTGGGAAAGGATATTTTGCATCATATGTTGTATATTCCAACATTTTCCCCAATATGAAAATAACCCTGACCACTTGGCTGATGAAAAACTGGACCTAAGTAAATATGGCCAGACCATGGATAGCTTTGCTCAAGACATGGGTGGTAAAGCCAGAAAAGAAAACATCACAAAACAAAATGCTTGGCTCTTTGAGCATTAAAGAAAAGTTGCATGTTGACTAAATCAGAAAAACATAATTTCAAACAAGTTAAGACTATAACAGCTAAGCAAAGCTGAGCAAGGGAAAATATGATTACTTTGAATAGGAGATATAATATTTTGGAAAAATATAAAGACAAATGCAGTCAATTAGAGATTGATAAACTTTTATCCAAATTTCACCTGAAATTATTTGTAAATAAATGTGACTTCATACTATATATAACTTCACCCCTTATCCTCCACTCTTCTTTCTCTTTGCTATTTTTTAAATAATTTATTTATTTTTATTTTATGTGCATTAGTATACTACCTGTATGTGAGTGTGTCAGATTTTGGAGTTACAGACAGTTGTTAGCCACCCTGTGGGTACTGAGAATTGAACCCAGGTCCTCTGAGAAAGCAGTCAGTGCTCTTAACTGCCAAGCCATCTCTCCATCTATTTGCTATTTTTGGTAAGACAAAATGAATGTTAAAATTATGGCCTGATTGTAGGTGACAGGGTTCATAGCTGGAAGATACCAATGATTGATGATTACAGGAGCATTCATAGTACCTTCCAGAACTACGGATGCCTATCACTAGGTGGGAGGTTTCTAGTTGGACACCAGCTTGATATATCTATTCTTGACAATGTAAGTAAGTGGTATATTTGGCAATAAGGTCTTAGTGCCAGGTTGTAGAGGGAATTAATAGTATTGGCAATAGCCTGTTGTGTTTGGGGATATTGATAGGACTCCTTTGGCCAATTAGTCATCAAGGGGCTATTCACCCCTGGTACTGAGGACTTTACTTGTTAACATATGATTTCTACTTGGGACATTGTATCCCTCATTATTTGGAAACTCCATTTAATTTATATATATGTATATATATGTATATATATATACATATATATAAATTTTAGGAATTTCTACAGTAGTGGGTTTCCATTTGTTCTATCAAAAGGCATTTAAAAGTCTTAATTATCCCTCCATTTTCTCTCCTGTTCCCTGCCATCTCATCCCCCTCCACATTTAATTTTCTTATTCTAGATTGCACTTTGTCTTTATAGCATTATATTATATTTCCCCTTAATAACAACCTGCTGGCAAGATCTGGCAGTGCAGAAGTGGTATAAATGTTATGGATTTATGGCCCACACCATGAGATGGAACCCATACATGAATGCCAAGGTGACCAAGAAACTGAGACTAGCTAGATCCTGGGCATTAAGGCAAAACCTACTGCTATGCTAAAGGAAATTGGCAACTAAATGACTCCTAATGACATAATGCTGTACCTATAGGTCAGCACATAGCTCAACCTATAGCAGAGAAACTTCTTTTTGCAGTAAACATTAATTAACACAGAGACTCATGAGACCATGTACAGAAAGTAGGAGCATTTGGACTTTATGTAATTTCTCCTCCTCTAGGCTCAGAAATCTATGATGAAGAGGAGACAGAATGTAGAAGCCAGAGGGGGTAGATGAAGCCAAGGAAACAGCTCCTTCCAGACACAGAAGAGCTGATAAACTCACAACACCTACACAAGTACAAACCAGAAAGAAAAATCCAGGACAGGGAAGGGGAAGTGGCCACAAAGTGAAACCTAAACCATGAATCTAATTCTAAGTGATACTAGCTCAGAGAGGGAAAAATCATTTTTTCCAATAGAGTTACCCTGGAAGTAACAACCATATGGAAGGTCAGGTTCCATGCTCAGGGTTACTTAGCCAACACAAAACTGAGTTCATGCAGTTTTGTTGTTATTGTTTAATTAATTATTATATTCTTCTCTCATATATTACATTACGACCTAATTTTCCATTCCCTCCACTCCTTCCAGTCCCTTCTCTCCCACCTCCCCTCTCCCCTAGATCTATGCTTTTCTACTTCCTTTCAGAAAAGAGTAGACCTCCTAGGGATATCAACTGAACAGGGCATAACAAGTTACAACGACACTAGGCATATCCCTTCATGTCAAGACTGGGTGAGGCAAACCATTAGGAGGAAAAGGGTCCCCCAAACAGGCAAAAGAGTCAGGGACAGCCCCACTCTAGCTTTTAGGAGTCCCACAAGAACATCAAAACAAACTACACAACCATATACATATGTATATGTATGTGTGTGTGTGTGTGTGTGTGTGTGTGTGTGTGTGTGTGTATTTTTTAGAGTACCTAATTCAGACCCATGCATGCTCCCTGATTGTCATTTTAGTCTCTGGGAGCCACTAAGAACCCTGCTTAGTTGATTCTGTGGGCTGTATTCTTATGGTATCCTCAAGCCCTTTGGCTCCTACAATCCTGCCTCCCCACTTTCAGCATGGTTTCTCAAGCTCTGCTTAGTGTTTGGCTCTGGATCTCTGCATCTGTTCTTATCAGTTGCTGGATGAAGATTTTCTGATGACGACTGGGCTAGGCTTTGGTCTTATGAGTATAGCAGAATATCATTAGGAACCCTTTCATTGCCTTTTCCCCCCAGTCCTGTTTGGTTCTATCCCAGGTCTCTGGGCTATCCAGTCTCTGGTTTCTGGCCCTCTGTACAGTTTCGGGCATGGACTCCCTCCCAAGGCATGGTCCTCAAGTTGGAACAGTCACTGGTTGGCCGCTCCCACAAGTTCTGTGTCACTATTACCCCAGAAGATCTTGCAGGCATGACAAATTGTAGGTCAAAGGTTTTATGGCTTGGTTAATGTCCCAGTCCCAGCACTGGAAGCCTTGCTTGGTTACAGAAGTGGTGGGTTCAGGCTCGGTACCCCCCATTACTAGTGGTCTTTGTCAGCAGAGAATTTTCATTGTATTAGGGTTACTCATCTGACTTCAGTGATTTTCTTGTGTATGTAGTTGGGGGGGTTGTCTTTGTTTTTTGGTTTGGTTTGGTATTAATTTTTGTTTTAGTAATCAGTTAATTAAAATTTCTCAGCCCAATCACATTTTCCCCTCCCTCCATCCTCTCCTTCAAGTCCCTCCCCCAGCCACCTCCCTCATTAATTAATTAATTAATTCCTTCAGAAAAGTGCAGGCATCTATGTATATGAGCCATGTGTTTCAGCATGTTTTGGTATTTTTTGACTTTAGTTTTTGTTTGTTTTGTTTTGATTTGATTTTTTTTCTAAGAGAAATAACTTGAAGTTGGGTAAGTAGGAAAGGTCTGGGAGGAGTTGGTGGAGGTGAAAGAAAATGATCAAAAGAGATTGTGTGAGATTTTTTGTTTTTAAGAAAAGTGAGCACACACAAAGAAGCTGTAGCTCTAATAATCTGAGCAAAAAAAAAAAAAACAGTAGACCCTGTAGCATGAATCTTAAAAGTCTTATTAATAAAATCAAACCTAAGGCCAGGTATTGGGGTGAATGCTGGAAGATCTGCCACGAGACAGAACAAGCCATAGTACTTCACCTCGCCAATTCCTCAGTTGGTCTTGTTTCCTCAGACTGGATACCTCTGAGTCCTCATCCAGAATGGATCTCAGCTGAACTGTGCTGCTCCAAAGCCTAAAAGTTTAACCAGCCAAATGCTGCTAGTTTCTGGTCTTCATACCTTATATAATCTTTCTACTTTCTACCATCACTCCCTGGGATTAAAAGCTGGATTTCTGGGATTAAAGGCGAGTGTCACCATGCCTAGCTGTTTCTAATGTGGCCTTGAACTCAGAGATCCAGAGGTATTTCTGTCTCTGAAATGCTAGGATTAAAGGCGTGTGCTACCACTGCCTATCGTCACGTTTAATATTGTGGCTGTCCTGTTCTCTGACTCCAGATAAATTTATTTTGGTGAACACATAATATTTTGGGGAACACAATACCACCACAAGACCCTCAGAAAAATTACAAGCAGGAGTTCTGGAGATGTAAAGCACTAACTCAGTAGGAAAGAGGACCTGGTTCAAAAATCATTGCTGTGATTTAAGCGGGGGAAGGGGGGGAGCAGAAATTCAGTTAAATAAATAATGCAGTTTCATTGTTTGTTTTTATGGTCAACTTGGCAAATCTCAAGTTACCAAAGAGTAGAGGACCTTAACCCCAGAAGATTTCCTTGATCAGATTGGCCTGTGGCCATGTCTATGAAAAACTATTTTGATGGAAGATGGAGGAGTGAGGGCCCATCACATTGTGGGTGACACCATACCAGTGGCAAGGCAGGTGAGCCTGAACTGTGTAAGAAATGCTAACTGAGCAAGTGGTGGACAGCAGGTGCCATTCCTCTCTGCTGATTTCTGCTTCAGTGTCTTCCAGGGTTCATGCTCTGACTTCCTGAGTGACAGATTGTGACCTGGAAGTGTAAGCTGAAACATATGTTTTCCTTACTAGGCTGTTGTTGGTCAGAATGTTTTATAATAGTAACAGAAAGGAAACTCTAACACTTAATATCAATTTACCGGGGAAAAAAACAACCAGAAGTGTGTGATATTGTCCTGTGACGCAGATGATAAGGATACACATAATTATCTAATGCCAAGATAGCTAAATTCAGTTAACCTGAAGCATCAACCGTGGAGACATATAATTCCTTTTAAAGGAAATAATTTCACATGGTAAAGAATATATATATGTCCATGGTACAGAAACAACGTTCACTAACTTTTATCTTGTTAGAGATCAATATGTTTCCTTATAGTATGCATCATTTATTATCTATGATATCATTTTATTTTTAATCTATTTTGTACTTTAAAAATATTTTATTCAGTATTTAAATATGTGAATATTGAAACACAATTTAAAATGAAAAAGAAAAAAGTCTCATATTTGATTTTCCCCTCCTGGTTTTCGTCCAGCATCCTGTGGTACACACACCCTGTAGCTGTTTCCACGGTGAAACTCTGGTTTGCGTTCTGCACAGAATCCTTTCTCATGGCCCCTGTCATGAGATAGGAGATACAACAGTTGATCTTCTTCCTCACATAGTTGTTGTTTCTGTGGGCACCTAGAACATCACTTACACTGTCCTATATGCCTGTCACTGACCAAAACATTATTAGTGAGTACATAACTAAACTTCTGCCCATTTCCCCTGATTTTAACATGTTTCCCTTTATATTTTAGGACTGACTCTCCCATCTCTATTGTGGACTTTGACTATTCATTGGCAATTCCTATAAACACTTCTAATTTGTACATAATTTTTGGTTACTTTCTATATTTGCTTCGTATTGCACATTTTCATACTGTCTTACTGTGGCAAATGTCTGTGTTTCTTATCTATTGCTGCTTAACAAAATACCCTAAGTCAGCAGTTCTCAACTTGTGGGTCGTGATCTCTTGGGGGTCAAATGACTCTTTCATAGGTGTTACCAGAAACCATTGGAAAACATGGGTATTTACATTATGATTCCTAACAGCAGCAACATTACAGTAATGAAGTAGTAAAGATAATTCTATGGTTGGGGGGTCATCACAACACGAGGAACTGTATGAAAGGATAGCGGTGTTAGGAAGATTGAGAAGCACCTTTAAGTGTGTTTGATTGTATTAACAACTGTTGGTTAGCTCTCACTGCTTCTGCTGTTTAGATATCAGGGTGTGGCTTAGCTGGATGACCCTGCCTCAGAGACTCTGAGGAGATTAGTGCCAAGCTTTCACTTTCAGGTTGGACTATCCTTATCTCAGAGTTCAGCAAATAATGAATGGGCTCAAAACCCATCCACATGGTTTGTGGTAGGCTCATGTTTCATTGCATACTTGTAGGGAGATTAGGTTTCTATCTATGGGGGCTTCTCTAGAGAAGTGCTTACAATATAGAACTTTGCTTTTCCCTTCAATGAGAGATGAATGAAGAAAAAGAGGAAAAGAGGGGAGGGGAGAGGATACACATTTTTTTTCAGGTTCTATTATCAAACATAATAAACCATTGCTTGTGACATACAATATTGATCAAAAATGGATCTTCAGTGACTATAACCAGGGGCAATATTGGCAGAACTATATGGGCTGGCTGCATATATCAAAAGGGGAAGAGCATGGGAAATCACCGTAGCTTGTGTCTTCCACTTTTACCTGTATGATTCTGGGAGGGAGAAAATACAAAACTGGCTTCTTTCACTCTGAGTAACGAGAAATCCACAGTAGGTTTCTAAAGCAAGATACATTTAAGGGAGTAGAGAGGTAGCTCACAAGTTTAGGAGGGAGGGTTCCACTACTCAATAATTTTAAGATTCAAGTCCATCTCCACAATGGCAAAACTATAAAACCTTGAAATACCAAGCAGTTAAAAACATAACCAGATTTATTCCATGTCAATTGAATTACTCACAGAAAAATTGTCAGCTAAAGTCACATACTACCTGCTATTCTAAAACCCTGACTAATACAGATGAAATTCTACCTGCCGTTTTATTAAAGGAATGCTGGGCATTCAAACTGAATTTTCTGGGACTAGATGTTTTCTGCATTATTTAAAAAAAAAAAACTTTTTAGGTTGTTAAGAAGAAAGCATTGACCAGAGGCAATGTTCTGGAATGAGAACATGATATACAGTGGTAGGAAGAGAGTATGTTCTTAATCATGCAGAAATTGCATATTGATTGGTTAACTCGGCCTTTTAAAGGTTGGGACTGAGTCTAGCAGGAGGTATAACGTATGATTAATTCCATTTGTAACCATTTCATTTCATTTTTTTTTTGCAAATAGATGGGTGACTAACATGATAAGTGCAAAAAATACATTAGAATTTTGTACAATCTTACCTCCGCAACAAATGTTCTTGCATTCTACTTTCAACTATTATACCATTGGTTTCTCTGCCATCAGTTTATAGGAAAAGCAAATCCAACATACAACCCTAGCTGAAAAAAGTATCTAAAACTGTGTTTTACAATGAGTAGTCCTATCTTGCTCTCTTACTGCAGAAAGAAAGGTAAGGAAAGACTAAAAAAATCCACATTGTTTTCGAGAAACTGAATAATAGGCTATCATTTGAAAAGTATATTATTTATAATGGTTTTTGGAAGATGAAAATGAAGATATAATTATATTTGGTGCACATTTGCCATAAGTTTTATAGACTGAGCATTTGGTAACAGGATTATGCATATATGAGTCTTACAACAAAATTATAGCAAATACATATGAAGTAGTAAATGGAGTCATACTCACAGAGCAGGTCTTGCAAGGGTGTCTTAAAGGAACAATGAATTTCTTCTAGATAATTGTGGATGGTTGCTGAACTGCTCACAATTCACCAATATGATGGTTATAATAAATTTTGGGAAAAACAAATACTGTCTGGCATGAGGAAACACTTGCAGAGTTTTAGTTCTCAAAGGATCCGTTTTTAGCATCATTGGAGAGCAAATATATGCTGCCAATTATTTTGAGTGTTGATATTGACAGAAAAAAAAGAAAAAACATGGTGTTCTGTAAGTATTGGGGTGGCAGTTGGTACTGGCCTTCAAAGAAAGACATGTGACAATATGTCCTCCAAAAGGAGAGAGATGATCTGAGAGGACATGTTTGATTTTCCAGACAACAGCTCTCTCAAAATTGTTTTGCAGTCCTCAACTTCTTTTGGATGAAGCTCAGACTAAATTCCTTGTTCAGAAATGTGGCATTACATCCTGATGTTTTTCTGAAGTCCTCCTATCATGAAGGGAAGTGTCTGGATTAGTATAAATGTCTTGGTCAGCATCCTTTAGAGAGGGCTGATGGCTGATACATACTCACTCAGAGCTAAGATTGCTAAGTTTCAGGTCATTGCCGGTATATCTGTGCATGCTCATGGATGTGAGCTTGTCTAACGGGGAGCTTCACATGGAGATTGTTAATCTAGAAATTACAGCAAAGCAAGAATCATGATAACAACTGTCATACAGTGATGAAAGAATCATTTGCCACCAGATCTATTAGGTATTGGTTGTGAATGGAGTAAAGCAGGGCTCAGCTGATTCACATTTTATTTGCCCATTGATTGTTTCATCAATGGGCTACACTAATGACTTTTGAAGCCTCTCAGTGTTCACTTGATTTAAATTAAACCAAGATGCCAAAATCTCCATGACACATTTGAAAATATATTGAATAAATGGGAATTGCAATATCTATCATATAATCCCTTATATAAAGAAAACAAACAAAAAACACCCCAAAATGTTACTATCAAATTCCAGTAAACAATGTGCACCAACACTATTCCTTATTTTCTCATTTTGTATTTAATTAAAATAACTAGAGAGTAAATAAAAATTAGTTTATAGATACACAAATATTTATAATAATTAATATGAGGGTATGAAAACTCTTTTAGACAGATCTCTGTGTGTGACAAGAAATACATTCAAAATGGCTTAGTGAGAAAAGATTTAACACGTGTGAAGATTTGTTCTCTGAAAAATTCAGCTGTTGTAATCCTAGCCCTTGGTGTGGTAGTATTCGAAGTAGGGCTGTGGGAAGATGTCATGCAGTTGGAGCTACTATAAGAGGAACCCTTTCACAAGGGACTGATGAGAACTATCTTTTTCTGTCTCTTCCATGTAAGGACATGTAGAGAGATCGCCAAAGCAGAAGAGGGATAGCTCATTTGAATCTGTCTTTACTGATATCCTTATAGCCTGATAGCTTTAAGAAATAAATATTAGTTTAATCCTACCAGTCTATGGAACATTGACATTAAGGTTAGAACTAAAAAAAAAAAAAAAAAATGTACATTTTCTAGAAGTGTGAGTTGATTGAGAACCATCCAAGGAAAGTAGTATGCCTATGGATGGACACTAGATGGCATTACCGTGATCCCTATGGCTGGAAGGGTGAAGAAAGAGCATGCCATGCATCTTATGAAGTGGTAGCCACAGCAAAGAGGCTTAGCATTAAGAGCTGTGGCCACTGTCAAGAAATGGATACACAATAGTATTGAAGCCCATTGGTGACAGCCTTGGAAACTAGCCCCTCTGTGTATGGTTCTGCCCTCTCAGGCTTGATTTTGGTTAAACTTATCTAAAAGTTGAAAGCAATGGAGCCCAGAAAAAGCAATACTTCCACACAAGAATGCAGGTACATGCAGAGAAGTAGACAGAGAATGGAGCCCAGTTACTGATGGAAGGTCCAGAGCAGTGCAAGCATATTGGTCCTAGTGTTTCCTATCTGAGGAGGAAGATCAACTGAGACACAGACTAGCTCATTCACAGCACCAGAAATAGAAGATCTCTTTCCTAATTTCAAGGCTATGTCTGCATCTGTGCTGACTGGGTGTGCCACTAGGCAATTTATACTCAGTGGCCTTTTAATAGATGGGTGTATCTCACAAGATCTGTATGAATGCTTTGATCTGGGGAGTCAATGAAACATCTAACCAAAGAGTTGCAGAACTGATCATATTTGTTTCTACGGGAACAGCTGGATTTGAAAATTTTGCTCAGCAAAATCAGGATTCTAAACTTTTGGCTTTGTGTGCAAATATTTCTTCAACATCACACACAAATATGGAATCACTTTCACCCCAGATTTATTTTTTTTTCTGCTTAAGAGTGATTGGAACTATTACATGTTATCATAAAATTATTGCATTATACATCTTTAGTTATTCATCATTACACTTACCTTACAAGGGGTAATTTTAGTAACACCAGAAAAAAATTAAGAATCAATTTCATGTAAGTACAAATTAGGTGCTAAGAATATGTACTAGCTTTGCTCAAACAGCTTACGATCATGTGTCTTAACTGATACTTGGGCTCTTTTATTGCCCAAATATGTAACAGATGAAACAAGCAATTCATGAAGACACTCTAATACCAAGTTCATTTATTTTGCTGTTAATGCCCTAAAGTGATGTAATGGTCCCCTTGGCTTTCAGTACAGTCCTGAGGTTAAATAAACTAATCTTGAAGTATACTCTGATTAAGAGTTAGTGATTATAGAGTGAAAGACAATATTAGCATATTAACAGGGTTTAGTAACACTTGATGTCACAGATATGACATGGGTTGTTTAAACTTCTATCAGACATGGGTCTGGTAACTTTATTTTTTCTCCAGGAATTCATAGCAACTCAAATGCTGGCAGTTTGGGGAATGTGATTCTGAGCCATACAAAGTCAGAATGTATATGTTCAAAAACTGGCTACAAATGCAGATGTCACAATAATTTTATTATTCCCTAAAACTTTTCTCAGCGGTTTAGTAGCTGAAGTCTGAGGAAGCTGTCTGGTGGCCTTGAGTAGTCTGCTCCCCAGAATTCCAGGTCAGTCTTTTCATTTCGACTTCAGAGCTCCGTATCATTACCCTTAGAGGTTAGAATGCTAGGCTGGACCCACAGCTAGGGAGAAAGCTCTCTGAGGCCCCATGACCTTGACTCTTTTGTGACCAAATCTAAATGGGGAAAGATGATGTGTACATGGACCACTAGTATATCTAGACTGGCGACTCTCCTTTCATGATTCTGGTCAGTTTACCAGAGTCTTGTGAATCAGCTCACTCAATAGTGATTCCAGTCTAAAATATACTATTGATGACAGTCTAGAAAAACAAATATTTAAACCTGAGATTTGTTTCAAGTCCTACAAAAATAATTACTTCGTATTAGAAACAAGGAAGATATTTGGGAAACTAAATTTGGGAGTAGAGTGAGGGTCTAATAAAATGTTATCTCACACTAATGGGCTCTGGCGACTTTTCTTTTCTCTCTGTGGATTCTGTCTGTGGCATTCCAGCCATTAAGCCAACTAGATGTCCCTTGCAATAATGGCACTGAAGATGCAATGACAGCTGGCAAGCCGCTGGGACGCAGCACACTGTCTGGAAAGAGGTATGAAATCTTAACCCCGTCTGCCTTTGTCTGCAAAGGATTCCGTAGACTTTCATTTCTTTCTCTGTATTTTAAAAAACAATCTGCTGTAATTGTCTAGGTCAGGAGTTGGCAAACCTTCTTCGGTGAACCAGACAGTAAATATTTTGGTCTTTTTAGGCCAGTCGCTGCTGTATCTATAGGGCTAGAGTATTTTATATATCAGAGTAGCATGGCTCCTGTAATCAATAAAGAGATAGATGAACCAGGTTTTCCCCAATAAAACTTTCCTGTTGAAAGCAGAGTGCCAATTTGATTTTTGCTCTATAATTTGCTAATCTCTGGATGATGTGACCTTTATTTAAAGTGCTATGGATGTAGAGAAATAGCTTATCCATGTGTCTATAGCCCCATTTTCAAAAGTTTAAAAGTTTTTTTTCTTTTTTCTTTTTTCTTTTTTAGTTCTTCTGTCATACAATAAATACCAACTGCAGCCTCCTATCCCTCCCCTCCCCCCTCCTCCCAATTCACCCAACTCCTCTCTTCCCGATATCTACTGCCCCTCTGCTTCCCTTCAGAAAAAGAGCAGGCCTCCCGGTGCTGTCAACCAAACACTGCACAACAAAGATGCGTAAGACGAGGCACAAGTACTCATATCAAGGCTTGATGAGGAAACCAGCAGGAGGAAAAGGTTCCAGGAGCAGCCTTTAAAGGTATCTTTCAGACAGGCAGTGGTGGCACACCTTTAATCCCAGCACTTGAGAGGCAGAGGCACGCAGATCTCTGTGAGTTCGAGGCCAGCCTGGTCTACAGAGTGAGATCCAGGACAGGCACCAAAACCACATGTGATGGTATTGTGTTCCCCCAAATATTATGCACCCTAATAAACTCATCTGGGGTCAGAGAACAGAACAGCCACTAGATACAGAGGCTAGAAAATGGTGGCACTCACACTTTTGATCCTAGCATTCCAGAGGTAGAAATTTGTCTGGATCTCTGTGAGTTCAAGGCCGCAAGGATACAGCCAAGCATAGTGAATCAGGCCTTTAATCCCAGGGAGTGATGGCAGAAAGAGAAAGCTATATAAGGCATGAAGACCAGAAACTAGCAGCATTTGGCTGGTTAAGCTTTTAGGCTTTGAGCAACACAGTTTAGCTGAGATTCATTCTGGATGAGGATTCAGAGGCTTTCAGTCTGAGGAAATAAGAGGAGCTGAGGAACTGGCGAGGTGAGGAAGCTGTGGCTTGTTCTGCTTCTCTGGTTTTCCAGCATTCACCCCAATAACTGGCCTCTCAGGTTTGATTTTATTAATAAGACCTGTTAAGATTCCTGTTACAACCACACAGAGAAACCCTGTCTCAAAAAGAAGAAGTCGGAGGAGGAGAAGGAGGAGGAGGAGGAGGAGGAGGAGGAGGAGGAGGAGGAGGTGGAGGAGGAGGAGGAGGAGTAGGAGGTGGAAGAGGAGGAGGAGGAGAAGAAGGAGGACGAGGAGGAGGAGGAGTAGAAGAAGAAGAAGAAGAAGAAGAAGAAGAAGGAGAAGGAGAAGGAGAAGGAGAAGAAGAAGAAGAAGAAGAAGAAGAAGGAGAAGGAGAAGGAGAAGAAGGAGAAGAAAAAGAAAGTTATTTTTCAAAAGTAGAAATAGATCTAATCTCCTGTATGCATAGACTCTCCTAATAAGCCAGAGATACAATTCTCCATCTAGCATCAACCTGATATTATTTTTTCTGGAAATAATAATTTGTAATGCTTTAAATGTCATCTCTGTCTCACACATTTTAAATAGTTTCTTCTTTCTAAATGTCTTTCATCTTAATTCTTCCTCCAACAATTCCAATTACCAGATTTTTTCTTTTTATTTAAAATGTTTTCATACAATATATTTTGACCATATTCTTTTCCCACCTTAGGTCCTCCCAGATGCTCCTCACCTTCATTCTAACCCTACTTCATGGTTAATAATAATAATAATAATAATAATAATAAATCCAATAATACAAAAAATATCAATTAAGTACTAAACTCAGTTATTTTTGTTCTTACCAAATTCTGAGTTTCTTCTAATTTGGTGTATATTTAAGGTTTTATATTCAGCCTCCATAAAGGTGAATGATTACACAAAAAATAAATGTAATATATGTTATTTTAAGATGTGTAAATGAATTTTACATGTAAGATATTTCAAATAATTCTTTGTATATGGCATTTTAAATATGTATTTGCTGATGTATTTAATTAATTAAAGGAATGCTAATGAAGTATTAGCTTACATCATGATATGACATAGTACTATTTTATATTAAAAAAAATTAATGTATTTCTACTCTAAATGATAATTCTTCTTGCTATCAATCACTATCAAATTCTTAGAGATATGTTAACCTCTGATTTCTTGGAGGTTTGTGACAGTTATTTTATTCGTAATGAGGAAAACGCTGAACTAGTTCTACAGAAAATTGAGAGAGATTCTAAAAGACTTTACTTGAATAACACATCCTTGAGCCAATAGAATACCTGCAGGCAATGTTTCACCTACTGTACACAAAACTCCTGTTGTCAACAGTAACACCTACTTACAATTACATTGTCATCCGTTCAATTCTGGGACTCCCTTCCCAGACACAGAAGTGAACAGAGTCAGGTAAATCAGGTGTGTTTTTCACTGTGTCATGGGAATCACTATTTATTCTCTCCACTGGGGCAGTTGAGGCTGCCCAACAGTCTGGATTAAAGGCTTCCCAAGGGCTGTCTGTACTGTAATGTGTCCTATTTGCAGTTTTGACAAGGAATTTCCTTAAGGGTTACTGGTTGTTGTATCTTAATGCATTGCAGTTCCCTTCTTCCCTTCTTCTTCTTCTTCTTCTTCTTCTTCTTCTTCTTCTTCTTCTTCTTCTTCTTCTTCTTCTTCTCCTCCTCCTCCTCCTCCTCCTCCTCCTCCTCCTCCTCCTCCTCCTCCTCCTCCTTCTTCTCAGCATTTATGTTATGCAGGTAATTTAGGGTTGGAGAGTCTTGAAACCATTTGACTTGTGGAAGAAAATTGCTTGGAGCACTATGAAAATATCATTGAGACCATGTGGTTTTTAAACTCTGTTGCACTGTACTCTCTTTCCCAATTATTTCCAGCTGTGTCCAGCCACTAAGCATACCTTCACAGCCTGATATTCTCTCTCTGCCTGTTAAGGTGTGTGTGTGTGTGTGTGTGTGTGTGTGTGTGTGTGTGTGTGTGGTTGTCAAGTACCATTTTTCTTTATTTGTTCAAATCCACACCATTGTCAGGTAGGGTGGAAGAGTCTTCCTGTTTTAAGGTCTCCTGGAATTTCAAGTTTTTCCTGCTGTTTATATCTTTGACATAAATAGAAATTTAAAAAGTAGGATAAAATTCATCTTATTTTATACACCATTCAGTTTGCCTGAGTAGAAGGGATGGCAGTCTGCTGACACCATCAGAGTAAAGGAGCAAAAATGAAATTCATAGTTAAAGAAGGAGAGACTTCATGCTGGTGTCATATGCTCCTCATCCTCTAAAGCAATACTGTTAATAACACTTAATAAAGAACCACAATGAATGAACGAGGAAAAGTTTCTTTCATGTGGCATATTATCCTGAAACACCCATGTTTTCCTATGTTCCTTTCTTTAAAACCATTCTAAAACCATGGAAGTGAAAAATACAAGGGAAATCTGTTAAGATGTATACCAATTAAAAAACTAAATTATGGAGGGCTATAATCTCACAATATCTGTTTTTGTTGTTGTTGTTGTTTTGTTTTTTGTTTTTTTGTTTTTAATGAGGGGAAAAATAACAGAACATGTGTGAAATGAACGAAGAGAAATACCAAGAGTTAAAATATTAATCAGCAGTGGGATTTGCGTGGAGAGGGGAGTGCGATGGGCAGGTTAACCAAAACTAAGAATCTCTATGGGAAAGCCTAAGAGAACCTTCTAATTAGTAGGCTTATGTCTAAATAAAATGTAAAAATAAAAAGAGTTCAAAGAAATTTCCCTGTACGAATGTACAATGTCCCTTCTGGAAAAATACAACTTATTAAATGAAAATCCCACAGGATATGTCCCTTTCAGTTATTGGTCAAGGATGCCAACACAGGCTGTTGCAATTACCTTGGTTACTTATTATATCTATATGGTAAGACCCTACTGCTGAAGACACTGCACTCTTTTGCTGCAGGTCATACAGAAATCAGTCTCAAAGAGACCAGGAAATGTCCTCCATGCTGGCTAGCTTTCAGAGTGTCAGAGGGTGATATGCAGATTTCTGGGGAGAAAAGAAATGCACTGGTTATACCCAACACTGGACTCTGATCAGTAAAATGTAGCTATCGGTACAACAGCAGTACAGCCTTTAAGGGTAGCTAATCACTTTCTGATTGTATTTGAGACCTCCATACAAGGGAATTTCATACACAGAACTGTAGTCTAGTCAAAATCCTATGGCTTTTAAGGACATGGACATTAGGGTAAAACTCACTGTTACTATTTTGCTAAGTGGTCACACTGTCAAGTTGCCTTCAAATGTTCATATTTATACTGGTATATCAGGGATGTTTGGTTTCCAGTCTTTGCCAGAGAAGCTTCTTTTCACAGTGGGCTATAGTCAATGAAGAAATGTATAATTGTTCAAAGTGTTGAGAGTGAGACACAGAGTCTTCCAGCCTAAGTGGGGCATCAATACCAATCAACACTCCTATCATCAAGGCTCAGGGAACACTACAGAAGAGGAAGTGGAACTAATATAAGAGCCAGAGAATGGGGAGGAGTGCTGTGAGATACTGTGTTCTGAACATTATATGATTATCACAGTCATGATCCAACAGTTGTTATGGATACTTACACAAAAGCAACACAAGAGCAAACCAGCCCAAACGCCAGCACAAATGGGTGGATGATCACCAGGCCCACCCTTTACCAGGGGTGGATGGTTTCTGGGGAAAGAGAATCTTTCTGTTCTGAGGATGTGGTCACAGGTAGGTTACCCATGCTCCTGTGATTGGCCTCACACCCATGTACATACAGGCAATACTGACTGGATATAGAAACTATAAAAAAGACCAACATATGAGGATGGGGCCATGTTTGGAAGAATATGCTCAGTTTAAAGGAAGAACTAGGATAGATATGATCATATTTCATTGCATACATCTGTGAAAATCTCAAAACTTATGAAAAAGTTTGAAAAAAATCTAGAAAAAATAACATGTTAATATTCAGTCTAGCTATTATCTAAGGCTTATGTTTCTAGAAAAGTTTATGACCATGTAGGTGAATATATCTGTCTTATTGTGTAGGGTAGATCATTTCAGTATTGTGGTAACAATGTAAGTTAGAATATCAGTAAAAAATAAAATAAAATAAAATAAAACCAGAAACAAAACAAAACAAAAAAAAACCCCAAAACCCTAAGTTCAAATATAAAGGTAAAGGGTGTAGAGATGGCTGAACATTTCTGAGTATATACTGCTCTTACAGAGAACTAAAGTTTGGCTCACAGCACTCAAGTCAAGTGACTGACAACCACCTTTAACTCCAATTCTGGCTTCTGTGGGCATCTGCATTCATCAACGCCTATCCACATATAGATACTCTCTCACACCCATAAACAAAAACAATTAAAATAAACTCTACAAAAGGTACATGGAGACACAAAATAATGAAAATAAAACACGGGTGTCTAGTCTATTGAAAAGTGCCCCATGCAACATTTCTCTCTCTGAGTCAAGGTCTGATGGAAGTAGCTTTCTTTATGAAATGAAGGATATAGAATGGGTGCCTATTCTCAGAGGCAGTATTGAGAATATCTAATGACTGGCAGGGCATGAACAACCACCAATCAGAAACAGATGTCCTGTCCAATCAAAGTGGACAACCATGCTCACCAGCACAGCTCAGCAGGTGTTTTCCAGCTGCCAGTCAACCTTGCTTGCTCCCAAGGAGGTCTGCAGCTGTGTGGAGACCAAGCTGACTGCACAGGGATAGAAAATATGTAACCCTGTCTATGCTCTGTCATAATTTCTGTCTGCATCTCTGATCCCCATTCTTAATTCTAGTTTAAAGAAAGATGTATGGGAACTGTGTAAAACCAATACTCTTAATCAAGTCCTAATTATAAGAACTGGAGCCATGAATTGATGTTGTATAATATTCTGGGTGAAAAGAGGCTCCCCATTTTCAACATTGCACAGTTTCTAACATTTAGAGGCAAAGTGATGAGAAATGCTATTATTAATACCTCCATGTCAAATGATATTTCCCATGTGCATCATTTAAAATTGAAATTGTTTTCAAAATCAGCACAAACATTAAATTGAAAACTTAAAGACACAGTCCATGTTCTATTTGGTTTTTAATTCTTCAAATTCAGTACGTGAGTATGGACACATGCAGGATTTATTTTTATACACATATGAATGAAACCTACATATAATCATGTATGTTATTTCTCTAAATTTAGATAAAATCCTAACAAAAAATTCTATATGGTTCAGAAAATAACATTTACCCCAATGACGAATTTAGTAACCAGAAGTTGGCATAATATTAATAGATGTTAGAGGTCCTTTCTCTCTTACAACCACTAAAAACATGTTCTCTGTTATAAACATTTGAACAAGGTTTAAATTTGGCAAATTATTTATAAAACGAAAGCCATCCAGACATTCCTCTCCAGCATCCTGGGATAACGACCGTCTGTTCCATCCTTGGGTTCTCAGAGACATATAATGTGCTATAAGCACGCCTCTTAAATACCACATGTGCTCAGAAAGCACATGCCATGCTCCCTTGTACTCAGGCATCCCACAAGACCTTGAATTCCAGAAACCCTAGTAACATGGACCATTCATTCATCCCTTTACTTATTAATTCCTCAAGATTTTATTGAATCCACACTGTCTAAAGAGCAGAGGCTGCTTTAGTTCTTATACCCTCCAGAAGGATGCACTGTAAATGCAGCAATGACAAAAGCATGAATGGAAACCGATATCAGAGGGTAGAGAGAGCATGACTGCAATAAAGCAGGATGCTATTTCAGGGTGGGGGAAGGACAGTTGTCCACAGATAGTTCCCAAGGAGATCTTTCAGATGCAGAAAAAAAAAAATTGAAATGGTCAGGTAATGCGATCCTGTCATGAGACTTGGGTTGATCTACTATAATATAAGTATTTCTTATGCCTTTAAACATAAATAAAGCTTCTTAAGAGGATCACTATGCACAAATGATAACAAGAATTAATTTGAAAAAAATCATTAATTTTGAACCCAGGAGTGTATTACCTTTTTATATCAGAAACAATTGTTTAAGGATTAATATAGAGCCTTCAAGGTGATTCCAATGGGTCAGGCAAAGCCAGAACAAAGTTCAAAGTTGGGAAGGACAGAGGATATGTGCTTGGCTTCTATGTTGTCCAAAATTCTTGTTCCCTTGCTTTATCCTCAAGGCTTCCTCTTTATGATACCTTCCATCTTGATCTTTGATTCATAAAAAAATGAAACTGACTCTATCTAGATTGGTTTTCCTTTGTATTTGATTCACATAAAAATATGTGTGCTTGCAGGGTAGTGTTGGCACACGCCTTTAATCCCAGCACTTTTTGGGAGGCAGAGGCAGGTGGATCTCTGAGAGTTTGAGGCCAGCCTGGGCTACCAAGTGAGTTCCAGGAAAGGCACAAAGCTACACAGGGAAACCCTGTCTCGAAAAACAAAACAAAACAAAACAAACAAACAAAAGATTAAATAAATACATACATAAATAAATAAAATGAGTGCTCCAGCGCAAGCTTTAGGTATAGAAGTTCATTATCTTCACAGGAATCTGAAGATACACATTGGGAATATTCTGCTATGCTGGAACTCCAGTTACAGGTAGAGAGGAACAAGTGGTAGTTTGTAAGCGATGAGCACACCTGTGGTGATATTTTATTTGTGACCTTTAAAGATTCGTCTTACATATGCCTCCAAGTGCCTACACATAGCCTTCTGTGTTCTCCACATTAATGTCTATACATTAGTCAACTGCTTACCAAGAAATCTGAAAAGCAGAAATAGCAAGCTATAAACAAAATAACTTTTAAATTTCATGTTTTAAACTATGTGAACATATCTGGAAAATGCATTTGTACACATGCTTTCTCCCTGTTGTTGTTAACTAAAGAATATAAAATAGTAACAGTTTACACAGCATTCCCTTCCTATTAAGTTCTATTAGTAATGTTGAGAGTATTTGAAGTATAGGGGGGCATGTAAATAGGCCATATGGAAATAGGAAGCCATTTTACCTGAAGGATTCAAATATCCTTGCATTTGGTATCCTTAGCAGTCTTTGATGCTCTGTGGATTCCAAAATCCATGCATGTATGTGTACATACATACACATGCACACAGAGAAGGGAAAGTAGATACTATGGCATACTATCTATGTGCACAGATAAAGGATATAACAAAGGCAGAAAAAAGGTCATTAAGCAAGGTTGTTGTTTCATTATTAATTATCTATGAACATATATCATATCAAATATTTGAAAGCAATTTGTCTCTCATAAAGAACATGCCACTTTATGCCATTTTTTTCAGAGTTTCCACCTGTTTAAAAGAAAACTAAACATGGCCAAAAATTGATGTCAAACAGGGGTTATATCCTTTTTTTCCCTTTTCTTTCAGTTATGCTGGGTAATTTCAACAAGCACTTTTTAGAAAATGGGTGGAATGGAAACTCTGAACTCAGAGGAAGACAGACACAAAATGTCTTAGGCACTCTAATTGTTTTTCTGAGAAATTTTGTAATTAAAGAGAAGTGCTGTTTGTTTTAATGGCTTCTTATCACCACATACAGTTCAGTTAATGACTACATTTTCTCAAGGGGCCTCCATGACATCATGGACTGTCCCCAGTGCTTCCTGATGCTTTAAAATTCTGTCACAAGTTGATTTTTAGTATTGCACAAGACTTTCCCACAGTGAACCCTGCATCTACACATACACATTTACACACATGCTATGTGAGATACTGGACAATACTATGTAAAATAAAAATGTCAAGCCAGGTCGTGGTGGTAAATGTCTTTAATCCCAGCATTCAGGAGGCAGAGGCAGGCAGATCTCTGTGAATTCGAGGCCAGCCTGAGCTACAGAGTGAGTTCCAGGAAAGGCTCGAAAGCTACCCAGAGAAACTCTGTCTCAAAAACAAAATGAAAAAAAAATTAAATGTTGTATATAATATCTAATTTAGATAGGTAGATGTTATGCAGGTAAATATCAATAAGTAGATATTAATACATAAATGATAGATAATAAATAGTAATAGGTGACAGATATATGGATGGACCAATAGAGATTGATCAATAGATCTACAAATAGACAATGATAGATATATACAAACACATACTTTTATCTATGTATGTATATAAGTATAGATGTATAGAGAGGATTCAGTTGGATATGGTAAAGACTGAGAGTCATCTATTTAAACTACAGCAGTTTCTAGACAGCCCTGGTGTTTGTTTCTCCAGGATAGTTGGCTAAATGAGGGACTGGCTTAGAAAAATGACACAGGTGTAGCATGGCTGTCCTGTCAGCAGACACATCTTCCTGTAGTTGTCCTTGTTCTCTCTCCGTCTCTGCCTCTTCTGAGATGTACCCTAA
The DNA here is from genome assembly GCF_903995425.1 of Onychomys torridus. Lineage (NCBI taxonomy): Eukaryota > Metazoa > Chordata > Mammalia > Rodentia > Cricetidae > Onychomys > Onychomys torridus. The sequence continues at coordinate 99,534,143 of NC_050450.1, read as the reverse complement.
ACCTTAACTGTATCAACAGTGTTACAGATTCCCATTTAAGCCTGGGCAATCCATGGACACCTACTTAGTCTCTGCATTGCCCAGTTGTGGGTATTTTTCCTAAGGGCCCATGTTAATTGGTCCAGTGGGTTGTGTTTGTGCAGATGAGTGTGTGGTTATGTATGTACATTAGTTATTGAAGAAGAACTGAGGAATTATAGGAGGGGTGGTGGTAGGGATATGGGAAGAGTTGAACTGGAGAGAGGAAGGAATAAACTTCTCAAATAAATTTTAATGACATCAGCACATACCACATCCTGTGCCTGGTAATGTTGCAGTCTTAAGCAAGAGTATCTACTGAGTGCATACTTGTGGCACAGCAATGGAAAAAAAGCAATGAATTGTGAGATGTGAGTAGAAGGTATTTATGTATTAAGACTACTTGGAGCAGAGAAGTTAACAAAACAGAACCAGAGACTTGGGAATTGCTTGAGAACCCGCAGTAGAGGAGGTAGAAAGAGTAGGAGAGCCGGAGAGAATGGAGAACACCAAGAAAACTCTGAATCAACTGAGCAAAGATCCTATGAGCTGCCGGACTTAAGCAGCATGCACATGGCCTGCAGAGGTCTTCACTAGGTCCTCTGCCTATATATTACAGCTTTAAGTTTCGTGCTTTGGTGGGATTCCTGAGTGTGCACATGAATGGGTCTCTAATTTTTGTGCCTTCTCTTGGGCTCTTTTCCTTCTGTTGGTTTGTCTTGTCCAACTTCAATGTGACAATTTTTGTTTAATCTTATTATATTTTATTTTATTATTATTTAATAGAAGGCTGTTCTTTTCTAATGAGAGACAGGAAGGGAGTGGATCTAGAAGGGAAGGGAAGTGAGCAGGAGCTGGGAGAAGAGGGAAGGAAAACCTGTTAGCATTCCTAGCCACTCCCCCCATGACCAAGAATGTGCTGGCCCAATGCTTAGTCATCCCAGGGCCTTACATCCTATGTAATCCATGTGTTGTGTGATCACATAACTTGCGTGCACTGTGATTACATAATCTATGTGCATGCTTGGAATAGCTATGTAAGCCCAATATGCACATGTGGGGGGTATACAAAATCGGGTTCCATATATTCCTCCTCCTCTTCCTGCATGATCTTTCCATAGGCCTAAGCACCCCTTTCTATTTCCTCCCCTTAATATACACTTATAGTGGGCTTTGTTGTACCTCGTGGCTTTTCTTGTGCAATAAACAGCATTGCTTAATAAATAACAAAACCATAATCAGAATATATGTAAGAGAAGAATTCATTTTTAATAAAAGGAAGAAAAAAAGACCAAAAAAGAGAACAATATATTCCATAATTTATATTATATCAAATATAAATGATAAATCATTTATATTTCTCTTTAGGTGGCCCCATCCTTACCATTTGTTTCAGGTGTTCAGAGCTTTATCCCAGTGGAAAAATATCCCCAACAGTGGAACTTTTTAGTACAGAGCCTTGGGTTTGCAGGGAGTAGAAGATTTTGGTGCATTTAAGTCATATTTTTTATATACTTGGCCACTTATCCTACAGCCTAAAAAGAATGAAGCCAAATTATCTTTAAGAAGATGAAAATTACCCTGTGAAAGACAGAATTCAATTCCATTTACATCTGAAAGATCAAGTTCCCTGAGGCACTTCCCCTGGTTTTTGCCTTCGCACACAAGTGCCAGGATGTACTTTTCATAAGAGAGAAAAAGGCGGGACTGGTGGTCAAGGTTTGGAATCCCAGCTGCTTAGCAGGCTGAGACAGGAAGACTATGACATCAAGTTCTTACTGGAATACAGAGTGAGTAGTAGGGTAGCCTCAGAAACCTAGTGAGGCTGTCTCAAAATGAAAAGAAAACAAGTTGGCTGGGGATCCAGTTCAGTAGTAGAAACCTGGCCTACTATGTGTGAGACCCTAGGTTCTATCCTCAGTCCTGCAAAATAAACAGATAACTGACTGACTCACTGACTGTTGCCTGTATGGCTGGCTGACTGACTGATGCCTGGCTGTCTGGCTGTCTGGCTGTCTGGCTGTCTGGCTAACTGATGCCTGGCTGGCTGGCTGAATGGATAGATAAGGGACCCACCCAATAGCTGGGGGAAAATTTGATTAGGGTCTGAAAGTACATTTTAGGTTATGGCTCAGGAACTCTGACCCAAGTCACAATACACAGCCCAGTACCAAAGATTGTTTCGTTTTTACCAAAAGCCCTGGTCTGCTAGCGCCGGGAATATCAAGTGTAGCCCTGGGTTGCTGCAGCTGCGAGCCATTATGTCCAGTGGCAGTGGAAATCCATTGCGAGCTCTCCTGGGAGACGGTGCAAAATGCTGTGGTGGGTTTCATATTAACCCTTGCCACCGCTGTAGCTAAGACTTCCGGCAAAGACCGAACTTCACCAGTTAGCTGTTGCCAAGTTTTAGAAAAAACAGACTTCATCGCAGGCAAGCTCCATTCTGAGACGGAAAACAAGCGCCTTCTAAGGCAGGGCTAGGCCCCTTGGAAGCCTTTGTCTGCATTTGACAGTTTCACACCCCACAATGTCTGTTTCATAGAGGTCCCAAAAGCTTTCCAGGAGAGGAAAGCCCTTAATGAGGAACGCAGTGCAGCTTGCATTGTTCAAAACGTGCCCTTAAAGGGTGGGAGGTGGGGGTGGGGAGGTGGGGAGGTAGAAAGCCGATTGCGTTACCAGACACATGAATATTTTATTTCCACAACTATTTTTCTTTATTTCTTAATTTGAGGTATCTATTATTTTCTCTCTTGACTTGTTTAAATTTGAGTTTAAGTCCTTTGTTTGTATTTTGTCCTTAAGACAAACATTTGGGGGGGGGGGCATGGATATCACTCCCTCCAAGGCCCAGGGGACCTCATAGAAGAGGGAGAAGAAAGATTGTAAGAAACTGAGTACAAGGAGGAACGGTATGAAAAGCTGCCTTTTGTGAATGACATAACTGTTGTATGCATGAAATCACAACACCTGTGGCTACCTCCACAACACAGACACACACACATACACACACACACACACACACACAACCATCCAAGTAGGAGGATGTGGTTGAAGGGAGCTTAGCAGAAGTGGGAGGAGATTAAAACAATAATTCAGTGTATGAATACAGTCACAAGACATTGTCAACATGTATGTGATTGCCAGGAATACATTTGTTAAAGATATCTTCCCTTAAAAATAATGAGGAAAGTACTTGTCTAAATTGGGGTTAGTGTGCCAGAGTGTATGTTTGTGCGCCATGCACATGTAAAGGGCAGAGAGACATAGCATCCCCTGGAACTGGATTAGGTTGGGACCTACCCATGTGAGTGCCAGGAACTAAACTACCCAAGTCCTCTGCAAATACAACAAGCACTCCTAATCTCTGAGCCGTCACTCCAGTCTCATAATAAGCTATTTATGATGATATTTTAATGATAATTACTTATGTACACTAAAGTGCTTCATTGTTTATGGTTATGTTGTAAATGGTTTGTGATATACCATTTGACTTGTGATTTCAGTGGCTATATTTGAGACACTCATTTTCAAAATGATAACATCCTGAAAATCTTAGAGAAAAGGCAAATAGTGGAAAAATAGCATGAAGTTTGTGATATTTGTATTGTAATTCTAGAAGCTCTGTGCCCAGTAGCTTGTTCACTTAAGGCCACACATTCCCTCTTCAACACAAACCTGTGGTTACCAATAGCTCTTCCATGGTAGACCCAGTCCTTTGATCTCCACCCAGACACTGTAACATCTGAGGCTGTAAATGCCATGACAAAAAGCAACTTGTAAAAGAAAGGGATTATGTCACTTCCATATCACAGTTCACAGTGGAGTGAAGGTGGGGAAGAGCAGAAACTAGAGGCAGGAGCTGATGCTGAGGCTGTAGAGGGGTGCTGCTCCTTAAAAAAAATAAAATCTCTAAATAGCATCCTTATGGCATCCAATATTTTACACATAAAGGCTAAGTATTGGTCTCAAATCCCTCACTGATCCAATTCTCCCATAGGCTTTTGTGTTTTGTCCTTTGCTTAGAGGTCATCAAAGAGGATGGTCTCCCAGAGCCTCTTTTGTACTGAATTACTGACATTCTCAGGTGGCCCTTCCATCCAGCTTTGTATTTTCACTTAGAATGAAAACCTTCAGGAAACACTGTAACTCAGGACCCAGTGCTCCTTCATTCTGACATCTGTATATGAGAGAGTGTCACTTGCACTCCTTCCAAGGAAGCCCCACGTAGGTAAACAGCTATCTCTAGGTAAGGCCTCCTTGCTTAGCAGAATCAAAAAGACAGTATCAGAGGCCTCATCACACGGTGCCATCATTAGCCAGCAGAGCCCACCTTGCAGCTCCTGTTGAAAGCAACAGTCTCAGGCATGCGTGAAATGTTCCATTAACAGTTCCTCTTGGTGTTTCTTCAAGTAGCTCATCCTTCAAGCCAGTGCTTCTTTGCTGAGTCTTCCTGCTTCAAATCCAATTTGGATTTAGATTCCTTTGGAAGAGAGGTTGTTCCTGAAAGTGACATCCTAAAAAGGACGTAAAATTGAGGAGCAATTTCAGTGGAAAGTTAACACAGTTTAATGTGGAAAAGGAAACATAAAGAAAAACAAAAAACAATGAAGCTGATTCCCACGTATGAAATGAGAAGCCTATGAAATTCACATGTACAAGCATGTTTTCATTAATTCCTCTACAAGAAACTAGACACCAAATGTCTTTGTTTTCAAAAAAACAGAAAGAAAAGAAAAAAAATCAAAAGCCAGAGGTAAAAGAAATATAGGATTCTTCCAATATTCACTTACAATTGTGTATATGAATGTGCTTTGTCTGACTATTTGTATATGTACTGCTATATGTTAACATATTAATTACAGAATTTGTCCTTACCTGGAGATACATAGAAGCTGAAAGAACATACTAAACTGTGATGGGATGGACACTAACATGTGTACTGAGGAACTAGGTAACATGCATCATGTTACCCCCTGGTGGCTGAATTTCAGCAATATCTTATCAGTATTTAGCCAATCCTGTTTCTTCCTGTATGTTCATAGGATACTATTTTTCTGAATTTCCTTTTCTGTTCCAGACAATTTAAAAGACCTTTTAAATCTGCCAGGTCCCTGAAAGTTATGAATCTATATTACCCAAGTAAAGGGGGTAGTCTAAATATATACATAAGAGCAACAGTTATTTTCAATTTTATGTTCATTTGTGTGTGTGTGTGTGTGTGTGTGTGTGTGTGTGTGTGTGTGTGTGTTATCAAATACACAGTTGTTTTGGCAAGGTCTGTTAAGCATGCTTTCTGAGTGTTATATGAAGAATCACCACAGAGATGGTTAAAACCTGACTTCAATAAGTTGGGGATAAGATGGAAAACAGATCCCTTTCCATCTGAGGGCTTTTCTTTAATATTAGTACTCACCAACTTCGTCAAGTTTTTCAGTATTGCATGGCTGAAATTTAAGTTTAGTTATTGGGTATATGACTGTGATATATATAATGACAGAGTTAATTTAACTTACATCTTTTACAGAAGAGCAAAAGGCTGAACCTGAAGACAGTGCTGGGATTGTGACCATGGAGGAAATATGACGTCCTTTTGACCCCTCTCTCACTCTCAAGGTCAAAGCTTGGTCCTATGCAAAGCATCATGACTAATGGGGACTTATAGAATCAGGAGTCCCAAACTGTACCTTGTTCCTGCTCCTAAAATCAATGAAATGTGTGCCATATCCTTAAAATCATGTAGTCAATATTTGCCTTCTTATTGAACACTTCTGTTTTGTAGTCAATAGCTTATTTTGTAGGCTGGTCATAAACTTGATTTAAGAAGACAGGGTATGGTATATGAGTCAAATGCTGCTGAATTGCTCTCAAGGAACACTGTCAACTTCATGCTGATTTTCAATTTCTAGCCTACAACAGTTTCAATTATATCATTCAATTACGGGAGATAAAATGAAATGAATGATGCCTAATGTAGATGCTGGAATGATGGAAAGCCACTTAAAATTACACCTTAAAGGGCTGAGGAAGTCTACAATTAAAATTACTAAGTAAGTTTTAAAGTTCTATGTTGTGTGTGTGTGTGTGTGTGTGTGTGTGTGTGTGTATACACATATATCACAAATATATACTTGTTAATTTGAAAACACACACATGTGCACATGTGCATACACACACTGACATATGAGTAGACACCTATTTTATGTGCATGTGTGTGAAAATGAAGGGAAATGTATAGACAAGTTGATAGCATATCTTAGGGAAGGGAAGACTGACTTATTGAAATATATTCCATAGTGGTATCTAGGTTTCCTAAATGCATAAAACTGATGACTCTTGTTTTATAATTACAAAATAAATGCATTGTTTATATAAAATGGAATAACTATAACCTTTAAAAGCATAGAAGCAGTAACTTAATGTAAATATAAAAAAGTCGAATTTCGAGATATTAATTCTAGAAGAGAGTCAAATGTGATGGTGAGCATATATTTCCACAACTTAGTGTGTCTTCAAGTTTGTAGAGAAAAAACACAGAGAACAAATGAAAAAAAAATTCAACAAAAAGAAGGCATAAATAAGGCTTCTGGCAAATGAAGGGAATAAGTAAGAAAAAGTACTGAAATACTTCTTACCCTGACTTTTAACCAGATTTTCCTCCACATTAAGTTAGGCTGTTTTGTTTTGACTGTTTTTTAAATAAGCTGCATTTGTCTCGGTGACACTTTCACTTTCAAATGTAGTGAATGTATTTATTCAAAACTCAAGGAATTTTCTAAAAAATGGACAAGTGGGCACTTGATATTTTACCTATTTCTATTTATGTGATATATTAAATCCAAGTAAATAATATCTTAACATCACTAGAAAAAATAAAATAATAGCTAGAGTTCTATCTTTTTAAAATATATATTTAAAATTCACGTAATTAAAAAATACTTTCACTAGGGGAATGAGTTTTGTTATTATTATTATTATTTTTTTATAAAGCATTCCAGAAATATTTCTTTTTGTTACGGAGATAATGAATATAAACGTAGCCACTTGAGAAGTCTCCTGCTTGCTCACTAGATTTTTATTTAAGGGTAATTTTTGTAGGATTAATGTGAGAGATAAGTCATTGACCCTTATAAGATCGCCTTGACTGGTCCCCGATAATTTTTTTTTAATCAGTAATGAATACAAAATGTGGAGGTGGGGTTACATATGGTGTCAATACACTTTAATTAAGCGCCATAATTCTCCTTTTCCTTAGGTAGCTGCGTTAAGACAAGTTTCCCTTCAGAGAGATTTTCTTTCTGGAGATTTTTTTTCCTCTCCCCAGCAGCACCAGGGAACACATCTGTGGGCTTCCACTGCCCCCTGTTGGAATTCAATGGAAGTTCTGGTGTTTACCCATCTTCAAGGACCAGATGGGGCATTCCTTTTCTAAGTTTTGATGGTTTCTGTTTTCAATATAAATCTTAAGAAAACAATACGTGAAAAACTTCAAAGTTAATGAATGGTTTCTTGTTGTCAAAATGCACAATTTACTTAAAAACATCTTATGTGTAAAAAAAAATAAGTCTTGATGTTAAGAACTGGTCATTACAGGTCAATATTATTATTTTTAAAATCCACTGAAACAGAAAAAGAAGACTTTAACAAGCATCTTTGTAGGATGACAATGAAGCTCCTCATCTTTGTTAGGAAACAAATATGGAATATAACAGTCCAGGGAAACTAATTATAATATCATGGTGCTATATATTTATATATTCAAATATTAGGAAGACTGGATTATTTTAAATTTTGAAATGTATTAAAACCAGGAGGGTTTTTTTTTTTGTCTTTTGTAGAACTAAATCCAACATTGACCCTGTTTTCAGTGAGCAACTTTGGCGGTGGATGCCTTTGATCTAGGAACAGGTGGTCATCAGCCTGCCCGAAACACGAAATCCTCCGCAAATACACGTTAAGAAGTGACCCGGAAAAGTCACCTCAGAGGGTTGTAAATAAGTGACCAGAGGCAGATTCAGAAGAGCTCAGAGCTATCTGGCTGGAGGCTTTGTCACTGATTGGATGTCACTTTTTAATTCGTCGCGTAGTGCTTTTTAGCTAAAATCTGAAAATTCTCCCTCCCTTTCCAACATCTGGTTTAGCAATTCCTTGAGAGACAAAACAGCCCTTTCTCTCTCATCCCATCTATTAAAATGTACCTAAGTCCTGAGACAGAAATGAATGACCATGTCAGAATAGAATATGTCTACTCTAAAATTCTGCTAGAAATAAGCCCAAATGCCCTCAATCAAAACATTACAAAATATTACAGTAGGACAATCTTCAATAGTGCAACTGATGGAAAATTAGCATGGTTTCCTGTTATATCCCATGAAGTCATTTGTTACATCAAAATGCATGAAATATTATAATAAGTTCAATTTGTTTACTTGGAGAGAAAAATTCATTTAAGAACCTGTACTTGACCCTTCTGTGACTGTTAAATATTTTATTTATAATAAACTACTTTAGACATGAGTCCTGAAAAGTATGTCCAAACAATATCTACCAAACTGAATTGTAAGGGGCTTTGAACCTGGATTTATTTATGGCTATTAAAGTTGCCACACAAAAGACACCATCTTTGATACGGTTGATGATATTGGCATGTTTAACTTTAGAGAACTCATTAATAACTTAGTACTCTGTGACTTCTTTATCATTGCAAAATAGACTAAAAATTCAAAGTCCTCTTTTTAATATGAACGGCTTTCATATATATTTATTACACACATGTGTATATATGTGCAAATATATATGTCAGATTTTAATATTTTGCAGATTAAATAAACACTTTTCTTTCTGTGTGTGTCTGTATCTATTTCTCTCTATCGTCTTCTCTCTCTCCCCTCTCTCTGTCTCTCTATCCTCCCTCAGCCCCCATATATATCAGTGTCTCCCAGTGATATGGCCTAGCCTGGTCTTAAATTAATCTCACAATGTTGAGAATATGAACATGTGCCATCATGCCTACCACATTGGGCTCTTGATAGGCATCATTTCCAATTATTAAAAAAAAAACATTTTATCGGTCCTCTGAGGGTTTCCTAAATTGTGCTTTGATCATATTAACCCTCCTCTTCTAAATCTTCCCTTCCATACCTACCGATCTTTCTTTTCTCATGCCATTTTTTTAAGTCTGCTGAGTCTGATATGGGCATTCACTGTAGAGCTGCTCACCTACCAGGGGTCACCCCCTTAAATAAAACCAACTCCCTCTCTTTCAGCAGCTATCAGTTACCATTAGCTCCTTGACTAGGGATGGGACATCAGGCAAACCTCCCCTCAGTAGTAATATTTGCTCCACCCATGACCTTGGACTATAAGGCTCAAAGGAGGCAGTGCTTCCTGCTGTCTTAAGTGACCTCTTATTAGAAGGAGTTGGAGAAGGGTTACATGCCCCTTCTCCCTGCTCCTGCCTCTGAGGTGGATTCACTCTAGGTCAGATCAGAGGACGACTTCAACTGTCTACTCTGTGCTGTATTTGTGAATGTATTTCCTCAATTTATATCTTAATAAATTCTGTTACCCATTTAATAGATTCATGTGGATTGATCATAATACCCCTCTCCATGTTGGGATTTGGCTATTAACCATTTTCATGCCCACATCCTATTTCCTCTTGTACAGGAAGGAGCAAACAGAGATTCTCAAAGAGGAAGTGGCCTCCCTAATCCAGGACATCAATTTAAGGCGGATGCACTTTCCAGACTAACCTTGTGACGGTACATCCCTGCTCATTGACTTTGCTGTCTCTTGTCCTTTCATTCCAAAATTTCATACTCCCTCTTATCAAAAGAACCACAAGGAGTATTTTTATTAAGTTTTATTAAATTCAGTAGCTTCAGGAAGGCTGATAGATAACTGAGATGTTTTCTAGGTAAGATCCAGTTTAAACCATCAGAGAATGAGTTCAATATAGCCAGGTTAAACTTAATACTTTCCAATTTTATGTCTTCAATGTTTTCTGTTTGCCTTGACCACGCTGGTATGATGGTGTGATTGTGGGTCTCACTATATTTCCTACCCTGGGAAAATCTACTCATCTACTTTAAAGCATTGATTTTTTTGGGGGGGAAGGGGAGTAATTCATTTTAATTTTATGTATATGAGTACTTGCTTGCATGGATGCAGGTGGACTGTAATCAAGTGGAAGCCAGAAGAGAAAATCAGAACTCCTGGAACTAGAGTACAAGCAGTGGTGAACCACAGTGTGGGTGTTGGGAACCAAACTCCAGTCCTCCACAAGAACAGTAAGTTCTCTTAACTGCCAGGCTGTATCATCATTAACCTCTCAACAGACTCTTTATGCCATTACAGAAAACTTAGTATCATGCTGAAATGTGGAGCTTATCTTGCATCCTAGCACTTGGTGGGGCAGATGCAGGGAGACTTTTGTGATTTTTGAGGCCAGCCTTGTCTACATAGTGAATTCCAGGACAGCCAGAGCTACACAGTGAAACCCTGTCTCAAAAACAAAACAAAACAAAAAAAGCACTAAAGAAACCTTAAAATCATTCTGAATCACATCTAGCCACTCTGTGTGTATGCTTCATACTTACAAAGTCTTTGTCAGCAGCATTTGAAAGTTACCTGACCCTTTGCCAGCCTCCACTGGATTATTGAGTAGGGTTTGGGATCTGGGATCCTGAAGTTTTAGGGAAGGAGCCTTCTTGGACCCATTGATTCAGCACCAATTCGTTTTTTTGTTTCTTGTTTCTAAGACATAGTTTTATGTTTCTCAAAAGCTTGTTTTATCTATTTGGAGAATGTAATATATTTTCGATTTAACTGAACAATAAAAATGTATTGAATTTACTGAACTACTGAGTTGGAACCTGAGATGGTTCAGTGGGTTAGGCACACTTGCAACTCTTGCAGAAGACCTGAGCTCTGATTTCAGCACCCACATTACAAGTGTCGCAACTGCCTTTATCTCCAGGGTCTCCAACACCTACTTCTGGCCTCTGATGGCAGCTGCACACACATTTAAGCACTTGGTGTGTGTGTGTGTGTGTGTGTGTGTGTGTGTGTGTGTGTGTGTGTGTGATTTTTAAAGGAATTTTTACATTATTGAGAGTCTAAGTCTGAGTTCTCTGCTCAGCCCTTGATGGATTTTGATAGAATTTTCCCAAGGCAGGATGAAGAAATGTGCTTCTCCACAGTTTCTTGATTATAATACAACTTTATGGAACCTACCATGTAGACTATTAAACCTACATAACATGTCATTGTAATTACTCAGAGTAGCAGACCCTTATTTTGTAAATATTAAAGTAATTTTTAAATTGGTTGAAATTAAGAGAAGCAGGCGACTATGTTCACAGGGATTATTTTGAGCAACAACTCTATTTAAATTCCAGAATTGGATAGTTTTGTATCTGCCTTGTTATTCAGGATACAATTTAAACCAAATAAATATATTTTTATCCTTAAACGTATTTTTATTATAAAATATCCTTTTACTTGATTGTATCTTTAAACTGTTAATAGTTTTAAAAAACATTGCAAAAATTTTAAAACTTTAACTGTGATATGTTTAATTCTTTTAAAGTTTCAGTTTTTATAGCACAAGAGAATTATAGTTAGCTTTTCCAATATGAAACAGCACTCTTAATAATGCTATTGCTGGAAAAACATATAAATACCATGAAACCACATCAATTAAGAATAATATTAAAGTTTAAAAACACAGTTTTCAGCCTGATAATGGAGGGATGTTTATTATGTTCTCACTGGAAGAAACATTATTAAAGTAAATAAATCATATAAGTAATAAACTTACCTTTCTAAGAAATTGTAATATGTGCATGCACACACATACTTTCCCAATGTTCTTTCTCTATGTTATATCTATTTCCTCGAGACAAGGAATGGCCCTGAAATGGAGCTAGGCTGGTGGGTCAGGAATCCCCAGAAACCTTCCAGACTGCTCCTCATCCCAACCCTGGGTTTACAGGTGTTCAGAGCCATGCCTGATATTTTATGTTGTGAGTCTGGATTTGAACTCAGGTCTTCATACTCACACATCAAGTGTTCTTTCCCTCTGAGTTATTTCCCCAACACCTTTATTCAATATACTGTGGCTGGTATTACTGACCCTATGATGAAAAGTCCAAGTTTTAAATTGACAGACTCCATCCTTTGAACAGTGCTCAAGACATGGCTAAGGAAGAAAGAGAGAAGGGAAGAAAGAAAGAAAGAAGGAAAGAGAAAGAAAGAGAGAGAGAGGGAAGGAGGGAGGGAGGGAGGAAGGAGGAAGGAAGGAAGGGAGGGAGGGAGGAAGGAAGGAAGGAAGGAAGGAAGGAAGGAAGGAAGGAAGGAAAGAAGACAGTTGCAGGCATGCAGGCAGGCCTTAGAGGGCAGGCTACTCAGCTGTTGCATTAACCATGCACATTGTATGCTATTCCATGGTTAGCACACAGTAGCTGAGATTTATAAATATGCTACAGCGGGGGCATTAAATGTAAAAAAGTCTAAGATGCTTGCATGAATTTCTGAGAAATTAGTGGAAGTACCTGTAAGCAGGACAGGGGAGCTGCATAACAAAACAGCTAATTCTTAAGTTCATTCAACAGACTTTTAGTCTTTTTCGAGAGGTTTTTAAATCAAGAAGATTTAATTTTCTAAATGGTCTCTATGGTTTTATGTTGTTTGTTTTGTATGTTCATAGCACATGGGTTGAATTATCTGTGAGTAGAGGAAATGAAGATGGTAGCAATCCAGTAATTCCTCTTCACTGAAGAGCATTTAAAATCCACCAACCGTGGGCTTCAATTTCTTCCTCATTAGAACCAGGAGAGAAGGGTGATGGGAAGAGGGGGCTGGGATAAGAACATTGCATCTCATTCTTAAGCATCGTGGTATTTTTCTTGAAACAGAAGGTAGTAATCAATGAAAGTTGTTCAGTGTGGCTCAGCTCCCATAATACTTTCCTGGTGTTGGTCTAACCACTATTGCTATGCAATACTTGTGCCTCTTTTTTTCCCCTCTTCTTTCTTTTAAACCATAGTAGATTCTTTAGGGTCACATCTGTTAGGGCACATAATGGTTTTTAATCACACCTTCCTAAATGACTAGAACACACGTATGTGTCGGGAGCAGCACTTAAACCGAAGCCTGATCCCTGTCGTAGGATGTTTGAGTGGTGATTTTCTGGAGGGTTATGGCAGAGACCTCTGCTGAACCCACACTAGTTGATATACAGCTGAACAATCAAATGCAGGCAAACCCCCAGCCAGAGTAAGCCTTCCTTCCCAGAGGAGGGTGGTGGGGAACACAGTTTCAATTTTAGGGAAGCAATGAAGGCTAAAATAATATATTATCTTTACAGACCCTTGTCTTCAATTCCAATTCCCTTTAATGTATCTTAAATCCACATCAGATCGGTTTCAACCAAATTATGTGGGACCATTCACAGTGTGGTGCTTTCTTCCCTTCAAATTCAAATTAGGTGCTAAGAACAAATTTTTCTATTTTTTCAACTTGTATTTAAGCAAAATCATTGATGATGTGTTGCTGACTTTTTTAATATAACTTGGAACAAAATAACATGCTTTAGATGCTATATCTAACTATCCCCTACTAAATTTTAGCAGATATTTTCTTCTAGGAGCATAGAGACAAAAAAAGAACTGATACTTATTTAGAAATTTGTTTTATCCAAGAAATACCATTGTTGTAGGCAGAGGAGATGGATAGTTACAAACAACATGGATTTTGATATCATGAGATCTCTAAGTTCTGTCTAATGCATTGCATCAGTTAGTAGAAATAAAATAGATAACATGAGATGGTAAAAGAGATAATCTAGAGAAATGGGGAGATACAAACTGGAATGATGGACAGATGGTACTCATAGGTGTCTTTAGGGAAGATCTGAGGAAAAAGTGATCGTTGCACTGAGGCGTGGATGACAATAAGTGGTCAAGGCTGAGACAATTTAGGAGCAAAAGCAAGAGCAAAGTATGAGAGCTCCAAACAGCATGCCACAGAAACAAAATTCAAAAGCTCAGTGTTACTGGATCACAATCAACACAAGAGCAGACAGGTCAACTCCAGTTTGCTTAGGGTATTGGAAGGCATAGAGCCTGGGATCCTTCCATTTGTTTGTTGGGTAATTTTCTTGTTTCACTTTTATTCCTTTTTTTTTTTTTTTTGTTCCACTGAGGGTTTGAGCTGAAGGCCTCATGGTTGCTAGTCTGGTAGTCCCCAGTCACCATAGTGATGTAGTCTTCTTAAACCTCCCAAGGCAATTGAACGGGGATCCACTATTTAACACATCTGATTGCAGTGTTTTATATTATCTACAGGCAACTCAAGGTGCTCCCAGACAAATCTATTCTTTTCTTTAGTAAATTTAGTCAAAAGTTCTTCTGCACTTTCAAACATGTACAGTGTATATTTTGTACATTCTTCCTTGCACCGCCTCCCACTTCCTTCCTGCCCCTACCAGCGCCCCCCATAAGTATTTTTCTTTTAGCTTTGGTTTTGTTTAAGGGTCCCCCAGAGGTTAGTTCAGACAATCTTGTATGACACCAAGTTGGAAACTGACGATAAGGGCCTGGTGGGCCCACCAGTCGTTGGACACAATCGGATGTCACACCTTCTTTGCCCCCAGATTTTGTTTTTTTAACAGCAGATCTAGAGAATGTGGCCTGGCTCCATGGGTCCCTGACTCTCCTTGCATGAGTATTGGAGAAGCTCAACTAGAGCAGCACCATACTAAACAGCCACTGTGAGTTCATGGCTCCAAGGGCCACACCTCATTTAGAAGATAGTAAGCTGCAGCCTTCCTCCGACCCTGCTGCTCTTATCCGGCTTCTTTCATGACTTACCTAAACAAATCTGATGACAAGATCTTGCAAAACAGATTACCTAGCACCAACAGCAATTTAGAAAGTCACACTTCTTACTCATTAATTTAATTAGATTTGAATAACATGAGTGATTCTTAACATTACAGGTAAATAAATGAAAAATAAGACCCTACTCTTAAGTATTTCTAGTAAACATGTGCTAATATATTACCACATAAAGCCACTAAGGTCTGAAAGAAGATAAAACTTATTTTGATTTTGTTTGCCCTCATCTTTAAGATGAGCACTTTGACTGGACAAATGAACAACACAGCCTTAGACACTTAAAGCTTCAATAAGAAAACATGAGCATCATATTTGCATAAGTTCACCACATCAACATGCTTATCTTGCAGTGCAGTACGCTCTGTTTTGCCTTCTGTTGCTATGATAAAATATTCTAATCAAGAGCCCCTTTGGGAGCAAAGGTGGTTACTTCAGCTTGCAGGCTTGCTCAATTACATTTCTTATACGTCCCAGGCCCATCAGCCTAGGGATGGCCTCACCAATGGTGGGATCTGTCCTATCACATCAATTTACAAAGATGATGATGATGATGATGATGATGATGATGATGATGATGATTCCAAAAGAAGTGTCCACAGAGTACACTGGTGGAGGCAATTCTTCAACTGTGGTTCTTTCTTTCCAGGTGTGTCAAGTTGAAAAACCAGAATTAGTGATCCCATCATGGAAAGAAATGCTGAGAGGATCCTTAAATTTTTAAGACACAAGATGAAGGAACTGCTAACAGCCCCCACGGAAGGCATGGGAGGAGTGCAGTGAGGGCTATCTCTGGAGGGAAAGGGATTTAGCTTAGATATGAACCTGGAGTCACCCAGGGAGCCTTGGCAAGGTCTGGGAAGCATTACAAGTAGAAAGAAATGCCAGGCAAAGGATGAGCAGAAACTTTTCAGGGATGGGGCAGCAGGAAAAATACATAATGAGTGAGCATATGGGTACAATATGAGCAAAAATACACGTAGACATGTTATGTAAACATTTTCTGATATGAAATCTATCCATTTGCTTATTTATTTAAGAACCTAAAAGGAAAACTTATTGAAGTGTCTTCTTTAGCCTAAAGCACATATTCAAAATGACTTGTTCTTTGCAATAATTTACTTTTCTGTATCAATAGATTTCCCCGCCCCCCCCCCATGGTGTCAAAATACACAGGATATACAAATTTACAGAGAAATTTTATTGCCATTGATTTTATCAATATTAATTTGTATTTCTACAGATCATAAATAGAAAGGAAAGCATAAAGTTTAGATATTTTCAATTTCATAATTTCCAACGGATAGTGTAACATGCTGGGGATTTTCATTTACATTTAAAGTTCATTGAAAAAGAGACAAGATGGCTCAGTGGGTACTTATCACCAACCCTGATGACCAGAGTTTAAACCCTGGGACTCATAAGTTGGAAAGAGAGAAATGACTTCCACAAGTTGTCCTCTGATTCCCACACATACACTGTGACATCTCTCTCTCTCTCTCTCTCTCTCTCTCTCTCTCTCTCTCTCTCTCTCTCTCACACACACACACACACACACACACACACACACACACACACAATGGGAGTAAAATGAAATAATTAAATATTATTGCAAAATAAAATGGACTAAAACTTCTGCAATGAAAGAGATACCATAATAAATGAAGACACCATGGGAACAGGAAGAAACAGAGTGCTAGGGAGGTTCCCAGGAATCCACAAGGATGACTCCACCATAGACTACTGGCAATAGTCGAGGGGGTGCCTGAGCTGACCTACTTTGGTGATCAGATGGATAGAGCCCTCATCCAGTGACTGACGGAAGCAGATGCAGAGATCCACTGCCAGGTCCCAGGCAGAGCTCCAGGAGTGTAATCAATGAGAGAGAGGAGGGAGTCTATGAGCAAGGGTTATCGAGACCATGACTGGAAAAGTACAGAACAATCAGCCAAACTAGTGGAAACGCATGAACTGTGGACCAATAGCTGAGGAGCCCACATGGCACTGACTAGGCCCTCTGGATAAGCGGGACAGTTCTTTAGCTTGGACTGTATTGGGGGCCCTCAGGCAGTGGGATTGGGACCTGTCCCTAGTGTATGAGTCAGCTCTTTGGAGCCTAGTGCCTATGGTGAGACACTTTGCGCAGCCTTGGTGCAGGAATGAGGGGCTTGGACCTGCCTCAACTGAATGTACCAGGCTCTGCTGACTCCCCATGGGAGACCTTGCCTTGGAGGAGGTGGGAATGGAGGGGTGAGTTGTGGGGAAAGGGGGGCAGTGGCGGGAGGAGGGAGGACAGGGGAATCTGTGATTGGCATGTAAAATGAGTAAAAAAAAAATTCCTTAATAAAAAATTTATTTAAAAACAAACAGTACTTTTAAACAGATGAGAAAAAAACAAAAAATAAATAATTTGTTTTAAAAGACTTAATTCTAAAGCTATAGTATATGCTCAGAGGACCTGGTATAGACCCATGTAGATGCTGTGCTTTTTGTTTTTGTTTTTTTGAACTGAGGATCGAACCCAGGGCCTTGTGCTTCGCCTTTAATCTCAGCACTTGGGAGGCAGAGCCAGGTGGATCTGTAAGAGTTCAAGACCAGCCTGATCTACCAAGCGAAGAAAGGCGCAAAGCTACACAGAGAAACCCTATCTCGAAAAACCAAAAATAAAATAAAATAAAATAAAAAATAAAAAAAATAAAAGTCTTAATTCTTTTTTAGGGATCTTTGAACTTTAGCATAAAGCCCTATTCACAGCTTTAAATTCTTATATTCTAATGGAGCCAACACCTACTGTGTTTCTGCTGTCACACAGACAAAAAAAAAAAAAAAATCAAAGAATGAGGGACATGCATATTAATTACAACTCTTCTCTCTAAATCACATAATAAAATGATTTGCTTTGTGGGGCTTTTGGTTGGTTGGTTTGGGCAAATAGCTAACAAATGATTTACTCACAGTAATTGTGAATCTACTAACATGCGGAAGGAAACTTCTCAGTTTTGGAGATGAAAACCATGATTCAAAAGAAGTGATGGACAACCAACCTAAGCCCGTCAGAATCTCTGATTCTCACAGCTAGACTATTTACTTGAAACTGTGCATGCCTTGGGCTACATTTAGGTCTCATCAATTATGAGAAAATATCTATATGCATCTAACTTAAATGGAGAAACTAGAACACATCTACTTTAAATGTGATTTGAGAGGAAAGATGAGGCCACATTAGCAGTATGAAAAGACACAGTGCCACACACATAGGAAACCAAAGCCAGGTCAAATTGAAGGAGGCTACTTTGAGGAAGGCAAGTGACAGGCTGGTTATATTAGGAGCTCTCCTGGTGTCTACATTGGCATTCAGAATCTTCTGAGTGCATTTTTTTCAAACGATAGCCTTTAAATAACCTTTAATTTTTTTTTTTTTTTTTAGGGAAAATCTCTATTATAATGGAGAAAATTGAGGAAGACACTTATTAAAAGGAGGCAGCCGCACATGTGGTGGTATTTTTACAGCCATTCAGTGTGTTGATATAAAGTAATGCATTTGAGTCAAACATCATCTGTGTGAGTAGTTAAAGTGAAAGGTGATCCCACAGCACTGTGGCCTGACTGGCTGTCCAATTAGCAAAATGATTAGCCAGGCTAATATCAACAGACTCATTCCTGTGTCAATTTGACAGTTATATTGCTACACAGATTTTAGTCTTTCCCTGGGGCCTGACTGTGATCTGTACGAATATGTCTTTAATGAAGCACGACACCTCAGTTTTCTACCAGAGACATCCATGTACATTTGTATTACACTAACCACTTGAACATGTTTCCAAGGTTTGCAAGACCTTATTTTGGAAAACGATTTGAACAGAATCAACTTATCTTCAATTTATCTTCTGTTAACCATTTAACATAGAAGACTTGTTCCTATAGAAAATAAATTGCAAATATATGGCAAATTATACTGAACATAAAGTGTATATATTTGTGTCTCTGTGTTTTTACTGAATAAGAATAGTGTAATAGAAGCTAAATAGCTGATATTTGGATAGTAAACTAATGTATAATGCCTGCATTCAAGTTGTGAGAAGGAAACAATGGCATCATGTTTGCAGGTATGTAGTTATTGCAAAGAATTGCCTCACTGACATTTTGCTACATGGAAATTTCTTAGTAAGGATAGCCTTTAAATAATCTGCGTATTTTCCAACCATAAACTTGGATAATGTGCATTTTTATTTTGATCTCTCCTGAACTTCCATAAAAAGCATAGAATGGAGTTCTAAAGGAAGAAAAATCTAAGATTCTCCCATTGCATTAATATTTTTCACGAATATTAGGATAAACCCAAGCAGTCAGATGTTTGACAAGAATACACATCACATTTATGTTGTGGAAGAGAGTTGGATGTTTTTGTATGTTTTACTCTATTGGAAGATTCTGTTATAGTTTTTGCTAAGGTTCTCAAAATGATTTGAGGCTCAGAATAGTCCCATCACTATGTTTTGGGCAACCTACCATTCAAAAGTCAGATTCAGGAAGAAAGCATTGTAAATGTCTTCCATTTGCTTTGAGGACAGAAATACCTAAACTGTAGCATTCATCACTTCTCTCCCTTTTGGATCCATTTTTATTATGCCACAGGAAAAAAAAAATCAGTGATTGACTACTGGGGAAGAAAAGATTGTGCTTTTAGGCCCTCCCCCTTCATTAGATGAGTGCATGCTACCTGTGCTCTCTCATGCTTTCAATCCCTTAGTCAGCTCTAGTACTCTCTGTCCATCCATCCACCCACCCACTCATCCGTCCATCCATCCATCCATCCATCCATCCATCCATCCATCCATCTATCTATCTATCTATCTATCTATCTATCTATCTATCTTTTTATCTCCCTCCTTCCCCCCTTCAGATCTAGGAGTAACAACAACATCAAGTATAAAAAAGAACATATAAAAACCTAGATAATTTTCTCATGGCAAAAAGAATATAAAATAAATGATATTAATAAACAATGATTGTTAATCCTACATAGTGCAAAATAAAAACCTTACACATCTTACATGATGGAGTTGTTTTACATAATTTTGATATGATAGATTTAAGTTGCCAAATAATAATTATACATGGAAATAAATGTTTGACATTGGGATCCTTGTGGTTAGATGACAACTTTATACACCTTTGCCTGTTATCATAGAAAAGGTACCCATCTCTATAGCCTTTATGCATTATACGGGTTAGTTTGAGAATATTTAGAACACAGAAATTGAAAAAAAGAAAAGGAATGTCTGTAAACACACCATACAAATAGTGCATGGTTGAAAGAAGAAAAGAAATTTCTATAAACACACCATAAACAGAGCAATGAGTGCTACTTTGTAAATTTTATTTTTATAAATATATAAATACATATTTATTTTTATAAATATATATAAACAATAAACAAATGAATGGGTAATTTATTATAGAAAATGGATATGTGTTTCAATCTACAGAAAATAATTTCCTATTAATATTTCTAGAAGAAAAAATCTTCTAGAAAATAATTTAGACTTTCTTCTACTGAGGGTACACAGCTCATATTTTGTGGAATTTTTAAAGAGGGAAAAATTCACTGGAATGCATGAAAACTACATTTAATATAAAATGTGCTCTTATTATTTGAAAGGAATTCATTATAAGGAATTATTACTCAGTTATGTTGAAAAAAACATTATTGTGGATTTTAATGTCTGGGGATGCATCTAGTTGATTGGCTGTGTTCCAATCTATTTACCCCTTCAGCAGTGGTCACTGAGCTCAGAAAATTGAATACATATATTAAGTGAATATCTGTGAAAGTTACATATAGGATGTTTACTAGGTAGCTCTTATATGTCAAGAGCTTAGTATATGCTAAGCTATTGAAAAACTTATTCTACTCAATCAAGACTTTAAACTACAGATGACTTGTCTGTTTTCCACATAAATGTTCAAGATTATCATCTACATAAATGTTCAGGATTATCAATTTTCTTCTTAAATTTTTCAGAGGGTGGACATATTTTAAACAGATTTGATATGTGTTTATTTTCATTATCAGTGATCTTTTATGTCTAGAATTTTTTTGTTTCCTAACTCCACAGTCACTTATGTTATGTAATGGGCATCACACATGATCTAAAGTATTTTGGCACTTAGAAGTGAAAACCAGTATTCTTCAGTGTGCCATTTAAAATTATTGAGAAGACTGTTTATAAACTTTTCCTTCTGACTTCAAACTTGTATTTTTTCAATAGCGCTTATTCCCACGTGATTTAAACTTGAGCTCAATAAGTAGCATGATGTGTTTTAAGCAATAAAGAAGAGGAGAGATCTTGTGTATGTCAGTCAGCACTGTCTCAGTGTAAGACTCATTTGAGTTATACAAGAGTCCACCCATTCTGTGGCTGATTTTATTTTGTGGATGATCAATGAGAGAATACACAGAAACACATCAAGTTAGACATCCTATTAGATACACTCAAGTCCTTTTGAACATTGTTTTTCCCTAAAGTAGTTTTCCTTTGGGCTGAGTTGGCAGGGATGGCTGCATATATCTTAGTTTTCTCAGACAGTGATCAAAATGTACTCTTAGAAATAGCCCATAAGTCACAGCCTGGGTCTTATTTAGAAACCAGAATAATGTATTTCATTGTTAGGTAACAAAAATCTACATTGTTTAAAATGTCTGTAATTTGAGTTCTCTTTCTCCCTTCTTAAAGTGACGTTGACTGGAACCTCTCCATAAAGAGAATTAGCTTCTAGTTCAAATGCATGCCCCTTCATTTCCTCTAATTTTATACAATGTAAATAAATACCCTGTAATGTTCAGAGACTACTGAAAAATGCTGAATGCCTATCATGTGTTCTAAATAAGGCCCCTTCGAATAAAGAATTACCTTTGAGCTAAGAAAAGTAGTAGTTGTTAAGCACAAAGGTCAGGGAGAGCAAGTGGGCTTTTTCCTGTATTTGTCTGTGAGAATAAACATATGGAGGAAAATGTTCTACTATAAAAGAATTCAAACAAAGCAAAGGTCTTCAGAAAATAGATTGCCATGGAAGGTTTGTTTAAACTTAAGACTCCCGCATGGAATTAGACAAGTTAGGCTGCCTTGAAATGAATGAATAATTCCATTCCAATAGGGTCTACTTTCCTTCAATTTCTGTGAGTAATGTTTGGAATATTTGTGCCCAGTAGAACATGAGACATTTCAAAGTTAGCAAATTGAGCACAAGTTATAATATCCTGAAGAAATAGATCCCAAACTTTGGCTGTAGTCAGATTTAAATAGATTCAGAACAATGTTGAAGGTGGTGGTGGGGGATCTGAGGTTGTATTAAGAAAAATCCAAAAACCAAACTAGATTTTTAAATTGTACAGTACAAATTAAAATCATATGAACTCTATATTTCCAAATTAGCTTCTGTAGGAAATGTTTTATACAAGTCTTGCAGTGTCTCATAGACACATGGGAAACAAAATACACTAGCTAGATTGTCACCTTAGACATACTGAAATTTTTAGTTACCAGGGAAAGTAATGAAAGTATTCTTTAAACATATCATATGCTCTTTTTTATTGTTAATCTGTTTTGAATCAAGAATTGCTCAATTGTCTCTGATGCAATATAATCTTTTGAGGAGTTTGGCCAGTCTTTATCTTGAGGATATATAGCTAAGTAAAACTCTTTGGGTAGCCACACAACAGCTACAGATTAGAAATTTCTCTTTACTCACAAGGAATTATTCAAAACAAAAGTTTTTGAAAACACCCAGCAGTAGTAATCGTTAAAATTGAATATAGCATAGTGACTACACGTAAATATATATTATATATATATACACATAAATTTTAGAACAGGAACTGATTTTAATTTGCCACCCAAGATTTAAATCACTTAGCTATGTTTTAGTTCCAGTTTCTACCTAGAAATTACCTACTTAGTTTTTCTTTCCCAGCACTTATTTCATCATAGTATAAGTTTCCCTTATGTACCTATTACCAAGTGTAACAAAAATCTATATGAAAAGAAAGAGTTAAACCAATAAGTGTATGGGAATTGATCTACTTTGGAAAAATGCATCAGAATAACCATGCATTACAGATAGAAATGAATAACATGTTGAAATATATTCCACAATTGATTAAACAATTATATATAAATTAAAAGAAAGAATAATTCCCCAAGATGTTGCTTAATCTGGACTTGATCTCAGATGAGAAAGGTTGTTATCAAGATTAAAACTTAAATTTGCAGGGGCTGGAGAGATGACTCAATGGTTAAAAGTATTTATTGCTCTTGCAGAGGACCTGGGTTCAGTTTGCAGAACTTACATGTCAGCTCACAGCACTCCGTAATACTAGTTTACCCTCTCTGGGCTCAATGGGTACTGCACACACATACTACATAGACATACTTGTAGACAAATAAGTCATACACATAAAATAAGATAAATCTTGAAAATAAAACCAAAAAGTAAGTGTAGAATATGACAACATACCATAAGAGTTCAGGACACTTCAAAAGCCATACTTCTGTGGGCCTGTATTTGATAAATTAAAAATAGAGTTTTCTTGCTGGAAAACTACTTTAAAAAATAATCATAGGAAATGGGAAGGTGACTCAGTTGGTTAAATGTTTGCTTTGTAAGCAGGAAGCAGCTAGATTTGAACATGTAACCAACAGGGCTTGATGGTGCATGTCTGTAATCCTAGCTCTGGGAAGACAGAGACAAGAGGATCCCTAGGATGTGTTGGTCAGCCAATCTTCAGGATCAAGATTCAAGTTTAGTGAGAGACTCTGTCCTAATAATTAAAATGCAGAGCGTGGTTTGATCTCTGACCTCCACAATCATGTACACATAAGTATACATGCACTAGCACATATGGAAAAGGAAATACATATATATAATATATATATACATGTATATATATTATATACATATATACACATACAGAAATGATAACTTATATTGAGCTTTATGTATTAAAGCTGTTTACATGGCTGTGATTATTCAATAAAGTATATTTTCTAGTTCCCTCCTCTAAATCACTTGGTATCAAAGATGAAGATACATTAAAAATATTTTCAAAATTTTCCCTGTACATAGGAAAGATAAAACTGAAGAAAATGGGAATGCTGGTGAGATTCAGTCAGACAGCTGGTATTTTTTCCTGACGTTGGTAAAGATAACAAGGGTAAGACATGTTTTCAGTGGTGCCACCTCACTTATGAGCACAAGTTTGGGCAGTGTAGTCTGTGAGGACATTGAGACCAATGCAACCACGAAAAACAAAACAAACATCTCTAGAGGGCAATAAAAGATTTAATTAGAATTTTACCAGTCTTTTGTTCATATACATCAAACATTTGAAGAGTTAAATGTCCCTCAATGTGACTTGGTACAAGAAAGCATCCAAGAATGTGACCACCTTCTTAATTACATTAAACATTCTTCCATGGCTCCCTGAGTGTAGTGGGAAAGTCAATATCATTTCGTCACATTTTAAAAAATAAACACATAGAATCAGCATTTACATAGAGCATCTTAGCTTTCCACTGTGGTAATGGATTCTTTTAATAGGGAAGTAATTGAAATCAGTATTTCTCATGAGATCCACCTTTTAATATTGTTAGCCTGTCAGCTTTAAAAGTAAAATCATTTGAACCATCATTTATCATGGCCACATCTTTCAAGAGAGTTTTCCCCAATTCTTCAGGGTCCATGTAAATCTAATTATGGATGATTTCTCTCTCCACCTTCTGTGGCTTGGCTGCTACTGCAGACCTAGGCCCTGTTTTGGTTACCAAATATCCTTTCTTGAGGTTTCTTTTTCACTGGAGTTGGTATAAGGGTATTTCCTTTATTTCAAAGGCACTGATGTTTACTAATTTTTGAGGTTGAAAAAGCAGATCCTTCAATACACTTACCATTTCCAAATCTGATTATTATTTCACAGTACTAATATCTTGAGAGTGCATAAAACTTTAAAAGAATCTTGGTATCTTAAATATGAGCCAAGTATATTTTCCATTCAAGAATTAGATAGCATATGAATGTAGTTGGTGTGGGCTACAATAGTGAGCTTTTTCTGAATACTGTTTCTGTCTTAGAGCATGGACCATGCAAAATTCCCAGAACTGAAATACAGAAAACAATTACATGAAGCCATTTGCTTCTAATCATTGCCAAGGGGCCCTGGTCCTCCTCAATATTGCACACACTTTTCTTTCAGGGATCTACGTGGTAACTGGGTGAGCTTTGAAAAGTATTTAGAGTCAGTTTTGATAAAACACACACTTGTATAAAACTCCCCCCAGAACTAGAAACGAAATAGGATGTAGGCTTTGATTTGGAAAGCTCATTTATGTATTTCTGAATTTGATCATATCCCTATACTAATGGAACACTAAGAACTGTGGTTAACTTGGGAGGGTGGAAATGTGAAATGGATAATGTTCAAATGAAATGAATTTCTTATGTTTCCACACAGTTGCTTAATGAGCTGTGTCCCATGAGATCATACTGGAGACCCACGACAGTTAAACCCAAGTAGCCCACTGAAGCCTGCCTTTGTATCAAGAATGCTCTTTCCCAAAGTTTTGCTGGCTACCCTCACTCTTGCCTGTCCCTAACTCATTAGAATAGGATGTTTGGCTGTATGTTGAAAACCAGAAATGGAAAGTTGTTTTGGTTTGCCTTAATAAAATCTTCACAAATTTGATTTTTAATGTATAGAAGTGAGTTTTCCATTAAGCTCCTTTTTCCATTTAAGGGAGTCAGCTAAATTGGCTGCACAGAAGTCTGTAATCAAGAAAAAAATCTCTAGTTTCTCTGTTTGCTTTTATATATATATATATATATATATATATATATGTTATACTATTTGATTATTACATTTAATTTCTCTTGATGATTTATACTTAGTATAATATGATGAAATTATAATTCTTAGAGTGAAGTTGAAGTGTGGACACAGTTACTTAGAAAGAGAAAGGACAAAGGCATAGCACACGTACCTTGTAGTTTTAATCATGCCCGTTTTGAACATGGACGTGGAGTATTATGTATTTAGTATTTTTGTTGTTGCTGCATTTTCTCTGTCATCCATGAGGGTAGATTTTAAGACACTGTGATTTAAAAGAAACCTGTTAGATGCTGCTTCTCATTCATTTACATGAGTTTGCATTCTTCTTGTATATTATTTCATTTGTTCACCAAAAAGTATCCTTCATAGGATTTTTTGAATTCCAATTAATAGGTAGGGAAATTGAGGCTTAGCAATGTGATATGATTTTCTCTAGATGCCCAGAGCCTGCAAGTAGAGATTGGTCAGTCTAGGTAAGGTTTTCCTTCCATGTTCCTTGCTGCTACAAATCATGCATCACTGGAGTTGGTTTGGCAAGGTACTATTTGCTTATCAATTTGTTTAATGCTCCTGAGCCATCTATCTACTATGTGTCAAGTGGATTGGTGCTGTATTTTACAGGATAGTATTTTTTAATTTATTATTATTATTATCATTATTATTATTGTTGTTGTTGTTGTTGTTATATTTGTGTTTTAATTTTACACATCAGCCATGGGTTCCCCTGTCCTCCCCCTCCCGCCCCTATCCCTACCTTCCCCCCATCCTCTCCCCTCCATTCCCATCTCTTCCAGGGCCAAGACTCCCCTGGGGATTCATTTAAACCAGGCAGGTCCAGTCCCCTCCTTCCAGGCTGAGACAAGTGTCCCTGTGTAAGCCCAAGGTTCCAAACAGCCAACTCATGCACTAAGGACAGGTACCAGTCCCACAGCCTGGGTGCCTCCCAAACAGTTCAAGCTATTCACTTGTCTCACTTATCCAGAGGGCTTGATACAGCTGGGGGCTCCACAGCCTTTGGTTCATAATTCATGTGCTTCCATTTGTTTGGTTATTCATCCCTGTACTTTTTCCAATCTTGGTCTCAACAATTCATGCTCTTACAGTCCCTCCTCGTTCTCGACAATTGGACTCCTGGAGCTCCACCTGGGGCCTGGCTGAGGATCTCTGCATCTACTTCCATCAGTTATTGGATGAGAGTTCCAGCTTGACTGTTAGGGTGTTTGGCCATCTGATCACCAGACTGACTAGGTCAAATCAGGCTTTCTCTTGACCATTGCCAGCAGACGACAGAGGATATATCATTGTAGATTTCTGGGGACCTCTCCAGCACTCTGTTCCTGTTCTCATGTGGTCTTCATTTATCATGGTCTGTTATTCCTTGTTCTCCCTTTCTGTTCTTGATCCAGCTGGGATCTCCTGCTCCCCTAAGCTTTCTTTTCCTCAAATCTTGCCCTTCATTACTCCCACTGTCATCCAGGTTGTTCATGTAGATCTCATCCATTTCTTTGTCATTGGGTGATCCCTGTGTCTTTCCTAGGGTCCCGTTTTCTAGGTAGCCTCCCTGGAATTGTGTAGCAGTCTAGTCCTCTTTGTTTTATATCTAGTATCCTCCTATGAGTGAGTACATACCATGTTTGTCCTTCTGAGTCTGGGTTACCTCACTCAGGATGATTTTTTCTAGATCCATCCATTTGCCTGCAAACCTCATGATGTCATTGGTTTTCTCTGTTGAGTAGTACTCCATTGTGTATATGTACCATATTTTCTTTATCCATTCTTCAGTTGAAGGGCATCTAGGTTGTTTCCAGGTTCTGGCTATTACAAACAATGCTGATATGAACATAGCTGAGCAAATGCCCTTGTGGTATGATTGAGAATTCCTTGGGCATATGCCCAAGAGTGCTACAGCTGGGTCTTGGGGTAGATGGAT
Organism: Onychomys torridus; assembly: GCF_903995425.1. Lineage (NCBI taxonomy): Eukaryota > Metazoa > Chordata > Mammalia > Rodentia > Cricetidae > Onychomys > Onychomys torridus. Next base: position 99,506,413 of record NC_050450.1, on the reverse strand, counting down.
TCCCAATTTTCTAAGGAAGCGCCATATTGATTTCCAAAGTGGCTGTACAAGCTTGCATTCCCACCAGCAGTGGAGGAGAGTTACCCTTGCTCCACATCCTCTCCAGCATAAGCTGTCTTCTGTGTTTTTGAACTTAGCCACTCTGACAGGTGTAAGGTGGTATCTCAGAGTCATTTTGATTTGCATTTCCCAGATAATTAGGGATGTTGAGCAATTCCTTAAATGTCTTTCAGCCATTTGAACTTCCTCTGTTGAGAAATCTCTGTTTAGTTCTATAGCCCATTTCTTAATTGGACCGTTGGGCATTTTGATGTCTAATTTCTTGAGTTCTTTATATATTCTAGATATCAGCCCTCTGTCAGATGTGGGGTTGGTGAAGACCTTTTCCCATTCTTTAGGCTGTTGCTTTGTCTTGTTGACCGTGTCCTTTGCTCTACAAAATACAGGATAGTATTTTAAATATGTGTGCTTATAGGGATACATATTGAATGACATGGACAGTGAAAGTGTAGCAGTATTGTCCTCACAGGCAAACTATCATTGCAAATTTCTTTCATTCAAAGAAACATATGAGTTGGCTTGAAAGATTAGAAACATACTGAAATGAGGCTGGAGAGATGGTTCACTAGTTAAGAGCACTGATTATTATTCTAGAGGATCCAAGTTCAATTCCAGTGGTGACTTAAAACCTTATACAATTCCAGATCTGGGGTATCTGATCCAATTTTCTGACTTCTGTGGGCACCAGACATACACATGGTAGACATAAACAGATAAACACCCATACACATACACACACACACACACACACACACACACACACACACACACACATATATATATATATATATATATATATATATATATATATATATACATACACATATACATGTATATACATATATAAATCTACATGCATATATAGAAGATGAAGACTTTTGTATTTCAAAAATTAATTGGCCCAATAAGTAAAGGTAAAATTTTAACAAAAAAATGTGGAAATGTATAGCATATGTATTTTTTTTATTCTGGCTCAATAAATTCTTGGTATACCCTGCAGAGACAGGCAAAGAAATGGACAACTGCTATGTACAATATTAGTTGACTTATTTAATTAGAAGATGTCCTTCAAAATACTAAATGAATGGTGTCAGACTTGGATATGTATTGGTAGCTCAGGGATTCAACAACCAGACACTGGTTTATTTTGAAGAACAATATTAGAAGTCTCCACTAACATACCCTTTGCAAACTGGTAGTATATATAAAAGAGCGTAGAGTAGAATTTCATTATAAATTTATGATATTTTCCTTTGCTGTACCCTTTGTCTCTAAAAGCCACAAATGTGAATATATGTTATAATGGAACATAGAACACAGAAGAACAGGAGAAGATGAAATAAATGACAGTTGAAGAATGCCGTTGTGAAAATAAGCAACTTTAACAGAGTCCCATAACTATAATGCAGACACATAAAACATCTAAAAATAACTATATATATTGGTATTTTTGCAAAATCAAAGACTTTTTATCAGAATTAGTTTACTTATGATATTACTGGAGAAAGCAAGACATTGTTCTGTGTGCATGCAAATACATATGATTGGTATATATTAATTTGAGTTAATTTTTAATAAGTGAAATGAAAATATTTCAGAATAAGTTTACTCTTCTAATCTATTCCCCTGCTTACTGTTTCACCTTGACAATTTATCCTTTAATTTCTTCCAATTGCACATCAGAATCAATATTGGAATAATTGTCCCAATTAGCTAAAGTTATCAAAACATTTTCTATATTCCTGACAGTATCTAGATTTTACACTTATTATACTACCTTACTAATGTTTAAAATAAATATACTTTGTTAGTATTAAAATAACATAATATAAACTGAATTATTATTTAAATATTTAATGTAATTAAAATGTCGGACATTTCTTATCATCTTTTTTAACATAAAGGAAGTTCCTTTCAAACACACCTAATGTTATGTTGTAGTCTGCATTAGAGGAAGCAAACTTCTTGATGGAAATTTAGTCCTTACTATGGGAGCTTACATACTTGTTCAGACTAACCTCCCACTAGGACAAGGAAACCACAGACTGCTGTCAGCTTGGTAGTTCACTAGCAAGTATGGGTAGTGACTCTGTGCACAATACAAAGTGTGAAATTCAGCTCAGTCTCTGGAGACAGAGAGGAAAAGGTATACCCTGCTTGGTCATGTACATAGTTCTAGGTATAGCCTGGCATTATCTGCCCTGATCTGTCCTGTTTCATTAAATAGATAGCTAGATAGCTAGCTAGATGGATGAATGGATGGATGGATGGATGGATGGATGGATGGATGGATGGATAGATGGATAGATGGGCAAGTAGATAGATAGGTAGATGATAGATAGATAGATAGATAGATAGATAGATAGATAGATACATAGATACATAGATAGATACATAGATAGATACATAGATACATAGATACATAGATACATAGATACATAGATCTTTAATAAATATAATCAAGGAAGTCAAAGATTTTTACAATGATAACTTTAAAACATTGAAAAAGGAAATTGTAGAGAAGATCAGAAGATGGAAATAGCCCCCATGTTTGTAGATTGGCAGAATTAATGCTGTGAAGATGACCATCTTAACAGAAATAATCTACAGATTCAATGCAATCCTATCAAAATTTCCAATGAAATTCTTCACAGTAATGAACAATCAATCTTAAATTTCATATGTAAACTCAAACAACCCTGGGTATAGCCAAAATCTATCCCAAACACTGAAAGAATGTCTGAAAGTATATTTCAAGTTATACTACAAAGCAAGAGTAGTAAAAACAGCATTGTACTGAGATAAAAACTGATTAACAGAAAAGAATTTAGGAGCTAATTATCAAAGGGCAGCTGGTCTTTTACAAAGAGACAAAAATACATATTGGAGAAAAGATAGTGTCTTCAATATACAATACTGGTCAAACAGGACAGGTACTTGCAGAAGAATGAAAGTAAAACCTCTCACCCACCCTGCATTAAACTAAATTCCAAGGTTCTCGACATAAGTACTCCATGTGATGACAGTGTCAGTTTTCAGTAGGTGAGAAATATTATACAGTTCTGGCTTCTTTGTCAAAAATTAGGTGTTCATACATGTGCGGATTAATGTCAGGGTCTTCAGTTTGGTTCCATTGGTCCACATGTCGGTTTTTATGACAGTACCAAGCTGTTTTTATAACTGTAGCTCTATAGTAGAGCTTGAAGTCATGGATCTTGATGCCTCCAGAGGTTGTTCTATTGTACAGGATTCTTTTGGCTATCATGGGCTTTTTGGAGATCCCAGCTGGATCAGGAACAGAGTGGGAGAACAAGGAAAGACATACTATGATAAATGAAGATACACAGGAATAGGAGGAAACAGAGTGCTAGAGAGGTCCCCCAGGAACCCACAAAGGTGACTGCACTATAGACTAGTGCCAATAGTCGAGAGGGTACCTAAGGTGACTACTCTGGTGATCGGATGGCAGAACACCCTGTCATGATAGAACCCACATCCAGTGACTAATGGAAGCAGATGCAGAGATCAATGGCAAGGCCTCAGGCAGAGCTCCAGGAGTCCAATAGACCAGAGAGAGAGGAGGGACTATATAAGCAAGAGTTATCAAGACCATGAATGGAAAAAGTACAGAGACAACTAACCAAACTAGTGGAAACACATGAACTGTGAACCAATAGCTGAGGAATTCCCATGGAACTGGACTAGGCCCTCTAGGGATGTGAGACAGTTGTTTAGCTCGAACTGTTTAGGGGGCCCCCAGGCAGTGATACTGGGACCTGTCCTTAGTGCATGAACTGGCTTTTTGGAACCTAGTGCCTATGCTGAGACACTTTACTCAGCCTTGGTGTAGGAAGGAGGGGATAGGACCTGCCTCAACTGAATGTACAAGGCTCTGCTGACTCCCTAGGGGAGACCTTACCTTGGAGGAGGTGGGAATGGGAGGGTGGGTTGAGGGAGAAGTCTGGGGATGGGAGAAGGCAGGATGGGGCAATCCATGGTTGATATGTAAAACAAATAGAAAATATCTTAATAAAAAGAAAAAGCAATTCATTTAAGTGATTCTCTTTAATCAATTGTTTTATATGTCAACAATTGTTATATGTTCTAATTAACATTGTAAAGGAAATCTTTGCAGCTATTAACCTAACTATTATGACAAATAATAGAATTTGCAAGTAAAAGACAATGTACCTTTCAAAAAAAAAGAGAGAGAGAAATACATATGGGTCAGTTCTCATCCTACCACATGAGATGTAAGAATGGAGCAACCACCCAAATAAATAAGACTTATTGAAAGTGGTCAGTACCAAATACCTCTTATCAGGGCATTTCAACAAAAAAAAAAACGAGCAGGGCACATGTGAGTTCTATTTATTTCTGTTCATAAAATATAATAGATAGTGTTGTCTGATGAGGGCACACCAAGAGAAAGAGAGATTCCCATGGCAGTGGATACAAGGAGATCCAGTTTGCCTTTAAGGAAGAAATCTGAGGCGAGAACTAAATCATATAACACACATGAAGCTGATGAAAGGTGAGAGAGTCCAGCAGTGAGCTCTTACCATTCATAAAATGAAACTAATCACTGGAATGAGAAGCCATAAAAGAGTAGGAATGGAGTTGTGTTTTCATCAACGGGAAGAGAGGCTCCTTCCACCCACCTGGGAAAGACACTCTACCCAGGCAAAACATGAGGAAATGCTGTCTCCTCCTCAGAAGAGTGCAGATGGAAAACTGAAGGACAACTGAATGAAGGTCCTGGACGGGAGTCCATGGCTCGGCTTTCGGGAGAAATGAAAGGACCTGTATGTCAGCAGCCTTCTCCTATATCTAAGTGTCTAAAAGAAATGGCGACATGTATATGCCCACTGTTTTTGTTGTCATATATTTCATAGCGAGGCATACAAAATGAATCCAGTGAGTTTTTAAAAATAAATTAAAAGAAAGCCAATCCTTCATGTTTTCATAGAAAACTCACATCACTTCATTACATAACCAAAGCTATGCAAATCGTACAAAGTTATGCAGCTTCCCTGAAAGTCATCACTTCGCATATCACAAATTTTAGCACACACACACAAAAAAATCTAAGGGTGTTCAAAACTTTGAGAGATGTGTTGTATATAATATATATATAAATATAAATATATATATATATATAAATATATATATTATTAATAAAAATATATAATATATAAATATATATGAATTTATTTGAGGAGTATACTCCAGAAAGAAATTGGTGTTTGTAATTTTTAAAAAGTGCATATTCTTCTATAGATGGGTGCCTTATCCAGTCGTCCTCAGAGAGGTTTCCTCCAGCGGCAAATGGGAGCAGGTACAAAGTCCCATCGCCAGACTTTCTGTGGAGAGAGTCTAAATTGGACATCTCCATCAGGTTCCTCCTCGTGGAGCTCAGAGAGTCCCGGGGAAGATGGGGAGGAAAAACTACAGAAGTCATAGGGGCTGGAGGATGCCAGGAGATCATGGCCCACTCTATCAACTAGGCTGGGCTTATATGAACCCACCGAGATGGAAGCGGCTAGCACAGGGCCTCCGGGGATCTGCACCAGGTCCTCTGCATATATGTTATGGCTGTTAGGTTGATGTTTATGTGGGACTGTAACTGTGGGAGCGCGTGAATCTCTGACTCTTTTGCCTGCTCTTGGGACTCTCCCTTTTATTGGGTCTCCCTGTCCAGCCTCAACATGAGGGATTTTTGCCTTGTCTTAATGTACCCTGTTTTGTCCTGTTTGGTTGTTGTGTCTTGGAGGCCTGCTCTTTTCTAAAGGAAAACGGAGGGAGGGGAAGTGGATCTGGAGCAGGCGGTGTTGAGGGGAGATGGGAAGAGTGGAGTGAGAGGAAACTGCAGTCAGGATATATATTATAAATACATTCTGTCCAAACAGAATGGAGGAAATGAATCCAAATATGTTAAGATGAGCATAATATTTCAAAACAAGCTTTGAATTTCATTTCAGGGAAATGTCATTGATAAGATAAAATGGTGGATTATTGAATCTACTTTTAAAAAAGGAACCACTTGTTTTAAATACTTTACATTGGATTGGATTTTTGTATATATTGTATAAAAATTTTGTGTTGGGCTCACCAAAATAGGATAAACAATGAAATTTTTGTCTGAATTTGTCAAATATTAATGGACTGGACATTGTTAATATAATTCTTGACTGTATATTATATATACTTATTGTATATAGTTTTTCCTATATTATTATATTTCTTATATTAGTTATAACATTTTTATTTTAGACAAAAAAGGGCAAGTATGGTTGATATATTGTACACCCAAGTTTATCTGGGGGTCAGAGAATAGATCAGCCATTATATTAAACATAGAAGTTAGGCAGTGGTAACACATGCCTTTAATCCTATCACTGGGGAGGCAGAGATCTGTCTGAGTCTCTGTGAGTTCAAGGCCACACTGGCAACAGCCAGGGATGGTGGCACACACCTTCAATCCCAGCACTTGAGATCTCATGTCTTTGCTTGGGAAGGACACATGCCTTTAATCCCAGGAAGTGATGACAGGAAGCAGGAAGATATATAAAGCATGAGAACCAAGAACTAGAGGCTTTTAGCAACAGTTCAACTGATACCCTTAGGGGTGAGGATTCAGAAGATTTCATTCTGAGGATTCCATGAAACAGAATTGGCTGAGGAGTTGTCGAGGTGAAGTTGCCTGTGGCTTGTTCTGTTTCTTTGATTGTTCAGCTTTCACCTAAATAGCTGGCCCTGTGTTCTTTTATTATTATTATTATTATTATTATTATTATTATTATTATTAAGACCATTTAGCAATTCATGTTACATACCATGATTCTGAAATCCGTTGATTTTAAATAACTTATTTTGTTGTCTCAAATTTATAGTTTACAATATCATCCATCTTGACTATCATTGACAAAGTGTATTTGTAAGTTGACTTAATTTGGATGTAAATTGAATTCAGAACTGACACAAACATTTTGTGAACTGGTATGTAAGTCATAGGAACAAACATTGTATCATGAAAATCAACTGTACTCCTCATATGTGGGTAGCTGATTTATAAAATATTTACTATGAGATCTGATTAGTGTATAGGTATTATATTCTACAAATGGAACTAAGATCTGGGCCAAAACCATAATATTTGTCAACTTAAGCTGTAAAGATTCATTTTTTTTCAATGTGTAATTTGGAAATTTTAAATTCTGCATATTCCTTGGCCCTTCTTATTTCTAATCTGTGGACACAATCACATACTCTTAACTGCAATTAGATACCATTTTGCTATATCACAGATTTTACACCTAAAGGAACCATATGGACTTAGACACTTTATCTTCTTCATGTATAAGCATATGTGAAATTATTTAATAAAACATGGTATATGCTCAATATGTGGAATGACTGAAATACTAAAATATCTTAGCTGGTCATGCTGATGCAAGTACCAGATACTCACAATTTTGGTGTATGAGTTCATAACCTGAGGTTGTGTTACAATATGTCAAGGCCACATCTTAACTATACAACAAGCAAAACCAAATTTGCCATTACTTAAATTTTTTATTTACGTGGGTATGTGTATGTGGTTAAATACACATGCGTATAGTGGCTTCACTGAGACCTGAAGATTGCATCAGATCCCCTGGAGAAGATTTATGGGTAGATGTGAGTCTTCCAATGTGAGCGTTGGAAACCAAACTCAAGTCCTCTGCAAGTGCAGCACACACCGTTAAACACTGACCAATCTGTCCAGTTAGCCAAACTGGTATGTTGAAACTATTTTTTTAATGCACACTAAGGATATGTACATGAAGTGTTGGGGAGAAGGCTCAGCCAGTAAAGTGCTTGAAGTGGACACAGGGGGACATGAGTTTGATTATCAGAACCACATAAACAAAAAAACAACAACAAAACCAATGCAGGTTCAGCAGTGTGCCCTTCTATTCCCAGTGCTGGGGAAAACAGACAAACAGATTCCCAAATTCACTGGCTAGCTATCTTAGCTAAAGCAACAAATTCCAAGGTCAGTGAGAGACCCTGCCTCATAAATAGACAAACAAACAAACAAACAAAAAGGAAAACCTCTGAGTTTGACTTGTGACCTGAACACCCACTCACACATATGTGGTTGCTCATGCCCCAAACACACACACACACACACACACACACACCTCACCAGAGAGAGAGAGAGAGAGAGAGAGAGAGAGAGAGAGAGAGAGAGAGAGAGAGAGATGAGATGAGATGAGAGCAACAATGTACACATCTAAATTTCATGGACTTTCTTAAGCTTCAATCAAATGTAATTAGGTGCAGTTTATATTTTTGCACTAGGGGCCACTGTGTCTCATTGACCATAATTCAAAATTTTTCTTGATGTTCAAACTGTGGCTTAAGGTGCTGAATTTAATATTCGTATGGCTGTGCATACATGATTAAAGTTTGATGGCATGTGAGCTTCATAGAACAGAACAACACAAAAACTCTTGGTAGCAAAAATAACCAAGTAAATATTACTTCCTACTTCCTACAGTCCATTTATAGCACTCCACAAAGCTAGATGTGGTATATATCTATCTTCCCAGTTCATGAGAGCTGGAGACTGGAGGACCAGAAGTTCAAGGTCATCCTTGGATACACAGTGAAGATTTAGGCTGACTTGAGTTATAGGAGACCTCAAATCCCCCCTTCCCCCATCCAAAAACAAAAAGAAAAGAAAAAAGTCAAAAAGAGAGGAAGAAAGGGATTGGGAGACAAGAAGAAAGGAAAATTATGTATAGGTATGAAATATTCATACAGATCTAATGAATACCCATGCTAGATGAAGGTACTCAAAGCCAGCTTGCCAAGTTCTTGAAGAAGGTTTAGTGATGATGTTAAATTATTATTGGCTAAGGAGATTTGAGCAGATATTATAGTCAAAGCACTAGGCTGCTTGATGGAGGTTTAGCAACAATTTTGCATTTAAATTCCTTGTTGTGCTTGTATAATTTGTAGCTAAAGCCAGAAGATTTAATTCTTTTGTGGTGATTCAGGGCTGTAAATTTATATCATCTCAGTGCTGAAAATGCTAAATACAAAACACAGCTGAAAATGGAAAGCATCTAAGGTAAGGCTGTATCTCTTGCAAAATTCAGTACCAAAGATCTGCCAAGGAAAGAAACCAAAGAGACTTCAATTTCTAAAGAGAAGTACAGCCAATGCCTATTAAGACATATGTCTTTATTTACTCAAACATAAATCAAGTGGTCCAGGAACTCTTGCAAGTAAATCGGATTCCATTTGTGTGTTTTTCCTGACACATAAATCTAGCTGCATGTGGAATGGCATGAATAATGCAGGGGCTGAGCTCCCAGAGTGAATAATCTTTCACATTAAACTAAGGACTGATAGCTTACTTTAAAGATGTATGCTTGGCACTGTGGGGACAGATGCTGCACTACAGATCAACAATCCATGAGCATGCATTTTCCTGAGTTGGATTTTTATTTCCAGATATATGTGAAATACATGGTATATCATAGAGTTATCTACTCAATTAATGTGTTAAATTTTGATTATAATAAATGGTAATCATTGCTACTATGATGGCTAACTCATTTGTGCACAACCCACAACCATCCAGTGAGACTGAGAGTAATGTCAGTCTATGAATTGGAAGACAAGGGGCTGGGAATGTGCATGACTCACTCAAGACCATAAACAAGGCCCTGAACAGAGTCCCTCCTAATCTGTCTGAATTCAGAGATGTAAGCATTAGAGAAAAGCCTTCTTATTCTGAACTCAAAAAAGTCATTCATGGCTAGAGTTGTAGGATAAAATAATCTGCTAGAGATAAAAATGAAAGCGGATGAAAAACAAGCTACTACAAAATGCTAAATATAAACAGAAGGAAACACGTGCTCATGCCACAAATAAGTCAGAGCCCATAGTGAGGCCATTATCTATGTGGCATGAGGAACAAATGTATATGAACTCCTATTCAGATCTCACTTATCACCCACTTGACTACACAGCTAAAGGGGTAATGAATCTTGCTTTGAAATCATAACTGATGCTAAGAAGGTCTTTCATTCATTTATTTAAAAAAATCTATTTGCTGATTAGGTTAGGACCAGACAAATAGCAAGTTCTCAACTGGCTTAGTTGGATTCTGACATTAATGCCTATGGCTAAGAATAAAATGGAGCACTTAAAATATGTATTGTCCTCTGGTTTCTAGACATTCAAGGATGAATAGGCCGAAAGTTCCAAAATTGTAGAATTTATAATTTGGCAAGGAAGCCAGACATAAACAAGCAGTTGCACAAGTAATGTCTAATTACAGTTGTATTAAGTGATAAAAATGAGAGGCATACAAAGCAACTACAATATATATATAACTTCATTTTATATCGAGATAGATAGATAGATATAGATATAAAATGAAATATTAGTCTAGGTTATCTAGAAAACTAGAACCAATAGAATGAACATATGTTTCAAAGGTGATACATTAGATTATCTCACATGATATAGGTTGGGTAGTCCTCCAATGGCTGTCTGAATGCTGGACAGACTGAGAAGCAAGTAGCTGCTCATGTGAACTGCCTCAGCAGTCCTATCTAGAACCCAAATTATGGGGATTCCTGGAGAGACACTCTTCATCATTCATTAGAATGCTTAAGAGCCTGAGTTCCAATGCCAATGAAGGATGGCAACAGCAGCAGCAATCAGGTAGATGCACTCACAAGCAAGGAGCAGATGTGGGTAGACAAAAGCAGCTTGGCTTCTCTCTCAGCCCTCTTTATATCTGGATCTGTCCTGGAAGGTTCTGGCAACTCTGGGAAAGGGTTTTACATCAGCAAATACCTTCACATACTTACTGAGGGGCAAGTCTTTTGGTTGATCCCAGTGTTAATAAAGTTGACAACCATTTTATTTACAGTAAGTGCAATTTTATTTTTCTTTACTTAACACTATTTTTAATCGAAAATAGATTATTTTTTCATATAATACACCCTGACCACAGTTTTCCCTCCCTTCATTCCTCCCCCACACACCCCACCTCCCCTGTCACCCAGATCTACTCCCCTTTTATTTCCTCTTCAGAAAAGAGCAGGCTCCAAGAGACAACAGCCAAACAACACAAAACAAGATACAATAAGACAAGGCAAAAGCCCTCCTACTGAGGCTGGGAAAGGCAATGCAATAAGAAGAATAGAGTCCCAGGAGCAGGAAAAGGAGTCAGAGACACAGCTGCCCTCACTGTTAGAGTAGTCCCACAAAACACCAAGCTAACAGCCAAAACATACAGTGAGAGAACTGTGCAGATCCATGCAGGTCTCATGTTTGACACTTGACTAACCTTCACAAAGGTTTCCTATTCCCAAGGGATTTGTGATAAGAAATTTTGATGTATAAATAAAACAACTTAGAAAATGGAAAAGATACAATTAACACAGAAGAGTATGATTTTAAATAACATTTATTCTACTAGTGTTGAGAACAACATAAAATATCAGGAAAGCATTCTTCAGAAAGCTTCAAATTATCAATGGATTTCAAAGATGATTGACATCTACCTCTACTGCTTGTTGAACATTAACTGATAACTGAAATTGTCTTACTCATTGCTGTGTTCTCTTGAACTAGCAAGACATTGAGCATCTATTATGTGCTTTACTAATGAATGAGCCTTAGATTAGCTTAAAGGGTTACTAACAAATCTTTCTTTCTTTTTTTTTTTTTTTTTAGAAGCCATGTGCCTCTTGAAAAACAGATATAAATTAACATGTTTACTGGAAAGGAATTACTTTTATACAAAATTCAAATGGTAACTTGGAATAAAGAAAGTGATATGAAAGGATACTTTCCCACAGGGTCAGACTTGTAGATTTGCATCTGCACCTATGCCACGTGCTTTGAGATGTTACTAATTATATACGAGAAGAAAACACTCCTGGGGGTGGAAAGATGGTTCCATAGTCAAGAGCACATACTACTCTTTCAAGAGAACCTAAGTTTTGGTTCCCAGCACCCATATCAGGTTGCTTGCAATGCTGGAATTCCAGTTCCAAGGGATCTGATGTCCTCTGCTTCTGAGGTTTGGAGGCAGCAACACTCCTGTGCACAAAACCATACACCAGCACAACATAAACACACCATTAAAAATAAAATGAAACTTACATTAAAAAAAGAAAGAAAAGCCTCTTGCAACTTCAAGAAGCTACTCTTCTGTAGCACGAATCTTAAAAGCTCTTATTAATAAAACAAACTCAGAGCCAGGTATTGGAGTGAATGCCGGAAGATCAGAGAAGCAAAACAAGCCACAGATTCCTCACCTCACCAATTCCTCAGCTGATCCTGTTTCCTCGGACTGGATGTCTCTCAGCTGAACTGTGCTGCTCAAAAGCTTAAAAACTTAAGCAGCTCTAGTTGCTGGCCCTTGCACCTTAAATATCTTTCTGATTTCTGCCATCACTTCCTGGGATTAAAGGTGTGAGTCACCATTCCTGGCTGTTTCCAGTGTTGCCTTGAACTCACAGAAATCCAGACGGATCTCTGCCTTTGGAATTCTAAGATTAAAGGTGTGTGTTACCACTGCCTAACCTCTATGTTTAATATTATGGCTTTTCTGTTCTCTGACCCCCAGATAAGTTTATTGGGGTGCACAATATATCAACCACATTCATTAAAGAGCCCTATGTGCTGGCAGGTTAAATGAGGATCTTCTGTGACAAACGACTTCAAAGTTAGATACAGTCCAGCAGAGAAGATTACAACTTGAAAGAATGTTAACTACAGAAGGTATGATGTTATCTTGTGTTAAGTGAATAGTAAGAGGTAATCATAAACACCACAGAGAAAACTATGACAATGGCATATATATGCTCTTAGAAATGAACTGGCAACCTATGTAGAATTTATAAGAGAGGATGGGACCAAAGTGCAGGAGATAATTAGAAGATGTGGAGACTAGGCATGGAGCTTAGTCAACTGAGATTTGTCTCTTATGTTTGATGTCTTAGGTTCCATCCTCAGCATGGCATAAACCTAAGATTAAAGCATGTGTATGATGACTCTTGTTTGTAACCCCAGTGCTTTAGGAATGCAGGCAGGAGGATCAGGAGTTCCTTTGAAATATACCTGTTTTCACATGTAGAAGAAACATTAGGGGGATGGGCAAAACATTTTAAATCTGTCATTTTGTAATTATGACTTGGTTTTTAGGTTAGATTTAATATTCAGGGGAAAATAAGTATTATTTTTATGAAATGTCAGAATGACTTCTATATGTTAAAATATACAGTATTCCGGAAATGATCTGTGTGTGACAGCAAAACTCTCTTGATCCTATTTCTATGATTTTTTTTGACAGTCACTTATCAATGTATCTCTGAATTGATTTTTACCTCCCTCTGAATCTCTGTGGCCATACCATCTAAGATGATCTAGGTGTATTCTTTGTTAGGAGCTACAAAATAAATACATAGTTAATACATTTAAAATTTTTTTCAGAAACATTGAAATATTTCCCAGTTCCAACATCCTGGAGTCAAAATGTATAGAGATAACCTGTTTTGACATCTGGTTGGTGATCTGTGTGCACTAAGAGGAATTAGTGCAATGAAGGAGCAAAATGAGTACTCTAAACCAGTCCATAGTATGATGTCACACTAGAGAGCAGATTGTCTTTATAGAGTTTAAAAGGTAAATAGAAGGTTGTTTGGGGGAGCTTTAGTGGCATTTCATCTAATGTGAAGCTAATATGCTCCGGGTCACATGTGAGCCAGCCTAGAATGAAGTCACAGAAAGAAAGCGAAGATAGAGTTAGAGATTAGTTTAATTAGGATTTCTTAAGATAATATTGAATTTCATAAAGGATTTGAAGACTGAGGGTCTTTCGTCACATCACAGGCTGATTGGAGTTTGCATGTTTCCAGATTCTCTCTAGGAACTTCGGTCAGCAGGATTCTGTGGAATTCCTAACCTCCAAGAGGCAAAATTAATAACAGTTAGAAGAGACTAGAGAATATTAGTGGTATGTGAATGGATTTGATTAATAATGAAAAGTAAGGTTGCATTCTTACATTTATAATCCGGTGATTTCTGCAAGGCTCTGTCCTTGATCTCATGTTATCTGGAAATTGTAACCTGGTGCTGATTGTAACTGATAAGAAATTCATGCCTTAAATTTATGTGAGCAAGGTATCTTAGTGTGTGGTATGTAAAATGCCAAGTGAAGAAATTATGTGTAAAGAACCAATCCCTGAAACAATATAGGTCACAAGGAAACCTAAAAATATAATGGATTTCTGTCTTTGAAATACTGAACTTCTACTTCATTTTCCTCTTCCTTGGTCTGAGAAAAAAAATAAGTGGGGGGAAAAAAGAACTAAAAATTAAAAATAAAAATAAAACAAACAACCACAGTAAAGTTAATGATTTCTGTGTCGTGTTCATGAACTTGAATTTTTACTTGCAACAAATCATGTTGCATGGTAAAGTGAATACTTGGAAGGTCAAAGATAATGGAGACTAAAACAAGGCAACAATGATAGCAGCAGAGGCATGTGTACAGATGTGAGAACTATTTAAAAGGGAAAGTGGTAAGTCTTTATGACTGAGTGTCAGGAATAAAACAGAGTTAAGCAGGGGATAACATGTTCACATCCCTATATCCTTTACCCGAGAATATGGCATTGCCACCAGTTAAGATAGAGAACACAAGACAAGCAAAACACAAATAAGAGTCAGATAGAACTCTCCCTCCCTGCCTTTGTCTTGATTCTTCTTATTCTCCCTTTTCTTTTTCCTCTTCTTCTTCTTCGCTAACATTTACATTTGCTTTTGTTCTTTTTTTTTTTTTTGATAGGGAGAGTTAAGTGTTTATTTATTTATTTTCATGCATATGTATGTTCTGCCTGTATATATGTCTATGCACCACATTCATGCCTGGTGCCCAAGATGGCTGGAAGAGTGTCAGATTTCCCTGGAGCTGGAGTTATGCAGACAGTTGTGCGTCACCATGTGGGGTCTGGGAATACAATCCAGATCCACTGTAAGAACAAGCTATCCTACCCACTGTGCCATCTAAGTTTCCAGTTGTATGCCATATTATTTTATATTTGCATTTTTATATATATATATGCATGTGTTTTGTTTTTTGAGAATTCCGTATACAGATGCTGTGTGAACGTCATTTTGAACCTTCTGTCTCCTGTCTCCCACTCCTCTCGTGTCTCCCCTACGCTCACTCAAATTCATGACATTTCCTTTAATTATTGATGCATATATATATATATATATGTATATATGTATGCATGTACATATATGTATATACATATATCTTACTTAGTCCATGCTCACATATGTATTTGCTTAGGGCTGACCTCGGGATTAGGTAACCTATTGAGAACTTCCCCTTGTAGAAGTCTCTCTCTCTCTCTCTCTCTCAGCAGCCATTAATTGCCTGTTCAAATCTGCTACTGTCCTATTGCCTCAATCCTAAGCTGATGTAGACAGGAACAAGTCATGTTTAAGATACAAAGATCAAGTTCCCATTCCCCACTCACCTTCACTCCACCCAGGAGAGCTCTTCTATTTCCTCTTCCTAGGGAGATCTGTTTCCCCTTGAGCTGTCCTTGTTACCTCTGGACATGTGGACTGTAGCATGATTAGCCTTTATTTTACAGTTAATATTCGCTCATGAGTGAGTACACACACGTTTGTCTTTCTGTGCCTGGGTTACCTCACTCAGGATGATTTTTTTTTCTACTTCCATTCATTTGTCTTCATATTTCCTGAAGTCATTGTCTTTAACAGCTGACCAATACTCTATTGTGTAAATGTCTCACATTGTTGAAAAATTGATTCTTCAGTCGAGGAACATCTAGTTTGTTTCCAGATTCTGGCAATTACAAATAAAGCTGCTATGAAAACTGTTAAGCAAGTGTCTTTGTGCATGATTAAGCACCCTTTGGGAGTAGTATTGCTGGATCTTGAGGTAGATTGATTCCTAACATATTGGAGGGTAGGTGGAGGCTGAAAGAGATGCCTGGAAAGGGGGTAGGTGCTTGTCAGGGTCAGGTAGAAACCTGATGCAAGAGAGTCTCCTATGAATTTACAAGGATGACCCCAGCTAAGACTCCTAGCAATCGTGGATAGGTAGCCTGAACTGGCCATCTCCTATGATCAGATTGATGACTGCCTGCTGTGGGATGTTCTGTATGTCAAATGTGTTGCTCTGATTGGTTAAAATGAATAAAGTGCTGATTGGCCAGTAGCCAGACAGGAAGGATAGGGTAGGCAGGACAAGGAGGAGGAGAATTGTGGGAAGTGGAAGGCTGGGTAGGAGAGTTGCCAGCTGCTGCCATGACAAGCGAGATGTAAGGTACAGGTAAGCCACGAGCCATGTGACAAGTTATAGATTAATCGAAATGGGTTAATTTGAGATAAAAGAAGTAGATAACAAGGAGCCTGCCATGGCCATACAGTTTGTAAGCAATATAAGTTTCTATGTGTTTACTTAGTTGGGTCTGAGCATCTATGGCCCTGGTGGGTGAGAGAGATTTGTCCTGACTGTGGGCCAGGCAGAAAAACTCTAGCTACAACTGCCCCAATTGACATCAGAGAGCCTCCACCCAGTAACTGATAGAAACAGATGGAGAGACCCCACAGCCAAACCTTAGGTCGAGCTTGGGGACTCTTGCTGAAGAAAGGAGGGAAGGATTGTGGGAGCCAGAGGGGTAAAGGACATCACAAGAAAACCCATAGAAACAACTAGCATGGCTCATAGGAACTCATAGAGTCTGAACCAACAACCAGGGAGCCAACAAGGGCCAACCTAAGCCTACCTAATATGTGACAATTATATAGCTTGGTCCATTTGTGGGACTTCTATTAATGGGAGCAGGAACTGTCCCTAATGCTTAGGATGGCTCTTGGGAACCCATTCCTCATACTGGATTGCCTTGCCCAGCCTAAATACTAGTGGAGATGCTTGGCCATACTGCAGCTAGATATGGAATGCTTTGTTGATACCAATGGGAGGCCTAACCCTTTCTGAACAAAAATAGAAGAGGAGTGGATGATAAGGGGTGGCTGAAGGTGAGTTGGAGAGAATGAATGGGAGGAGAGAAGGGAGGGGAAACTGCAAGCCAGATATAAAATAAATAAATAAAATTTTAAAAAGATACAAAGATCACAATTTTATTCACTTTTCCAAAAAAATATACCATAAAGACTTGTGTAATAACTGTCAATTTTAAAATATTTCCCCATTATTTGAATATATATATTCATATCTATATCTATATCTATATCTATCTATCTATCTATCTATCTATCTATCTCATATCTACTCACCCACTCTTCCCCAACTTTTTCCAGATTCTCCTTCCATCAGAATGCAACCCTTTCCCAATTTCATATAATTTTTAAAAAATAACTTGCTGAGTCTAATTAGTGTTTTCCTAATGATTATGGGCAACTGTCCAGTGGACCACTGCTCCCTTCCTCCTCCAGTAGAACAAACCACTCATATTTTTCTTCAAGTTTCTGCCCATAGGTTTTGAATATTGGTACAAGGCTGTGGAAATTTTTCCTAATAACTAAAGTACTCTCTAGAGTCTTGGGTGAAATGTTAAGGATTTATTTATTGTTTTGCTCTTAAGGCTAATTAGGAAATAACACAAATATATGGATATTAGATTTTGGCATCTGATAACTTTTCCCATTTCTTAACTGGAAATACTTTTCTTTGATTATTTCTTTCCAATGTAATATATTATACTAATCAATCAAGGCTGTTCAATTTTATAAAGAGGGTTTCTCTGTGTTTTAAAGTCATAGCAAGCTTTGGAATGTTTAAATCTGTCTTTGTAGCTCTAAGAGAGGTCTCAGCAGAATTAATACTTAATAAATGTGAAAAGGAATTTATTTGGTATGAATTGTTTAATTCTTCTTCTGGAAACAGCAGAAAAATATATTTAGTATGAAAACCCCCTATATTTAATTTTACTTACAAATGATGACAAATGTTTGGAAAATAATATCCTTCAGACAAATCCAATGTAAGAAATAGTATTTTGTATCAGATTCATGAAATAAATCTTGTAAATTTTGAGTGGTTTCTTGAACAAGAAAAGGATGAAAAAAGGGGGAAAGAGGTTCTATGCATTTTAGGCATGTTCAAGAGTTGAATTTCAAAGATTTCAAAGGTTTTTGGTTTTGCTTTTTGAATGACTTGTTCAGATGTCAATTTCTATGGATGTTTTCAGTTGAAACTGCTCCATATTGTCTTGAGGATTGATTCTGGGTGCACCACCAGCTATTTACAGACAGCACTCTCTGAAGGTGATAAACACATGTATGCTCACAATCTGATTTAGGGATTATGATGTTTCTTGTATGCATCATTTATGTTTTACAAGCACTGTTAGTCTTCTGTCGGTCTTCCTGTGCACTAGGATTTCTGAGTCTTCTAAAGCTGCTACCTGAAAGGAAAAAAATAATTATAAACATCATGAGTTGGGAGCTAGAGAGATGGCTCAGTAGTTTAGAGGCCTGGCTTCTCCTCAAGAGAACCACGTTTGATTCCCAGCACCACAAGACAGCTCACAAGCATTTATATCTTCAGATTCAGAGGGTTCAATGCTATCTTTTGACCTCTGTGATCATGGTATACACATGGTATACAGACATTGATGCATACCAACTCCAATATACATAAAATAAAAATAAATAAGTAAAATCTTGGTGTGTAATTGATAGGAGATACATGGATCACTTAAAATGTTTTTTTTAAATCTACTTTTGGTGAATGATTGAATTTTGTATATACTTTGCCTTGTACATCATTACATAGTGGCAGTTGCCTGGGCTTAAATGCTGGCTCCATCATTTCCAGAGGAGAAACTATCTCCAGTTTTCTTCTGCTCTTGACATTTCATCTTTTCTCCTCTTCCAGGGGAGGTAAGCACAGTAGCTGTTTGTAATTAATTTTTCAGATTGTCGCTTAAAACAACAGAGCCACATCATTGTATTTGTAATGTTTTATACATGTATACTCATATATATATTGCAAATTTTATGTAAAAATGTGCAAAAAATAATCAGTGTAGACATTATAGTACATGCATTTAAACCCAGCATTTAGGAGGCAGATGCAGGAGGATCTTAGTGCATTCAAGGTCAGTATATTTTGGATAGCAAGTTCCAAGCCAGTCAGGGCTACAGAGTGAAACCTGTCTCAAAAGGAATCAGTGTCCATTAACACCACCATAGATACAATTTTTTTTAAAATCTAGGAAAGGAAGTTTTACTGTTGCTTTGGGGGAGTGGCAATAATCTATAATTGATAGATACAGGTTGTTTCATCTTAAATCTAATATAATGGGCCAGTTAATTATCAATCAAATGAGTTTTAGGTAATAAATGTGGAAATGAGTGTCTTGTCACTGACACTCATACTCAGTATTTAGTTTACAGATGAGTCAGGATGCACACATACCAGTGTTATTACATGATACCATTACTACTGCTACAACATCCTCAATCACTCAAACTACCAATGTTTTTAGTCAGTAACTACACAGTGCAGGTAGAACTATTATGGTTTTGTTTGTTTGGGTTTTTTGTTTTGTTAAGCATAAATCATAACTTGTACACTTTTTATCAAGAAATAAAAATTCATAGTGTTCTCCATTGCTCTTAAACTAAAGAAAAAAGTTTAAAAAAATCATCAGATTCTGGTGTGGATTGATCCAGGCTAAGTCCTTAGCCATTTTGGTGGAGGGTGGAAGGAGGCTACAACCCAAAATTTTGCCAGTAGCTTTGCCCTATAGAAATGCTTTGTCTCCTCTGAGCCTGGGTGTATTCACCTCTGGAAGCTGGTTGGAATGGACCTTACAGTTTTTTGAAGTCTAGGTGAATCACCATGTTTAAAGGTTTAGATCAGGTCCACATGCTCTGGAAATATGGTGACTGTGCAGTACCCACCCTCAAGATGCTAGCCCTCTTGGCCTTTTAGAGCTGCTTGCATTTGCCTTGTTCCCACCAAGCATAGAGGAAGAGAGTGTGTCACTCTCTGCCTTTGAAGGCTTTCTCCCACCTCTTAATTCTCATTTCTTCTCTAGTACCCAATGCAAGCATCCTTTTCTCATAAAAGAACTTATTTCTGACTCCACATCACCATACTCCACCTCCTAAACAGATTTACAATCACCATATCATTTATTCCATCGTTTTAGTGATGTCCAGTCTCCCTGAGAGAATGAAGGCTACTAGAGAGCAGAAGCTCAATACAATCCAATCTCATTTGTCTTAGTGTATTCCAATATCCTGCTCAGAAATATTTGTTGAATGAATCAGCAAAGGAACCAATGAAAGGAAAGGAAAGGAAATAATAAATGGCATGACAGTAAGAAATTCGGCCTGACAAGTTTCAACGAACTCAAACAGCTGTAAACGAGCTATACATTCTGCTTTCATGACTTCTCAGGTAGAGAATCATGGTGGTGGTGCTGCTACTGATGGTGGTGTCATTCTGCTCTTAAACATATGAGAACCATTACATGCACTTTTCACACTAAGTTTTCATTCCATATTAGATAATAGTTTAAAATAATTTGATTACCAGCTTTATATCACATTCAACTATAACCTGTCTCCAACTATTTGAAGACTAATTTCATTGTATTATTGATTTTAAATTTAATTTGCTAAGAGCCCTGGAAGAAAGTCTTTTTGGGGCATTCATAATGTTTTAAGGATAATGACTTATGGGGAATATGCTTGTAGATAGGTCACAGAATAAAATATTCAAATTGATTTTCTTGATAGTCTCTACAGATAGGATGGTAACAAATGCCTATGATTGTAATTATTTTTGCCTTTGATATTTGAATAAACATCTTAACACAATAATATGAATAATCTTAAATAAGAAGGCAGGCAGCTTTGCAAATTAAAATAATACCATACATTGCTTCTACTTCTGCTGACATTTCATATGTTTAATTTGAGTTATTGAACTCTGAGTTCAAAGAAGAGATGTTTCTTCAATATATAATCTTGAGAGATTTAGACTTCCATACATATGTGTATACAGATATATGTGGTGGGTATTGTGTTCCCTGAAATATTGTGTGTTCCCGAAAATAAAAATATCTGGGGTCAGAGAACAGACAACCACTAGAACAAAGCCAAAATTGGTGGCTAGAAAATGGGAAGAGTAAGCCATAACAGAAGTTGGGTGGTGGTTGTACACACCTTTAATCCCAGCACTTGGGAGGCAGAGCTAGCCAGGATCTCTGAGTTCAAGGCCCCTTTAGAAACATCTAGGTATGGTGACACAGCCTTTAATCCCAGAAATCCAGTCTTTAATCCCAGGGAGTGGAGGCAGAAAGAAAGGTATATAAGGCGTGAGGACCAGGAACTAAAGGAGAAGTAAAGCATGTAGTTAGTTAAGCATTTGGTTGGTTAAGCTTTCAGGCTTAGGAGCAACACAGTTCAGCTGAGATTCATGTGGAGGAGGACTCAGAAGCTTCCAGTCTGAGGAAACAGGATCACCTGAGGAACTAGCAAGGTGAGATAGCCGTGTCTTGTTCTGCTTCTCTGATCTTCCAGCATTCACCCCAATAACTGGCCTCAGGTTTGTTCTTATTAATAAGAACTCCTTAAGATTCATGATACAGATATATGCACATTAACACAAACACATGCAAACATACTTATGCATAGCTACATCTACCACATATACACACAGTGCACTCAAAATATCTCTAGATTTATAGCATTTTTATTTGTATCCATACATTTGTATATAACATACACTAGTGATATTTAGTGAAGATCACTTATCATATAGGACAATTAGACATGGTGCCTGGTAATCATTAGTGTGAGGCACATATTTTATTAATATCCTGAATTGAATATAATTATATACTCAAATTTGTCTCAGTGACAGTGTGAGTGAATTTTTGTTATCAGGTCTTTTTAATTGAATTGAGTTTGGAAAGTTGACGGACCTAACCCCTATGCACATATATTGCCAGATAATTGACAATTGTGAGGCCTCTCTTGTGCACTCTAGGCATTTGTCAGCAATTATAGAACCTATGTCTATGAGGCCACACTTTCTAGCTGTGGCAAACAAAGCTATCTCCAGACATTGCCAAATATGCTATGGATGGCTACCCAGCCCTCAGTTGGAAATCATTCTTTCGTTCACTATGACAATGTACTGCCAAAGTAATCATTGTTTTATAGTAAAAAGGATAGCATCAGAATTTTTCTATGAAAAACATTGAAATAGCAAGGCACCATTGAAATAGCTGATAATTTATGCTTGACTTGAGTATGTTCTGACTCTGAAGCTCATGACCTAGGCAATATGTTCAACCATACTAAGCTAGGATTATGGGAATTGCTGGGGTATGTGGCAGGTGATATGATTTTTCCTCCTCTTTAAATCAGACAGTCTTAAGTTAAACTGTATTGTGGCTGGTAAGCTACTGACTTGGAAGGAGTCAAACATGTTCTCCTCTCCAATTTTGTTTCCAGTTACATGAGCAGAAAGTTGCTATTAGAACATATTATTCCTGATCAGAGCCTTGTCTTTTTTTTTTTTTTAATTTAAATTCTTTTTCGTCTTACATACCAAACACAGTTCCCTTTCGTCTCCTTCTCCTGGTCCTCCCCTACCTGCTCCCCCATTCCCACCCCACCTCACCCCTCATCCCCTCCTCAGAGAGGGTAAAGCCTCCCTTGGGTAGTCAAACAAACCTGGTATAAGAAGTTTAGGTAGGCCCAAGCCTCTCCCCCCTGCATCAAGGATGAGCAGGTATCCCACCATTGGAAGTGGGCTCCAACAAAAGCCAGTTCATGCACCAGGGGTAAATCCTGG
Organism: Onychomys torridus; assembly: GCF_903995425.1. NCBI lineage: Eukaryota > Metazoa > Chordata > Mammalia > Rodentia > Cricetidae > Onychomys > Onychomys torridus. Next base: position 99,483,447 of record NC_050450.1, on the reverse strand, counting down.
TCTCACTGCCAGGGGCTCCACAAACAAGTCGAGCCACACAACTGTCACCTACATTCAGAGGGCCTAGATTGGTCCCATGCAGGTAGGTTCCCTAGCGGTCAGTCCTGAGTCCATGAGCTCCCACTAGCTTGGGTCAGCTGTCTTTGTGGGTTTCCCCTCATAATCTTCACACCCCCCCCTTAAATTTGGATCCAAATGGATGAAACTAGAAAAAAAAATCATACTGAGTTAGGTAACCCAGACCCAGAAAGACAAACATGGTGTGGATATTAGATGTAAATCAACCAGACTACAATCCACAATCTCAGAGAAGTTAAGTAACAAGGAGGAACCCTAAGAGGGACCCACGTGGATCACCCTAGGAAGGGGAAAGAGATAAGATGTCCTGGGTAAACTGGGAGTAGGGATTGGGGGGACAGGAACAGCATGGGGCATGAGGCAGGATGAGCAGGGGTTGGGGGGGCAGGATGAGCAGGGATTAGGGGGGATGGGATGAACAAGAGTAAGGGGGACAGGATGAGCAGAGGTTGGGGGGTCAGGGTGAAGGACAGGAACAAGAGAAAGAACACAGCTACATGTTAATGCTGAGAAATGTCTCTGCATCTGTCGATTAATTACATAGTTGTATCTGACATATAAAGAAAGTCAATATTTAGCAATCAATAGCAGAATGTAGTTTATAAAGGGGAAAAGATATAAGGAAAACAAAAAAAGAAATTGGTGGTATGCATTCTTAGTCATTTGGGAACAGTTTGTATTTTCTAAAATTCACAAAAATCACAACCAAAGGAATATTTGAAATGCATAAAATGCTTAGTGGTTGCAGAATTAAAACTTTATAATTCAAACACTCCAAAAATAGTTTGCTCTAATTTATTGAAAAATAAATTTTTGATACTAAAAATTTCTTCCATCCTCCAATGTTATCAATGTAGAAACAGAAAAGTTATTAATGATACATAAGTACTTATTTTTAAATTTATTTTTTATTTTTTAGTAACCATGCTATTGACTTGTATTGTGCAACAGCAATAGAAGAGATATTTATGTAATTTAGTGTGTTGCATAAATTGTTTTTTAATGAGAAAATTGTTGTTCAAATAATTAGGAAAATATATTTGCAGCCAAAATTGTATAGGTGAGTCAGTACCTCAAATCTAAACTTGGTAAATAATTTTGAAATGTACATATTCCAGTTTGACACAAGTATATAAAAGAGTACACACACACACACACACACGTTCAATATTTTCAGCCTTTATCCTATTGGACCTATTGGAGGTTTATCTTGAAAACTTTCTCTTGACCACACAGGGAAGACCTAGTTTGAAAGATGGAGATAATATATCTCATTATAAAACTTAAAGGACAGCAGGGCCATGTTTACAGCTAAATCTCTCAGGTTTGAAGTGGAATGTAGATATCTCTACAATTTTCTTTCAGAAAAGTTTCACTAACAGTTGGAAGAATACAATATTCTGATAACACCAAATTAATGATTGTTGAGTCCATTTTTAAAAGTTAAAAGTAAAAGCACAGCACTGAGAAGATGATTCGATTGGTAAAGGAATCTCCTTGCAAGCTGGAGGAACCGAGTTCAGTGCCCAGAACTTACAAAAAGATGGCTGTGGTGTTGCATGCTTGTATGAACATTGACAAATACATTCCTGTGGGCTCAATGACTTACCAGCCTAGCCTACTTGGTGAACCCAGGTCTCAAAAAGATGAAGGAAGGGCCAGCACTTGAGAAACAACACTTCTGGCCTCCCCACAAACATGCACATATGTGTGTACCAACATGGACACACACACACACACACACACACACACTTAGAATTATATTCACCTATTGACAAGTTACACAAAGGGTCAGAACATCTGGAATCTTCTTTTCCACTTTTAATAGAACCTCAGGGTGAGTGGCAGGTATGAATTAGACCTCAACCTTTTGGCTTTGATGTTATAGCACCTGTATGAGCCAAGGAGGTATTTGCAGATTACAAGCAAAACAATCTATTGGCCTTCTAGAAATTCTGATGTGATCACCCAAGAGGTACCACTTACAGACTTGTTCAGCTTTGAAGAAAAGAAAAAAAGAAAAAAGGATTGAATGTGAAAGATGGATTTGAAGCCAAACCATCAACAATGAGTACAAAGAAGTCACCTCAGGATTCCCTGTAACAGTTCAGATCCAGTCTTCTGTGCCTTTGATTTAAATAAAATAATAAACAGATGTTGGTAAAATATGCCCGAGCATGGGTTGCCATTAAAGGGAAATACAAAAAGGAAGTAACAAGAATTTAATAAGAATAGGGCAGCGCAATCTTACATTTCAAATGGTGCCTGACTAGAAAGATGAATGTGGAGCCAAGTCTAGTGTTACCGTGAACATGTAAGAAACAGTCAAAAACAGTAAATAAATAAATGCCTCAACTAAACATTATTGGACAAAGAACCTCCAAAGATGCCATTGAGTTTGGATGGGAGGGAAGTTGGAGAGGATCTCTGAGGTGCCAGGGAGGAAGGGAGACTATAATCAGAATATATTGTATGAAAAAAAAAAAACCCTGTTCTCAATAAAAGAAAAACAGTCAAGTAAATATATAAAATGTGAGTGATAAAAATAAATGGGTTGACATCACTACTATTCTAGTCCTGTTTATGCATCCATTTCTAGGAGACACAGCTGATTCTGGAATCTTTCTGTTCCCTCTTCCTCCAGGGTCCCTAAGCCATACATGCAGGAGCTGTAGTGCGAATGGATCTGTTGGAGCTGGTCTCCTGCATAACCCACTGATGTCTAAACACAAAAGGGGTAAATTGCTGTAGGGTCCCACCCCTAGACAATAAACTATAGAAAACTGCTGATGGCTGAGAGAGGAAAAATAAACTCCTTCTATGGATGAGCTCCCTTATTGGTTGTCTAATGCAGAGGATCAACCTTGACTTCCCATACACACACACACACACACACACACACACAAAAAAAAAAAAAAAAAAAACCAAAAACAAATAAACAAACAAAACCAAAAACATTGTTCTCCCACTCTATGCCTGTTCCAGCGCGACCATTTCATTCCCTCATGTTCTCATCCCCCATCTACTACCCTCCATTGCTCCCCCACCCCCAGTTTATTCATGGAGATCTCATGTATTTCCCTTCCCAGTGGGATCCATGCATCCCTCTTTGGGTCCTCCTTGTTAGCTAGCTTCTCTGTTAAATGTACCAGGTTCTGAAGACTCCCCATGGGAGGCCTTACCTTCTTTAGGGATGAATGAGAGGGAATGGGGGGAGACTGGAGAGGCAGGAAGCAGAGAATCAGTAATTGGTATGTAAAATGAATAAAAAAATCTTAATTAAAAATTACTTACCTTTAAAAGAAATATGTTGGCATATACTTAAGCTGTGTAATTTATAATAGTTTGACAATATTAAAGTATGATGAATGAAGACAAAAAAACAAAAAACTTAGAAGAAGAGGCTTGAAGGAAGAGAGAACTGGGAAACATGACTGAATTAGGTGGGTAATATTTAGAGGGTGATATGGAAAGCTACTACAGTGTAAACTTCCAGGAACCTATGATGTTGACCCTAGTAAGGACTCCTCATAAAGGAGGATATGGAGCCTGAGCCAGCCATCTTCTGTAACCAGGCTAAACTCTCACTGGTATGACTGGGACATGAACCCAGCCCCCAAATCTAGGAACCAAGACCTGTCCTGCCTGCACAACGTGCTGGAACAAAAGTAGCTCAGAGCTGGCGGGAGTGTCCATCCAATGACTGATGCAATCTGAATTGCATACTGTGATAGGAAGCCCATGCCCGACACTGCCTACATGGCCAGGGTCTGGAAGCTGGATGTCTCAGGGAAAAAAAAAGTCAATGAAACGATTCCTAATGATATGCCCAGTCCAATCATCATCAGAGAGGCTTCCTCCAGAAGCTGATTACATTAGGTAGAACTTGGGGAAACACTATAGAAAAGGGGAGGAAGGATTGTAGGAGCCAGAGGGGTCAAGAACACCAGGAGACCAGGACCCACAGAATCAACCAAGCAGGGCTCACAGAGAAGAACCAACCATGGAACATGCATGGGTCTGCACCAGCCCCTCTGCATACATGCTGAGGTTCTTTAGTTTGGGGGTCTTTGTTGGACTCCTAACAATGGGAGTAGGAGTTTCTGACTCTTGCCTGCTCAAGGGACCTTTTTCTACTACCACATTGCCTTGTCCAGCCTTGATATGAGGATTTGCACCTAGTCTCATTGCATCTTGGTATGCTGGTTTTGGTTGATATCATTGGGAGGGCTGCTCTTTTCTCTGAAAGGGAATGGAGGATCAGTGGATCTTGCGGGGAAGGGAGGTGGAGGAACTTGGAGGAGAGGAGGGGAGGGAGGCTGTGGTTGATATACACTGTATGAGAGGATAATAAATAAATAAAACTTAAAAAATGATTCTAAGATGATTTTCCACGAATTTCAGAAATCTGTTTTGTTACACAATTATAAATGAATCAGATCAATTCTTCAGTCTCAAAAGACACATAACCATCACATATTTCTCTATCTCATCTTCCCCTAGGTTCAGGCATCTTCAGTTCATGCCAATATAGTAACATTTTTCCCCATGATTTCAGCAGGTAGAGATGGTATCATAGCTAAATAACTTGTCAAAAATTTGAAAGAAGGAAAGCTTATAGATAATCCACTTTTCTTAAGTTTGTTAATAATGCTTGAGGTAGAAAGTTAAGAGTTTAACGGGTGTTTTTATATCGAAAGCCATGTGCAAGTTGCTGTACAAACTGCCTGCCTGATACTGGCTGAAGTCCTTCAGAAACATGGACCTTAATCTATCTGGAATAGCTGAGGTTCAGTTAGACCCCATGACACTCATTTAACACATGCCAGGCTCTTCTGAGACAATGGAGTCACACTTTAAAGTTTTAACTGTTTGGGAACTGCATAGATGTTTGTAAGAAATTATCATCTTTACCCTAATACCAAATTAATTAATAATCACACTTTTCTTCCAAGTCATCAATGAGCAATAGAATAAAAAATGTCTAAAAGAACTAAATTACAGAGGTCTTACATGGGTTATTAAGGAGCATGGGTAGAAGAAAAAAAAAAAAGCAGACCTGCCGTGTTCAAAAAGTGTTCTGCGAGACAGATAACCTTCTGAAAGTGAAGGATCATATATGTTGATATAATTGGTTTAAATCTAGAAGAACTCAGACAATAAAGGTCAATTTCTCACTTGAAAATATTCTCCCATGAGATTTTGCTGAATAAGCATCAATAGGCAAAGGGAGCAGGAATGTGAAGAAGTAGCATTTCACATAGTGTATGAGACTCGGTATTGTGGAAGAGGAAGAAAGAATTCAACTCAGTGCAGTTTCAGTGGAGAGAAGTTATCTAGCATGTGCAGGGCCCTGGGTTCAATACCCAGCACTACCAGCAATAACAACAAAACCTATAAACTCAAACTTAAGGTGACACTAGCTTGTGACAAGTGTACTTAAAACCTAGTTAGGACAATAACATGTTCCTGGGGAGTGTGTTTTCTTTCTGGAAAATAGACAGAGAGAAAATTTATTTCTCAATAATGGTGAACCATTCACTTTGAGAGATGAATTTGCAAATGAGAGTTCATATCAGCATATGACTTAAAGTGTTTCCATTTGTCAGGTCAGATAAGGACTATCTGATATGTAAGTCCTAAATCTCAGTGGGTAGTATCATTACATTTTTTCCACATCAGTATGGAAGTTTTCCTAATTGCTGACTTCCAAGTCTACACTGAGGGACACCAAGGAAAAGGAGAAGAAAACTAACTATTCTTGCGTTATCATATTTAGGTATTCTCTGATGAGTTATGCTGTTTGTTATTAAAAGACTTAGCTTTTTAATGTTTGCCTGTATGCATGTATGTACACAGCATGTGTGCAGTGCCAGGGGGTGGGTAGAGGAGGGTAATGGATCTCTTTGTTCTGGTGTTACAGATGGTTATGAGCCTCCATGCAGGTGTTGGGAACCAAACCCTAGTCATCTACAAGTGTGTGGAGTGCTCTTACCCACTGAGCCATATCTCTAGCCCCATCAACGGGGCCTTCCCCCACTCTTTTGTTGTAAGTCCCAGTGTTCCTACAAGACATGAAAGATCATTGGGAAATGTGATTTGCCAGTGGACCAAGGACAAGACGACAGTGATGAGGAATACAAAGTGTTTCCTTGGTCACTGTTCCTTTCCAAGAAATGGAGTAGACTTTTAAATCACTTCTAAATCATTTAGTCCCCTTCTGTAGACATATTGGCAAACCAATCTTCAGGCATTCACAGTCATGTGAATCATGGGGATCCAAGCTAATGAGCCATTCAAAGCTTAAAATAAAAATAGGAAATGTACATCCTATTCACATTTTTCTCTCTTCTCTCTGAGATCCTACGTTTCCTCTGAAGAACTGAGGAAAATATATAACAGGAAGCTTGTTTTCATCCTGATTCTAGGTTGCAGGGCAGTCTATCTCCTTCCTTATAGTACTCAGAATCCTAACCTGTTCTTGCCCTACTATAGTAAGTTTTATGTTTTATTGTGGAAAAACATACAAAATTTGGCACTGGAGAGATGGCTCAGTGGTTAAGAGCATTCTCAGCTCTTTCAAAGGACCTGGGTTCAATTCCCAGCACCCACATAAAGGCTCAAAACTGTCTGTAACTCAAGTCCCTGGGGATCCAATGCCCTCTTCTGGTCTCTATGGGCTCCAGTCACACATGTGGTGCATGAACATACATGCAGGGAAAATATCCACACATACAAAGTAGAAAAGCAGTTAAAAAGAAAGGATGCAAATGTTGAAACCAGTTCCAAATAATTTTCTGTTCTTTGCTGTAAAAGTTTCTATGTTAGGAAGCTCATAAAATTTTTTCTGTGTTATCCTATGTAAGTTTAACTCTTCATAATATGAAGATGCTGTTGCTCTTATTTTTTATAAAGAGAAGAAAGGATATGCAATTTCTCAGCTCTTGTCTAAGCAAATAACACAGGTAGAGACTGGGTCCCTACCTCTTGTCTTTGCTTATAGGGATTACCCTTGTGATATCAGATTGCAAGATACAGCAATTCATTTACATTATCATTTTTTTCCTGTGACAACATGAAGCAACTTGAGTCTTCATTTTCAAAAGGGAAAGCAGTATTATTTCAGACATGATTTAATGTAAAAGCAACCAGTGGACTTGCAAGGCAGGAAGAAAACACCATCCCTTCTTAGAGTGTCTTTCTGCTTTTCAAAGCTAAACCATGTCAACTTTTTCTTAGCACTGTTCTCTGTGACTCCTGTGTAAAGCCTGGAATGGAAAACTCTTTTCTTTAGTGGAGTGCTTGTTTGCTTCATGTTTTGGAGAGTTCGTTTGGATGATGAAAAGAAAATCCTTTTAGCCTATGTATAAACAAAACCTGCTTTTGTCACTGGCACCCTGCAGAAACCAAAGATGAACATTAAATTACCCCAGCACATGGCTACTTGCCAGTAATTATTCAGTGCGAGGTTTAAGCAAGTTTATCTAGAATGTGAGGACCATGCATACATGGCTGAAGGGAAAGACATGGTTAAAGTAATTATCTGGCATATTCCCACAGTGTAGACAGTCAGTCTGGCTCATTTGGACTAAGAATAATAACCCAGCACATTCTTTTTGCCAAAAGGAGTTATTTGGCAAATCACCTCAATGTGCCTCAACAGAGGAACATTAAATCTATGAGACGCCAAAAGAGAAAGAAAATATGACTGCCCCCGGGTATTGGAAAGCCTGCAGACAGGGCAGCCAGAGGGATCCCTGGACCAGAAAGGCCTGGAAGTCAGGGCAATTGCCTTTCATTTCCATGACCCTTCCTGGGGCTTGTGAATTAGGACTCTAGAATCTTTTCATCTTCCTTCTGTGATTGCTTCATTAATGTTTTTCCCGAAGCCTCTCGTCTCTTCTTAGATGTCTTTTTTCCCCATGGCACATTAAGATAAGCTTCTCTTCACGATCCAAACAATTAGGGTTGTCCCAGCAAATAGCCCAATCTACTGGGTAATCCCACCTTGAGTGTTTGTTTTGTTCCACACGGGGTTAGGGGCTAGGAAGAAAGGCTTTCATGGAAACACATACTGGAGAAGACAATGCCTTCTGTAGATGCTCAGTGCATTTTTAAACCGTCTTCCCTCTCTCATTTTCTTGTGGTTTTTATGTATATGACACAACAGCAACCATTACTACACCCACACATTGTCCTTTCTATGGACAAGTATCTGTTCTAAACATTAGATAGATATTACACATGTAGCATTGACCTCACAGACAGGTTATGAGGATTCTGTGAGTCAATTTGCATAAACTGTAGTTAGAACATTGAGTGATTTACATTTTGCAAACACTACTAAACTAATCCTTAGCCATGCATGATCATAAGAACTTTCTAAACAAAGAAAAAGGAGGTTCAACACTAAAACACAAGAATCTTCATTAAATATATGCTTAATTGTTTATTATCTCCAGATATTATTGTCCTTAAATATTTAGGAAAATTAAATATACATATATCAACAAAGAATGCATTGTCAGACTCTCCCTTGGGTAAAATGTAAAAGGCTCAAAATGATAATCAGCTATAATCTTCACATTCTTATTCTAGGAATTAATTTAAGGTTTGGGATACAGAAATACATGTGCTACTGATTTAATTTACAGATGAGGAAAAGGGGCTGGAACAATGTGAGGTAGACCTTGCTCAAGGTCCTATAGTCAAATGGGGGCTAGAGAGTGTGCATGTTTGAATGCAGAGACCTCTAGTTGTTCACTCTTAGGGACATGTTGCTGCCTATCTGCCTAAACACTAAGGTTTTGTGTATCCTCTTATTTCCTCACAGAATTCTTATATGTTAGAAACTCTGAAACCCACATTTCCACTTACATCAAGTCATCTAAGCACCCTGAATGGGATCTTTCCACATGATATGTGTGTATCAGATTATTGTGTATTACTCCATACATGTGTACAATTAAAATAATCCTTAATAAAAACTCTCTGAATCTAAACATTTCATAAAATAGATTATGTGCAAAATCCTTTGTATAAAAAAATAGTCAAATTAGTTTTATTTCTTTTCATCCCTATGTACTCTGTTGCCTGAGTGGAGCCCTGTAGGTAGACCTGCCCTTTGGGATTCAAATGAGGCACAGTTGAACTGGATCTGTCCAAATGAGAAATTCTTATCATTTTTAGGTTCCTTTTTATAATGGAGGTTAGGAATCACTTCTTACGTTCCATATTTCCAAGTTTCTGGAGCCCTATCTTGGCTGTTGATGGATGTTTTGTGCACTGTGGCAGGTCACTTAGTTACCATCTTTCCTACCTGAGGCTGAATTTTGATATTCTGCCCCGTGGCATTGTGCGGACCACAGGACAGTGCTCTGTCTCTGTTAGACAACGTTCAGCAAAGGACACTAAAGGGAGCCTGGAGTCTGAGCAGGGACAGGAATCTGCTGCTTCCTATTTGCTTCCTGTGTAAAATGCCCCACTGAGCCTCCCTGTTTAGTTGTCCTCTCCCTTTTCTCACAGTGTCAGTCCAGTTTCTAGAACTTTGTGAGCCAGCTCACCATGCTTATTATCCACCAGGCAGCGATGCTTTTCAGTAATTTATGTACTGCTCTGCTTTTAGGATGAATCCTATCATTACTTGAAGCTTACTGAGTCCTCCTCTCTTCAATTTGGACCTCTAAGCTTCAGGTGTTTGAAAACATAAGGTAAGAGCTTTTGTTCAAACATTTTGACCAAGATGGCCTAATGTTCCCTTCACTTCTGACTACACACAGGTTCTATTCCAATTACAGCACTCAGCCTTCCTTACAGCAGTTATTTTAAAAGAATATGGAGGGAGAGTTGCTTTGCAGATCTCATGGGTTAGGGAGAATGACCAAACCCCTCACTTAAACCCTCTCCATTTTTGCTCCTAATGAATCAATGGACCATTCCTCTTGCCTAATCAAGTGAGCATGTAGTCTATTGTTGGCTTACCCTCCCTAAGTTTTAAAGCTGCTGCCAGACAAAAACACTAGAAGCATGGACAGTTTTTCAAAACCCTTTCAGATAACTGATATTTGACCTTCCTGTTATGATAACCTTCTGTTATGGGTAAACGCTTAAAGCCAATCATGGCTATGGTCTCAAAGATCTTCCTCATGTGGTTATGCCATTACTCTTAACAAATTTATGCAATTCCTAATTGGCTTCCCATAAGCAAATAATTTTGATATCAATAATGCATTCATAATCAGGTAACAATAAAAGAATTCCAATTCTCCCCAGTCTGTGCCCCATGTCTCAAACTACTTGCTCACTAATGTGCACACATTTGCTTCATGTTCTAAATAAAATTTGTTTTCTGGCCTGCTACAATCATCCATAAATTATTTTACAAATCACACCATGGACTTCTATTAAAAAGGAGTCTAATCTCCCTAGTGGACCTCTCCCAGAAGACTATCCATTTGAAATATTTCTGAATCCACTCTACAACCTGGAATATGTTTTCCAAGTATCTGGGAGTAGCCAACTTGAAATGTACTTATCCAGAAAGATGGTGTCATTTTTGTGAGAGGCTAGAAGCATAACTTTGTTCTTAACCAAGCTCAACATTTGGCTTTGGATATTATCTGTAAACAGTGGACTGTGCCCTAACTTGTATTGTAAACAGATAGTAACATACTCTAAAAATACACTTTTACTAACAAATAATGGAGTCAGTCACTGATCTCAAAGCATGAATGTGTTAGGTCACTATGGCAAAAACACTCAAGGAGATTGAGGAGAAGAGGAGGAGAGGTGGATGAGGAAATGAAGAAGGATGAAGAAGAGGATGATGATAAGGAAGATATTTATGTTAATTATGGTTTCAGGGATTCAGTCCATGAACACCTGACCCGAGGCATTTGCGCAGGACATTATGGCAGGGAAATTTTGTCTAAAAGAGAGCCTTGTTTGGTTCATTACCTCAAGAGAATGCAGAAAGGGACAGGACCTGGGCAAGAGGGCTAACTTTCTAAGTCCCCACACAAAGCCTTACTTATTAGAGAGATGGACTCATCTAGGTAACTTTTCCCTACTTCCCCAAATATTGCATTAGTATGACTTTGCTCTTCTTTCTGGATGAACATATTGTTCCTTGTGTGGGTATATCACATTTTCCTTATCTGCTCCCCTCTTCTTGGACACCTAGCTTAGTTCCCTAACTTAGCTATTGTAAGTAGCACTGTAAATAGAACCTGGGTGTGTAAGTGCCTCTAGGATGCATTGACATGGAGTTCTTTTGCCAAATGGGCAGGAGTGGTATAGTGAAGTCATATGGACAATCTAATGATTTTTGGAAAGCTGTCAAATTGATTTCTAGTGTTCTACCATAGTTGTTTCAACCACATTTGAAGATGACTATTTATATTTAAGGTTTCCTTACTTATTTAATAATTCTGGTCTCTAGGATCCACCTATGACCTCTACTCAGCTTTTTTCCCCTAGCAGAGTCAATAGAATACACATGTGTTTTGGGGTTCAGGGCAATTCAGCTGTTGTTATGAACTTATTCTCTCCTTTCTGTCTGAATCTTGTACTCTTTTCCACATCAATGACTATTACCTTAGCTTAAGAAGAGCAGATCTCTAAGGAGAATTTAGATGCTGGATTCTGAGAACACAAACCCACACAAATAAATCCTTAATATAAACAGTTAATGGATAAAACTTGGATTTTATTTGGTTTGTGATGTTTTTTGCTCTCAGGACTCTACCATCCATTTGTGTTCTAAGGAACTGAAGAACCAACAATTACCAAGGGGTAAACAAGCCAGCGGTTCTCAACCTTCTCTGTGTTGCAATCCTTTAATAATAATAGTCTCCTCATGTTGTGGTGACTCCCAGACATAACATTATTTTCTTGCTACTTCATAACTTTAATTTTGCTATTGTTATGAATTATAATGTAAATATCTGATAAATAGGATACCTGATATGCCACCCCAAAGGGGTCACAACCTACAGGTTTACACCTCTAGTTCAGTTTGCATATAAGGGAAAGAGTATGCGCATTAGGTATGAGAGAGTTTCTAAATTTTGTTTCAGTGGATATTTACAGCAATTGATACAAAGAAAAACATAAAATGTTAAAAGTTCTATTAACTTTTTCTCATAATGGAATTTGTATCAGGTTCCCCTAACTCATCTGACTGCTCACTGTGCCTTGGAAACTTCCTCCTTGATGCCTTAGAATCTCAGTGCAGTGTGAGGAGAACATTGAAGTAAGAGGAAAAAGGAGGAATTGAAAAGGGCTGTATTTATAACCTTGGTCATAGGTATCCTAGAACTGTTTCTGTTTTAATAATTAATTAGCTTATCTGTTCAGAAATGGTAAAATGACTTCTGGAATCCCATGCTCCATGACTGCTGGCACCATACATGCTTCCTGACTGGTTTCCTTAACTTTCCATTTCATATTTTTCCCCTTGAAACAAAAATCATTTAATGAAATCTGACACTTGAAGGCCACCGACTGATCTTCTGACCAGAAGGTATGCAGAAGCCGCCAATTCTGTTAAATTACCGCTGCTGTCCAGGTTGGGAGACATCAGTTTAATGTAGACAGAGAGCAAGGCAGTCAGGAACACGAAGAGACACAACCAATAACAAGGAAAAGGGAGAATGATGTGAAAAAATCTGCAGGGGAAATAAGTTCAGGACAGAGAGGTGAGGATCAGGAGTGGGGAAAGGGAAGGCACACACATGTAGTTTCATTCCCACATCCCTGTTTCCTTTATGCTCCCCGGTTCAGGGCTGCTGGTAGAAGATTGATACATTTATTAATTCACCATGCAGAAAGACAAACAGTGGACTTAGCCCAGTGGGGCTGAAATGTCTGGCCCCAGGTGTCCCTGTGGAATCTTCCAAAGTTGCCTAATGGTCTTTGACCACCACAGACCCATTTAAGGAATACAGTATCCATTTACCCCCAAAAGAAAAAAAAATCTCATTTAGACTCATACATAATATAAAACCATCCTGTCCCAGTCTAACTGGTTTTCCCTCTGGTTTTTGTTTTATTTCTCTTGGTTAATTTAAAATGCAGGGCTACAAAAGGAAGAGATGGTAACAAGACAAAAACAAAACAAAAACATTTAAAGATCAACATTCAAGATCGTCTTTATAAAGTGACTCTTCTGCTACATCAGTTTCAGAACCTAGTTTAATAAAAATCACCCATTATAAAATGATATTAATACCTGCTCCCTAGTAACAATTTAGAAAGACAATCATGATGGATATTTTCACTCTTTTTATATATTTTTTTAATTTAAAATCTGACTTATGAAAATTACATATTTTAGAGTCTATTTTATTAAATTTAATGGGCAAGAAGTCTGGTTAATCTTTTAATCTTTTTTATTTAAAATGAGTTTGTTTCGTACAATATATTTTAATCACCATATTTCTCTTTTCATTTGTTTGTATGTTGTTTTTTTGTCTTCTTCTCCTCCTCCTCCTCTCTCATCCTTCACTTCTTCCTCCTTCTTCTCCTCATCCTTCTCCTTCTCTTTCTCCTCCTTTTCTTCTTCTTTGAGTAGACCTTTATTTGAGCACTCATCTTGGGTCTTAGATCCATATTAATCATCAGGGTCCCTAATCATCTACATAATCTTAGCTACTCTAAAGGCAGCTTTAACAGATAGCAACATGGGGGAGAAAAACCCTCATGGACCAGAAATAATTCTTCTGGTGATATTTTGTGTATAAATAAAGCTTGCCTAAAGATCAGAAGGCAAAGCCAGCCACTAGAGTTCTTACCTATATGGAATCCTGAGCCTGAAAGAGAGCTGCTGTCTCCTCTCACCTTATATTCCTCTCTCCACTCAGACTTCCTGTCTCCACCTCTCTAGTGCTATGATTAAAGGTGTGAGATCCCAAGTGCTGGGATCAAAGGTGTGTGCCATAACTGCTTGGCATCTGAGGCTAACTAGTGGCTGCTCTGCTTCATTGATCTTTCAGCATTTACCCTGATATCTGGCTCTAGGTTTTTGTTAAGACCAATTAAAATTCATGCTACAGATTCTCCTTTTTAATTTAGGTCTCAAAAGATCAGTAAACTAACTTAGCTGAATATTATGTGAATTTCTGACATTTTCACAGAACAAGATGAGAATAACTTGTCTTTGTATGAAGGAGAACTAGTAGTTTGGGGGGGAAAAGGAATTAAGATATAATTAGTAATGACAAATTTTCTCTTGAAATCAATTTATGTAGCTGGGAAGATGACTCAGTGCTTAAAGGTGACCTCTGAGCTTGGGAAACTGAGTTTAGTCCCTGAATGTATGTGGTGGAAGGAAAGAGCAGACTTATGCAAGTTGTCCTCTGACTTCCTTAGGCATGTGTGCCCTAGAACTCTTGAGTCCACATGCACAGGTACACACACACACACACACACACACACACACACACACACACAACCTAATAACACATTTAAAAAGAGAATCAGTTTATTCTCTTTATTGAGCCTGAGCAACAAATGTAATTTAGGTTTGCATTTTAGATAATCAGTTAGGGAGGGAGTTATTCTTCTGGTGTTTTACATTATGATTATGCCCATTAATGTTATTAGGTGGGATTTAAATATCAACTCAAATTCTTTTTTTTAAGAACAGAACATATTCTTTTAAGTAATTAGGCCTTATCATTGTGTTTGTTTGAGTTAATTGCTGAAATACATCATGTGTCCAGCATCATTATGAGATTAAAAATTTCAAAATGAACTGTATTTTAACTAACACAAATTTTTATACATTATACATAAAACCATAAACCATCATTTTATGTGTAAATTTAATCACTTTTCAAGTTCAGTTTTGTATAATTTAATAATAATATTTTATTAATTTCTTTATTCTGTGGGAAGGGACAAGGGAATATGCTGTAGGATGTCCTGTATATTGTAAATAAAAAAAACTGTGATTGGCCAGTAGTCAGGCAGAAAGGATAGGGTAAGCGGGACAAGGAGGATAAGAATGCTGGGAGGTGGAAGGCTGAGGCAGAGAGACGCCGCCATGACAAGTGAGATGTAAGGTATCAGTAAGCCACGAGACACGTGGCAACTTACAGACTAATAGAAATGGGTTAATTTAAGATATAAGAACAGCGAGCAAGAAGCCTGAACCATTAGGCCAAACAGTTTAAATAATATAAGCATCTGTGTGTTTATTTTATAAGTGGACTGTCGAATGCCAGGGCTTGGCTGGGACCTGGAGAGAAAATTCCAGCTACAGGAATGTGTACCATGGTATGTTAAACTCAGAGTGTAAACTGCAAGAACTGATTCTCTCTTTCCCATATGTGAGTCCTGGGAATCAAACATGGGACATAAGCTTTGGCAATAAACACCTATACCAAGTAAGCTATCTCACTAGATCAACTTTTCATTTTCTAAGACACATATTTAGGTTAGGGATTATTTGAGGTCAATTAAAACATTTGGTGGATATATAAAACATCCAATTTACATATGTAGACACAAGCTTATCATAAGTAATAGGTAACTACACTTACATATATGCATACTTAACTTGTATCTTTAAATTTCTTAAGTATGAGGTATACACTATACATTCATTAGAAAATTGTGGGATATCATCTACCCTCATATATAACTTGGGAGGAGAGTGAGAGTCTTGTTATGCTTTAAGCCCTTAGACTTTGAAAATAAGTCATTGAAAAGGTGAACAAATAGAAACTTCTGAAAATTTCTGAATTCTACACTCACACAGTATGTCAATTGGTTAAGTGCAAATGTAAATTCTCTAATTGGAGAAAATCAGAGAACACTAGACTGGTAACATAAATTCTAGGTGGAAGGATTGTCATTTTTCTTTAACAGTATTTTCCCTGGTTGGTAGAAAATGTGAATGATCACATACCCACCTACCATGGGCAGCACAGTTTGGTCCTGTTGAGTTATATGAAGAAGAAGGAGGAGGAGGAGAAGGAGAAGGAAAAGAGAAGGAGGAGGACAAAGAGGAAGAAAGAAAATGAAAATAAAATAAGTGGAAACAGGAAGTTAAGAGGGGCCTAGGAGGATGAGGATGGATCTGGGTGGACTTGCAGGTCAATATGCGCTGGTACAGATTTTATTTATAAAGAAAATGGTGGAAGTGTAGGTTAGGTAAGAAAATCAATGTTCTATCAAAGTGTCATCAGATAGGAAAGATCAAGCTAAAGCAAGTGCTTATGACACCAAAGCAGAAAACAAAAGGGATATGTCAACCTGGCCAAATCCATATTTTTAGCAGAAACATTTGTATACTATAGGAAGAGCACATCAATTAGTTGTCCAGTGTCAAAATGAATGGCCTGAAAGCATACATACAAGGCATATTACGGGGACTTATAAGGTTATATTTAGAAATATATATGAATGTACAAATAAACAATTATCTCCACTGACAATTGATATAAAAAGAGATGATGGATTTGAATGAGATTAGGGAGAGCATATTGGAGCATTTGGAGGAAGAAAGAGGAAGGAAAAAACTTTATAATACAATCTAAAAAGCAAACAAACAAAGAAATAAACAACAAAAAATGTATAGGGCATGATTACCTTGCTCCCTGTGTGAATATTAGTCCTCAAAAAGCCTTCCCTAGGTGCAAAGAAACCAGGTTAATTAGCCTCTGTAGACACATTCTACACAGAATAGGTCATTGTTCATAAATTTTGCTCTCTGGCTGAATAACAATATTGATCCTGAATTGGAAAGATGGAGATCACAATCACATCCTTTAGACATCTAATTTATTTTCTAAACATCTTCAAAAGGTGACTATTATTAGTTCTTTGAGAATTTCATGCAATATATTTTTATCATATTATTGACTATATAATGATGGATCTGAGGCTATCTATTGAAGCATGCTAGACTTGCTAGGGGTTCACCCCCTCCCTCTTCCAGAAGTCATCAACTGTCCTTCTTTACAACATTGGTGGTGGAAGCTAGCTAGGATGGTGTCCATTTTACACTGAATTTTAACCAGACATTTTTAGCTTTTGAAATCTTTTTTACTGTTTTATGTTGTCAGTAGTGGTGTGTATTATGACTATGAGGGGTCAAATGTCTTTATTAGCGAATTTTTGTTCTTTCATAATTTTGTATGTGTATACTTTGAATTTTGGTCCCTCCTTCCCTCTTTTCCATAGCCCCTTCCCCCACTAGATCCCTATAAATATCTCACTAGTTGTGTCATGTTAAGTGAAAATTTTTAATTGTTTCAAAGATTTTTTTAATTTTAATTTTGTATGCACATGTGAGTACATGCATGAATGCAGGTGTAGCAGGTGTGTGTCTGGTCCCATGAGAACCTGCAAGAGATGCCAAATCCTTTTGAACTGAAATTACAGATGTTATGAGACACCATGTGGGTGTTGGGAACTGCAGCCATGCTCTTAGCTGCTGGGCCTTTTCTCAGGCCCCTTAATGAAAACGCTTATTGAACATGTTTTCCTTCAATTTGGGAACCTACTAATGCTATTTCTCTTTGCTATTGCTCTCAAACATCAGACAACTGGTGTGGATTGTCATCTACACTACTAACAACCTGAAAAGCTCTTACAAGTTATGCCTTACTTATATACTGTGAGTAAGCACAATAAATTCATTGCTTTGCCAAATTGAAATTCTGTGGCACCCTTAAGACAGTAAGTCCTTGATACCACATCTAAGACAAATAGACATTTATTTTTGCCGAAAGTTAACCAAGCGTTTTTCTGTATCTCTAAAATAATTTACATTTTGAGTTTTGACAATAAAAATCAAAAAATTAAAATTACTTATTTGGAAAGCTTTGAATTTTAGGAAAAGTTTGAGAAAATTTCATTCACATAGCCAATGCTTCTTGACCTTACCCACCCACCCCAGTTTACTTCCTCCAACTTTACTAGAGACTCCCTCAACACATATTCCATCCAACTTCATGCTCTCTACTTTTTCCTTTTTTCAACATGCACTGTTTAGTTAGTGCTACCCGTATGTCCACGGGTGTAGAGTTGTTCACTGAGGCATAAGCAACTCCCTGGTGGCCACACTCCAAAGGAAAGTATTATCCCTCTTCTAGCAGCCGTGAACTGCCAACAGTGCTCCAACTTGGGGTGGGGCCTCAGGAACCTCATGCACGCTCATTCATGCTGGGATTTTTAACTGGCTGGATCTTGTAAAGATCATGTACAGATAACCACAGTTCATTCAATTCATGTGTACAACAGTCACATCATGTACAGGGGACAGAATTTTACAGCACTTCTCCCCCTCACCCTTTGGCTCTTACATTCTTTCTGTCTCATCTTCTACAATGTTCTCTGAGTCTTGTAGGGTAGAAAGACTGCTAAGCAGTCCCCTTGATAGCTAAGTATTCACTGTCCTTTATTCCCAGCATTTGGCACGGTTATAAGTCTCTATATTAATCACCATCCACTATAACAAGGAGCTTCTCTGACAAAGGTTGAGAGCAATACAAATCTACACATATAAACATAAATACTTAGGAAACAATTTGACAACATGATAAGCCATTAAGCAAAACAACATCATTCTCCCTTTGGACCTATGACTTCTGTAGCTATGAGTTTTGGGCATTACAGTACCTGAAACGAATTCCCTCTTGTTGAGAAATCCTCATATACAATCAAGAGAGTGGTTGGTTACCCCTGGAAACAGTGTCACTGTTACAGGACTGGGCATATCTTTCTTGGGAGGTTAGTATTTTAGAATTAAGTATCCATCACTAGATGAAACCCTTGAGCCTGCATAGCACTTTCCAGCATTCTGAAAGCTAACCACCAGCAAAAAAATTCCTTGGTAAGTTCAAGATTGATTTCTATATGTCCTGCAACAAATAAAACTCTGCATTTAAAAAAAAAAAACATAAAGTGTTGGGGATTTAGCTCAGGGGTAGAGTGCTTGCTTAGTAAGCGCAACACCCTGGGTTTGGTCCACAGCTCCAGGAAAAAAAGAAAGGAAGGAAGAAATTGCAAGACCTGAAGATGAGACACCCTAAAGTTAATAATTGATGTTGAGAAGGAAAGCATGTAATAACACAGAATTATTATCTAAACAAAATCAAAATATATAAGTTGGGAACTATGATCTTGACATCCTTCTGTCTGAAGATCTGAAAGGATTTAAAATCATTTTCAAAGTTGAAAATCATGGCACTTTTAATTTTTCCCAAGTGCTGAAAAGCAAAGGAGGACACCCCCACACCAACACCCACCCGGTGTGTGTCTCCAACATGCTAATGGAAGTTTCCATGTTTTAGAACTTGGCAGAAAAATCTCTGTAAAAATAAAAGTGATCCACTCTCTGCTCACTGCATCTGGAGCCTCTGTAAGTTATGTTCCTGTTTCAAAGCCAGATCAGGGTGGCAAGGAAAACATTTGGAGCTAGTCCTGGCACATAGCATTTGACATTTAGGTAGAACTCACAGGGAAAAGGAGTCGTTTTCGATTAACCTGAATCTGTAGGCTCATTATATTAGAGACATAGGCATTCATTTCTGCTGCTCGGTGCTCTGTCTTCAAGCCAATGGTAGATGTGACTGTGGTCCCAGGCTCAGGGAAGCAGGAAGTGCTGCAGGAGAGAGACAGAGACCTCCTTCTGGCTTTAACAGTTATGCTTGAATAATGGTAACCTTTTACTAAACCCTGGGATTAGAAAGTGTATATGTGTGTATGAAAACGTGTATGTTATATGTGTGTGTTTGCATGTACTTACATACATATATTTATATCTTTGTGGTTTTATATATATAGATGCATACATATATATGTGTGTGTGTGTGTGTGTGTGTGTGTGTGTGTGTGTGTGTGATTTACACATTTGTCTCACCAGTTCAGTGCTTTTCAATTTTTCCTCTCGATGGACTATGACTACGCTTCCAAAATTATGGAATATGTTTCCCTGGAATATTGATTTGTTCTTTCATCCTGACCTGGGGGCATCTGTCATCTTCATTCTCTTATTTTCATTTCTCATCAAATTCTTTTTATTTTGTTTTATTTTTAAAATTTATTTTATAATTTAATTTAATTTTACATGTCAGCCACGGATTCCCCTGTCCTCTCTCCTCCAGCCTTCCCTCCCCCCCCCCCAGTCCCCCCCCCCCCCCCATTCCCATCTCCTCCAGGGCAAGGACTGCCCTGGGGATTCAGCTCAGCCTGGTAGATTCAATCAAGGCAGGTCTAGTCCCCTCCTCCATTTGCCCAGGCTGAGCAAAGTGTCCCTGAATAGGCCCCAGGTTCCAAACAGCCTGCTCATGCATTAAGGACAGGTCCTGGTTCCATTGCCTGGGGTCCTCTCAAACCGTTCAACTGTCTCACTTATCCAGAGGGCCTGATCCAGTTGGGGGCTCCTTAGCTATTAGTTCATAGTTCATGTGTTTTCACTAGTTTGGCTATTTGTCCCTGTGCTTTTTCCAATCATGGTCTCAACAACTCTCCCTCATACAGTCCCTCCTCTTTCTCGCCAATTGGACTCCGGAGGCTCCACCTAGGGCCTGGCCAAGGATCTCTGCATCCACTTCCATCAGTCATTGGATGAGAGTTCTGTTACGACAGTAGGGTGTTTGGCCATGCGATCACCAGAGTAGATCAGTTCGGGCTTTCTCTTGACCATTGCCAGTAGTCTATTGTGGAGGTATCTTTGTGGATTTCTGGGGACTTCTCTAGCACTTTGCTTCTTCCTATTCCCATTAGCCTCTCCTTGCTTCATTTCTCTGCAGAGACTCTGAGTAATTGAGTATGTCTTTTTGGAAGCCTCTTTCCAAGATCAGAATTCTTAGCTCACCATCTTCTCTCTCTCAAGATGAACTGTAGTCTTGCTGTGATGTGTTTGTTTCATACTGGACAGTGAGATGATGTCAGAAATAATTTTGTATCTTTGTCTAAAATGTTTGAACTGGGGAAAAGAGGAAAGAAAACAGTCTTATTCACACAAAGATCCATTCTGTCAAAATTCCATTCAAATATTCTGCTGGCATCTGAAGGAAACAAGACGAGAGATATTAAAAAATTTAAGCTGCCTCTTCACATGAAAAGAATCCATTTCCTTGACTATGTAGGCAGCTCAATGGAGAGGGGGAGACCACACATTCCATAATTGCTCTCAGCAACAGCAAGTATGGTAGACTCTTCAGTTCATTTACAGCCACATGTATAGGCTTGAGGTAAGTAAGTGTCAGGTCGAAAAAGCTTGGCAATAGTCTAAATACTGGAAGCATACATTCCTGATTCAAATCTTCAAGTTGAGCATTAAATATAAAATAAAACAAAATCCATATTTTCTATCCTTAATGCAAATCTAATACTTTTAGCAATTAGGCAAATGCATTAGTGTCACCCCATTTCATATATGCTTAAATATTTACATAAGAGCAAGGCATGGTGGCACACATGTGTGATTGCAGACTTGGTTTAAGGATGACCAGTGTGAATCCAGCCTGAGCTACATAAGGAAAGCCTGTTTCAGACACCCTTCCCCAAATCACCTAGATAGGATGGTATATTTCAAAACAATTTTAAAGATTTATGTGAATACTGTATTTATCTCTTTTCCATCCCCAACAATTCCTGTGATCTCCTTAAGTGCTCTCAAATTTATTACCTCTTCTACTTGAATTACTATTCACACACACACACACACACACACACACACACACACACTCACACACATACACACACACTCCAAATAAATACAGTCTACTAAGTCTACTTACTATTTCTTGTATGTTTATATGTTTATGACTGACCATAGAGGTGAGGCATTTTGAGATTTCCCCATCCAGGAAATGGATGTCAGATGGTACTCTCATTATACAGGTCTTAGGTGACTATATTGTCAAGATTTAATGGTGAACTTCATGCCACATATGATCCATACAGTATCTTGCATCATATGTCCTAGTCTGGTTCTTACACCCTTTCTCTCCCTCTTCCCTTCCATGACATTATATTTTTAAGTGCATACAGAATGGGACAGATACTGAAATGATTCTAACTCTGCTTAAGCATGCTGTGTTGGTAAACTAGACAGAACCTATTCTCTTCAAGTAGCTCTAAATAAATTGCTTAATCTCCTTCCCATCATGTGTGTGTGTTCATACAAAGGTACATATTTGTCTGTTGGCATATGTGGTGTGTTGTGGTGTGTTGTGTGTGTGTGTGTTGAAGAACAACTCTGGTGTTATTGCTCAGCAGTCACCCTCCCTCTCCTTTGAAAGAAAGTTTCTCATTGGCCTGTAATTCACCCAGTAGGCTGGGCTGGCTGGCCAGTCAGCCCTATATATCCACCTGCCCCCCTACTAGGATTTCAAGTGCATGCCATCAAGCACCAGCTTGTAGGATGTAGGTGCTGGTAATCAAACTCAGGTCCTCATACTTCTAAGATAAATACTTTGCCTAGCCTTACTCTCCCTCACTTGCCAATATAGTTTCATTTTTAAAGTGAAGCTGAAGAGTAATATGAAGTTGAGGCTCAGAACCCAATCTTTTAAGCCTAAGCCTTGTCAGATATGCATGAGCCATGCATTATTGTGGGCCCCAGGTGGGATCTGGTAGCAAGTACATTGACAATGGAGTGCAGTAAATGAGGAGAATGGTTTAGTTTCAGGGACAGTGTGACATGCAACAGTGTCTGGAGTTTGAGGTTCCTGATCCATGAGAAGGAAGGTAGACAGATGTACCATCTGGCCAAAGGCTAGAGCATCCTTTGACAATATCAGTAACTGAAGCAGGCCTACGACGAGCATTCTCATAATCACTCATAATGCAGAAAATATGGAAGACAGCCATATTGTAGAATGTCCTTAAAGGACTAGAAAGTATTTACAAAGTAAAACTTAACCAGAAGGCTATGGGAAGAGAATTAGGAAAGATTTTGCCACTCACCATTGCTCTGGTTGCTGGGTGTATTTCCAAAGAGCTGGTTCAGTCTTGAATTGTGAAGTTAGATGCAAGGAAGACTGCTGAGATTTCCTTCCAGACACCACAGCTCCTCACTTACTTCACTTTTCTTACTCTCATCTGCCTCCAAAGGACCTAACATTATCCCAAAATTGTAAACTAGGAAAATGAATCACCTCGGAAGAGGCTCTTAAGGGGGAATTGTCTAGATCAAGTTGGTCTGTGAGCCTATATGTGGGAGATTATCTTGATTGTTTCCTAATTGACTTGATAAGACCTAAGCAGCTTTGGGTAATATGATTCCTAGAGAAAGCATCCTGAACTGTGTAGGAGTAGAGAGGAAGCATGCATGCATTAATTTCATCTGCTCTTGATATGATGTAGGTAGCTGCTTCAAGTTCCTGCCACTATGAATCACAGTGACCTGAAATTGTAATTGAAAATAAGCCCTTTCTTCCCAAAGTGGACTTTTGTTTTGTCACAGAAACATTAACATAATACAGATGCTAAAGAGCTTTCTAACACCTATTAATTTACTAAATTGTGCCTAATACATTGTCACTGAGAAACATCAACTTTTATTCTGAAATAGTTATTTTAATAGTTATTTTAAAAGTAGGAATATGTTCTGATGATGACTCATCTGAATGACCAGTTTCTAGATGTGAGAAGACAAGATAACTGGATTCTGTGGGTTCTGAGGCATGACTATGATACAGAGATCTTGCTTCCTGAATTTCATGAGTAAGAACTATGGAGGGATTATGGGTCTTCTGTGTTGTGCCCATGTCTTCCAACTCAAGGTGGTCATTTAGCTTTCTGTCATTATGAATTGTACACAACATCTGATTTTGTTTTGATGAGAATGGCAGTTACGTTATCCATTATCAAACAGGGTTTTTCTTCTGCATGAAGTTCTTTTTGCAGTAAAGGTTACATATGGCTGAGTTCTATTAAACTCACTGAAGGAACAATATTAAAACATACTTTAAAAACTAGATTTCCTGAAGGCCAGATTGACATTGCAGTTTATTCCTATTATAACGTAAGAAATATTTAATAACTTTTTTCAAGGAGTGGCCTGTATTCAAACATTGATTAGTTAAAGTTAGAAAATCTAAGTATTCATAACAAATCCCTGTGTACTTTAATTCTTCAAGACTTGTGAAAGACATTTATGTATGAATCATATCTGGTTTTCTAGGTAAAAGAGATAAGTCTAAAGAAGAAACCATTCAAAATATTTAACAATATAAAACATCAATGCATAAATACAATGAAACCAAGTTGATGTTAATACTCCAATCTTAATCAGAAACAACTAAGTTTGGCTAAAATTTTAAATTTGAGAAAAACAACATAGATTTTTTACTTATTGAAGAGAACTGTTGTAGAATCATTCAGGATGTGTTACATTTGTTTATGCTGTGGAATATTTGTTTAATGATGCAAAGATATGTTGCATTTTTTGTTTTGTTTTGTTTTTGTTGTTGTTTTTCAAGATAGGGTTTCTCTGTGTAGCTTTGCACCTTTCCTGGAACTCACTCTGTAGCCTAGGATGGCCTCGAACTCACAGAGATCCACCAGCCTCTGTCTCCCAAGTGCTGGGATTAAAGGGGTATGCCACCACTGCCAGGCTATGCTGCATTCCTTTATGTTGCATTTGTTTAACTCTGTGAAGCTGTGCAACTTTGCTTACTTAAAACACCTGGTTGGTCTAATAAAGAGCTGAACTGCCAATAGCTAGGCAGGAAAAATGATAGTTGGGGCTGCCAGTCAGAGAGAATAAAGAGGAAGAGCTAGGAGAATTTTAAAAAGGAGAAAGAGAGGAGAATGCCAGGGACCAGTCACCCAGTCACGCAACCAGAAACCAAGTAAGAAGGGAAGAAAGGCATGTAGGATAAAGAAAGGTAAAAAGACCAGAGCCAAAATGTAGTTAAAAAGAAATGGGTTAATTTAAGTTAGAAAAGCTATCTAGAAACAAGCCAGGCAAAAGCTGAGAATTCATATGTAAGAATAAGTCTCAGTGTATTTACTTGAGAGCTTGGTGGTAGGCTCCTGAAGAGTTAAAAAAAAAATCAAATACTGAGAATCTCAACTCTAACTTGATTGCATTCTTGACAATAAATGTCTTAAAAAAAACTTGCCATGTTGAGCTCATAGAGAAATGCCTGCCTCTGTCTCCCAAGCACAGAGATTAAAGATGTACATCCACCACCACCCAGCTTTTCAAAATTATTTTTATGAGCTAGCAAGATGGCTCAGCAGTTAAGAGCAGTGGCTCCTCTCCTAAAGGACCCAGGTTCATTTATGAGAACACACAAGGCAAGTCAAAATCATTTGTAAATCCAGACCCAGGGGATCTGATGTTTCTTCTGGCCTCTTCAGGGACCACACACACACACACACACACACACACACACAACACACACACACACACACACTCACACATACACACACACACACACACACACACACACTATTAGTATTTTGAGAATTCATATGTTTGGAAAAATAGGCAATGTGACACTGTTGTGGGATATTTGTATGTTTGGTGCAATAGAAAGCTGAATGGCCAATAGCTAGCCAGGAGAGAGCTAGGTAGACCTTCCAGGCAGAAAGAGATCTCTGGGAAGAAGAAATGTTGATGAGTCAGCCAGACTCAGAGAAAGCAGGATGGGCAGTATGGAGATGAGGTAACACCATGTGTCAGAATATAGATTAGTATAAATGGGTTAATTGAAGTTATGAGACCTAGTGGGGCAAACTTAAGCTAAGGCTGAGCTTTTGTAATTCATAAGTCTTTATGTCCTTCTTTGTGAGCTGACAGTCCCAATGAGAAAGTACACTACATGACATACTCAAGTTTGTGATGCCGCATCAATGAACAAATGTACAATATGCAATGGAGAGGTGGGAAAGATGGAGGAATGGAGTAGTGGGTATGAGGTGGAAAGAGGTAGAACTAGAGAAGCAATGGTGGTGACAGGTATGGGAGAAGGCGGCAATAGACAGGGGAGCATGTTGTTGCCAAATAGGATGAGCAGGGTGGTATGCAGCAGCCTAGAGCTCATGTCGGCTCTGCCTCCAGCATGCTGCCCAGAAGCTTGATAGCACTGGCTCTGAGAAAGGACAGGATGTCTGAGATGGAGAACTGATCATTTTCTGGATTAGGCCTCCCTGAAAGACCTTCATGGTCCATGCTGCTGCTGTAGGCCATGTTTGATGTCTGTGGCCCCTGGGGCCTTGGCTATGTCTGTGGTCTATCCTACCCCTGGAGGCCATGCTGATGTCCATTATCCCTGTTGCTTCCAGAGAGCATATTGCTATCTGTGGTATGTGCTACCACCTGAGACCATGTTGGTATTTGTGGTCAGTTTTACCACCAGAGGGAAAAAATGGATGTCTGTGCCTCTGGAGGCCAGGTTGAGCTCCATGGCCCATGTTACCACTGAAGGCCATGTGGCTGCCCATGGTCTGTGCTGCCACTTGAAGCCATGTTGATTTTTGTGGTCTATGCTGTTTTTCAGAAACCATGGGGAAGTCCACAATCTGTGCTGCTACTGATGGTAAAGGGCAAGGAAGCTTCTTTTGCAGTGATATTAATGAGTGCAGACTTAAAGTTAAGAATGAGAGACATAGAGGAATTCTGTGACAACCTTTCCCTTCCACTGCAAAGAAACAGTCTAGGCAGGAAGCCATTGAAGAGAACTCTTAAAATTGTGATAAAGATGCTGGAGTGTAGCCCTTCATAATTGACAGCTTCAGCCAGGGATGGGGTAGGAAGGAGTCAGTTGTTTTTAAGAGGCTGCCCACTGGGAGTTTGACCATGCTCCAATGAGTATATGGTAAGCTCAAATTGTACTTAATGAGTTCTTCTTCTTCTTCTTCTTCTTCTTCTTCTTCTTCTTCTTCTTCTTCTTCTTCTTCTTCTTCTTCTTCTTCTTCTTCTCCTCCTCCTCCTCCTCCTCCTCCTCCTCCTCCTCCTCCTCCTCCTCCTCCTTCTCCTCCTCCTTCTCCTCCTCCTCCTCCTTCTCCTCCTCCTTCTCCTCCTCCTCCTCCTTCTCCTTATTCTCCTTCCCCTTCCATTCTTCCTGGAATGATGAATTCCTGCAGATCACATTTTCCCATAGTCTCTGTAACTGCTTTCCATTAATTCGCTAAAATTTAACTTCAATAAATAGATGCTTCCACATGCTCTCACTTAAGATGAACTCAAATAAACCAATAAAGAGAATCTTTCCAGTTCCAAGGTCAATTACTCCATTAAACATTATGTGTGTGAGAGGGGGGTTATGTGTTTATTTTCATGTATATGTGTGTATGTTTGTATGTGCATATGCATGCACACATATGTATGTACAATTGTGTCAAGGGAAGAGGCAGTTGTCTTTCATCTTATATTCAGAGACAGGTTCTTTCACTGAACCAGAAACAAATCAATTCAGCTACACGTGGTAAATAGAGATCTCAGGAATTTCCCTATCTCATGCTTCCAAATTCTGGGATTATAGACACACCTTCATGTGTGGATTTTTATGTGGGGTCTAGGCATCAAACTAAGGATCTCTCATTTGTCCTGCAAATACTTTACCAACTTAACCAGTTCTCTAGCTCTCAGCATGCATTTACAACCATGATTTTTAATACGTCAAATTATTTAAAAGATTGTAAAGCCTGATAAAAAGCAAGTAAAGGTTATTCCACAAATGGGTTAGTATCAGAGGCAGAATGAATTTCTGTAAATTTTTAGATTTAAAATTGATTGAACTTAGACACAAGTAGTTATATCATATGTGGAAGACCAGAGGCTCTCTTACTAATCCAAAGCTTTTTGCTGTCAGGAGCTGACTGGCTAAAATCACAGCTCGCCTGGTACTCACTGGAACAGGAGCTCATTACTGCAATCACTATGGAGATTTACAATGCAAGTACATGTCCTTTAGATGGGTTAACCATGTGACAGAAGGTCACAGACTCAAACTTAAAAATACTATCCTGCTACAGCTTACTTTCCAGATTTGTTAATTTGTCTAACCAACTTACATTATCCAATAATACTGCTAATATTGTCACTGTCTGTCTCCATCTAAATCATTTTCATAGTCTCTTTGATATCTCATCCCCATCTCTTGTCAGTAGTGAAGTGTATAATTCAATTACATTCAAGTTATATTGTCCATTTTTGCTTGGGTTTGCAAGTCTTATTAATGCCATTGGTTTAAGTGTTTCTTATAATATCAATATATTTTGAAAATCAGAGTTACAGAGTATACATGTATATGTATAATGAGATATGTAGTATATAGTTATAATTAGGTAGGAAGGACATGCTAGGCATGACAAATCTTGCATTATCCACTTCACATCAAGCAGATACAAGTAACTTCAATTTTTTCTGACTTTACCTGACTAATTTAGTGCATAAACTTTGAGCTGTTCATTTATCTTATGCACATTATCATAGCCTTTCCACCTTTATGCCGTCTGAAATGATCCAAAGCTATGACAGCGTCACTAGTATGTTTTCACTGTTCTGTTCCTCCACCATCTAAGGATCTATGCTGAAAAAAAAAAAAAAAGCAAAAAGTTCTCCTATATTACTGTGTTGTTATTTATCCAAAGGATCTAGAGAGCAATAGTTTTGACTTTAAATTGACAGCCAAAACCATGAGATGTAAGAGGCTGCATCTACTATCAGTTTTGCTTTGTTGTAAGGATAAATAAAAGCAAGCAACAAGAGTCTATGCAGAAGATACATCTGTTATGTGATTTCCACTTTCAAAGAAAGTTTGCATTGAAGACATACACGATTGAAGTGGCCATTCTGGGAACCATGCACATACTGTCTTTTGAATTACAAATGTCTTTTAATTAAAATATGCATAAATGAACTTCTTTCAAAATTAGATTTGCACTTGCCTAGAGGAGTAGAAAAGACAAACATTATCCAATATATTTGGAAGAATGCACAGGACATTGTGCATGAATAAGAATCATGTCAGCCTTAGATGCCAAATGTCTATGTGACTTGCAATGGAAACCTTATAGTCTTCCTTGGTCAGCTACTTCATTGTCAAACTGTGTGCTGGCAAGACATTTAGGTCACTGAGAAAACAAGAAGGATGTTTCCCTTGTTAATACCCAAAGATGATCATGATATAAAAATGTGCCACCTTCTTAAGCCCCTTACCATCACAAAGATCCACAAATCCTTGAGACTCATAAGTGCTGCTTGTTGTTGATTGTAGCAGCCAACCCAAATTATAACTCCACTTCTGTACCCTATGAGGAAGTAGTAAAATCTCCCAGAGATTTATATAAAACTTACTAGCTGTTGAAAAGCATTGTATGTAAAAAGTTATGTTCTCAAGAGGAGGCAAACTGGTGACAAACTATTTGGATGCATAACGAACATTGCTTATTGCTTCAAATCATGACTACTGCCAAATAGCATCTATGTGATCAAGTTACAAATGTGGTTGTAATAGAAGTAACCAAGAAGCTGCCAGTGAAACATGTAAGTCATTCTACACTGTAGCTAGTACTCTAGGAAACACTGGTGTAAACTTCTGCTGTTTTCCTATTTTTCCTTCTTGTATAATCAAAACATGGAGTCTTACATGTCTTAAAATATTCTGTGCAGTAGGTCTGACTTCCAAAATTATGTAGCATAAATTTTCTATTTACAATCTTGTTTCTTTCATGAGCAGTTAATTTTCAAATTTACAAGTTATATCAGAGGTGTTGCTCAGTGGTGAAAAGCATGCTTGGTATTCATGAAGTTTAATTCCCAGAATTCAATAAAGAAATTTGCTTCAATGTAGACTATATATACATATTTTTATATATTTACATGAATATATGTGCATATGTATGTATATATGTGTTATATACATTTATGTATATTTATATGTGAATGTTTGTGTTCATATACATATGTAAATTTTTAAATTAGAGTTATGTTACTTTCTCATTTCATTCCCTTTTCCAGGCCCTTCCAGCTACCCTACCTCCCACCCCTACCATTCCCCACAACTCTCAAGGTGATAACCTCTTTTTCTTTATTATTGTTATGCCCACATATGTGTGTATGTATAAATGTATATAAATATATGTAAATCCAGCCTCCTAAATCCATTTTTGTTGATTACATTAGATAGCTATTAAGGCCTTTGTGGGAGATGATTTTTTTTTTTCTTTCAGCAGTCATTAGTTGCTTTGTCTAGGTGTGAGACTCCACAAAATTTTCTCCCTTTCAATTCATGTCTGTTCAATGATATTTTTGTATCCTCGCAGCCACTCTAAGAACTAAAGTAGTCAAATATTATACCCATCACACAAAGGACAAAACTCACATTCTGAATCACAGAGCTGGAAGCAAGAACTCAACAGTTCAAAGTGGTCATGACACCTGGATTCCCATGGCTTTTGTCTAGTGGAAGATGTAAACAGCCCTCTTTCTACCCAGCTGGAAATAAGGAAAGACAAATTACCATAATTTCAAAATGTTCTAAAAAGAAACACAAGCAAAGAAAAGAAGAGTGGATGGCAATGAAACCCAGACCTGGTATCAGAAACAGGAAAAATAGAGGAAATTGTGAAGTGTGGTAAAGTTGACTCCAGGCTGTGCATTGGCTTTGCCATTGTTTAATTTTTTTTTAGGCAGGGCCATTCATCTTCCATGGCATCAAATAAGCTGGGTGGTAAAGGAACAGATGGAAACAAGAGGATGGTATGTCCAGGGGAAGGGGGAAGGGAAGTTGGGGAATCCAGGTTCAGAAGATTGGCTGTTTCAACTTCGCCATGAGAACCAGGGAAAATATTGTTTTTTCATGTGGAGTGAAAAAAGAGAAATGTGTGCTTCCCCTCTGCAGTATTGTGCACAGGGGACCTGGATCAGTTTCAAAGCAAGGTGTTTTCCTCCCCTCCCAAGATAGCAGATAAGTGAGGATGGTGGGAATTTTCAATATCTGACTCTAGATGTAGACATCCCAGATGCTTCTTGTGTAGAAGGTTACAAGAAGAACTAGAGGTAACAAACATAAGCACATGTTACTTTACCCCTCCCACAAACACAGGAGTGCCTCTGTATATTATTAAAAGACCAAAAAGCTTTGGCTTGTAGTTCATGAAAATTTCCTAAGAAGGCCAACCATGAGTGCCATTAATGTTAAGAGAGAAAAAAAAAATTTGACAGGCCTTCCATAGCAGAAGTGGGCTAGGGTTTACAAGTAAATTTTATATTTATTGGTTCTTCATCTAGATTGTCACCTTTCAGGCATGATTTTTAAAAAGGTGATTTAGGGGTTGGCAAAGGCATACCATCAGTGCAGGCCCTTTCCTTTTATGACCTTGGGTCAATGAATGGACTTCCTGACCCAGTTCAAACTCCATATATAATTTGTAGGATGGGCTGGAGAGATGGCTCAGTGGTTAAGTGCATTGCCTGCTCAATCATGGGGAGCCTAATTCAGATCCCAACACCTATGCCAGACATCCCTCAAAGGCTTGTAACTCCAGTTTCAAGTACTCAACACTCTCTTCTGGTCTCTAAGAATACCCACATATACATGAGCAAGAACAGTCATACAGATATATACACAGAGACACATACACATACACATATGTGGGGCTCAATTGTCAGCCAGTCTAGACAAACCAGTGAGCTTCAGGTAAAGTGGAGACCTGGTCTCAAAAAATCAGTAGGAAATAGACTGAGAAAGACACCCAATGTCAACTTCAGTCTACCACACAAAGGTGCACACATACAACCATGCAAATATGCAAAACATTTGCATACATAACACACAGAGGGAATATATTCAAGTTAATTAGTAATTAAGTTTTCCATGACACTAAAACATCATTCACACATCTAAAACTCTAACCCTCTTCTGTTATTTTTATTGCTAGAATAATTGATTCAAATCATTGTTTTGTTTTTTCATTAATGACTCAAATGGACAACACTTTCATGTTAGTATTTGGCACATAACATATAAATTTTTCTTAGCCACTGCTGGTCTAGTCTTCACTCTTTGTTCTGTCTTGGGAATTCCATTGACGTCAGTAGAAATCTTTGATATGAAATAAAAATACATCTAAAAAGAGTAAGTATAAAAGGCCTCTGTATTTGGTGTTTATTGCATGTTATAGATGTATGTGCAGGGCTCTGTGCAAATTGGTCTACTTAAATAAAATATGGGCTTTCACTTACACGAATATAGCCTACTTATAAGATGGTTATGTATGGTTAAGGGCTAAAAAAAGAAACTTGCAGTAGCTTATAAGTACCTTGAGTTTTTTTCTCAGAGTATCATCACCTCTAGCCTTGGAAATACTTATTTTTCTCATGAAACTGCATTCATATATTTGTTTTAAAGTGCCCAGGGTTTCTCACCTAGTGATACAATGAAGTGTTTATAATGATAACCTATAGTTGAGATGCCAAAATAGGACTCAATTACTGGAACTTTGGTTTGGAGCCAAAATATTTTATGATGAACAGGATACTAGATAGCAGTGGGGTTTTTTTTGCATTAATATCAGAGACAATTAGAACACATAGAGATAAATCACAACTTCCCAATGTTGTTTACTGAAGTAATAACATGAGGACAAGTGCCCGCTTATATTTCGTTTGTCCCTAGAAATTGAACACAGAGTTTCACACAGTAAGCATCCGAGCTGCTGCTGAGCTACACTCCAAGCATAGCAGAAGAATTTTGAAGTAGTAGGAATCTGTCATTGCTGGGAATTAAAACCTGCCACCACTGTCAAGGATTTAGGGACATCCCATGATGTCAATTATGCTCATACTTTTTAATGACTGATTATGACTTTGGTACAATCTTAGCAAACCCATGGCTGTGTACAAGGATATAGTAATAGCAAGGGAAGCCTCTTTTACAAAGTGTGTTTTTAAATTTTGTCAGTCTCTCTCTTTTCAGTATTCTTAAAAAGAAAACTTAGGTGTGATTATGTAACTTACAGGGTCACTGGGATGATTAAATCAGTAACACAACTTAATGTTAATGTACTAGCATATAGTATGTGTGCATTAATAATCTGTACTTAGTCACATTTGAACATCGGGCATAAAGAACAGTTACACATCTCTCTAAAAACTAATCAGAACATGTCAAAACACCCTCTGGCAACATATTGTAAATATAATTTTGTCTCCATTATCTGTATATTTCCAGGAAAAGCTTTTGTTTCTCCTTTAAATAAAATATCCAGATAATTGCTTCCATTTCCCATTAGTAAAATATACTTGGATTAAGCCAATGTGAGTGTCTAGAGCCCATAAACTAGGGTAAGAGTAACAAGAAATGTTGGTAGCTACACTGTTTCACATGTGGCAACCACAATTACATTTCATACCCCAGATTGTTTGCTTTCTTTGCCTGCCCCAAATGGATTCCACGGTAGCTGGGAACTTGCAAAATTATTGCCAGTTATAACCAGAGGAAAAAAATATTGAGTTTAACTTCATTATGGTCTCAGCACTTGTATCCACAGGACCTGGCATAAAATGGGAACGTTGCCGAAGCCTATGAACTGACATTAATGAGTAGAGTTGTTGGTGTAGACTGGGGGTCCTTCTGATTCGAGCTCTTCTACTGAGCCAGTCAGTGTCTTTGTCCTTCTCACTCAAATGAGAGACCGAGAGCCAAGCAGGAGCCACTGATGCCATGGATCCCAAACACCTAGGAGGGAGAACTCCAGTCTGAGGAAGTCGGGAGCACCAAGGAGGGACATAAAGTGATGTGCGCCCAGCAAGACAGGCAAGGTCCAGCTCAAACAGATTTCAAGGGAACTCTACTCTAATCAAACTAAGTGATGATTTTAGTTCCAGGATCTTGATTTGTCCAGCATTTATTCAACGTTTAACACAGGAAATCTTTACAATTAGTGTTTACATAGACTGAGGCAGGGCCCCTCACCTTATATATAACTGGCATTTTATGCTAGAGAGCCAGTTCTTACTTGGGAGTCATTGTGACCACACTGGAGTGAGTGAAACTATTCTAAAGAGAGATACTTAATTCTCTCTTTGGCTATCAAACTATTGAAACTGAACCCATGGAGTGTTATTTTTCCAAGAATTTTATGCTGGGAGGAGGAAAAAGATGAAGGCTCAAGCCAACTGGGGAGTAACTCGGCTCCCAGGAAGAATTTGCACAGTTAAGACAGTTTATTGGAACATGTTCCAGGAGAGATCAGAGCTGAGACAATGATGGTTCAGTGATGGGTAAAACACACCTTGATTGGGACTCCTTAATCACACATAACTCTATTAACATCAAACCTCATGTTAGTACCCTGAGGATGCACAGGGGGTCGCTGGTCCTCCTTACATGTTCTTTTTCCCAGTGAGGCCAAATTGAATAGATCTTTCTCTGTTTCCCATTACACTTGTCTTCTCAATTAGTATGTTGAATATAGGTGACCAGAACTAAGTTGTGAGGACTTCCAGGGCCCAGGCTTGTACTTTAACATCTCCAGTATCAAGATGAAGGCACACCCTGTGCATTGTGGGATGGGTAGCTATTTCCCTGGCCACTACCTACTACATGTCTGCTTCATTCTTCCTCCTCAGCTGTGTCAAACAAAAAATGTCTTCAGAAATTACCAGAAAACGCCTGGGCCATAGGCTTAGAAACTTTTTGCTGGGGACCTGAGTCTGAGGCAGTTTAGAAAGGGTTATCTCTGCAACTGTATACTTTGAGCAGCCTTGGACCTGTACTGTATCTTAAAAACTCACCTGGCCAGGTGGTGGTGTCACATGCCCTTAATCCCAGCACTTGGGAGGCAGGAGTAGGTGAACCTCTGTGACTTTGAGGCCAGCCTGGTCTACAAACTGAAGTTCCAAGACAGATAGGACTGTTACACAGAGAAATAAAACAAAACAAAAAACAAAAACTCACCAACAACACTTTTTATTCTGGGATCTTCAATAGTGACTCATAAAGTCCAACAGATAACTGCATATAATATGGCAAGGTTGTCCCTTTTCTTTTTCTTGTGTTTTTCAAGTTAATTAAATTTATTCATTTATTTTACATCCAGACCTGTTTCTCCTCCCCTGCCTCCTCCCATTCCCTCTGCTTGCCTCTCCCCCCAAATCCACTCCTTTTCCGTTTCTATTCAGAAAGGGGTAAGCCTCTCATGGGTGTCAGCAAAGCAAGTCATATCAAATTGAGGTAGGAGTAAGCTCCTCTCCTCATATTAAGGCTTGGTAAGGCAACCCAGCATAAGGCATAAGTTCCCCAAAGCCGGCCAAAGCATTAGAGACAGCCCCTTCTCCCACAGCTGGGAGTCCTACCAGCAGACCAAGCTATACAACTGTCACTCTTATACAAAGGGCCTAGGTTGGTCTCAGGTCACATGTGGGCTTCTTCACTGTTGGTCCAGTGTCTGTGAGCTCCTATGAGCCCAGGAGCTCCAGAAATCCTGTTGAAGAGAGCCAAGGTTTTCTCTTTTCTTAAACTAAACTTGCACTGGGGGAAATTCCTTAACTTTAGGTTCTTGATGCATTGTCTGACTGACCAGAAGAAAGTAGCACATTGAAAATAATTAGAGAACACTTAATGCTAACTTTGTGTGAAGCAAGGATTCCAGGAGGTGAGAAATCACTAGTATAACTAGAAAT
Source organism: Onychomys torridus (assembly GCF_903995425.1). Lineage (NCBI taxonomy): Eukaryota > Metazoa > Chordata > Mammalia > Rodentia > Cricetidae > Onychomys > Onychomys torridus. Next base: position 99,447,764 of record NC_050450.1, on the reverse strand, counting down.
AAGTAAAGAGAAAAAAAGCAGATTCTCAAAGACAGGAGTGGTCATGCTTACAATGGTGAAGACAGCCTACTGAGCAGAAACCTACATTAGGGAGTAATGAGAAAACACTTTAGAAATAGAAATCCTGTGAATCCCAAGAAAGGGACCAGACAAGTCAATCCCAACACCTCCCTGGCATTTTTATTCTCTTGATCTTGACAGAGAAAAATCCCTGAAGAAAACACTTCGTTCAGAACTTCAACTTCTTGATCTAAGCTCAGTAATCACTGAAATCTCCAGACACGATCAGCAAGCAGCTCCATCAAAGCCACTATCACGGTGCGCAAAGATCTGGTGTCAGTTCCATCATGGAAGAGAAACCTGAACTCCTTGGGTTGGGCTCGCAGAACAGTTTACACAAGCAGGCCCCCTTCAAGGCTAACCACATCTGACTTGTAAGGTAAACACAGTTTGCAGTCCTGTTTGTTGCACCAAGCAGGACTGCAAGCTGAGAAGAGATTCTGAGCTCTGGGATCGTGAAGTACAACTCTGCCTGGTGATTAATAGAGAAACTGAATTGCAATGCTCCACCTCCTCTGAGAATGGGGTTTGTCCAAAGAATTCATCACAAAAAGTTGTAAAACAGAACACTAAAACAAGCCCTGGGCTAAAATATACCTCCAGGGGTGGGGAAGGGGACTGTGGGGAGGTGGGTTCATTTGTTTTTATTTGTGGGTTTTATGCCATAAGGTGACTTTTGCTTTCACCTTCTGAACTGATGCTGGAGAAGAAACATGGGCTGTGAAACAGCAGTGGACCTTACCAGACAGAATCAGGAGATGTTTGCTGGAGTCCCACAGGTTCCCAAAGACTCCCCAGGCTCCCCAAGGTTGTTATGAAAAGTGGGTTGCCAGCTGATGAAAGCTCCCAGGTTAGCAGCTCTGGAACACTGTAACTTCACAGCAGGGAAGATTCAGCCAGGACACCCTCCAGTGCAAAGATCACCCCCTTCCTCTCAGGCACTGCCTCCAGCTGAGCCTGGCTTCTGGCATTGGACTTCAACCTAGATTGGCTGGATCCTCGGGGAAGGGAAATTTATTCTAGCTCCATGACACTTTCATGCTAGACCCTCATGTCTATAAAACAACCACTGCTTTCCAGTGACCCTTAAGGTGTCTAATGATCTGCAGGAAAAAAATTCTTGAGCATAAAGAAATAAACAAAACGGCCATTTGTGAGGCTGATGGAAACATTCACATAGCAGATTTCCTAAGGAGACCAAGTGTTCTCCATCTAATAATTTCTGATCTGGTTAACAAAGGCTAAGGTGGCAATTATGATATATTCTTGCTGGCAAATTATAGTTCTTCAGAAAACTACTTCTTAATCTTTTCTTGCAAATGATTTGTAACATTTTCTTCAAAATCTTCTAGAAACAACTTTGTTTAGGTAATAAACTTACTATTTGCTTTTTTGTAAATGAGAAATTCATATATCTGCATTATTTCCTGGTATGTGTGTTTGTCGTATGCATTTGGGTGCATGCATATTTTCATTGTGTGTACATGTGTATGCAGACACATGTGAATTGTGTACATGCATGCATGTTGAGGTCAGAGGTTGATACTGAGTGTCTTCCTTGTTACTCTCCTCTTTATATATTGTGGCATGGTCTCTCACTGGGACCAAGCACTTATCAATTCGGGTAACTCAGCTTGCCACTTGGATACCATGCCTCTGCCTTTCAAGACTATGATTACAGGTAGCCACCACACCTACCAGGCATTTACACAATGGCTAGATAGCTTCATTTATGCACATTAACCACTGAGTCATCTCTCAACTTATTTCCACATTTTAGAGTCTTTCTTTCATATATTAAAAAAAATCTCTTGCTCTTTTAGTGATTCATTAGAATGTCTAAAACGGCATGTGCGTAGCAACAACTCTTCCCTTTATCACTAACTCCTGGAGTGATGCATACCATCATCAATTTATAGTTTAGATAAACTTGAGGAGGTGATATCAATCACTTCATTTCTTATTGCTTTCTTCTTAAATGTTGAATTGAAATAGAATGACATTACTTCCCTCTCTACCTCTCCTCCCTCCAGTCTCTCCCAGCTCCCCTCTCTTGATCACCTCCCATCCACGCTTCTCCCTCTTTCTAGTCACTTTCTTTGATTATATTTGGTGTGTGTGTGTGTGTGTGTGTGTGTGTGTGTGTGTGTGTGCATGTGTATACACCCTACTGAGTTCACTTTTGTTGTTTATGTGTTTATGGTTTCAAGGATGACTATTCTGCATTGGACAACCAATATAGAGTCTCATCCCTGGGAGAGGCTAATTCTCCTCTCCCAACAGTCTATAGCTGCCTGTAGTTCTTTGTCTGTCTGTGAGGTATGGGAAGGGTCCCTCAAATCTTCTCCACTTCCACTTTAACATGTCCAATCATATAGCTATGGCTTCGATGTTGTTTCTGTAGCCATTTCTAGGAGAGACTGTTACACAGTAGACCTGGTAGTCTTCTTATTCAAGTCCCTCTGCCCACACACTCCTAGGATGTTCGCTGATTACAGATGCAGGGGTTGAGACATAGTTATATCCATTAGGGCTGGGATTCCCATGATCTGGTGATCTCTGTATTGTGTCCAGTTGTAATATTCTGAGATGTCCTCTATTTGCTGTAAAGAGAGGCTTCTTATCTGTTATTTCTTTTATCTTTTGAGGTAATAATATACTCACATAATTTCTCCCTTTCATTTCTTCCATTCAAATGTTCTCATGTACTTCACCTTGCTCTGTTTCAAATTCATGGCATCTGTTTTCATTCATTGCTGTTACACACACACACACACACACACACACACACACACACACACACACAGAGGCATAATATGAATGTGTGTTCCTAAATACGTAAGTACAATCTACTTAGTCTGTTCAATGTTACTTGTAGGTATGTTTTTAGGACTGACCATTTGAGAATTGTGTCTGAACAGCATGGTGAATTCACCAAGTAAGTACTTAACTTCTACCTCTTGGGGGCAACAAGGGGCAATAGCAATAGTCTGCAATGTTTTGGGGTCCCATGGACAATCCTGACCAACAACTCAAACTAGGGTTTAGAGACAGTTTTTTTTGTTTTTGTTTGTTTGTTATTTTAATGTGGGTCTATCCACTCTTACATGTGGATATAAAGGTAAGATTTAGCATGTAATAAGAAATTGTTTGCTTAACAAAGTGGCAGTAATAAATTATTTTCAAGGGGTCGTGGCCTCACTAGCCTTGGGAAGTTGGTGAAACATGAATTCCCTCCTGTTGAGTGGGACTTAAGTCCAATTAGACAGCTGTTGATTGCCACCAACATGTGAATGACACTTTTTGCACCTTTATGCAGATCTTGCTAAACTGTTAATTGTCCTGCTTCATAGCTGTTGTGGCTGGATGGGGTTGTTTAATTGCTTCCCTCCCTGGGCAGCTTGCATAGTATTTTCTGAAACTGGAGAAGCTAGACTGTAGGAAAGAATCTTTCAGGTCAGATCCAGATCCAGTCATGAGAATTGTGTGTCCTGTGTGGCTTCATCAACAAGGTCCCACTATCAACCTTGGAGAAGCCACCAAGGGCTACATCATTAATCTATATTGTCTGGGGAATCATTGGGACTACTCAGATAAACCCTTCAAAAGGAGATTTCTCATGTCTGGGACTGGGATTCTTTGTTTGTCTATGGTTATTGTGGCAACCACTGAAGGCAAATACTGATTTTACTTTACTTTATACTTTATTATTACCCCTTAGGAGTGTGTTTGTTTTCTAAGGAGAGACACAGAAAGGGATTTAACCTAGACAGGAGAGGAGGTGGGAAAGAACTGAGAAGAGTAGATGAGTGAAAACCTTAATCAGGGTATATTATATGAAAAAAAATCTGTTTTCAATAAAAGAAAAAAATTAAACTTTTCCTATAAGATTAAATGATTCTGCTGTTGAGAGTACCTCTACCTATAACGTCATAGAAGCTCTTTGGTTGTACAGAAAACACTTAAGACCCTAGAAAAATTGAGGAACAACTTGATTCAATGTAGTATTTCTGTAAAACTGCAGAGCATTAGATTTTCTTATGTCTCATCAAGGACCCATCTATCTGCTTTTATTTAAAGGAATAATATTGATTTTATGTAAATCAGTTGAGAAAAAGAAACTATATCCAGAACTTGATATGTAAAATAGGGTATGTTTGAAACCAGGCAGACTACCTGCAGACCTTCTCTCTCTTTTCTCCCAGTCTCATTCCCAGCTCTACAGCAGCACATTCTTGGCAGCCCCCCCCCCCCAGCTCCTGTCCCCCATAGATTCCACACATCTTCCCCTTCTAACCCTCCTCCCCCTATTGGTTGCTTTTTCCCAGACCTTGCTAACCCAGGAGTCTCTCCTCCCAGGGAAACAAGAAGGCTGAAGGTGGACCCACACTTCTCTTACTGCTCCTTAGATCCAACCACCTCAGTTTTATCCAAAGCTCTGTGGCAGGAAATCTGCTCTGGTCTTTCTTCTCTAACCCCATAGCCAAGGGGTCACAAAAAACTTTTCCCAAAAACCTCCTCTTCCCAATTCATTCCAGTATCCCAGCCTCCTATACCAGCATTCACTCCCTCATTCCCTGTGAACAGACAAGGAAAACAGGAAATACAGAGTAATGGCACTCTGTGAAAATCCAGGGAGGAAACAGAAACCAAAGGACAAAACACACAAGACAAATTCAGAAATAACTATCTAGTTCTATTATCATCCCAAACCCAGGTGTCTAAAAGCCAGGATAAAAACACAATCAATAACAGACAGGGCATCATATTTCCACTGGAGGCCAGCTATTCTACCACACAGGCCTTGAATATTCCAGTATAGTTGAAGCACAAGAAGAAAGACCTTAAAACCAAATATATGAAGATGATCGTGAGCCTTAAAGAAGAAATTAATAAATCCCTTAAAGAAATCCAGGCAAACACTAACAAATAGTGTGAGGAAATACTTAAGGAGACTGAGGAAAACACACACATACATACACCCACACACACACAAACACACACACACACACACAAACATACACATACACACACACACACACAAAACAACAACAACAACAAACAAACAAAAAACAAAAAACAAAAACAAAAACAAAACTGGAAAAAATGAATAAATTCCTTAAAGAGATCCAGGGAAATACAAACAAAAAATTGGAAGAAATGAATAAAATTAATGAACCTCTATTAAGAAATCCAAGAAAACGAAACAAACAGCTGAAGAAAACAATGTGAAAATGGAAAAAGAATCAATAAAGAAAACACAAATGGAAGAAATTATGGAAATGAAAAAAATCAGGAATTTGAAAAGGAACTACAGAGGAAACTTTACTAACAAAATATGAGAGATGGAAGAAAGAATCTCAAGCATTGATATGTTAGAAGAAACGAATACACTGTCTAAAGAATGTTGGGGAATATTATTTTAAAGTGTGTTGAATTTTGTTCCTACTGCTTTTGCTAATAATTCAAAGATGTGTTTGATTAAATAAAATTAATGTGCTATCAGGAAGCTGAGTCAGCAAGTAGCTGACAGGAACAGGTATGGAGGAACCATGTGTAGCAAGGGGTTTTTAAGTGGGCTGACAGAGGACATGGGGTTTTTTTGGAGGGTGCCAGCAAAGGAAGAAGGTTACCTACTTGCTATTCAGCCTCTATGAACAAGCACAATTCCACCTAAACTTTGGATCTTGAGTTCTTTAGATATGGATAAGTTCCCTTAGTAGCTTTGAAAGAGTTGGCACCTGAGTGAACAAAATCCCCTCATGCTGTAGCCCTTGAGGCCTGGATGAAGATGTTGTGTAAGGGGAAGCCACTGCAGATAACAAAAATGGATAACAACACAAAAATGTAAAATCTAGAAAAATTCCTAACACAAAATATCCAGGAAATCTAGGACACTATGAAAAGGCCAAACCTAAGAATCAAAGGACTAGAGGAAGGAGAAGAACCCCAGCTCAATGGCCCAGAAAATATTTTCAACAAAAGCATAGAAGAAAATTTTTCTAACATAAAGAAGGAGATGCCCATAAAGGTACTTAAGAAGCTACAGAACATGAAACAGACCAGAAAAGAAAGTCCACTTTTCAAATAATAATCAAAATGCTAAACATACAGAACAAAGAGAGAATACTGAAAGCTGCAAGGGAAAAAGACCAAGTAATACATAGGCAGGCCTACTAGAATTACACTTAACTTCTAAATGGACACTCTAAAAGCCAGATAGGCCTGGGCAGACCTCTTACAGACTCTAAGAGACCACAGATGCCAGCCCAGACTATACCCAGAAAAGTTTTCAATCACCATAAGTGGAGAAAATAAGATATTACATGATAAAATCAAACTCAAGCAATATCTATCTACAGATCCAGCCACACATAAAGTGCTAGAAGAAAACTCCAACCTAAGGAGGTTAATTATACCCATTAAAACAAAGGAAATAAATAATCACACACCAGAAAAATCAAAAGAAGGGAACACACACACACACACACACACACACACACACACACACACACACCAATATCACCAACACCAACAACAATAACAAAAACAAACTGACAGAAATTAACAACCATTGGTCATTAATATCTCTCACTATCTGTGATGACTAACAGAATGGATACAAAGACTGAACCCATCCTTCTGCTGCATACAACATCAAGGATGGATATTACCTCAGGGTAAAGGGTTATAAAAAGAAAATAGTCCTAAGCAGCAAGTTAGTATAGCCATTTTCATGTCCAATAAAATAAACTTCAAACCAAACTAATCAAAAGATATAAGGAAGGATACTACATACTTATCAAAATTAAAATTCATTAACATGACATTTCAATTCTCAACATCTATGCCCCAAATACAAGGGCACTCAGGTTTGTAAAAGAAACATGCTTACATTTCAGTCCCCAACTCTGACCAATGGATAGGTCATACAGACAAAAACTAAACAGAGAACTACTGAAGCTAATAGACCTTGTAAACCAAATGGACCTAATAGGTATTTACAGAACATTTTACCCAAACACACACACACAAAAAAACATGCATTCTTCTCTGCACCTCTAGAACTTTCTTCAAAAAATGATCACATTTTCAAACATAAAGCAAGTTTCAACAGATATAAGAAAGTTGAAATAACTTCCTGCATCCTATCAGACCACTATGGATTAAGCAAAATATCAATAACAGAAAAAAATAAAGCTTATAATCTCATGGAAACTGATGCCCATTCATAATTAGAATTTCAAGTCTTTGAAGAAAGAAATTAAAGAACATATCAGAAGATGGAAAGATCTCCCATTCTCGTGGATTGGTAGGATCAACACAGTAAAAATGGCCATCCTGCCAAAATCAATCTACAGATATAGTGCAATTCCCATTAAAATCCCCAACATATTTCTTCACAGACCTTGTAAAGAAAATTCTCAATTTCATAGTGGTGGAGGCACATGCATTTAATCCCGGTACTAGGGAGGGAGGCAGAGGCAGGAGGAACTCTGAGTTCAAGGTCAGCCTAGTCTACAGAGTGAGTTGCAGGATAACCAGAGCTACACCGAAAAACCCTGTCTTGAAAAACAAACAAACAAAAAATTCCTCAACAATAAAAAATCTGCTAGAGGTCTCACCATTCCAGATTTCAAGTTGTACTACAGAGACTACTGAGTTATCATAGTAAAAACCACATGGCATTGGCATAAAACAAAAGACACATTGATCAATAGAATCAAATTGAAGACCCAGACATAAATCCATACACATAGAGACCTGATTTTTGTTCATAAAGAAGTCAGAAATACACACCGAAAAAAATGACATCTTCTTCAACAAATGGTGCTGCTCAAACTGGATGTCTTCATGTAGGAAAATGCAAATAGATTCATGTTTGTCCTCCTGCACAAAACTCAAGTCTAAGTGGCTTGAAGATCTCAACATAAAACCAGATCCACTGAATGTGATGAATGTGATGGAAGAGAACCTGGGAAACAGCACTGAGCACATTGGCACAGGAGACAGCTTCCTAAACAGAACCCTAATAGCACAATCACTAAGATCAACAATCAATAAGTGAGACCTCAGGAAACTGAAAGCTTCTATAAGGCAAAAGACACTTCACTCTGACTAAGTGGCAGCCTAAGGAATGGGAAAAGATTTTTACCAACTCCACATCTGATAAAGGACTAATATTCAAAATATATTAAAAAAAAACTCAAGAAACTAGATATCAAAAAAACCAACAAGCAAACAAAAAATAAAAACAAAACAAATAATCCAATTAAAAACTGGAGTATAGATCTAAACAGAAAATTATCAATAGTAGAATCTCAAATGGTGACAAACACTTAAAGAAATGTTCAATATCCTTAGCTACCAGGGAAATGCATATCAAAACTACTTTGAGATGCCATCTTATACCTGTCAGAATGGCTAAGATCAATAACACAAGTGACAGCTCATGTGGTCTAAGATGTGGAGCAAGGGGAACAATTTTCCATTGCTAATGAGAATGCAAATTTGTACCGCTACAATGAAAATCAATATTGCAGTCCTTCAGAAAATTGGAAATAGATCTACTTCAAGATCTAGCTATACCACACTTGGGAATTTACCCAAAGGATGATTCCTCCTACCACAAGGACACTTATTCAACTGTGTTCATTACAGCTGTATTCATAATAGCCAGAAACTGGAAACAATCTAGATGTTCCTTAGCAGAGAAATGAATAAAAAATGCAGTATGTTTATACAATGGAGAATTACTCAGCAGTTTAAAAAAATGGCATCATGAAATTTACAGGCAAGTACATAGAAACAGAAAAAAAAACAAAACCAACAACAACAACAAAAAACCCATCATCTTGAATTAGGTTACCTTGACATAGAAAGATAAATGTGGTATGTATTCAATTATAAATGGATATTAGCCAGTATGTAAATGATCAAGCTACAATCCCTAGACCTAGAGAGATTAGGTTAAGAGTAGGGGTCTATGGAAGACACATAGATCTCCCTGGGAGAGGGAAATAGACTAGTTTTTAAGAGTGGACTGGAAGTCAGTGGGAGGAAGCAGAGGCATCAGGTTGGGGAGGTGAGATGTGTTGGAGGGAGAGAGTGTAGGCAGAAATGGGTGGAATTGGCAGGGTTTTGTGTGTGGTATGGAAACCTAGTGCAGAGGAAACTTCTGGAATGTGTGAACATGAACCTAATGAGGACTCCTAGTAATGGGAGAGATGGAGGAGTCTCATCTGTCCAACCTTTGTTGCCAGGCAAGAATTCCAGTGGCAGGACTGAGTTGTATTCAATTGAGTTGGCCAAGAAGGTCCTGTGGAAATCCCCAAACAGCCCAGTCTGTTGTTAAGATAAATGACTGCTCTTTGCAAACTGACAGTGTAGCCCCATTGCTGAGAACAACACCCACACAATTTATTGCACATTGACAAGTAGAACTGGAACCTATAGGGAGCCTTCAGCCCTATGTTCTGGTGTCTTTGATGCAGGAAGGTACTTTGCAGTCTACCAAAAGAGAAACATGGGCACCACCCAGCCAGTATAACTTTGACTACAATCTGTCCTGCCTATAAAGTATGCCAGAGTAATGGTGGCACAGAACTTGTGAACATAGCCAAATCAAAGTCTGATTCCATTTAAAGCCCTCTCCCTGAGAAGGAACCCATACTCCACACTGCTAGGATAACCAGAAACCAGAGACTAGATAACCCAGATACCTACTGGTAATAATAAGTAAATAAATATAAACAAACCAATAAAAGGACTCCTAGTGGTATTCTGCTGTACTCATTGGTCAGTGCCTTATCCAGTCATCATCAGAGAGGCTTCCTCCAGCAGCAAATGGAAAGAGACACAGAGACCCACAGACAGACATTAGGAGCATCAAAATTGTAGGTCTCCATCAAATCCCTCTTCTCCAAGCTCTGAGAATCCCTCTGAGATTGTGAAAGCCAGAGGGCAAGGAGGACACCAGGAGAACAAGGGCATCTGAACCAACTAAGCAAGTTGCATATGAGGTCACAGAAACTGAAGCATTAAGTCCAGGGCCTAGATGGGTCTGCACCAGCTCCTCTGCATACATGTTATTGCTATTAGCTTGGTATTTTTATGGGACTCCTTATTTTGAAAATGAGAGGGTCTCGGACTCTTGTGTCTGCTCTTGGGACTCTTTTTGCACTGTTGGATTGCCATGTCCAGCTTCAATATGATAGTTTTTGCTTCTTCTTGTATTTTATTTTGTCATGTTTGGTTGTTATCACTTAGAAGCTTGTTCTTTTCTAATGAGAGACAGAAAAACAATGGATGCAGAGGGGGAGGGGAAGTGGGAAGTAACTGGGAGAAGTAAAAGGAGTAGAAACTATAATCAAGATATAATGTATGAGAAAAGAATCTATTTCAGTAAAAGGAAAAAATTAAAAACATGGGGTTTTTTTCAAAGAATGAAACTGCTGAGGGACTGAGGAGGTAGCCCAGTTGGCAAAGTGTCCTGAAGTTATAAAGACCTGATTTCTATCCTCAGAAACCATGTTGACAATGCTGGGCATGACAGTATGTATACTCTTATAGTTTCAGATGGAGGGGGGAGTAGAAGAGAGATGGAGGATTCCTGGGGCTCACTTGCCAGCCAGCCTACCCTGCTTGGTGAGTTCTAAACCAATGAAGAATCTTGTTTCCTAATAGCAATAGTAAGAAGAATAAAAATAAGAATTAAAAAGAAAGAAAAAAGGGGAATTCTTCCTGGATAATGACAATGTATCTGTCTCCTCCATGCTGCATGAATGTGCACATATGTGCATACACTTGCATATGTGCATGCATCTCCCCAAATACAAATATGCACATATACCTAAAAAACACAAGTAATAAATATTAAAGTATTAAAATATTTGATGAAATGTGACACTAAGTACACCTTCTGTTCAGAAATTTTAAACCAGAATGGTGTACATTTAGCCATGGAGGAAGAGTAAATCTAGGATGTGTAAGCTTCACCACAGCAGCAGCCTGCCTCTGCCGCCAAAGCAGTTACATCAATACCTGTCACCGGGTTAACTTTCCACTGTCAGCTATGAGACATGTGCACCCCTTAAAAGTGCCTTCCAGGCCCAGCTCCTTCTCTTGCCTCTTGCTCCTCTCTTACTTCTCTTGCCTCCCCCTGTTCTGTCTCTCTGCCTGTCTACCTGCCTCTCTCATGTCCCTACTCTGACACAGCCCTTTGCTCCCTCAAACCCTGCAATAAACCTTTTGCACTAACTCTGTTGTGTGCATCCTGTTTGCTTAGTGACATACCTTGGCAGGGCCCAATTACTTTGCTTTCTTCTTCTTCTTCTTTTGTTTTTATTCTTTCAAATAGCTCAGTAGTACAGCCCTCACAGTCTCCAGGTCCTGAGTTCAGTCCCTAGCACTGAACAATGACAACAGAAACATGGAGTGCTGAGAACTAAATTCCTGCTTCTCATGATGTGAAAAAGAAGGCCTGGAGACTACCCGGAAGAAGTAAGGATAAAGTGAATAAATATCATGGGAGAAAACCCTTGAAGCAGAGTTATTTTGGCCATCGGGTGAGGAGGAATGAATTCATTTGTACAATTAAATGTGAGGAAAGGGGCCGCAGAGCCTTGGTGGTCCGGGTGGGCTTGATGTGTCTGGTATCCATTAAGATCCAACATTTACTCGAACCTGTGGATTAATTCTTCGGCAGGAACTGAAGCAAACCTAGAGCAGCTGAAAGCCAATCAAGCACTGATCTCTCCCAATCCTTCTAATCACAGCCAGCTGTGAGTCCAAACCTTTTGCACTGAGGTTCCCTGGGGCAGTTCTACAGGAGCCCTGGAGTGAGCACCCTCAACTCCAGGAGGGCAAGAAAGAAGTTAATAAAATAAAACTTAATGCCTTCAATCAAGAGCCTGAAGAACAAGGTTGGGATGGTCCACAATCCTTCCTGTACTCATCCTTCCCCTCTCTCACAGCTGCCTGGCCCCAGAAGGCATGTAGTGTCTTCCAATGGTTTCTGAGAATCCGTTGTTTTAAAATGCAATACAATTGAGAACAGTCCGTGTTTGTGTGTGTGTGTGTGTGTGTGTGTGTGTGTGTGTGTGTGTGTGTGTGTGTTTTAATGAAAATCTCTATCTCACAAGAAGAGGTTATTTGTGAGAATTTCTCATAACTTTTCTAGAAACGTTGATGGTAGTTTTGAGTAGCTTTTATAGTGAGTGTCTTACAGATGAAGATGAACATTCTTGGTCTCAGCTTAAACAGTTGAAAGTCTATAGTTTGATATCAGTCCTTGAGCCTATGCAAGTAGTCATCTTTAATTAAATGCTTCACTAATCACCCCACAATGTGCACAGGAGTTTTTCATGGTGCTGCGCTTCCGCTCGTCCTTTATGTGGGAGTTATGGACAAGCAGCCCTAGCAGGAAGGAATGGGTGTCTGTGCTTCATAGTGCCAGCTGTGTAGGTTGTCTGTGCTTCATAGTGCCGGCTGTGTAGGTTGTCTGTGCTTCATAATGCCGACTGTGTAAGTCCCGGGGCTGATGCCTCCGTTAGTCGGAGCCAGTTCTCTCTCCATGGGACTGGTCTTTCCTGGCTCACAAATTTGAATGTTGGCTCCTGCTGACATTATTCTGGAACCTCTTGTACTCTCATTTCCCATTCTCCAGTTTCTGTCTGTTGCACTTCCATGTTTCTTTCTCCCAGGACTACTCACTGCCAGTTTTGACATACTTTTGAATTAGAACTCTCTGGTGAAGACAGCTCAATATGATATTACTCATTTTCTGTTGCTCTTAGCTCAAGATGCCATGATTTATCTACTAACCTAGATTTCTCCCATCATTAAAAATACATTTATCTCCCTAAAGCCAACTCTTTTTTTTTTTTTTAAAGATTTAGCTCTCATTATGCCTTCTCTGCCCTAACCATTTTGTTCACATTTAACAAACAGTTCCAGATATGTTCTAGGACATGGCATGTGCCACACCAAGGGTCCTCAGTCATGGGCTCACCATGACTCTAACATAATATTCCAGAATTCACCAAAAGCGTTGTGCATGGAAAAATAGAGCTGTAGCTATTCTAGGCCTTGATTGGGGGTTAAATGTTATCACAGTGGAAATGCTTCTGTGTAGGCTAATTCTAGATTTATAGAGTAGATAGCATAAGTTATTAATTATAGGAAAGAGCTGAACTTCTGTGTGAAGTGGGCATCAGGGCCCATCATTTCACTCACAATCAACCTAACAGCCAGACGAACACACAAAGAACTTACTGAAGAGCATTTGTATCTGGTTAAGAAATGAGAGGATGCTGTCATCCCAGTATAGAAATCTCAAAAATATTACATCACCCCATGCACATAAAAAGGCTAAATCAGGGAAGCCATCATTTATAGTGTGCACGGAAGCTGATTAAATTGAAATTACATGGAAGATAGGACTGCAACGCAACCACATCAAAACCTCCCATCTCACAACTGCAGAACTGTGGGGACCAGAGGGGGATGTGGTCCCGTTGGTCAGCCACAATTTCAGATCCTTGCCCATGTCTTGGCATGTTCTCCAGTACCAGAGAATTAAAAATGAGGGAGAGCTCCAACAAAACGTCATACTTCTGCTTTTCATTTGACACACACAGAAATGGTAGGCAACACAAGAGTTTGGCTGCACCTGTTCTTAATCAAAGATTCTGGTCTGAAAGATAATGAGGGCATTTCTCCCAAGAATCTTTGATCAGACACAGACAGACAGACAGACAGACACACACACACACACACACACACACACACACACACACACACACGGACAATAACCTTCCCCATACTTGAAAAGTAGAGACACATGCAAATGAGTGCACCAAATACAATCAAATATGTAGAAAAGCACTGGGAACAGAACTTTCAAGTCAAGATCACAGAGGGAACATATGTATTTACCTCCTTCTCTTCTCCAAATGCCACTGAAATGGTAATAAGTGAATCCTGGCAAAGTAAGGTGCTGTTAGCCATCCAACTATCTGAGAACTTTCTCAAACCACAAACCTGTGGTAGAAGCTGAATGCATCAGGGAATGAGGAAAACCTGAAATGTGAATTGATGGTATGTTCTTTAAAGCTCTAAAGAGACTGGGCACAAGACTGGGTCTGGTTAGCTCAGAAAATTTGGGGATGCTAAGGAGCAGGAAGCATTAGTGCCACAGTGTGAATTCCCTTCTGGGAAATGAAGGGTGACTGCTCAGGTGACTCCTGAACAAACTCCAGAGAACTATTTCCCATGAAAGACGATTTTGGATGAAGATAATGGTCATATATGAAGGAACAGGACATAGTTATATCTGAAAATCAATACTATTGTTCCAATGACACTGAGTGCCTTAGTTAGGGTTTCTATTGCTGTGAGGAGACACAATGACCATGACAACTCTATTTATTTATTTATTCATTCATTTATTTATCTATCTATCTATCTATCTATCTATCTATCTATTTATTTATCCATTTGTTTGTTTGTTTGTTTATTCTGTGTCTTTCATATCATGTTTCCCTGATCTTACCTATCTCCTGCCCCACCCCAAAATAAAATTTAAGGATCCAAATTTAAATAAAATTTTTAAATCCAAACATTTTTACCTTCAGGTGTTTATCAAAAAGAATCATTGGTCTGTTTTGAGGCCCCTGGTCTCTGCTGCACCATCGACTCTGGGCCCTCACTGGGACCCTTCTTGAACATCCCCTTGCTGACCTATGTCATGGAGATCCTGCAGTCCTGGGTCCACAGGACTAATGCCCCCGACCCATGATCCAGCAGATCAAAGATGGGCTGGATGTTGGGGTGGGCAAACACATAACCCTGGTTCTCGGACTGGGTAATTACAGGATTGGTCACCCCTTGTAGCCATGAACAAGGGGTGGGGCCAGTTCTCCAGCTTTTATGTCCTCGGGGTCAGTTCTCCCACACCTATACCTTCAAGGCCAGTTCTACTGTGTTGTCCAGGTAAGATGTAGGGGCCACTCTCCCAAGTGCTGTAGCTGATGAGGGACAGGGACAACTCTGCTACTCTTATGACCTCAGGGCCAACTTTCCCACCTGTCTCTGGCATTTATGGGTGTGTGAGGAGGAAGCAGTTCTCTCCTGCCCATGCCACCTCAAGAGAGATGAGTAATGGGGACCCATGGTCACACCTTCAGGGCTGGCTCACCCACACCTCCGTCAACAGGATTGGCTCTATTGTGCTACCCAGGTGAGGTGCAGGGCCTTCTCTTCCAAGTGCTGCAGTTGATGAGGAGTTGGGTCAGGTCCCCCACCTGCTGCATGTGATGAGGTGTGAGAGAAAGTCTTTCCCTCACCCTGGCCACCACATGGAATATGTGAGGGGCACGACCTGCTCTCCCATTCTCATGGTCCTCAGGGCCAGTTCACCCATGTCCCTGTGAACAATGTCAGCTCTATTATGCAGCCCAGGAGAGGTGGAAGATCTTCTTTCCTGAGTGCTTCAGCCAGTGAGAGGCAGAACCAGTTCTCCCTTGTATTAGTCAGTGAGGGGCGGCCCCATTCTCCCTGCCTCCAGTGGTATCAGGAGTCACAGACATCAACAGAGACCATGGTTGCATCATTGCCTGAACCCAGAATGGACATCACCATGGTCCTGGGTGGCTACCAAGCCACCCACCTCATCCCCTTCTCAACTCTTTTACCTCTTCAGATATGCTTTTGTCCATGGGATATGAACCATTTTGTCTCTCTCTTTCTCCCATATCACTCCATACATTTGCTCACCATAGTAGTGCCTATCTGCCTGGCCCTGTGAGGTGCCAGGTGGGCCAGTTTTTTTCTTCTAGGAGCCTGGCCACTCTTCCCTGGGCCTGCGTGAGGATCTCCTTGTCCTGCTTAGAGTGTCATGGCCATGAGAAAGACCATGCTTCCTCATCACAATGAGATCATTATAGTTCTCAACCTCCTGGCACCAGGTGCTGGGACAGCTCCTAGTTGGTACAGAGGTATTCTTGGAGACCTCTCTAGAGCCTGGGCTAGAAAGCCTGGGCTACAATCCAGTGAGTTCTGCAGGCCCCAGCCGCATGGCATAGGGCATGGGTATTGTTGGAGTCCTCTCTGGAGCTTGGGCTAGAAAGCCCAGGCTGCCATCAGTTCAATGGAATTCTTTTGTTTTTGGTGACAACTCTTATGAAGGAAAATATTTAATTGGGGCTGGCTTACAATTTCAGAGATTTAGTCCATTATCAACCTGGTGAAAAGCATGGTGACATGCAGGCAGAGATGGTGCTGGGGAAGCTCTGCATCTTGATCCACTGGCAGCGGAAGGAGACTGCTACAGTAGGCCTAACATGAACACATGAGACCAATCCCCACAGTGACGTACTTCCTCCAACACAAACGCATGAGTCTGTGGGGGCCATTCCTATTCAAACCTCCATGCTGTCTAAATACGGTTCACTGGATACTGAAGAAACTGGCTTATTTTCCCCAAGTACACATTATAAGTAAAAATAGGACTAATGGGTGAGATCACACTACAACAGAAGCTCCAGTGTGTGCTGGAGTAGTGGCTGGGAAGTTCTTGTTGTTGATCCATACAATTATATTTCCATCTCTGAGTGACCAGCCCTATTTGGAAGAGCTGACATACTTTGATGAATAACAACTATAACTTCCGGACAAAACACAAAGCCCAACACCCCAAGGTACCAGATGGCCTCAGAAGACAGAATTCAGTAGGGTTGACATCAGGAAGAGGGAAATAATTTACATTAAAAAAATAAATGCAATGTAGAATTATTCCAAAGGACTGCAGAATGTTAAACTATTCATACAATATGTTTACATGTTACACTCCCACATTTAACATGCTTTGAATTCACTTGAAATGAGTAGAGAAGTTGCACACTATGTAAATATTATCAGACCAAATCACCTTGGTGATATAAAAATCTAAAACAAGCTTCCCAGTTACGTTCCATGACAGAACACATTTTGAAAGAGTCATTTGCATGGCTAAGTTTACTTACAGAGGTCGCTTAAATGAGAAATGTCCCACAGAGACTCTGGTTTTGAACGCTTGGTTCCCAGTCAGTGATGCTCTTCTGGGATGTTATAGAACCTTAAGGAGGTGCTGCCTTGCTGGAGGAAGTGCACCACTGGGGGATCTAAGAGCTGATAGGCACACCCTACTTCTAGTTCACACTCTCTGCACCCACATGCAGCCCACACCCATACACCTCAGGGTATCTGATGTCCAATTCCAGCCTCCATGGGAACCAGGCACATATGTGTTGTGCAGATATGATGCAGCCAGAGGACACAAAGTTAAAAAAAAAAAGATAAAAATTAAAAATAAAAAGTCAATTCATCCTATTGTCTGCCTATGAAAGCATTCTCAATCAGAAGCTTTTTAGATGGCTCAGTGGGCAAAAATGTTTGCCACCAAGTTTGACAACCTGAGTTTGATCCCCAGACCCACATGGGGGAAAGAAAGAACAGACTCCCACAAGCTGTCCTCTGACATCCACATGTCATGACATGCATGCCCACACTCATCCATACTTACTTACAAGGAATCAATACCTGTGATAAAATGATTAAAGAAAGCAGCATGATCAATAATGAATCATGACCTCATTGAAAATCTTTCAACAGGCTCTTAATAAAAATCTCATTCACCTGGAAATTTGCTGGATGTTTAGTGATGGGGAGCTGAAGGCTGTCTCCTCTGGGGTGAAAGCCAAGCTACCCATTTGATCTTTCTGCTCTGTTCTTCATCTGAACTTATGAAGATTGAAGTACTAGGAATGTGTTCTGTCCTGATCCATGAAGTGTCTTTAGTGTGTTCAGCTTTCTTCTGATGCCATTTGGACCAATATTGGGTAAAAGAAATACGTAAGTATGTATCAGGCTAGTTCAGTCTGCAATGATCCTGCAGAATCTGATCTTGGAAAGCACTTACTTCTGGCCATTTCGAAGATTTTTGTCAGTGTGGTCACTTTCTTAAGTATATTAAAGAGCGACATGGTAACCAAATTACAGAAGTTATAATTGCTTGGAAGTATTAGATTTCAAAATTATAAAACTTTGTGCTTTGCAATGATAATCATAATGTAATTATGATTTTAAGTGTCCCCTGTTCCATGTTGGAGTCCCCCCTCCAATCAATCATTCTTATTTTTCATAAAGGTACAAAGGACAGAGAATCCAGTCCATGAGTCCAAATGTGTGTATGTTTGATAAGAAATATGCACCACATTTTTTGGTATGAAAATTGTCAGTTTCCAAATATCTATCAATGAGTGTTTTACTAATTCTGTGGCTTAGAAAAAAGAAAGTGAGAAGATTCTGTAAAATATTGTAGACACTGATGTTAAAAGCCCGGTACATCTTTGAATTTTTCTGATGTGAAAACTATATACAACTCTATAAGGCTTAGTGTACTAACACAGTGCTGTATATAATATAAATATACATAATATAATATATAATACATTATATAATATAAAGTGTATATATTTCAATTGCAGGCACACAAAATACAACTTCCATAGAGTATTCTTGAACAATATTTTGTGGACATCAGATAGCTATCACATCATCACAGTTATTTCACATATAAGGAATTTTTAATTAAATAAAGCAATCAAAACATAGCCCATTAAAGAGGGTAATGCAATTTGAAGTGCTGGCAAGAACTAAGAAATTTTGGAAGCTCAATGGAAGCTTCGGATGACCCTGCATCTTCTAAATACATGGTATTTGTTAAGTCCCCCTTCCCTCTGCCCCCCCCCCCCATTATCCTCAACACAACTAAAAGAGGACCCTGATTTTCTGCTTGATTCTGTCCTAGCAGCCATTGTGTACTATACACCAGCACAAGGTTGAGTTAGGGGAAGATAGCTGGTTTGCAAATGAATGATGTGTATCAGCTGTTGTGAAGAAATGAAACTCAGTCATGTCCTGAGGCCTTAAAAGAATCATGCTCATTGCAGTGTATCTGTGCCTTAAGTCAGTGCTCTGTATTCTGACGACTACCAAATGTGCCTTTAATTTTATCGAAAATGTTCTTTTCCTTCAGAATGAAAAAGAAAGTCTGCTTCCATTTATTTCAGGCAATGGGAAGACAATGGGACAGCAGGAAAGGTTTAACACAGGCACGGTAGTGTCTTAAGCTAATCATTTTTCACCAAACACACACATGCAGCAGTGAGACATCCTTAAAATGTAAAACATCTTGCTTTTTTAATAACCCCTTGTGGTATGTTTTTACTTTAGCAATAATTGTATTTTCTTTTTTGCACATTTTATTTAACAACATTGCAGTGGAGGATAATCGGTTCCATGTGTTCAGGGTACCAGCAAAATGCCTAACGGAGAAACAATTAACTTTATTGGACTCCTGTTATTGGCAGACACAGCCTTACACCCTTGCTCGTTCATGGTGCCGAGTCACATACGAGCTGCAAAGAATTTGGTGTCCCAAGAAATCACACAGCAACCTGAATTTAGAGCCAAATTGGCGTTAAAATGTTTGTGATCCTGAACTCGAAATAGAAGTTAAAGTCCATGACAAGATCAGAAGATAAAGTTCACTTAGGTAACAAAATGTACTATGCTTAGACCAGGGCAGGTAGCCAATAGATAATAAATGGCTCTGTTGGTTTTCCTTTCTTTCTTTCTTTCTTTCTTTCTTTCTTTCTTTCTTTCTTTCTTTCTTTCTTTCTTCCTTCCTTCCTTCCTTCCTCTCTCTCTCTCTCTCTCTCTCTCTCTCTCTCTCTCTCTCTCTCTCTCTCTTCTTTTTCCTCCAAAAGACCATACTGAATAATGTTGAGACTATGATTCAAGCATAGCCCTTTGAGTAGGAAGCATTGCAACAATACTTAAATGCAGTTAAGCACAAGAAGTAATGTAGTTAGCTTTTATCAAACATTAACACTTGCACTGGAGAGTCCATAAAATTCTAATTGGCCTCGTCTGCAGAAAGCAGCCCCAAGAGGTTCTTTATGCACCGAGCAGCTCTGACTCATGCCAAGAGTGTTAGGAGAACATAAACTATACTAGCATAGCTGCAGTTGACTGGAAAAGAGGACTATGTGCAGGCCACCCCCAAGGAGGCAATCATTAGGTGCATAGTAGGACAAACACATCTACAGTGATTCAGCCCAAAGTTTTGAACTCTGTTGGGAATTTGATCTAGGTAGGTTTTTCCTTTTATGAGAGAGATGAGAGTGGGAGATATATCTTATGCAAGAATTGCATTTGCTGTGGTGTTTTGAATGAATTACCCACTGTAGACTCTGGCATTTGAGTATTTGTTTCTTTCTTGGTGGTGCTATTTGAGGAGGCTTAGGTGGTGTGGCCTTTTGAAGGAAGGATGTCCCTGGAGGTGGGCTTTGAGTTTAAAGACTCAAAGCCATTTCTAATTTACTCTCTCTGCTTCAAACCTGTGATACAAGATGTTGAGGTCTCAGGTTTGTGATCCAGCTACCATGCTTGTACCCTGCTTCCTCTCTTCCTGAGTGATTGAAGTCCTGAGTTAATTTCTATGTTGACATGAGCACAGCTATGTCCAAAACTCCAATGCCTCATCTGCAGAGTATGGCAAAGCCTTATCAGGATGAGGCTGACAAGGAATGGCAAAGCATTCCTTAGGAGTGCAAATGTGAGTGAGTTACCACTGTGTGCAAAGACTAGCAACTGCAGCTTCCTCCTCCCAGATGTTTGCAGCTTGAGACTGGTTGCTTATAGTGACCTTCTTCCAGGGCTAGCTGGTGGAGTTTGTCCTTGCCCATAGACAGAGTGAGTATATCCCCATTGAGCTGGAGCTTTCCTGTAAGTGGGTCTGTGTATCTGTCCTTTCTCTTGTTGCTACCAGTTGGGGTTCCATGACCAAAGTCAAAGGGTTTGTGGTACCCTCCTCCTTCAAAGATCCTGACATTCTAGAACCATAAGCTCAATAAACTCTTCTCTAAGTTTCCTTGGTCATGGTGTTTTACCAGATAATATACCAAGTAAATGGTATATTTCATCAGAGAAATGGATGTTTCTCCATGAAATATGTGATATCCTCTGTACTTACACTTGCACTCTGAGTATGTGCATCCTTCCTTGTACAAATGCAGACACACACACACACACACACACATACACACACACACACACACACACACACCACATGTATGTGTACATGTGTTTGTGCATGCATGTATGCTTATATCTGTGAGTGTTGGTATGTATATGCTATGGTATGAACATAGAAGTCAGAGAAAATATGCTGTGTTGTTTCTCACCTTCTTATTCATATTTTCTCATAATAAACTGTTCAATGTTGAATATAGGATGGCCATTTTTCTTCTCTTTTAGAACTTATAGAATATACATGGTTTTCCAAGGGTCTTGACCAAGAAAAAGATCATAATGACAGAATATAAAATGCACAAGTTGAGTCCAGATGAGAGAATATTTGGAGACAGTCTCAATGACTCCAATATTTCTTTCTCTGGTGATTACTTCACAGTTTGGAGCGGCAGAAAAATGTGGGACAACCTCAGAGTATTTGCATATTTTAATGTAGATTGGCATGTGAAGGCAGAGAAACGAGGTAGTAAGGACACATATGCTTCTTTATACTTTGGATTTAGATTTTACCTGTTGATGAGCACAATCAACAGGATACCATTTGTGGTGATATTTTATTTGTACTGAAATGTGATTTTATTTGTATATTAATAAAGTTGCCTTGGGGTCAGAGTAAGCCACAGCAGAAGCTGGGCGGTGGTGGTGCACGCCTTTAATCCCAGCACTTGGGAGGCAGAGCTAGGCAGGATCTCTGTGTGTTCAAGGATACAGCCAGCATGGTGACACATGACACACACCTTTAATCTCAACACCAACCATAGAAGACCTGGAGGTCTGTACAGACAGGCAGTGATGAGGACGTCATGTGGCTGGGTATACAACCAATGAGAAGGCAGAACATAAAGTCTATATAAAAGACAGGACACAGGAAGTAGGTCTCTTGTGGAGAGGAAAGACAGAGCAGCAATGAAGGGTAAGGTTTTCAGCTCTCAGCTATTGCTCTGACCTCTTGGCTTTTAACTCTGCAATTCTGCAATTGGCTCTGTGTTTCTTATTTAACAAGACGGTTACATCTACAACCATTTGCATAATATATTTAATTTTTTAATTGACTATGTTGTTCTTTGAAATGAGTCCCTCCAGCTGTGTTACCATTTCTTAGATTATTACCACGTTGAACTCTGGTAACCTGAGATGTGAGCCAACATCTCCTGCTGCCAGCACTGAGACCAGCAGTCATCTTCTCCCATGCTACAAAAACAATGGACAAGTGGAATATTTCAGTTTCAGCTTGCCTTTCATGATTTTGCCTTAGCGAACTGGCATCTACTTTGAACAATTATTTGAGTAGAACATGCTGGAATCAGCTGAATAGCATGATCACATACACAGATTTTGTCTGTTTTCAGTTTTACTGTATCAGTATTCTATGATATTCTCAAATGCATTGACAAGCTACTTCACAAAGGAAGTATGGTATTCAGATGTCTCTTCAAGAGACAGTCTACGGAGGAGAACAGTAAGGCAGATGGATTTCAGCTGCGACACCTTAGCGGTGCAGAACAGGCTGCCTCTAGGCTTGAGCCTGGTGGCATGGGCACTACTACATTTGGGGATCAGGCAGCAGAGATGAGGCATTACTTTTGAATGAAACCTCCTTTATTCTTTGGATGTTCTCATTAGCCTGGTGAGGATTTTCTCCAATCTGCACTAGCAAAGGAATCCTTTCTACCCTGCCTCCCTTCCCTCACTCCCTGCACGGATGTAGTATCCACACCTCTCTATTTCCACTGTCTCCATTTGGTCTTCAAAAACATTTCCTTAACAAATCTTATTCATTTATAATTCTGCCTTGGGATGTTTTCTCCTTAGGTGACTTCTACTGTTATTTTCTACTCGACTAATTTGTCTCCTTCATCTACAACAAATTAATAAGAGAAGACATGGGGCTGAGAGTTTAACTTTTGGCACAGCAATTACTGAGCACGTACAAGGCCAAAGATTCAATCTCCTGTACTGTACAAAAAGAAAATAGGAGGAAAAATAAAAGTTCAAAAAGATATTATCTTCATTATTTGAGCAATTTATCACTTGAAAAGATTGTGGGGGGATGCCATAGGTAATTTCAGATGAATATAGACTAGTTACAGCTTATGAAGAAATCTTTTAGAAATAAAAAAGGTATTCACATATTAGCATATGCAAACATCTTTTTTGTAAGAAATATATATATATATATATATATATATATATATATATGTACACACATATATTAAAGATCAATCAAACATATTATAGTGGTATTCCAGAGGATATAACCTAATTAAAATTCACTCTACTATACTCCAAAACACCATGAAATATTTACAGTTTAACCACCTCACAGTCAACACTTCCTCATCAGAATATTATATTTCAGCAATGAAAATAACCCTCTGTGTTGACAAACATCACCTGAGTTGTAGTTTCCTACAGACATAGCACCACACCCAGACACAGCAGAGCTTATGAGCAATCAAGTTCAGCTTCCAGAGCTGGCTGTCAGCCTCAGCCATGTTAACAGTCAACCGGGAAGTTGTGCCAGCATGCTTAGGAACCACCCTATGTATTTGGATATGGTCCTAGCTTGTACTTTAATCCCCCCTTTCTTTGCCCTCTAATACAACTTCTTTTCTAAAAGTGGACTTCATCAAGTCTATCCCCTCTCTCCCAGACTGCTTCACACTATATCTGGAAAAACAATCTCACCCAGGCTCCTGTGATTCCTTAAACAGATGAATATGTGCTAACCATGTCTCAAAATGAAGTGCCTGAACTAATTAATCTAAAAATATTCTTAAATTCTCTTGGTCTTCCCTTCTTGCCACCAGAAGGCATTTGGACTTTTGGCAGACTTAGGGAAACAAGAAGCGTTTCTGTACTCATGTTGATACCAAAAGGGAAATTGATCTCTGATTATATTTAGCGCTTCATTGATTTGACTCCCCTGTTGAGAGACCCCTGTTAGGACTAAACAAAAGACATCACTTTTATGGACTGCCTATAACTCTATGTCTTCGCTGGATTATGGAAATGTCTGCCAGTGTGGAATGCTGAGATTCAGAGTGTTTAGTGAGGCTTGCCCAGTGCAAGCCAGCTCACTAAATCATATCTGACAGGCTTTTGTTAAAGAACCTACTCAACTCTCACTGCGTCTCCCTGGGCTAGGCCCCAGTATCTCGCCCCCACACCAAGAAAACAGCTTTTGGAGCCTGTGATTGTATTTAGTTTTAGGGGGCCCATTAGCACTGAGTGACAGAATACTAACTACCCTGACCATGAATTTTAATCTTTGTAAAGAATTGAGAGAAGGTTGCTTTGGAGTGATGGTTCGGCTATGACTGTTTCAGGCCTGTTGTCAAGACATTCAGTGCAGGGAGGGAAACGGAACCTGAGTATCCTAAACACAGGCCTAAAAACATGCAAAAATAAAGTAGTATGCTCCTCTACTAGAAAGTCGTTTTTCCATGCCTATGTCCATAAATTTCAATAGCTAGAGACCTTCACTGACTGAAGGTTAAAGTACCAGCAATCCTTTGAATATACAATGAAGTGAAAAACTGTCTCCTTGAATAATGACATTTTCTACAATTCAGGAAATAGTGTCTTACCTCTACCAAGATGTATGTGGAGGGCTGCTTGTTGTTATGTAATTCATATTCTTCTTTTAGCTCCATCATTCATTCTCTCTCTCTCTCTGTGTGTGTGTGTGTGTGTGTGTGTATACATCTGAAGTGAAAGGTTAGTAAAATTTCTTTCTCTATCTCTTTCTACTTTGTTTTGTTATTATTATTATTATTATTGATTACCACTGAGAGGCATTCTCGCACTGAGACTGGAACTCATCAATTGACTAGACGGCCTGGCCATTGAGTCCCCTCTCTTAGCCTCTGTAACACTGGAGTTATTAGCAGACATAGCCAACCTAGCTTTTGAAGTAGGTTCCAGGGATCTGAACTTGGGTCTGAAGATGTTAAGCAACAAGCGCTTCACCCACTGAGCCTTCTCACCAGCCCCACCAGCTCCACCAGCCCCCCAAGTCCAGCCAGCCCCATCAGCCCCACCAGCCCCCCAAGTCTGGCCAGCCCCACCAGCCCCACCAACCCAGTCAGTCCTCACTCTTAACAGCTGTTTGCAAAGGAAAACAGCTGCCTGTGTCTGCTCCATTGCCTTTTCTTGTTATACATGAGTAATACCATCTAGGAATAGCCATCTTTGTGTGTGGATACCTACTCTCACACCCTGCATGCTAAATTGGAGCTCAGCTCTCAATGCTTACATAGTCGTACATCACAAAACCTAAAAAAAAAAAAAAAAAAGTTTAACTTGGTTTTCCTCTTAAAAGAACAATTTAAGAGAGAAAAAATGATAATTGAGGAGTGGAAACTGTAGACCCTGTGATCTTAGACAAATATGGCAAAGATATTTTAGACAGTATGTCCAAGCCAGTTTGTTCTTGTTGAAGAAAAAAAATTCTTCATTTTAGAAGTTAGAAAGTAACAGCATGAGGCGATTCCTTCCCGAACAGAGAGGAAAGCTGTACCCATAACCATGGGAAAGGTTGACTATAACCATGGTTTAGTATCCAGACCACAATGCACAGTGCTATAGTTTATCTCCCCTCTAGATTTTTACTTAATAAATGCTGTACCTGTTAAAGATGTATGGAAGCAAGATGTATCTAGTATAGTTTGGTGATGCCAGTTACCCAGGCATGAATTGATGCAAAGATTCTACTTCCATGTGAGGACTCCTGAATTGAATGGTACTAACATGTTCTGCCCATGGGGGAAGGTGAAGTAAATCCTTGAGAAAATTACCTTCATAATTCAGGCAGAGAGATGCAATTATTAACCAAAAAAAGTGAGTCTTTTAGGTGTGTTTCTGCTTTCCTCATCAATTATCCAGCCTTGCTGTCTCTACCAACTGAGTAACTGTATTTACTTTCTTTTCACTTCTTGTGGTAATTGCCTATCAAGGGCCAAATTAGTACTATTTCTATGCAATCAAAATCGACAACAAAATCAGGTCCAAATGCCCTGGTTTGGCACCTAATGGAAAGTGTAAAATCCTGATTTTTACCTTTCTCAATCCTGATATTAAGGCAAGCTCTGAATTTACACTGGAACTTTACAGGGCTGAAGAATCACACCTGACTTCCCCAGGTCATGACACATTTACCAGAATATTAAAACAAGCCTAAGTAAAACGAAACAAAACAAAAACACTTTAGATATATATTACATTTAAATATATCTAGTATATATTTATATAAATATATTAATACATGTGATATACTTAAATAAATATATTAACATATGATATATTTAAATACATGTATCACCTGCCATGTGCATCTCTCACTTGTATTTATGTCAGTTGCCTTTGGATTTTTCAGTGATAAGTCACTCTAAATTTTACATTCTTAAACCACATCCATTCTCTTTCCATCAGTACTAAGACTTTTCACTTTTACTAACTGAAAGGGAATAAAAACATTTAAGTAAATTGATGTTTATTATGTTATGTTATTTAAAGGAACTTGTAGACCAAATGCTTCCTGCTGTTGGTATTTGTAAATACAATTTTATTAAACTAAAGTTATAGCAACTCATTGTGGCTGCTTTCAAATTACAAGAAGAATTCAGTAGTTTCAACCAAAACCATATGGTCAACATGCCATGAGTGTGTACTATTTGACCCAATACAGAAAATGCTGGTCAATTTTTGGCTTAAGGAGACATCATGTGAACAGAGATACCTCACAAGAAAATCCTTAGCATCTATCAACTATGGAAATCTGCATTTTACAAGTCATTTTAAAGCTAGTGGGTGTCTGAAGTGAGAAGATGTGGCAACACACACACACACACACACACACACACACACACACACACAGACACAAGAAACATTTGCTTGAAAACATGAACACTGAATGAAATTTCTGACACCCAGCCAGAGGGAGTCCATGGTAGTTCTGGAAGCAGAACCCGCCTCACAAGTGAGACCAATTGCAGCTGTCATCTGCTGTCAGTTAGGTTTAATTATTAAAATAAAGACAATTGATTTTGAGCACACAGAACCATGGGAGACACAAGGATCACTGTTACCAAATAACTCTGCCCTGAAAACTAGTAAAAATACATGATTTGGATTGTCCTCCTGTCATTGTAAAAACCTGTCCAGCCCTCCTTAAATAAGAATGCAAAATACTAGGACATTTGCCTGGGTCTTCAAATTGGTAAACTGAATACAAGAAACACACACGTACATTTCAGAAGAGCAGGTAGTTATGTTTTATATGTCTAGCCCAGAAATAAATATTTTTTTCTTTAAGAGATAAAAACAATGACAACAAGAAGGAGGTGTTTTTAAAGAGGCAGAATGTTGTAGAGCTGTTTCTATATTGAAGAAAATGGTCCTTGGCTTTCTGGGCTCAGCACAGATGTTCATCTGCATCCTATCTAATCTGAACACTGGGCTTTCTTGGCACATGTTCTGTTTCAACTGTGTGTTCTTCCTCTGGGCTAAACTCCAGAGACACAGATGTGGAGAGACAGAAAGGGAGAGAGAGTAGGGAGGGCAGGGAGAGAAGGAAAGACAGAAAGAGGGAGACACACACACACACACACACACACACACACAGAGAGAGAGAGAGAGAGAGAGAGAGAGAGAGAGAGAGAGAGAGAGAGAGGGAGAGGGAGAGGGAGAGGGAGAGGGAGAGAGAGAGAGAGAGAGAGAGAGAGAGAGAGAGAGAGAGGGAGAGAGAGAGAGAGATGGAGAGAGAGGGAGGGAGGGAGAGAGAATAGGAATAAGGAAAATTGAGCTCCAATTTATCAACAAGCCCTCTTCTGGGTACTGTTTATTTCCCTAAACTCCCATCTGTGCAGAATAGCCTGATGGATTTGGCAACAAATCTCAAATCTGTGATAGGATCCTTTTTTTAATTTTCAGAATTTATACCTCATGGAAATATCTTGTAAAATAGAACATAAGAAAAAACACTCACAAATGCTTTCATTATTTATTGTTTTGTGTAGATGTTGGGATTCTAAATCAAAATTCCACTTCCTTTGATATAAATTTTGAAACCCAATTTAAAACATAATTCAACAAAAGTCTCTCTCTCTCTCTCTCTCTCTCTCTCTCTCTCTCTATATATATATATATATATATATATATATATATATATATCCAACAGTACACAGTATGAAAAGTTCACTTACAAAATACTGTCCTGGTATACTGACTGTTTAATAAATATTTATAAAGGTTAATTTTTCCAATTTCTTTTTCTATCAAAGAGACATGGTAATCTCTCTCTCTCTCTCGCTCTCTCTCTCTCTCTCTCTCTCTCCTGTCATTCTCTTTGTCTCTTTTCTCTCAATGTATAATTTGTGCTTTGCTACATTAAATTTTACGTCCATTGTGCTTTCCTCGGGATCTCTACTGTCTATTTTTTTATGAGAAGACATTTTTTCTTATAAAGGTCCAGATAGAAACTCTGTGAAGGCTTAATTCTGTGACTGCAGGATAAAGCTAGTTGTGCTGCCTAGTTTTTTTGTCAAATTGACCCAGCTTGAGTTATCTGAGAAGAAGGAACTACAGTTGAGATTTGTCTCTATAACATTGGCCTGTGGTGCATTTTATTAATTAGTGGTTAATGTGGGTGTGCCCAAGCCATTGTGGCTGGTGCCACCTCTGGGTTGGTGGTCCTGGGAGCTTGAAGGCAGAATGAATAAGCCATGAGGAACAAGCTAGCAAGCAGCACTCATCTATGGTCTCTATATCAACTCTTGGCTCAGGGTTAATACCCTGTTGGAGCTGCTTCCATGACTTCCTTTGATGATGAACAACCGTGTGGAAGCATAAATGAAACAAAACTCTTCCTTCCCTAGGTTACTTATTATCATGGTGTTTCATCACAGCAACAGGAATCCTAAGTAAAATAGAAGGTGTGGCTGATATACAAATGAGCTTGGCTGCTAGGTTACAATAAAACTTTACAAAGCAGTCTGCATAAACTATTTAACCCTGAGAAGGTCCTCACTCAACCTAGGGAAGGTTCTTATTCAGCCCTAAAAAGATACTCTCTCAGCCCTGAGAAGTATTCAACCCATTGAAGGTAGTAAGACCATAAAAATCAATCAACCCACAGAAGGTAAAAGGAGAGAACTGATTGTCCTAAGTTGTCCTCTGACCTCTACAGGTGCTCCACATCACACACACTCCATTTTACCAGCCAATAACTAAATATAGGCAATAAGTTTTGAAGTTAATAATATACAAGCTAAAAGAAGTGGGACAAAATTGTCAGTGAGTTAATATCATCATCATAACAAAATGTGACACAGACTGGAATAAAAGGAGAGGTTTAATTAAAATATGCACAATTAAAAACACTCACATATTTTTAAAATGTTCATTGTTTGCCACTTAAGACATTTTTTGTATAGTTCTGTCTGCTCATACTGCAATCTTTTGGTTTAAGCTGCTCCCATCAGCTTCCCAATAGAAACATAAATTGAAAGAAAGACATTTGGGATCGTTTCATGAGCTCTATCTATGCACTTGGGGTTATCATCACTTTCTGAATGCTAGCAGTCTCTGGTTGAGAGCCTGGAAGACAAAGGATAAAGGGAGTGGTTAATAATCATAAACTGGAATATTCTATATAAAATAAACTAGTGTTAAAAGTTTAGAGAAAAGGCAAGCTAAAAATCAGCAAAAAAAAATTTCCAATTTTGTGAATGGAAGTCTCCAGAAATAAGCTTAACCCTCCACTAACTTTTTCCAAGGTTGATGAATGAGTTGATTAAAACTTCAATGACTGTGGATATGGTGGCATATTACAGATCCTGAACCTAATTACAATTCAGGCTGGGCTAGCCTTAGCCTGCTAAATAGCCATTCTTTGTTCACCTCTGTGTTGTTAAAAATGTACCAAGAAAACCCTACTTTTCATTGCTCTGAAAGCTAAGAATATCATCATATTGCATCTGAGTTTTATAGAAAACTCTGCCTGTCTATGATTACACCAATGTATTTGAAAAGTGTCTTGGTTTATGAAGTTTTATGATGTGTTATTTAAAAAACAAAAGCCAAACAAACAAACAAACAAAACTTCATGAAACTGCTCTCATGTTGGAACACTGGATTTGAGTTGAGGTACCTGGACTGTGATGACTCATATCTGGCTTCTGCATCCTCTATCTCTTGTCATTTTTGAGGAGATAGTTGTTTTTATATCAAAGACTTACATATAACACAAGCTAGTGACTGTTAGAGAACTCACAGGAGTCACACATATTTATCAGTGAATATATAAGTCCACCAAAGGCTCATTGAGAATTATGTCCATTGTGAAAAAACATAAGAAAATAGGGAATCTTAAAATATATCTGTAAGAATGAGTATGGAAGCTCTTTAGGTTTCATTAAGCCAATGACTCTTCTAAATTTTAAGACTTTAAAACTGAGCAATGTACTATTTATTTCTTATAGCCTCTGTTGTATCTCATAGGAAATGTTTCAGATTTAATCTCATCAAGTATGATTTTCTCCAACAAAATCTTTGTTTTTATGGGAGATATAATTTATTTAGGGATAGTACCCAAGATTCTATAATGTTTGAATATACACTGTGGTGGCTTATGGTGGAATCTTACATTCTAGATTTTATTTTTGTATAGAGATAATTATAGAAAACTTACATTGTTAGCAAGATAATAAAAACTATAGATGCTTATTAACTTATTTATGTTTATGAAGATAGTTGAAGGACAATATTAGGTGTCTCTCAGATGGCATCTATCTTGTTTTGTTCTCTCAATGGTTTTTCTGACCTAGGTTGAGATCATCACAAATATATAGACATTAAAAAGGCAGTTTGACAACATGACTATCTACTGAAACACTACAAGTTACTTGCCTCTTAGGCCTATGATCTCCCCTGTCATGGGTTGTTGATCAGGTTTACCAGATGGGAAATCCTTCCTGTAGAGCAGGCCTCAAATCTATTCAGCAAGCAGCTGGTTATCCCTATAACCACCAAACCACTATTGCACCAGTAGACACAACTAGGTTACCCACAGCAAACAGCATCCAGTCACAGCATTAGCATCATTTCTTTCCCAGCAGCTGGCACAACACTTTCTGCCAGGGTGAAAGCTACCAGAAAGGAGAGAGTTTTCTGATTTTTTTCATGTCTTAAATTATATCAGCAATAATAGTGTCCCTTATCACTCAATTGACATTTTGGGCAATTCTCAAAATTATATTGTGAGCTAAGCCTTAGTCCTGACTTCAGTACAACATATAGAAGAATATGTTCATTTTGCCTAAGATGGAACACATATATAAAAAAACCAACCCCTGTGATTGCAAACATTATACATAGATATACACATATATATGTACACACACACACACACACACACACACACACACACAAACACACACATATTGTCTGTGTTCATCATGGTCATGGTTTCACTTTTACTGCCAACTAAACATAAAGTAAAATTTGACAGTACATGTTTATGAAACATGTACAGAGACAAAAAGTTGCTGGAACATGTATTTTATTAACACATGCATGCTGTATTGTAAGCCTTGTGTATAGCAGAATAGATGGATGAGTAAGAAAATTTAAGTGTTGTGTTTGATCTATTTGGGAATATAAGTATGTGCCCCAAATGGGATGCTCTATCAAGCTTAAAGTTGGAAAGGATGCTGAGCATCATACAGTAAAAGAAGCTTGATTTCACACAGATAGAAACTATTAGAGAAAGTTAGAAGAATGATTGTGGGTGCCCAACCATACTTCAAACATCAACAAAAAAATTTCCACTTAAACCTAAGACTCAGGGAACATCATGAAAGGGGTGGATGTAGAATGATTGTAAGAGCCAGAGAACCAAATAGTCTGCTGAAAGGTTGTGTCTTCTCTATCTGATAGGAAAGCTGTACTCATAAACTCTCAATAATATGCTTGCCTCAACAAAACCTGCATAGTGACTTCGCCAGCTGACATGCCACTATGCATAGTCAAAATCTCATGACGACCCACTCCTAGGTGGAGAGCTATAGGCAGTTAATGACTGATGAGAGAGAGAGAAAATCAACCTCCCTCAGGGATGAACCCCCCTAATTGCTTGTTAAATAACAAATGGCCAGTCCTAAAAACATATGTCTGAAAGTCACATTGCATGAACTCTGCTGGTTATATTTTATGTATTTATGCACATATATGTAACAATGGTAATTAAAGAAATAGATGTCATGAATTTGAAATGGAGCTGGGGGTCATGGTAGTGGTTAGTGAGAGCTAGAGACAGGAGAAATGATATAAACACAGTACACATATATGAAACTAAAAATATTATATTATTTTAAAGTAAAACAACAATAAAAAGGCATGGCATATAGACCTAATCCAGGGTAAGAGAAGACAGATGGGTCTCTACCACTTGTTGAACAGCTGGTCCAGTCTACTTGGCAATTTCCAAGTCAATGATGGAGCCTGTCTCACAAGTGATTCAAGGCCCCTGAGGCAGGATGCCAAAGTTTGAGATTTGGCTTCCACACACACATATGTAGATATATGAACACACATACACACTCAGAGAGATAGACAGAGAGTGACAGAGATAGAATGATACCGAAAGACAGAAACAGAGAGGGAATGGTTCATACTATGTCGTAAAAGCAAACAGGAATGTGGCACTTCAAAAGTAAGCTGGTTGGATGGTATTTAGGATATGAGTGAATTCAATGACCACAGACTTTAAAGCATTAGTGGATTTTGGTGATGCACGTAACATCCAGCAATGTAGATCCACAACAAAAACAAACCACAACAGTATGTTCCCTAAAACCACCATCATTGCCTGGTGGAATAAAGAGTTAGTTTTTATTTTGTTAACATTTTGAAGAATTTATATGTTGCTGATATTATATGTAAAATAAAAATAGCATCCATTCTTTAAAGAACCAGTAAGATATAATATGTGCTAGATTAATAATACATGCAAAGATGTGGAAAGCACCAGATATGCTGCAGAACTGAAGAGTTTAAAAAGACAACCAAAGAAATGGAGATAAGAAGACACACTGAAAGGGACATGTTATAGAGACTGAACTGAGCAGATGCTGGTAAGAAGCAGTGGCTGCAAAGACAGCTAGGTGTCCTCTGTTTTTCTGTCTAAAATGGAGTGGGAATGACCTCTTGGAATTGTAACAAGTTGATTTTTAAAGTTATCACCCTCCTTAACTGGAGGATCAACTTTGACTCCTAGAGACCACTCATCAATGGAGAATCCACCCATCCCATGGTTTCTGGCACAGGCCTAACCTCCCATCTCATCTTTCTCACATTTTGCCTCCTCTTGTTCTTTCTCCATGATTTATATCCCTTAACCAAGATGGTATAGAAGCCTGAAAGGCAAGCCATCCTTCCTATGAGTATACATAACTTACTGGGCTTATTTTTCCTGTCGTTAACTTGTCATTTGTGAGTTTAAATCATAGCCTTGTAGCTACTATGTAGTGGGGGAAAGATTTAATCATTTTTATAAAAGCAAAGCTAAATTGAACTGGTTTAAAGATCACTAAAGGTAGTATATGCACCTAGATAAGGAATGAATAATATGTCTGAACATCAAATAAAAGGCCTGTCCTGAAACTGAAATTCTATCTCCTATAACTGAAGATGAGGCTCAAATCTGCTCTCTTTCAGCTTCGTGCTTGTCCCCTCAAATTAAGCATGCTGTCTACCTTTCAAAGCTTGGAAGGAGAAGTTTTGAAAGTTATTTACCATGATGTCATCTTATAACTACTAGTTTTGTTTGTTACCAAATAAAGTATTTTGCATTTCCTACTATGGTCACTTAATATTATTTTTAATTACATCACATTGCACATAGCATCAATGTTTGTCAAGCAACAAGCTTGTAGAAATGTTTGGCCAGTCTTCTAAACAAATTCTTATATGCTAGTAGTAAAAGAGAATTTTTTAAATATTTAGTTATGTGTGTATTTGTTTGTTCCTAGGTATGCACACATGTGTGAGGGTGAAAAGGATGTCATCAAGCTTGCTGGAATTGGAGTTAGGGGCTACTGTGAGCCACCCAATAGGTTATTGTCAAGACAGATGTTTGTTGGCTGGTTGAAGCAACAGTCTTTAGAGCTTCACAGAATTTTCTCATATATTCATGGTAGAGGTGTTCTCTCAGTTACTTTTTTTTTTTTTTTTTTGCTGTGATAAAATACCATGTCCAAATAACTTGGGAAAGAGGGGTTTATTTCAGGTTATGACTCTCAGGTCATACTTTATCAGCACTGAGGGAAATCACTTAAGGAACCTGGAAGCAGGAACTGAAGCAGAAGCCTTGGAGGAATTCTGCTTACCGATTTTCTCTTGTACCTTGCTCAGTTTGCTTTCTTATACATACCATGACCACCTGCCCAGAGAGGGCACCATTCACAGTGGGCTGTATCTTCCACAGCCATCATCAATCAAGAAAATTTCCCACAGGCTTGTTTACAGGCCATTCTTAGGGAGACATTTTCTCAACTGAGATGCTCTCCTCTTAGATGACCCTATCTCATATTAAGTTGACAACATTACCAACCAGGACAGATACATAGTACTTTATCACATCGCACTCTTTTATAATGACTATTTATAAAGGAATAAATGATGTAGAGCATCAATAATTATCATTATCGTCCATTTATGGATTTATGTATGTAGTATATATTATATATGTATGTGTGTGTGCATATATGTGTACGTATGTATGTATGCATGCATGCATGTCTCCATGTGCCTATATATGTATGTGTATGTATGTATGCATGTCTGCTTGTGTTTATGTGTGTATGCATGTGTGTTTGTATATATGTGTATGTATGTACTTGTATAGATATATATATTTATATATGTGTGTATATATGTATATGTATGTATGTACCTATGCATGATGGGTATAGGTAAGTATGTGTATTATGTAAATAATCAGTAAGTGTGTTCTACAAAGCAGCTACATTCTTCTGAAACCAGAGAAGGTGAATTTGTTTTTTAATGACAAGAATAATATTGGGAGATAGTAATGAACATAAGAGAAAGTTCTCACAAAACTGAAGTTAATTATGAAGTCATGAAGCTGAGGTGAAATGGGCCATAAGAGCTGTAAGATATTTATAAAGAGAATTAGAATAACAATTTTCTACTGAATTGCAGAGAAATATGGATAGTAAAGCAAATGGGAGGCAAATATGCACATTTCTACTTTTACCCTTAGCTTCATTAGTGCCTCTGAAAACCCAGACCATGGAAGTCTACCATGTAGAAACATGAGGAGGAGTAGTATGCTACATGCTACAAGTCTACATGTTAAAGAGCAGTAGATAGAAACAGAGTCATATCTCATCACATGGTCAAACTTCAAACATCACAAAATAATTCAATGAAAATCAAATGACAGTATATATTAAAAAGTAGACACATCAATATTGTGATCCACTTATGAAATCTAACATTAAATGAAACTAAATCTTGGAGAGCATTAGGTGGTTCAAAAAACGTCCATGGGAGCAAATCTTGAACTGTCAGAGAAGAGAGAAGAAACATCTGGTAAGATCTATAGGGAAGCTATGCATCAAGAAGACTAAAACACCAAATGCTATTCTGTGGGGAGACAATCTTATTGTAAAGTAAAAGGCTTATCGAGTCATCTGTGCAAGATACTGATAAAGGCTTAAATCTTTCAAAGTCACAAGAAGTAACAATAGTAATTATCAAGACCAGGATCAGGACTGTCAAAAAATGATCTAATATTAGAAATGAGTGGGTCACTAGCTGGAGCATGTGAATGTTATTTAGAAATATCCAAGAGAGTTATTGGCATAGAATTTAGCTATTACATCTTTTAAAAGCAGAAGGATGCATTTAACCACCAAATGGCAAACTCAGTCAAATCTATAACCCCTTTAGATACAAAGTAAAACACGCACTCACCCTTGTTTGTATGTCTAGTCTGTCACTTATTCTTTGACATCAGGCCCCCTCATCTACATTTGCAACTCTCAATATAATCATAAGTAAAATGTATCTGCATACAGGGGAACTCAGCCATCTGTAGAAGTCATGGTCAGCCTTGTCTATATAGTGAGACCCCAGCTCAAAAAAATAAACAAATAAATCCCAAAGATAAATATAATATATATTAATCAATGCAGATCAAAACTGTAAAATATCCTATAACAATGATGTTTGAAAATTAGCCCTAAATCGTTTGGTGAAAACCTTGCCTCTCATAAAAAGAAAGGCATGTGTGTTATAGATCAACATTCCTAATCTTGAAGATATAGAAAGCAATATAGGATGCTTTGTGAATTCATTTGGGCTCCAATTTTGTGCTCATAATCTAGAGATTGATTATTAGTATTATGTCAAGATTATTTTAATCTGTGGGTTGTTTTTTCCTCAGGCCTGTGATTTCCATTAAAAATGCCTTCTTATTAACAGACAGACAAACAAACACCAGAAATTATGTCTGTGTAATATTTATTGTCATTTTATCATTGGTCAGATATTGAGCTAAGCATATGCAATGCATGTCCTTCAATTCTTTATGATAAATATAATCATACATCACTATTTTCACAGTTGTCAGGAAAAATATAAAACAAATAACTTCATATTTAAATTGAGTAAGTCATTTCATTTGAGGCTCACTGATAACCAACATCTAAGCTTAGGGATTTGTTTACACATATTTACCCCTCATATACCAGGCAGCTTATCATCATAACCATATGGATATAACCACTGCAAGAATCAGAGTAGAAATGGTTTGCTAAAGTATTCAGCTTTCTATCACCCAGTAGGAAGCCCTGTGTCAGAAAAGTCACAAATCCTGATCATCAGGAGTAGGAAGCGCTGACATTTAATGTGAAGTGGGTCAGTTGTGTACAGTATTATGAAATAAAGTAGTGCCCATATGCAGCATGCATGCGCGTGTGTGTGTGTGTGTGTGTGTGTGTGTGTGTGTGTGTGCGCGCGCGCAAGGAGCCTACTTTATTTTTTCTCCTTTCTGTCTTTCCTCTGATCAAGGGCTTGATGCCAAGCCTATTTACAAAGTTCAGCTTCAGGGTCATGAGAATTCTGCTGCATATAACTGACAGATTTATGTTTCTGAGACTCACGGAGCTTTTATCCCTCTCTGGTTCTTTCTCTGCTGCTGTGGATCTTAACATCTTTTTGTAATGAGACCCAACTGCTCTTAAGAATCATATGGAGACACATGCACACACATAACTAGGGATTTACCTATCACTCGAGTTATATTCCAAACACACAGATGATGCTATTTTGGTGAGATTCTCCTGCCCTGTGAGTCTGTTTGGGCATTGACAATAATCTCCATCTGAGCTAGCTTGTCTCTAGAGACACACACATGGCACTTTTGCACTTAGTTCTTCTGTCGATATTCTTCCCTTCAGACAAGGAAAGGAATGAGTGAAGAGTAATGTAGTCTTCTTAGATGCAACTGTTCTCTTCTATGAGCTTTGATTCCAGTACATGTATCAGAGAGTTCACCATTGGAAATGATAATCTTCAAACAACAAATGAACAAATCAACTTCTATGGAATCGATACTTGGCAATAGCTAATGATCCACAAACAATGTTTCCTAAAGGACGGTCAAAAGCAGACCTGGTTGTGATTTTTACCTCTGGATATTTTGTACTTTGAGACAATTAATTACTTCAGGGCACCTGCTAGTTGTCTGTTGTATAAATAAACAAATAGAGAGAAAAGAAAACATGTACAAACCAGTAGGTTCTGGTTTTAGGTTGTTCATCTGAAACTTACTTAAAAACTTCCCCCCAATTAAAGTATAATGAATTTTGGTGAATATCTTCAGGTACTGAACAGAAAAATCCAGTTATCTAAGAGTGGATCTGAATTTCAGTGAAAGTGGCTAACTCTAGCTCTGAACCATGGTTGCATGGGGCTGTGGGGATCCACTCCAAAAGGAATAGAGAAAGTGTGTCTGATTTAAGGATACACTCTTGCATCTTCCACAGATAAGGTAAAGGTAGCCCTTGCTGATTGATTTTCTCTTAAACACATATCACTATTTATGTACTCTGAAGTTTATGAAGGAGGAGAATATAGTAATAGGAATCCCAATCCACTACAGTGGTAAGTGAAGAGACTGGTTCTGAACAAAATACAATGCACAACATTATTTTATTTTGCCAAGGGATTTGGACTTTGTATGTGTATGTGTGGCTTTTGTCTTACACAATTGACTGGGGTTTCTAATCCATAATCCTTTTCTTGAAATAAATGGTTTTGGTTGTACTTTCTGGGTAGCTGTGTAGAGAGCTGCTAATTCAGTCTTTCAGTGGCCTTCCCTTCTAAAGGAATCATAGGTGAGTTAGTTTTTGTGACTGGAGATATATCTAATTATGGGAGTCATTCCTAACCTTGAACAAAATCCCTGGGTCTGACCCCAGCAAGAAGAAGGAGAAACAAAAACAGTTCTAATCCACATTCATAGCAGAAGGATGCACAGCTCTTATAACTCAAATTAGGAAATAGAATTCAACAACAAAACCTGGGGCTGGAGGGATGGCTCATTGGCTAAGAGCACTTGTTGCTCTTGCAGGGGACCTGGGTTCAGTTCCCTACACCCATCCTAGGCAGCTCTCAACTGTGTGTAAGTTCAGCTTCAGAGAACATGATGCTTTATTCTGGCTTCCAAAAGTATTTGTACATACATGGGCATGCATACACACACACACACACACACACACTAAAAGTAAATACATTGTTTTGTTTTGTTTTGTTTTGTTTTGTTTTTTTGAGACAGGGTTTCTCTGTGTAGCTTTGTGCCTTTTCCTGGATCTCGCTCTGTAGACCAGGCTGGCCTCGAACTCACAAAGATCTGCCTGGCGCTGCCTCCCGAGTACTGGGATTAAAGGTGTGTGCCACCACCGCCCAGCAATAAGTACATCTTCTAAAAAATAATAAAAATTAGTGTGAAATTCTCCTGAGCCTGTGCATAAGTACTTCTGCTTACTGAAGAGGGCTACTGGAAAACACAGAGTTAAGTCTTTTGAATGGGTCTCTAGAGAAACAACAACTCTGTTTTTTATTTTGGCTATTTCCTACCATGAAGTAGGACAGATGCCTGCCTGTCTTTTACTCATCTCTCTTTTATTACACATAAATAAATATACAAATGAATAAATAGATAGATAAATAAATAAATAAATAAATAAATAAATAAATAAATAAATAAGGACAGGAAGGCTCCTTCTCACTGCCCTGTACAAACATGGAGCATTTCACCTGGATTTTATGAGGTAATAAATTATTGTTCCTGTCCTAGCAAGTTACTTTTTTTGAAAGGCTAGCATCCGGTCCTTGGGGGCACCAGCTTTTATTATACATTTCACATTGAACCAAAGGTCAAATTAATTGACCTTATCTATGTGAAAAACCAGCTGCCTATATAGAGAAATAAAATCTTTTACAGAGAATCTGGGGACATATAAACATCAGGAAAACTCAATCCCCTGGCGCCTGGAACTTCCAATTAGAAACAGAAAATGTGTAGTATTTACATTTTTGGATGGCCATTTGAGAATTAATAATTATTTTTCTCTTAGGCACAGTAGTGGCAGTGAGATTCCAGATACTATATACCTCTTCATACATACTTTTTCTTATTTTATGTGTTTATTTGTCTGTGTGTATTATGCATGTGCAGGTGAATGCAACCATGTGGGAGGTGAGAGACCAGAAAAGGACATGAGGCACCTTGGTTGATCATTCCTCACCTTGCTCCACTGAAATGAATGGACCTAAAGCCTGGAGTGTCTCAGCTACTCTGGCAGGTCAGCAAGCCCTATAGATCACCCTCTATCTCTTCCACCCAATAGTACTTGGGCTGCAGGCATACTAGAAGCCATATCAAGCATTTTTACCTAGCTGCTTGTGATCCTAACTCAGGCGCTTATGTTTGTGAAGCAGGGGGTCTTGGCCACATAGCCACTCTCTAGCTCTCCACACACATCTCTTATATTGCCACACATGACAAAGCTGTTAAAGGTGCACATATTTTCATATTCTCACGTTATACATTTGAGTGGGGGATGAAGGAAATTTATATGGACTACTTAAAGATGAATGTATTCCCAGGTTCTCTAAGGGAATAATTAAAGCATCTAGATTCTCAAGGAAATCACTTTACATCTGAAAGACTAAAATTAGGGCTTATGCCATTCAAGATCAAGATACTATCCCTTGCCTCCTGAATGCTCTGTTGTCAAATAAATCTTAAGAAAGACTGGAGCATTTAGCATCCTCTAAGATACTGGAGAAGGCTTATTTCTAAAATATTGGCTTCTTCACTTCCTCATCTGGCAAATGGGATAATAACTCTGAAACCTCACAGTTCATTATAAAAACCAAATCCATCACTATAAATCAACATCTTGAGATCTAAATTGTGGTAATAACAGATGTTAGTCTTACATATTATACCCAAGTTAAATGTCAGTTAATTATTAGCATTTCATTCAAAATGAGAAATATAATTTGCATACACCTGTTCTAGGCCAACATAAGTAAATGAATAGGAACTAAACTTATGCTTCCAATTTCTTATTTAGCTATTCCACAGGCCCCGTTTTTAATCATTACATGTAAGCCTGTTAAACAGCTTCTGGTGAAATGATTTTGAATGGCAAAGACAGGTGCTCCCACTACTGAAAATTTGTGACAAATAGATGTGAATTTGACATAAGAGTGTGAATTCAAACAATGGGATGGGGTCATTGATAAAATTTACTTGAGATGAAACTACCAGGAATAATTTTAACCTATGCAACTCTTATTATTACCATTTGTGGAATCTGTGATTTTTGAGATGGACAAATTAAGTTTGATGAATGAGGATTTTCACACTGTGGCAGGATCCCCTATCTGGTGGAGGGCTTCTGTAGCATCAATCTGGAAAAGATTAAGCCACAGAATACACATCTGCTTGGTGGAATGCTGAAGAAACCAATGTCTGTGCATGAGGATTTCAACCTCTAGCTGGGGTCAGAAAGAGGGTGATTTAGTGACTTCAGTAAACAGACTTTCAGGGGAGTCAAATATGTTTGGTTTCATTTTGCACAGTACACAGAGGACATCAATAAAGATCTTGATGTTCAAAGATTAGTTCAAGGACAACTTGGAAAGGAAACTGCTTGCATGATCCAGTCTTTGGCTATATCAAGTAGATCTTCAGTAGAGGTTTACAGCTTTTCATTCTAAACAGTGTATGGGACAAATGGAGGCTACAGATAAAACGATGCTGTCAATTTATTTTCAAGTAAAAGAAGAATAAATGGCTCTCTCCTCATAAGTGCTGAGTACAAAAGATGTTGAGCTCTGGACTCAGAAACAAATAGAACAGGCTTTTGTGACTTCCTAGAATGCACGGCCAAAGGAGAATAGAACCTTCCCATGCCAGTAGATAGGCAAAGTGGATTAGACATTACAAATTTGTGGTTGTCAACACTGTCTTCTAAATCCATGACTTTTGTTTGTTGGATAGGACTTAAGGTCCATGAGACAGCCGAAAAAGAAAAGAGGAAAATGCCAGAAATCAATAGTATAAATGATGTGATTAGTTTCAGAACTTACAAAGTGGAAAAGCAGATGAGATCAGACTAGATGGCCTTGGGAAAACAGTTATCCAATTTTCCAGAGATGTACTATTAAAAATGCTGTTTATTTAGTGTAAATGTCTGGTGATCCATCTCTAGAAAACCCCACACATGAAGGCATGCAATAATCTCTTGGGAGATACTCTGCTGTATCTTACCCCACTGGGTTGTTCTGTTAGCTTACGAGATTTGATGGACCAACCTGACCAAGTACCAGTTGCTGATAATTTCAAAAGCATGCAACTTTTCTTATGAGTTTTGGAAAAGATCAAATGTGCCTTTGGAAGTATGAGGAGAGTTAATTTGGAAACTTGGGACAGA
Organism: Onychomys torridus; assembly: GCF_903995425.1. Taxonomy (NCBI): domain Eukaryota; kingdom Metazoa; phylum Chordata; class Mammalia; order Rodentia; family Cricetidae; genus Onychomys; species Onychomys torridus. Next base: position 99,405,528 of record NC_050450.1, on the reverse strand, counting down.
TCTGATTCCCTTGGCCTCCCTGCCTCTGTGTCTCCCCCATGCAAAGCAGGAACGTGCAATGCGTGGCTTTCACTCCAGTGCCCCAGGAACCACCAGTGAACCTGAAAGCCCCCACATCTGGCTAGAGCTTAGCCTTGTTTGCTTTAAGCTCTGCACACAGACGACGACCACCCTGGCTGTGAATTCAGGGATGGCCCAGCTTTCTTTATTCATAGCCAGTGGAGGTGAAAGGTCTCTGCACTCACCTGGTCCAAGGGTGAGGTCTACTACATTTTCAGCTCACCAATATTTTTGTTAGTGTTACCCCTTTTGAAAGAGATTCCTGCAGAGGCAGGCATACATTCATCATCGTCTCTTTTGCTTATTCCTCATTTGGAAGGTGTAGACCATGTCCCAGTAAGGTAAAGGTTAGCTCTTCACAGTGATACCCCAAATACATACCATCCAAGAACAGAACTTTCTAGCTTAGATGTCTCCCATGACACTTTGCTCTCTTGATACTTTCGTTTAGCTTTCTGACAATTACTCCAATAAATAATCTTCTTTCCTGTAGTATAAACTAAATAGAAAAGCACAGTATGGAAGAATTTTAATCAGTGACTAAATAGAACACTATAGTGAATAAATCAGTACATACGGATGATAAAAATGCTGCAGATGCCATAATGATTACACAAAATGACCTCATAAGGAACAGTAAAAATGAAGAGATCCTTCCAAGCCTGTTAGATTTTTGTTAAGAAGCTTATCCCAGAAGCTCATCAGTTTTAGCTGTTTTAAGAGCCTGTGTGTACAAAATTAAGATCTCAGTTGACCAATGTTCCTTAACACAAACAAAACATCAACACCACAGCAATTCAATATCTCTCTTCCTTTTTTTCAAGCAAAATATGATTTTGTGAGAAATGCTGAGATTCCAGAAACAGCCCCAAACAACCAAATTAAAAGTGTATTTGTCTTTATTTTAGTATATTTGCCTATATTTAAACAAATTTGTTATACTTTTAAATGTAAGTGGCAAGGTGTAATGTTGTTGTTTACACAGTTGATATACAGGTCTCAAAGGACAGTATCAAGTAGCTAAATTTTTCTGGTTTTTCAAGAAACTAAAAACAAAAATTGAACATGAATGACAATAGACACACCAGCCAAAATCTATACTATCTCCATTTACAAGTTTTGGAAGACACAGGGAGTGCAGGGTTATGTGCAGGAATCATAGTACTGCTGTGTGACCACCAGCCCTCCTTCTCCCTATGGTATAGCTCCATGAAGCTGTCTTTCTTCATTCATTTCAGCTGTAGTTCTGTAGAAGTCTACTGTACTGCCACCTGTTGGTGTCCTGTTGCTTTGCACAATGTTTCTCTTTCCTTACACAATGTGTCCAACATGTCTGTTGACTTAATGGTCTTGAAACTGGCAAGCAATTACTGATGACTACATATATTCATTATCATTGATAATAAATAATCGGAGACAATGTCCATCTGACCTAGGAAGAATGACTTAGAAGGACCTGTATGAGGGTTAAAGCATTTTCTAACTATACACCTAGACTGTAAACTGTGAGCTGTGGGGATGGCACTTGTATGGAATTCTCTGCAAAGGATGAAGATTGATATTAAATACTAACTATGAGGAGTATAAAGAAAGGGCACACCATAACTCTTTCCCATGGAAGAAATCAAATGAAAAAAATTGAGATATGTGTGGACATGCGTGGCGTCAATTAGTAAACACAGAGAACATGGCACAGATGTGAAGATTCTTCTGAAGAACTGATCATGTCACATTGTATGGCAATCTTTCAACTGTGAAAATTTTAGTTTTGGGGTTAGTCTGCATGAATGTTGATGGGCCTTCTCGGTTAAAGACTACAATTTTCCTTCCCTACACAGTCTATTTTGCTGCACGTAGCACAGAGATTAATTCCTCCATCTCTAGGATCTTCATACAAGAAAAGCTCACAAATGTGAGCGTCTGACATGAATAATATCCACATACCATGGAACAGATAAGGACTAGGTAGTTAGTATTTATTCATTTAGTTCAGTAACTTCCCCAGTGATGTAATTTGTCGTTATGAATTAGTTTTCACATTCTATGCTGTCTAGTCAGCTCTCCAAAACAAAATCTTGCTTTAACTGAGTTGAATCAGTCTTTAGGTTATTATCAGAGCTAGGAATTTGATTGACTTGATACCCAAAATGTAACAAGTGCTTGAGTGATCAAGCTAATAGATGGCATTGATATATAAAAGGCTACAAAGCAAATTTATGCTTATTTATTGACTTCTGATCTGAATATGTTCTCACTCCTTCCTTGTTTTGTAATTTGCCTTTCTATTTATACACTGTGTCTGCAGAGACTACAGAGGACATTTCTATTCTACATCATGGAACATGCATCAGGAAGAGATCTATCAATGGTAGCACTGGATCTAAGTAGTTTTCCTGTACCAGGAGTTTCACCAACCCCCTCATCCCCCCCCCACCACCACCACACACTGAAGCCCTATCCCAGCACACGGAACCATTCAGCTCTCCATGCCTTGGTAGCTCTAGACATTGCATGCCACACTTATGTCTGGGGAAAGATAGATGTCCGTTGGTTCCCCCCAGATGTCCTTTCTATCAGTGCAGATGCATTTATAACCATGTCTGGAAATGTTTAAATAAGTGACCTGCCTTCCCCCTTTATTTTTGGCTACCTCAGTATCTTGCAGCTCTATCCACAGCCGGTTTATATCTCTCTTAATCTTCATCACCATGCTGCGAATTATTTCTCCTACTCTCGGCACACTTATGTCATAGCCCAACAAGAGTCAGTTCTTTCCAATGGATAATTTTTAACCTCTCGAAGAACTAATTTTAATTGATGTGTGCATGCTCCCATCTGGTGGTGAGAGTGGAGAGTACATGTTTCTTTTCAGTTTTTAAACTTCAATTCAATGAGCTGGCAAATACATCTTGATCACTTTCCATGTGTTACACACAGTGAATCAAACATAATGAGCATACTAATGTCACATTAGAAGTGGCAATGAGATAATTAACTGGAGGAAGCTGTTGAGATGGACCAACAGGGAAGAGAGTTAGGCATGCCAGCCTGACTATGAGAGTTCACCCTGAAAGTCTACACAAAGATGAAAGAAAAAGAACTGAGTGCATAAAGTGGTCTTCTGACTTGTGTGTCATGGCATGCTCATACCTGCACACACGCAATAATACTATAATAATAGCAGAAGTAGAAAATTTAAAGATAATCAGTTGGAAAACTAACATAATCATTGAAAAATATGTTTACTCTTTTCTAAATTTTATGTTTTTAACAAGTAATTTATTTTAACAGGAAACTTATTTATGAAAAACTTGTAAAGATAACATAGTCAGTTTTTTCTTTTATTAGCTTTTTACACATGTGTATAAATTGAATCATGAAAGTGATTCTGATATAGTACTAATTGTTTTTGAGTAACCAGATTTGATTTGCATTTAACCAATAATGGTTTCCATTTTTTCTTTCTGCAATAAAATCCAGTCCCCATTAGTACCTTGTGCTTCATTCCATATCTCCTTATTTCTGTTTTCCTCTTTACAATGTGCTAATTACTATTCCCTTCTATATTTGTTTTTGGGCACCTGTAAAATAACAATGAGATCAACAAAAAATGAATGCAGTATATGGCTCTGAGACAGTTAAAGGATGGCACTTTTATGATATGGTTTTCAATATTTATAAGTGTCATATAGTTAGCATTTGTTGTCCACTTGGCACTGGCTGGAATCACATGACAAATGAGTAATAACTGACTAATTGTCTTCATCAGCTCAGTCTCTGGGCATATCTGTGAGGGTGTATCTTGATTGTTAATTAATGTAGGAGGGGCCAGCCCACTATTCCCCAGGCAAGTGGTACTGATCTGCACAGGGCAGCTAGCTAAGCACAAGCCTGAGTGAGCCAGAAAGCAGCGTTCCTCCTTTTGTTTCTGGTTCAAGTACCTGTTGTGATTCCTGCCTTGATTTTCCTCAATGGCAACTGTACCTGGAAAAATAAGGTACACAAATAAATTCTCTATCACTTAAATTGTCTTTGGTCTGGATATTCCATCATAACAGCAGGGAAGTAAGTGCTATAGTAAGGTCTTATGAACACTGAAGAAATGAGAATGGTTGGAGGAGGAGCTTGAGACCATGCTTGAGTCCACTTGAAACTAGTAAAGTAGAGATAAATCCTGATCCCATTGCCAGTGACCCCACAAACTGTCTAAGCCACACAACTGTCAAACACATTCAGAGGGCCTAGTTCAGTTCTATGTAGGTTCTCCAGATGCCAGTCCAGAGCCAGTGAGCTCCCACAAGCTTGGGCCAGCTGTCTTTGTGGGTTTCCCCATCATGCTCTTGACCCCTTTGCTCATATAATACCTCCTCCCTCCCTCTGACTGGTCTCAGGGAGTTCTACCCAGTGTGTAGCTGTGGATCTCTGCATCTGCTTCCATCAGTAACTAGATGAAGGTTCTATGATGACAATTAGGTTAGCATCTCTTATACATCACTTTTACTTCTGTGGGGCTACTCGTCTGCGGGTGGGAGGAATCAACTGCTGTGTCAACTGTAAATTATTGAAAAAGTTTAATAGGAGCAAAAGACAATACATGCTATCTCTAAGAAACGCAAAGATAGATTTTCCTGCTTACAAAATAGCATCTTTTCAGCTGTTCTTTATTTAGGAACTGTTGGTCTCTGCAGCAATCTTACCACCATGGTTTAATTTCTCTAGATCTACACTGCTCATTTGACACATAGTAATTTTTCATCTAGTGCTGTAACTTCACATTTGCCTTGAAAATGCTCTTTGTTACGCTACCAATTTGATGATTTGTAACTGATTGGAATGAATATTAATGTCTTTTCATTCTATCTTATTATATACTTGACCTAATATACATAAAATGATAACAATCATTCCCATGTTAGAGAGTTTCCCATCATTATAATAAAATACTTGAAATGTTAAAGTTATAAATACAGTAGGTTTATTTGGCTCAGAGTCTTGGAGGTTTTAGCTCAAATACAATGGATTCTGGGCACTAGGATGGTAACATATGATCAAACAAAACTACCCACCTCATGGCCAGGACACAAAACAGAAAGGGCTGGGACCAAAATAATATTAAGGATATATCCCCAGTGACCTAAAGACATTGTACTACACTCCATAGTTTGAAAGTTCAAAGACCTTCCAGGGGCTCCCATCCTGGGAAACAAGACTTTGAAGCCCAGGTGTAGTATGAATCTTAAAGGTACTTATTAATAAAATCAAACCTGAGGCCAATTATTGGGGTGAATGCTGGAGGATCAGAGAAGCAGAACAAGCCACAGCTACCTCACCTCACCAGTTCCTCAGCTGGTATTGTTTCCTCAGACTGCAAGCTTCTGAGTCCTCATCCAAATTAATCTCAGCTGAACTGTGCTGCTCCAAAGCCTGAATACTTAACCAGCCAAATGCTTAACTAGCTCTGGTCTTCACGTCTTATATATCTTTCTCTTTCTGCCGTTACTCCCTGGGATTAAAGGCTCGCTTTCTGGGATTAAAGGCATGTGTCTCCATGCTGGCTGTATCCTTGAACACACAGAGATCCACCTGGCTCTGCCTCCCAAGTGCTGGGATTAAAGGCATGTACCACCACAGCCTAGCTTCAACTATAGCTTGCTCTGACCCATTTTCTAGCCACCATTTTTGGTTCTGTATCTAATGGCTGTCTGTTCTCTGATCCCAGATAAATTTATTAGGGTGCACAATATTTTTGGGAACACAATATCTCTTTTGCGGAGAGGAAAGGCAGAGCAGCAATGAAGGGTAAGATTTTCAGCTCTCAGCTATTGCTCTGACCTCTTGGTTTTTAACTCTGCAAGTGGCTCTGTGTTTCTTATTTAACAAGATGGTTACATCTACACCTGGGCCTTTCATAGACATTCAAGATCCAAACCAAAGCATCAGTTTAATGCATTAGTTCATTATACTCACAGATACATATTCATAGTTTTCCAGTGGCAAGGCATCACATTGGATGGCAGGTATGCAGAATTGTAGGAAAACAACCCCTTTGGTCTCATACACCATCAATAACCAAGATGGAAATAAGAACCTTTGAGCTGTAGCAAGAGAAGTTACCTGTGTACACACTTTCCTTCTATTTTTTTACAATGCATGTTTTTCTGTTACAATTTTCCATATAAGATTGAGTATATTAAAAAAAATAAGATATCACAGTATCAAGTAGAAATGCTAGTGAAATGATATAATGAGACTGTATCCTCCTGTAGAGCATATATGGGTTCCTAAATTTTGTAGCACTATGTAAGACTGAAAAGGCAGTAGACAAATTTTAACTGCTACTTTTTTTTCTTTAAGTGCAAAGAGGAGTGTCATTAAGTACTTTATTAAATTAATAATAGTTAGGCTTCTCTGCATCTGTTGAGGTGATCATATGTTTTGTGCGTAAACCCATGTTTGTGTTTAAGTATAATTTTTTATTTGTGTATGCTGAACCATTCTTGCATCTGCAAGATAGAACCAGCTTGGTCATAGTGCATAATGTTTTTGGTATGCATCTGCATTCAGTTTGCAAGTGTTTAATTGAACATTTTAAATCTATGATCACCTGAGAGATTGGCCTGAGATAACTTTCTTTTTTGATGAATCCTTACTAGGTCTGAGTATTATACAATTTGGGCTTCATGGGATTTGAAGAACACACCTTGCCCTTCTTTTTCTAATATTTTAAAAAGTAGTGGCTGTAGAGTTTTGAAAGTCTAATAGAATTTGTCTTTGAGTCCATCTGGCTCTGGACTTTTTAGTTGGAAGGCTTTTTATTAGAATTTGATCTCATTGGTATGCGTTTGTTTAGGTTGTTAACCTCTTCTTGGTTTAATTTTGGTGGTTTGGCTGAGTTTAGAAATTCATCCATTTCTTTAAGGTTTTCCAACTTAATGTAATGAAAGACAAAAAAATGGTTACACACGATAGGACTAGGACATGGCTCAGTGGTTAAGAACATTTGCTGCTCTTGCAAAGGACCAGAGTTCAGTTTCTAGAACCCATATCCAGCAGCTTGCAACTGTCTTTACGTCCAGCTCTACAGGAACTGATGGCCTCCTCTGGCCTCAATGGGTACCTGAACATGTCTAAACATCAATAAAAGTAAAAACCTTTAAAAAAAAAAGTTTATGTTCTCCATAGTTCTATATTTGTATGTTCTAGAAATGGAAGCAGTGTTCAATGACAGAGCGGAAACCATTTCCTTCCTTGCCTTCTCTGCTCCCAGAATCCTATGAAAATATTAGCTTGTGAACTCCATCCATTTTCACAGTCAGTCAGTCATTAAGTACTTCCTGCTATTGGTTGAATCTCTCCTCCCATGCCCATCCCTTCTTTGATTCATGCTTTTTCTTCTTTCCCAACTCTTACAAGATCGTGGGATTGGATGGGACCTACCTGCATAACCCAGTGCTGCCACGGAGAGGCCCTCACAATATCACCTGCACCCTGCTACCTTTGTCATGTTCTATGTTCACAGACCTGCCATTAGGGTGTGAATATTTGGGGACATTGGCACTACTTTGCTGTGTTGCTTACTACATTCATTTCATTTTGTAACACCTATACAGTATGGTATCTGTATAGTTAACGATCTTAAGTTTGTCATGCACATTGAATTTCTATTTTTCTAAGGATGATAATGTTGGAGGTCTTAATTTTGTGCTTAACACCTTCTAATGTTCCCAATGTTGCTTTATCTTCACACAGTGGCTGCCCTTAATCTACTACTATTTCAGCCAGCAATTGTGACTCTGCAGTTACCGGCCTGCTTCTCTAGATGCAACCTGGCTACTCAGGCTGCAGCCTCACAGGAATTCTGTTCCTATAGGCACTGGCTCTGTTGCTGCAGCTAAACCTAACTTTAACTAAATCTCTATTGTTCCATTTATAAATAAGTCTCAAGTTTCAAAGGCTGTGGTGCAAACCTGCTAGCTCAGAGAGGCTGGATCTGAACTAGCTTACCTTCTCTCTTTGCTGGCATCTTGGAAAGATCCTTGCTTCTTCTCTGCCAAACCAGAAAAATCCATGTCACTCAAAACCCCTCCTTACTACTTCCACTGCATCTCTTTTTTCTCTTCCAGATGCCCTCTGATGTTCTATGATTATTTTCTATCAACTCATTGCCAACTCAGCCTCCTGACCCAAAGTTAATTTTATTTAATTAATGCAAAAAGCAAAATTGGGTTCACAGTGTGAATGACTATCCCCCAACACTCCAAGGTCCTTTCTTCCTCTAAGCCATCTATGTCTCCTATACCCGAATGTCTTTCATGATCCTCAATACTTTGTTTAAGGCCAATTCATCAGATTATTTTCATTTCAGAACTCAATAATAGTACTGACTTATTATTATCATTTACTTAGTTTTAAGTATTTTCTTTATTTTTGAGAATTTCATATATATATAATTAAATATGAGCATATACAAGCCTTTTTCTCTACACAAAGCATTGCATATCACTTTCACACATCCCACTTTTATCTTCTTTCTTTCTTTTTTTACTTTTTTTTTTTTTGAGATAGGATCTCACCATGTAGCCCTGACTGACCTGAAACACAAAGAGATCTGCCTGCTTCTGTCTCCCAAATGCTGAGATTAAAAGCACAAGGCAAACTCAGTGGGCAATTTTTTTGCAATAACCCACTAAGTCCAACCAGTGTTGTTCCTATGTTCCTGTGTGTGGAGCTATCCACTGCAGCATAACTGCCTTCACCTTCAAAGCCAAGTTTGTTTACTTCAGCACAGTCCGAAAGCTCCTCATTGTTATATAAACATCACAGTTCTTTCCTTGGGAAACATAATTTAATGTTACAGAGAACAATATTTACATTGTCTACAATGGTAGTCTAGGATGGATTTAGTGGAAAACAAGGCAAAGCGGTGGGGAATCCATTAGGAATTAAATTTAAATCTACCGCTTGTCTCAATTCAGGATGTTTCCTCTTCTCTGAGCTATTTCCATTCTCCCTGTTTACCCATTTTCACTTGTCCGGCTATTTTCCACTACTTAAGAGTCAGCTTTGGTTTTCTTCCATTTTTGTCTTCAAGTTTATTCTGATAGATCTCTGAGGACCTACCCAATGATGTCCACATCATCCTTCAATCATAGCCCCTTCTTATACTGTAGTTGTACCATCTTCATCTAAATCGTGTGGAAAAACACATACTCTTGTCAACTGATGTACTTCTAGAGCCTAACAGCATTTAACATGTGGTAAGAGATGATAAATAGCAGTCCCCTTTAAATATCAACAATAACAACCCAATCACATCTAATCAATCATCTGCTAGAAAACCACAAATAGTTATTGAATAAGATATGTGTTGATAACATTAATTTGTTTACTTTATGTGTGTATGTATGTGTGCAATAGATTCAGGACATTAGAATAAAATTTAAGCATGAGTAAAGAACATGGCTGTCAAGTTCCATGCCACCACAAGATGGCACAGTAGTATTGTGCTTAGTGCCTACCAGTATTACACATGATTTATATGCATGGATTTGTGTAGATATAAGTACATGTGTATGTATGTATATATTCATATGTGACATGTGTATATGTGTCATGTTTCATGTTTTTTCTTTAAAAATAAGTATTAATTAGTATAGAATAAATCACTGGTAAATGTACTCCTTAGCAAAAAATGTTATCTAGGGAAAATTCTGCTTTGGCATAATACTAACACTGCTCTGTTTCCATCAGTAGCTATGATATGATGCAAAGTTTTAATCACATAGGTAGATACATATGTTTCAAACTATAGGGAAGCTGAAGCCAGGAAATTTTAATTATTTATCTAATATTTCCTGCTAAAATTCAAAGCTAAAACCCACCATTTAAATGTTTTAAATTCAAACTTACTATTACATCTAACAAGCCTTCTGATGCAGTAGTCTATGGGTATGCGCATATGTGTGTGTGTTCCTGTATGCATGTGCATGTTTGTGTGTGTGTGTGTGTGTTTGTGTGTGTATATCTGTGTGTTTATATGTATGCAAGTGTGCATGTTCATGTGTGTGGGGGCATTTGTTTGTCCATATACATATGTGGGTATGTATGCTTGTTCCATAGGCTTATCTTTCTGCCATTGCTTGTTTCTAAAGGACAAAATTATCTAATCAATTGATTCTATTTCCTCCAAGAAAATTTTGAATTGGTCTCTGTCAGTTCCAATACCAGCTTTCTTACAGTCTTCAGCCTCTTCAGTGAGCTCCCTGTGACTTGTCAGGTAGTCAGAATACTTACACCTCACTAGTTGAGGACTCTGATGTCACTGAACATGGGATCAGAAAGCAGAGAAAGTGGTCCTTTTTAAAGCTGCCCTTGGAATCTGGTGAAATTATTTTACAAGTGAATACGAGATGGCAAAGTTTAGCTGGTATGGAATCTGCTGCTTCTGCCTCCTAAGAGCTGAGTAGGAGCACATTTGACAGATACTAGTTACAGTTAACATATTAATCATTCTAAAAGTTTTGTTGCTCCTTTTCAATAAAATAATTAATTATAAAAATTAGCATTAAAGGGGGGAAGAACTTTAATTGGTCCTTAAACTCTCCAAGCACTGTTGCCTGCAGTCGTGAAATAAGTTTACAGTAAGAGTTAAAGCTGGATGAGAATGCAGAGATGGTTCCAAGTTTAAGAGCTGGCTGCTCCCAGATGACCGGAGATCTATTCCAAATATCCATGTTGAATGGCTCACAACCACTTGTAACCCCAGTTCTAGGACATCTGACTTCCTCTTCTTACTTCTGCAAGCACCTACGCTTATAGGCACATACCTATACACACACACACACACGCACACACACGCACACACACTCACATGCACATGCACACGCACACGTACACACACGTCAAGTTAAAATGAGTCTTTAAAAAATTCAGCTTAGTCTTTCTGTGTCTGTGGACTATAGTGTAGTTATCCTTTATTTTACAGCTAATATTCACTTATGAGTGGATACATACCATATTTGTCTTTCTCAGTCTGGGTTACCTCACTCAAGGTATTTTTTTTCTAGTTCTATCCATTTGCCTTCAAATTTCCTGGTGTCCTCGTTTTTAACAGCTGAATAATATCTCATTGTGTAAATGTACCATGTTTTCATTATCCATTCCTTGATTGAAGGACACCTAGATTGTTTCCAAGTTCAGGGTATTACAAATAGAGCTGTTATGAACATTGTTGAACAAGTATCCTTGTGACATATGAACATCCTTTGGGCATATGCCCAAGAATGGTATAGCTAGGTATTATGGTAGATTGATTCCCCAGTTTTCTGAGAAACAGCCACACTGACCTCCAAAGTGGTTATATGAGTTTGTATATACAACCAACGGTGGAGAAGTATTCCCCTTGCCCTACAGCCTCTCCAGTATGAGCTGTCCCTTGTGTTTATGAATTGGGCCATTCTGACAGGTGTAAGATGAAATCTCAGAGTAGTTTTGATTTACATTTCCCTGCTAGCTAAGGATGTTGAACATCTCCTTAGCTGTTTCTTGGTCATTTGAGATTCTTCTGTTGACAATTCTCTGTTTAGACCTGTACCCTTTTTTAAATCCAATTACTTGGTTTGTTGCTGTCTAGTTTCTTGAGTTCTTCATATATTTTGTAAATCTTCCCTTGGTCAGATGTTGTGTTAGATCTTTTCCCATTCTGTAGGCTGCCATTTTGTCCTGTTGATGGTGTCCTTTGCTTTACAGAAACTTTTCTATTTCATGAGGTCCTATTTATTAATTGTTGATCTTAGTGTCTGTGCTTCTGTGCCAATGCATTGGAGATTATTTCCCACTCTCTCTTCTATCAGGTTCAGTATATCTGGATTTATGTTGAGATCCTTGATCCACGTGGACTTGAGTTTTGTGCAGGGTGATAGATATAGATCTATTTGCATTCTTTTACATGCCAATATCCAGTTATGCCAGCACCACTTGTTGGAGATGTTATCTTTTTTCTATTGTATAATTTTACTTCTTTGTCAAAAAATAAAGTATCCATAGGGGTGTAGATTTACATCTGGGTCTTTGATTCAATTCCATTTATCCACCTGTCTGTTTTTATGCCAATACCATGCAGTTTTTATTACTATAGCTCTGTAGCAGAGCTTGGAATCAGGGATGGTGATACCTCCAGCAGTTCTTTTATTGCACAGAGTATTTTGTCAGCTATTCTGGGTTTTTGTTTTTCTAAATGAAGTTGAGTACTGTTCTTTTAAGGTCTGTAAAGAATTGTTTTGGGATTTTAATGGGGATTGCACTGGATCTGTAGATTGCTTTTGGTAGGATGGCCATTTTTACTATGTTAATCCTACCAATCCATGAGCATGAGGGACTCTTTCCATCCCACCTGGATCTCCATGGAAAGGGGAAATAGAAGAGATTTCCTGAGTATACTGAGGGCAGGGATGAGGACATGAGAGATCAGTTTGGGAGCACAGAGTGGGAGAGTACTGAAAGAGATTGCTAGAAGGGAGTGTATTTTGGGGTCAGGCTAAAACCTGGCACAAGGGTATCTCCCAGGAATCTACAAGGATGACCCTAGCTAAGACTCATAGCAATAGTGACTACATAGCCTGAACTGGCCATTTCCTGTAAACAGATTGGTGCCTAGCCCAATTGTCATCAAAGAGGTTTCATCCAGCAACTGATGGAAACAGATGCAGATCCACAGCCAAGAATTAGGCAGAGTTTGGAAAATCCTGAAGGTGAGGAAGAAAAAGGATCCAGAGGAGTCAAGGATACCACCAAAGTCAACAATATTCACAGAATCAACTAACCTGGGCTCACAGAGACTGAACTGACCACCAAGGAGCCTGTGTGTGACTGGCCTAGGTATTCTGCATATGTAACAGTTGTCTAGCTTGTTCTTCTTGTTGGACTCCTAACAATGGGAGCAGGGCTGTCTCTGACTCTTTTACTGGCTTCTGGGACCCTACTCCTCATACTGGATTACCTTGCCCAGCCTTAATATAAGATTCTTAGTCTTACTACAACTTGATATGCCATGTTTTGTTGATACCCATAGGAGACCTGTCCCTTTCTGAATAGAAATAGGAATACATGGGAAGGAGAGTAGAGAGGAGAAGATGCTGGGAGGAAGGGAGGGAGGGGAAATTTAGCCAGGATGTAAAATAGATAGATAGATAGATAGATAGATAGATAGATAGATAGATAGACAAATGATGTATTTAAAAAAGAGATAATGACTGATGAAAATTTCAGTTTGAGTAACCCTTCCAGGAAGAGAAAAATGAAGACAATGTGAAAAACAATATGGAAGATGCAGATGGCGGTGCATGCCTGTATCCCCCAAATGTAGGATTCAGAAGCTGGGGAATTATGAGTTTAAGACTAATGTAGGCTACAGAAAGAGACCCTGTGTCAATCCACCTGTAACCAAATAAATAAAAGGATGACTAAAGGCAACATGGAATGATCATTTCCTCATAGATAAATGGCCTGCTGAGTGAGTTTGCTATTTCCACCTCCCACATTTATGAGTCACTGAAGGTTCACTGTGGAGGGAGAGAGTAACAGCATGAACTGTCTTGTTCTGTCCCTCCTTCCAAAAATCTTGTGGCCCTAATAGAATAGTTCAGTGAAGTGGCAATGCCTATCTGTCTGTCTGTGTGTGGAATGCTCACCAAGTGTTCTCTGGAAGTTTCTAGTTGATGCATAATGTGCCTTGACATTGTGCAAAGACAATGTCTCAACTTTTAAAGCTGAAGTTCTTCCCAAAGACAAGTTCAAGCAGGGAGGAGATCAGAGCCATTTGCAGACAGTAGCCTCTTCTGCGCTGGTTATTAATGCTAATGAGTCTGCTCCATGCAGCTGGCTCCAAGCTAACTAATGAGCCTGTTCCAAAGCATGGGGACTTCGCTAGAGTGGTTGATTAAATAATGTAATTCTATTGAAGGGGGAAAATATAATGAAGCAATGTTTTCTTCCAAATCATTAGCATTGCAGTAAGTAAAAAGAGAAAACGAAACCCCAAATAACAGTGGGTGATGTCTTCTTAACACCACTTTGTCTGAGATTAATGAAAATAGCTACTTACTTACAGTGATGAAAACAATATTTGTGAGGAACAGCTCTCCTAATCCATAGCCATTTTCAAAACAAAGGTGAGTGGAGTCATTGGCAAAAGGGATTCCTTTGTGAGCTTAAAATAATAAACAACTTTGATAGTTTGCTTGTAAAGCAAGAGCAACTGTGATCAGCTCAGTAAGGAAATCAATATGACTGCTCCCCCTGATTACTTAGGGTTTTCATATTAATTGCCTTAAGAAAGAGTAGACTTCAGGGATGAAGCCATGTTCCCTAATAGAGTCTGTTAGACACACACAAAAGCTCATTGGTTAGCTTGGCCAAGGCCACTGTCCCAAATAAAAAAAGTTTAAAAAACACAGAAAAAAAAAGCTTACTACAAATTCTTTTATGAAGATCATCACCATATTATATCATTCACATATTCATGTGATCAATTATGTAATTAGATCCATAATAAGGATAAACACCAAACGCCTTCCCCTGATCTTGTAGCCTGTATTATCAGAAGTGACAGGAAGTCTTCCTCATAGCTAGGGTTTCTGTTGCTGTGATAATATACTGACCAAAACCAACTTCAGGAAAAACAAGATTTATTTTGACTTATAGTTTACAGTCTATCATGAAGAGAACTCAGGGCAGGAACTGAAGGCTGGACACTGGAGGTAGGGAGGGCCATGGAGAAACATTGCTTACTGGTTTGTTCCCCATTGCTTGTTCAGCTTGTTTTTAGTACCTCACAGGGGTGGTATCATCCACAATGATTTGAGATCTTCTTTCCATATCAATCATTAATCCAAAAAAAAAGTCTCACAGGCTTGCCTACATCCAAATCTGGTGAAGGCATCTTACCAATTAAGGTTCCTTCTTCTAAAATAAATCTTATTTGTGTCAAATTTATATAAACTAACTAGAAATGCTTCCTATTAAGTGATTTCAATGGCTTAATGTAAATTAAAATATATAATTGTTTCCTAGGTCCATCTGTTACTTTCTGAAGTAACAGTGAGTCTTCAAATGGTGCCAATGTGTTTGGGGAGATTAGTCTTCTGCTGGAGAGGACAGGAGGCTGCAACAGCATTCATTGAGAAACACCAGAAGGATCTTCAGCATTTCATGGTACCTAAGAACATTTCCTTTAAGACTTATATCCATTGAGAAAAGTCACATATATCCTTTCTGCTATGATGCTTTCAGATAATTTTATGACCATAAAACTAGCAATCAAACCAAGTGATTTTGCTGAGAAGACCAAATAGTTTTAAATGATGGCACATTGTGAATAATTTGTCCCTTTGTCAGACAGTATGGTAGATCAAGGTTCTTCTCCTGCTCAGGGAATGGTGGGAGACAGGAAAGGACATTTGGAAAACTGCTCTGGCTGGGGTAGTTGGGAGCTTTTGTTTATTTCAGACCTAACTGCATTTTTCTTCCACAACAGAAACAGGGAAGTATGGGTATTTTCCTCGAACAGGGTGCAGATTTGGGTAGGAGAGAGAGTTGGCCTGGAGCCATTCAGTCCTGGTCCAAAGAATATTAGGAAGAAAGAAATAATACTCCCACATGTGAAAAATATGATGTGATGCTGAGAAAGTGAGACACACCAGAACAAAGAGCTAGGAGACAGCACCCGGTGAAGAGGCAACATCAGCATCACACATGTCATGTACACGTAAGTCAAGGCCTTGACTTGAAGAGCCCCCATTGACCTTCCTCTGAGAAGTGGGAGAAAACACCATGTGAGTCTCCTCTGATGTTTCTTCTCAGATCTGGAATCCTCCTCATCCTTCAGATTTAGACACAGCTTTAGAGATGTGTGTAGGAAGCACTGACTACCCACAGGTACATTCTGGTGCTACCTACCTCCAGAGCAAGCACATGATTCTTGTTCACCTTGGGCTTCTCTGGGCTTTTGCAGTAGACACACATGTGGCATTAATCCACACTCATTCAGGAGCTCCAAGAGGGATAATGTTCCATAAAATGAACCTTGTATAGATGGTAGTAGTAGGAAATTATGGTTTCTTCTTCCTGTCAGATTCTAAAGTCCAGGCCATATTGCTTCTCTGTAGATAGC
This sequence comes from Onychomys torridus, assembly GCF_903995425.1. Taxonomy (NCBI): domain Eukaryota; kingdom Metazoa; phylum Chordata; class Mammalia; order Rodentia; family Cricetidae; genus Onychomys; species Onychomys torridus. The sequence goes on along the minus strand of NC_050450.1, from coordinate 99,389,300 downwards.
ATAGGAATGAGCATCTAGATATCTTAACACAGACTCACTTGAGGGGATGTGTTTATTTTGGCGATCTCTCTTGCCTTCTAAATCACTATCATTGTCCTTCATTTCTGTTCTGAGGTCACAAGTCTCAGTAAATTATGCAGCTTCTACTGTCTGAGAATCCACGTCTAAAACAGTCCCCTTGAGATACAGAGGACTGTAAGTCAGAACAGAACACTTGCAAATTATCGGCTGTATTCCCTATTATTCACTCTTCCGATGGATGGATGCTCCATTTCCTACCTTTAACATAATAAGCACTCACCTCCATACAGTACCTTGAGAAAGAGGCAAACAGGAAAAGGGAAGTCCTATCCCATTTCATAAATTCTCTTGATTCCAACAACATAGCTGGAAGAAGGGAGATAATTTGTGATCAAATCCATCTGAACACATGAATTTTACACAAGTCTGGAAAATTCAGTTTTAAAGTTGAAATTAAGTTGACTGTCTGGATGTTTTTGGAGAAGAGCCTAATACTTATAAGTGGGTAAAAACACTGGGCCAGCCAATCTTTTATGCTGAGTCCTAGGAAGACTACGTTATAAGTTCCTGCCAGAAATACAGCTCCATTTGTTCCTGTATCATTGACCAGGTTTACTCATTAAATAGGCTGCAAGAGAAGCTGAGTCACCAATTATCTCTAAGGCTTTGTTTGTCAAGTTTAATAATTCAATAAATTCATCTCACTCAGGTATAATATTCACTTAATTACTGTTAGCATCCTTTGCTTTCTAGAGATTAATGTTTTATCAATCATTAACCTAATAGTAACACTAAGAATAGTTGGGTCATTTATTTGTTAGTCAAAGAAGAGTGTATAGATATGAAACACTAGAAATGAGATAAGGTTTAAAGACATTGATCTCTGATTATCAGAAAAATATCTTGATGTTTTTCATATTCAATATCCATTGCTCTGCAATATGGTCACATAAGGCCTCCAATTACAATCTAGGTTAAATGTATTCTGGTCAGTGTCTTGAAACACTTAAAACTTAACCATTTAACTCATATTTTATAAACTAAGTGGCAAGTGAAAAATGGAACATGCATGTAAGCGGATAAGAGGGGTGCAATACTCCCACGTGTAGGGGACTGGGGTTATGCCTTCCTATTCTTTCAACATCTTCAGTGTTCCATGACACAAAATTCCAGTGAATTCACAATGTGAGGAAGTTTAGAAATAGAAAATTGTGTTTCATCTCCAACAGAGTGCTCAGAGATTCCAACATTCTTTTAAAAGTATTTTTTCTGTTAAAAGATAATTATGTTGCTTTCCCCCTTCTCTTTCCTCCCTCCAAAACTTCCCATGTACACATCCTTACTTTCTCTCACATATATGGATTCTTTTTCTTTAACTGGTTTAATTAACCAGTCTATAGGATAGTATCTGTATATGACCTCAGGAATTACCTTTTGATGTTGGATAATTGATCTGGTAACTCTTCCCTGAAAAGGACTATTTATCCTTCAATATTTATCAGTTGACTATAGTACAATGTCTATAGTTGGAGCCCCTTGAGACTCCCCCCGTATTGTGTTAGTGTTTCCATTGCTGGCATCCTTGATCAGGTCTTGTTTAGGTAGCCACATTTATATATATATATCTTCTCTGACTCTTCCATGAGAGGAAATTGTAGCAGGAATCTTAAAAGTTCTTATCAGTAAAATCAAACCTGAGGCCAGTTATTGGGGTGAATGCTGGAAGATCAGAAAAGCAGAATAAACCACAGCTACCTCACCTTGTCAATTCCTCAGCTGATCCTGTTTCCTCAGACTGGAAGTCTCTGTGTCCTCATCCAGAATGAATCTCAGCTGTACTATGCTGCTCAAAAGCCTGAATGTCTAACCAGCCCAATGCTAAACCCGCCAAATGCTTCTAGTTTCTGGTCTTCACGCCTTATATATCTTTCTCTTTCTGATGTCACTCCCTGGGATTAAAGGCTTGCTTTATGGGATTAAAGGCATGTGTCTCCATGCTGGCTGTATCCTTGAACACACAGAGATCTGCCTAGCTCTGCCTCCCAAGTGCTGGGACTAAAGGCATGCACCACCACTGTCCAACTTCTGCTATGGCTTGCTCTGACCCATTTTCTAGCCACCATGTTTTGGCTCTGTATCTAGTGGCTGTCTGTTCTCTGACCCCAGATAAATTTATTAGGGTGCACAATATTTTAGGGAACACAATACCACCACAGGAAATCTCACAGCAAATTTCCTGGTCACCTTACAATCTGCCCCATCTTCTGCTGTGATCCCTGAGCCATGGCTGCAGGAGTTGTATTATACATGGGTCGTTCGGATGGAACTGGGCACTACACAATTACTCTTTCTCAGTATTTTCATAAGTTGTGGTTTTCTGTAATGGTCTCTTTCTGTTGCAAATTAAAGTTTCTTCAATGAGAGGCAAGACCTACACTTAACTGTGGTAAAAAAGTTAAGTATTTAGAATGCACTTAGGAATTATCCTGGTTTAGTAAAGTGGTAGTTATAGGTTCTTCTCCAAGATTCATGACCTAATACTAGCCATGGATAGTTGGTTAGGTTTCTAGTACCAAGCACAATTCCTATTTATTGAGATGACTTTAAGTCCCATTAGAGAGCTGTTGGTTACAGTGAATTGCTGGTCATTGTAGTTTATAGGTGGGATAGATGGATTATTGGTTACTCCCCTCCCTTAGAAGCTTACATGGTACCTTCTAGTACCATAAAAGCTAGTCCCAAGGGAAGAGAGTTAAAGGTCAGATCCATCTCAGGTCCTCTGTGTCCTATGTCTGAAGTACATGGTATCTTCAGCCAGAGGGATATTCTGGGAGGCAACTGAGGACAAAAGCAATAGCCTGATTTGTGGGCAGTTCAGTCAGTACTGTCTAGACTAAGGTAGGGCACTGGATGTGGCACCCAGCTTGATCTGGAGTAGCAATTTAAAATTTCTTAAGAACCCAAATTTCCATTAAAACAACAACTTGTTATCTAGTGCCTGAAAAAAATAGTGATATGCTAGAAAACACAAAGTACCAACATGCTTATTCTTAGGCATTGCTTTCCTTAGGCATTGCTTTCTTCCATATGTCAGCCAACTAGTAATCCTGAAATCAACTACAAAGATGGAAACAGTATCCTCACTTCAGGTTCTTTTCATTCTTTCTTTTACTTACCAATCACTTAAAGCTAGAAAAGTCAGTAATTTAGAGTCACTGGTAAAATGCTCTTATTTTATAAACTGACTTTGAAAAATGCAGGAGATCAGAAAATTCGTGATAATTATACATTGCAGCCTTTTAAAACTTTAATTATGTTAAATGAATAATACCAATCACACAAAAGGCACTGACCAGCTGAAAGGGCTCACTGAGCAAGAGAAAGGAAATGTTTAATACTGTAGTACTCTTAATATCAATTTCTGCTCTCACTTTCATCTTCTGTTGAGTCCCCACATACCATGGGACCTGCCCCAATATTTGTTTAGTAAAATAGATTATTTATACCAGAAATTCTTGTAGAATCCACATCCTGTGAAGGACTTCCAGAAGAACTGCAGACGCTTCCTGCAGGTTGACCAGAACACCGAAACAAGTGAAATTGTCTGTGGTTGGTTTAGCCAACAGATGGCGCTTTTGAGTTGGGGGAAAAATGTACTACTCTTTAAGGAAAGTGATGGCCAAGCTCTTGGGTGTGGGGAATCTCAGAGCTCAACTGAAGCTTCATCTTCCTTTTGCCCCTTTATGTGGGAGCCCTTGTGCAAAACACACTACAGTGCATCGCACAACTGTCGATTCTAATTTTTTTCTGTCTCTCTTTCTTGAAAGTTTGACTTTACTGTTCTTATTTCTAACCCACATTTTGTGAATCATAGTTCAAAGAATGGTTGCTATTAATATAATACATCTCTTCTTTCTGTATTAAAGAGAGTATAGAGCTGGTTTGGAACTGGGAATCTTCATTGTCGTCTCTATTTTGGCAATGGTAGACAAATGGTGATTGAATGAAATATTACAGACTTTGGGGAGAAATAGTAGAAACTATGTAAAAGCATAATACAGTGACTTTATTCTTTGCTGTTGGTGGTTTATTTTATCTCTTTATTTCAAAATAAAAGCCATCCAATTAAAAAGATAATTTCATCCCTGGTAGAATGTTTAAAACAAAGGATCTGCTAAAGGGTAGTGTTTAAATCATCATTTTTTTGTAGCAGAAAATGAAACCAGAGACGGCTTCTCTTGGGTTCATTCAAAATTCACCATTTTTTCCTTTAAAGCAAGTCTGTTGATGATTCTTTTCTGCCCTGTTCCCTCGCCCTCCCCAGGGCAGTTTAATTTAAGTATATTGCTCTTCTTTGTATTCCTCCCACGTTGTTGTGAAGTGTTGCTATGAGGCAGAGGAGCAGCTGTGCCTGTCCCCAGAAGTGGCTGAATTCCAACAGTGGGCACAGGCAGTTATGTAAAGATTGGTTTTCAAGGTTTCCTAGGAAACCAGTGATACTGGTCCAGTCAGATTGGCCATGAGAATAAGAAGATTAAGTTTAAGTTTGGAAAAGCTGGGAGTGGCCAGTGGTGTGAGGGTAGGAGGTGACTTGGCAAGCTATTCCCATACTAGTCTGCTTCACTTTTATTTTGAAAGCATATAATAAATTCATATTAGAAAAGCATCGAAATAATCCAAACAACAAAAATAGCCATGTTGGACTAAAGTTCACAACCTCACCCACATATGTGCAGTGACCTAAACTGATTTTGCACATTAATGAAATAAGATCCAGAAACTTACCCCAAATATGCATAAAAAGTAAAACTGAGTTGAAGTTGCAGTTGTTCCATGATGATTTCAGTATGTAAAGTGCTAACCTGGGACAATTCACAGTTCCTTTTGTATCTCACTCATTCCATTTGACTGGAATATGGAGAAATACTGCACTTAATATCCAGTCAGATCTGGAGGAACTAAGAAAAATTCCTAACTGGAGCCCCTAGATTAGGAAAACAAATGAGAGAGATTGAAACCTTGATGTACCACAATGAACAACCCTTGGATGTCTGAAGGCCACTGAGGGACTCATTTTAATGTTAGCACCCTCACTGGAAAATTCTAGAATACCTACTATAGTGTGGCAATTCCTAAATGCTGGAGAAAAACCAAGAAGTTGGTTTTAAAAATGATGGTCTGGATAACACTAACAGAAAAATCTAAGCAGCTAGTTGGATTGCTGCATTTTGCTTAATAATTCATAGTCCACATTACAATTAGTTAAGACATCAGTGCAACATGATAAATCTTCAGTATAAAGAAGCAGATACAGCCACAAAGAACACTGATTGTAAAGAAAGAAATTCAAATAATTGTAGAAGTTCACAAAATTTACAAAAGTTTGTTTACTGATTACCTGTTGCTATTATTGTATCTTTCAAGGAAGTTTTATTACAGAGATGAGTTTTCCATTTATGCCTTTGTCTCCAGTGACTTGGCACATGCTTTCGTAAATAACCCACATACTCCACATTCAATATTTTAGGCACTGAGAAGGGAGACTTTATATTCTATCCCATATAACTGTGTTCTTTCTTTCTTTTTTTTTTCTGACAGAGCTGAGGACCGAACCCAGGGCCTTGTGCTTGCTAACCCTCTGTGTTATTTCTTAACAACTACAAGAAGAAAAATAAAGAAATGGTCCTTTTGAATTGATTATGAAATATAAGAAGTTTTGATTTGGTATATTTCACTGACAATTGAGCAAAGGTTGATTTTATTCTAATACTAATATGGATTTGTTTGACAAGATGCAAAGAAAACAAAATGTGGGTACCATTTAAATCTGTTTTATGTAGTATAGTGGGAGCCATACCTCTTTTTTTTTCCTAGGAATTAATGGACTCATTTGCTTTCTTCCTCTATACTTTTCCTCTTCCTCTTTTCAAAACACACAGTTATCCTTTAAGTATTGTCTGTGTCCTCACACATACTTTATCTGTGATCGAGTAATTCTGTATGGATGTTATGGCTTACCCAACAAGGGTTTCCAGACCATTCTTCCCTATCTGATATGTCTTTGGGCCAACACCTATGGCCTACATCCAAAGGCTGTAGCCATTGCACTTGGCATATCCCACGTGTAGAAAAGTACCACTTCAAAGCAGACCAGAAGATGGTTGGCTTCCAGTTTATAAATAATGAATTGTCAATTCTGCTTATTGGAAAATATGACTGTTTTCAATGTGACTGGTATAGCTAAAAACTAATTTGAGTATGTCATGGTTTTCCATTTGCCTGTGTATACTTCTTTATAAATGCAATGCACCTTGTAAATGTAGAATATAGTGCCCAGCTGTAGGGAGCTACCTAGGAATACACAAGATCAAGCCAACCAAAATTCCTGCATGGATGGTGATAGGATTCACAAAACCCCACTCCTACTTGAGGAGCTATTGAAAGTTGATGACATCTGCAGGAGGGGGAGTTCTTTTTCTTTAAGGGTGTGGCCATTGGTAGGCTTTCAAATCTTTTGTGGATGTTCCTGAACTCATGTGCATTTGGGCAGAACTAATTGGACCTAATGGGTTAGAAAAAGAAGATACACAGCGAGGAAGAGAGGTGCTGTAGGAAGAGTTGAATGGTAGAGTAGGAATTAAATTACCGAAATATATTGTAAACATGGGTATAATTCTCAAAGAATAGACAGGTAGGTAGGTAGGTAGACAGATGGATAGTGATAGATAGACTGATTGATAGATAATAGGTAGATGGATAGATGATAGATAGAAGATAATATACAGGCAAAAAGACAGAAAAGAAACAGTAAACGCTTAGCACCAAAGCCCATCTGCAAGGATCTTACTCTCAGTTGAGCAGGTTGCATGCTGCAGAGTTGAGACACTATCCAGATGTGAACAAAAGCCATTCTGGTAAGGATTCAACCCAGATGTCCTTGCTTCACCATGCTGTGATTGTTCTCTATAGCTTATACATGCACAGAGATTGTGGAAATGCTGTCTTTCCAAGATAAATTTCTAGGGTAATAGAGGATGATTTTTTACCTTGTTCTTTACACTTTGGTGACAATTATATGAGTTCATTTCAACTGGATTTTCGTTTCAAAAATATTCATGAAGCATTTGTTTGGGTGGTTTTAACATCCAAATTCCTGGAAAGCCTTAAGCAATTGGTGACTGGACCATCTCCAGTTATAGGTGGTTAAGGAGATCAAACTACACCGGATCATTATTTTCCCTTGAGCTAAGTCTGAGCAGGGACAAGAAGCACAGCAGAATCTATTGGGTGATGTTGTATGTGTGTGTGTGTGTTCTTGTGCACGTGTGTTTGTGGTCAGAAATTTGCAGTCTTTGATTTGGAATTTTTAATTAGTAAAGAAAAGACAGTATGATTAATATTTTGTTCTTTTGGACACTAGTATACTTTATAGGAATAATCAAAATCTGCATAATGAGTGGTTCATTGTATCTGAATTAGTTACCTTCTGAATTTCTAATGGGGAGCTTATTTTTTTATTATAAAATCACAAGGTTGTCATTTAATCTTTGTACAGTGCCATGACTGTTGGGCACAGTTATATATAAGAGAACAGTATAAAAATTTAATGCCTTGTGTAATGGTTCCTTTAGGGTATATTCATTTATTATTCTCTCCTGAACAATTTCAGAGACTTTTGGGACAAAACATAAGCCATCAGAGATGTTTTGTGAGCCAGAGATCAGACTGATATTGGGAGAGCCCAAGGAACTGCACACAAGATATTCTAAAATTTTACTGCTCTACTCCACTATAGGCCTGTACTCTTCCCAGACTACCACTAATTTAATTTAATTAAGATTCCAGAGGACTATTCTGGAAGGATAATTATATGAAACTTCTATAGATCTGTTGTTTTCTGTCCCTCCATTGTTGTTTTACAAAGAAAAGTGAAATCATTTATCTGATCATAAATGTGGGGAAACAATGGGTGTGTTTTCTGTTCCTTGGTTTCTGTTGCCCTCTCTGGACATTTGGAGAGTGTGGTGGATGAGGCTTGTCTGGTAGAGCATGGTCCTGAGTCCCTGCCAGGTGTGGCTACTGTGGAGGAGGGGATCCCAGGTAGAACACGGTTTTAGGCTGTAGGGCTGGCATAAAGAAATGAGGATTACTAGACGGGGCAGGTGTTGAGAGGGTCCATAGTCAGGAAGAAAGATGAGTCTGCCTGGAATATCTGTGGAGATAGTGAAGTCAGAGAGCAAAGGTAGACCTTTGTGGGTAGTCTGCTCCAGAGCTGGAGAAGGGACTGGGGAATTGGCAATAAAATATGGGAAGAAGAGTGATGTTGGTCTACCTGATTCTAAGGCCAGCATGGCCATCAGGTTTCCAGGTAGAAAGTGGGTCTTTGAAAGTTCATGGCAATAACAAAGGGTAATTGATAAATTGTCTGTCTGGACCACTATCGGAATTCTTATCCACCCTATTAATTAGTATATTCTTTCTTTTTTTCTGGATTGAATGTTTGCTTTATTTCCTGTTTAAATGAAATCAGGTCTTCAATGCAAATAAATTAAGCACTTACTTGGTAATAAACCAAATAAGGATCAGTAGCTATAGATGGATTAAGAGTCCTTTGCCATTCTGAAAGAGGGTATTGATCCTGATAGAGGCTGGGAAAAGATGAGAGAAGGAGAAAGAAGAGAGGAACATGATGAAAAGAGGGAGAAGATATTTGAGAGGGTGGGCTTATTACAAGTGTCTGTATACTCTAACTCTCCATGACAGAGCAATTATAAACAAGCATATTAAGTTCTAATCCTGAAGATTGCAAGGCCAAAATGAACATAGCTAAGAAATGAACAAGTGGAAATAGTTACTACCTGTACCAGGTAAGGAGAGCATGGGAATTATTTATGGAACTGTGTCCTTCTTGAGCAAAAGAAGCCTGTGGGTTTAATTTAGATATATACTAAATTATGTATGTTCCTACAGGAAAGCATTTTAGGTGTGGCATGTTCCTGAGCATGCTCAATAAAGGATTGCATTCCAAAGTATAATTTTACTCAATGTAAAGTCATAGTTTATGAATGAGGGGTATCTGGCAAATTTATAGACACACTCATCTCAGGACATATTTTCAAACGATTAAAATAGACTGCAAGACTTTGGGGGAATGCGCAATCTGAGCCACAAACACAGCCAATAGAGAAACCTCTGAATACCTTCAACCTTCTCAAATATTGTTGGCTGAAAATAGATGAAAGGAATTGCTGTGGGTTTCTGCATGCTGTGAATATGTGTTTCTGTGATTGGTTGATAAATAAAGCTGCATTAGCCTATGGCAGGACAGCATGGAGCCAGATGAGAAAATCTAAGAGAGATAGAGAGAGAAGAAAGGAGAGTGGGGCAGAGCCCCTAGCTGCCACCAGCAGAAGCACTGGTAAGGCACATGGCAAAGTATAGATTTACAGAAATAGGTTAATTTAAGATATAAGAGCTAGCTAGTGAGAAACCTGAGTCTTTAGGTCATGTAGTTTGTAAAAGTAATATAAACCTCTTTGTGTTTACTTGGGACTAAGCAGGTTTGGGACAAGAGTGGGAGAGATTTGTCCCTACCACAGGCCTGGCAGGACACAGGAAAACTTCTGACTACAAGGAATGCTTGAAGGTACACTCATGTATGAATTCACATTGCTTAGCAGCTAACAAAATGATCATGAAAAAACTTAAGGGAAAATTTTCAAACCAATCATTACTTCCATGGATCAGGTAAAGAAAATAAGGTTCTTGGTTAAGTATTTACCAGTTTCAAATGGTTATTTATTCATAATGATTGATAAGGAAATTCTAAATATCATTTTCATTACGGATGTACCTTAAAAGACATGTATTCGGGTATGAGTGACTCCTCCAAAGCTTTTGACAATTCATGTCTGCTAACGGAGGGTGCGTCTTTCCGTCTTTTTTTTTTTAAACCAAGGTTTCTCTGTGTAGCTTTGCGCCTTTCCTGGAACTCACTCTGTAGCCCAGGCTGGCCTTGAACTCTCAGAGATCTGCCTGCCTCTGCTTCCCAAGTGCTGGAATTAAAGGCGTGCACCATCACCGCCCAGCTGGGAGGGTGTGTCATTCTTTGCAAAACCGCTACCATTTTATTACTCAGGCCTCTGTGCATGACTCCACACCCATGCATATATGCACACCACTAATTCGATCTAGTGGGTTATTTAAAAGAAGTTGAGACGGAGATGTGTTGGAATATAGTCAGAGAGGCATTTGGCAGGGGTAGTCTGGGGAGGATCGGATTAAAATACATTGTATATCTGTATGAAAATTTTCATAGATTAAATAAAATGTTATTTTTTAAATGTAAATGATAATAGGGGAAGATATAGATGATTTTAAAGTATCTTTATGTTATATATTCCCTTTCATTCACTGAATGAGCTATAAAAAAATAAATCTCAGTGGAAGACTGGATTAAGTCAGAAAGGAAGAAATTATTTTCTGTCTGAGGAGCTGCTGATGCTAGCTAGCTCCCTTGCTGGAAAGCAATCAACTAGACACTGCTGAGAATTAATGAATTTTTCTTTACTCTCAATGGAGGAGATTAGTTTAAGCAGTAGAGAGGGAAGCCAATAATCATCATTTTAAAATAACTAGCATTGTTAAGTATTTCTGCTTTGAGACTAAATAAATGGAAGGGGGAACGATCTAGAATGAAGCTCATCTTCTGAGACTCAAGGAAAAAAAACAAAGCAAAACACTGCAGAAGTCAAGAAAGAGTATAGTGATATTCTATTTGTATTGAAATGTGATTTTATTTGTATGTTAATAAAGTTGCCTTGGGGTCAGAGCAAGCCAGAGCAGAAGCCAGGAGGCAGAGCCAGGTGGATCTCTGTGTGTTCAAGGCCACTTTTGAAACAGCTAAACATGGTGACACACGCCTTTAATCCCAGAAACCCAGCCTTTAATCCCAGGGAGTGATGCAGAAAGTAGAAAGATATATCAGACGTGAAAACCAGGCACCAAAGTTAGATAAGCATTTAGTTAGTTAAGCATTCAGTTAGTTAAGCATTTGGCTGGTTTAGTATTTAGGCTTTGGAGCAACACAGTTCAGCTGAGATTCATATGGAGGAGGACTCAGAAGCTTCCAGTCTGAGGAAGCAGGATCACCTGAGGAACTAGCAAGGTGAGATAGCTGTGGCTTGTTCTGCTTCTCTGATCTTCCAGCATTCACCCCAATAACTGGCCTCAGGTTTGATTTCATTAATAAGAACTCTTTAAGATTCCTACTACAAAAGAAGATTTAGGACTGCTCTGCAAAACATCTAGTTGATTGTGTGCTTGCTTACTTTCTAATGCTCTTGAACAAATGTGTTCAGGTATGGGTGTTTGAAGAACATTATAGAGACCATGAGAAGAGTTCAAAGATGCTCTATTTACAACTGTCACAGGAATTTTTGAATCTCCAGAACCAATACATCATGAAACAATTATGATCAGACATTCGTTAAAAGAAGAAATGCAAATGGCTGATAAGGATATGGGGGGAAAAGTGCTGTGCCCTTGACCACCTTAGAAATTCAAATCAAAACTTCACTGAGACAAGCCAGGATGTCTGTCATCAAGAAAACAAAAACAGACCATACTAAGGAATGTGTGGAGAAAGGAATCCTAACACATTTTGATATGACTGCAACTCAGCCCCCACACTGTAGAAGTGAGTATGTTAGGGTCCTCACACAAAGTACAGTGAAAGTACCATGGGGTCCAGCTGAAGACTACCTGAGTATCTGCAGAGACTAAGCAAGAGCAATTAAAGATACCTGAATACCAACCTCATGAACCAATCCTTGACATCATTTGGTAGAACATGTTAGTTGTCACATTGGCCCATATATATATATTTTTTTTAATGAAGCAATTTTAGTGTCCTCTTGCGCAATTGTTCTCTCTGCCTTGTCTTGTCTCCACCTTCCATCATGGAGTGATGCAGAATGCAGTTTTTCACTAGGTGCCAGCACTATGTGCTGTGACTTCTCCAGAGTTGAAGACATTTCTGTTCCTTATAAATTATCCAGTCTATGATATTCTCTCATATCAAAAAATGGACTAATACAGGACAGAGTGGATGCTTATAGAATAAGGCATCTTAATTGCTGAGCAGGTGGGACCTGACTGCAGATTAACTGGTTTCTTATCACAGATTTATCTTCATATTACCCACAGGGTTTGTGTAGCAAGATTACCCAGAGAATTTACCAGATTACATTGATATAAAATGCCAGTATATAATTAGTAATTGTTAGCTGTTTTTACTTTTTTTTCTGGGAAATAAGCATCATTTTGTGCAATACACACTATGGAGAAATGCACAAAACTTTCCACACAAGCTAGATTATTTTTTAGTGAGGAATTTTTTAAATTCATTTTACATATCAAACACATATTTCCCTCTCTCCCATCCTCCCTCCTTTCCGGCCTTAGATTTTGAAACTCTAAACAGTTGGATAAGTGGGGTAAAGCTTCCTTTACATACTTTCTTTTCTTTTTTTTTAAAATTTATTTATTTATTTGTATACAGAAGAGGGCGCCAGATCTCATTACAGATTGTTGTGAGCCACCATGTGGTTGCTGGGAATTGAACTCAGGACCTCTGGAAGAGCAGTTGGTGCTCTTAACCTCTGATCCATCTTCCAGCCCCCTTGATATACTTTCAACAGCATATGAAATCATGCATGTTAGGTCAGTTTCTGTCTTTTGCCTGTATTGGGTAATACGCAGTAGTCAGGTTCCTCCTGAGATCTCAAGGTGTTTTCTATGCCATTGTTGGACAAGCCTGGCCTTTGCCCTGGCACTTGCCCTGGCACTTGCCCTTGACCAACCAGCTGACTGGGAAACAAAAGAAATCCTAGTTCCAGAGATAAAAAAGATTTGAAACAGTGTCCTATTCAGAAGCACATTATCATCCATCTATTCATTCCAAAACAAAGTGCTTTCTATTCCCTTCCTCACCAAGAAAACAAAGCACAATAAAGTATTGTTCTCGGCTGTTGGTTTGTTGTTTTAATGGGCTGAGAAAGGCTCTGTTAGGCTATTCTAGCAAAAGAGTAAACATTGAAATTTATCATGAGCATTCACAGGCTCGAGAGAACAGAGTATAAAAGGGGATCACAACTGGAAAATGCACAAACCCACTGCTGGGGGAAGGTAAGCAAGCAGACTAGATGCATTCACTTTTACCTGCATCTGCTGCAGATGGTGCCATTATCAGACTTACTTACTCAGGGATGCTTCTCGGTGACTTTACACTGTTTATTGTTATTGTTCTGTTTCCTGCCCTATTTTATGGATAGCATCTGAATTACATTGAGCTCAATTTTCACAAACAATACACATAAAAATAATTAAATCCTGGCTGAAAATCTCTCTCTGTCCCCCTCTCTCTCCCATCTTCTCTCTTCTCTCTCCTTTCTCATTCCTGTCTCCTCCTTCCTCTCTCTCCTCTCTCATTCTTCTCTCTTTGCTCTCTTCTTTTCTCCTCTCTCCCTTCTTTCTCACCTCTCTTTTATCTCCCTCCTTTATATATCTCTCTCCCCTCTGTTAGTTATTTGGCAGTGCTCTTATCCTGCGAGGAAACGTCCCGAAACACAACAAATCCACAAGAGTTTTTATTAAGATAGGAGAGAAAGAGACAGACGTGAACAGGCCTGTGGGAAACACACGTGGTCAAGATGGAAAAGTGAGGCCAGTGCAAAATGGTGCTGGCTTATAAAGGGTGGGCCAAGTGTGCATATAGGAACTCATGTAGCTACTCCACGCATGTGCATAGATCACATGGCTGCACGTGTGCTTTACACAACCACTCAAAGCCTCAGGGTCCTAGTCACGTGAGATGTTTTGACCTGGAAATGGCCATTTTGAACCAGAAATAACTAGGCAGAAGTGTCTAGGTCCACTGGGCATGCCCAACTGTGCGTGGGGGGACATGTTGTGAATTCATATCACCCTCTCTTAATTCTCTATCCTCTCTCTCTCTCTCTCTCTCTCTCTCTCTCTCTTTCTCTCTCTCTCTCCTCTCCACCTCATCTCAATATCAATGACAACAGGGACAATGAGTTTCTTCAAAAGAAAGCACTAGGCTCACATCATGTGAGTACAAGGAGTTCCAGATGCTGACAAGAGCATCATAGTTTAGTGACTAATCAGCTTGCAATTGAACTGACTTCTTCCAACTGCTAATTTATTGAATACTGGGGGAAAATATTAAAAATAATATAGGGGCATTATTGTATCCTTAAAGATCTCTTAAGAGCAGCAGCCTAAGCACCACCCAGAAAACAAATTGTTGGGAACAAAACATCAAGAAACTGGCTGAGAAAACCTATACTCCAAAGGGATTGTAGTAATGTATGCTTGTAAATACAGCACTCAAGAGGCTGAAGCAGGAGGATTTGAGACTAGTTTGAGATTCATTTGGACGAAATAGTTCAGAGCCAGTCTTGGCTACAAAGAAAGATTCGGTATCAATAAGTAGAAAGAATTCATGAATTCTAGTACTTGTGTTCTTACAATTTACCTCATTTTTTTCTCTTCTGCCATGGGAGTAGGTACCATTTCAACTATTCCTTGATGAATTATAAACATGGAAGAGCCAAAAATAATGACAGGTTTGTATACCAACCTAAGTATGCAAGTGTGTGACAGGGTAGAAAAAGACAGCATCAGAACAAGAGTTAGTTAGTATTCAATCCAAACCAACCAATTAGTTGTCCTGTAAAAGAAAATGTTTGGAGACTTGCTGAAAGGCTTATTGTATATCTGAACTTCATAGCATAACCCTTATACATTATAGCCACTCAGAGAATTTAAGTCTCTTTCCTCTTCTTCTATGATCATCTAAGGGAATGACAACAAAACAAATTTTATGAATAAAAGATGTGTGTGTGTATACTCCTCAATTGGTAGAGACCTCAGAAATCCCTTGCACATTTCCTCTGACCCCAGAGGCAAGGTGACAAAGAATTCAAAGACTCAGAACACTGAGTTAGCAACTATATTAAAGAAATGAAAGGTACATTGTGTCACTGTAGTTAATCAGGAAGGAATGTGCAAAGCACCTCTCTGCAGAGCATCTTCCAGCTCTTGCACAGACACTGGCATGGGGGAAGCTTACTCAGCCTTGATGTTATTTCAAGTTTGTGAGTGCTTCTGCAAGTAGATAAGAGAGATTTTTAATTAGGAAATTAAGTAGTTACAATAGAGGTAAGAAATTATAGTGTCCACTGAACTGTCACATCCACAATTTTAATTTTCTTTATGTATTCTCTTTTGTAGATATTACAAAAGTTAATTTCAACAGATGCCTTTAGCATGCCAAGCGTTTCAAAATGTAGAATTATCAACCTTCAGGTAAATGAGGTTTCCTAATATTATGCTAAATATCAAGCTTCTTTTGGTGCCCGAATAGAAATAAAATCATCACTTGCAAATTCAAAGTTCTACTTTTCTGTCAGAACTCATCACTTTATACCCTAAGTGTTGCTCAGCTCTACTTTAATTTTGAGGGACTCAGAAAAAAAAAATGTGTTCCTTTAAAAATAAGAGATAATAGGAAACATGCATGTCCAGTTGGAAGATTAACTGTTGCCTAGATACTACCAATTTTATCTTCCTCTTACACGTACATTTTTATGTTTCTCAGAGGACTAAGTTTATGTTTCCACATGAATTTTAAAGGAAATAAAAGTTTGGTACATCTCTAATACAAATTATTAAGCTTTAATTAATGAAATAAAATTCTCATTTATAAAAATATTTTTCCTCACATATTGGCTTCAGAAACTATTAATAGGAGGTGGAGAGATCTCCTACTAGTTCAGTAAGTAAAGTGATTGCCACACAACCTTCAGGGCCTGAACTGAGATTCCCGATAATATCAAAATACTGAGACCACCAGTGGGCACTTGTTTTGTTGTTGTTGTTGTTGTTTGTTTGTTTTTTGTTTTTGGAAGCTCCACTGATGTGGTTTATTTTATTTTATTTTTTTTATTTTATAATTTAATTTAATTTTACATATCAGCCATGGATTCCCCTGTCTTCTCTCTTCCCTGTGGCAGGATCTCCACAACACAGGGCAACAACAGGATACCCAGGAGGAGCCCTAGCAAGGGCCCAGGACTGATAGTGTAGTAGAAACAAGCCTCAAACCATACCAAAGACTCTTTGCAATGAATGCTTGCAAGTAAAGATATATGGACCAAAGGGTTTACTGTGTGACTCACTGCATCACAATTTTTAAGTTTTCACATTTATTTATTTACTTATTTATCTACTTATTTATTTTCTTTTTTTCTCTTCAATTTTGTTTTATTTGGGGAGTGTACAGGTGTAGGAGGTGGATGCGAAGGGACAGGAAAATGAATAGGTTCAAGATACGTGATGTGAAAGATACATAGAATAAATAAATTAATTAATAAAAATCTAGGTAGTTATTCACATTAGAGTTTGATTTAAAGTATGTAAATAGGTGCACATAATAATTTAGAAGTCTCCAACATCTATGCATGTAAAACCTTGCAACAAAGAAAGATGGAGAACTAGTTCAGTGGTTAAGAACAATTGGTGCTCATAAAAGACCTTAGTTCAGTTTCCAGCACTAACAGCTTCTGGCTTATCTCCCTGGAACCCCAGCTTCAGGGGATCTGACACTTTCTCGGTTTCTAGGTACACCTGAACACACATGGTTTACATGTGCACTCAGACACACAAAATAAATTTTGATTTATTTATTTTGTTTTTGAGACAAGGTCAGACTTTGTAGATCAGGCTGTTTTGGAGCTTGCCACATTGACCATTCTATCCAAAAATAAGTCTTTAAAATACCTATCAATTTAGAAACAGAAGGAATCAATGATTAATGAACTGTATATAAATAGATAAATTTTAAGTACAATGCATATATTAATACCAATGATAGGCTATAGGTGAAGATGGTTGCATGACACTGTCTTACACATTATTTAGACAAATTGATGGCTACATTAGGAAATCATGCATAGTTTCTTTAGTAAAATATATTACCAAGAAACTCATTTCTAGAGAAAAATATTAGTATGTGTGTCTGGACCCCATCCTCTTTGTTAATATTCATATATGTATATGTGTGTCTTACATAGAGTTAGTTATTTAAGTATGAATAAATTATATATTTACATGTGCAAACGTACAAATTCATATGCATATGCCATATTGACACATTAATATACACTATTAAATGTTCATATACATAATTGTATATCTATATAAGAAAATGTTAAAGTAGTCTATTTTCTATGCTTAGAGCACAATTCTAAAAATTATTTACTGAATAATTATCTTTTGAGATCATAATTTTTTTATTAATTGAGTAGACTTTCTTATAATTCTATTTTGATGTGTTTGATTAGTTGCCAGTATCTGTTAGTTTTTTTTTAAATTATCGTTATTAATGAAAGACTGAATGCTTATCTAAAGAACTGGCATTTAGAAATTGAAATACTATTTATTTCTGTTGGTGAAGTTTTTGAAGGTTCCAAATAATTTGCTTTTGAATCATCTGCTGTTACTCAGTCATTATAGAGACTTGAAAAATTATTTTGAGATTGTTGACCTATTCCTTTTGAATTTGTATAGAATTTTGAAAACTCAAGGATAGATTCAGTCTTTCCTACTTAGCAACTTGCTTGCTAGAAATGCAACCCTCGATACGATAGCTACATCAGTCTTCTCTTTAGTCATGCACTACCACAGAAAAAGAAGAAATGAAAGCTGTACTTACCCTTGGGTATTATGATAATTACCTGTAAGGCAGTTTGATACTGTGTTCATTCAACAAAATAACAGTGATGGGTTCTCCTGTAGGGCCCATAAACTTCCTGTTCACAGGTTCTTGGCTTAGTTTTCAGTGCCAGTGTTGAGCTCCCTTCTTTGGAAAAAAGTTCAATTCCAATCAGGAAAAGTGGTTGGCCATTTCCATAAAAACCATGCCACTACTTCTTCAATGCAGGCATCTTGCCAGGCTGACGATGGTTCACAGGTGGGCAAGGCTGGTAATGATTTCTGTCTTCCAGGCACTAGAATAGCACCTTCCAGCACTGTAGAAACTCATCAGTAGAGAGGAATCTTCTAAGTCAGCATTGGCTTGATTTTTCTATGTCCTGTGACTAAGGAGTGTGGTGTCTTTTATCAGTAATGTGTGACCATAGGTCCTTCTGGGAAACCAAGAAAAATGGCCATAGTTTGTTTTGCTTGTGGGGACGATTCTGGGATCCAATAACTCAAAGGGATTATTGCACTTAACACTACGTATTTTCTTTGATACATTATGGCTTTGTAGAAGAATTGCAGTGCCCTGTAGGGTAACCTCACTTAAGCTCTTTTGAATATATATTTTAGGAATCTTAGAAACTATAATTTTCTATGCCTTTTCTCCAGCAGTCTTAGCATTATCTCTTCTTTACCTCAGATCATCTTTTGCCTTCTCCTACCACCCTTTCCCCACTAAGTACCCCATCATCCCCTCTTTTCCCATTTTTACTGCTTGTGTTGTACTATTTTCCCTTCCTTGAGATCTTTTTCCTTCCTCACTCCCAGTGATCTTTGTATAGTTTCCTGGACACCATGACCCCACTCTACTAAGAAGTTTATGGCTGTTGGAGAAAGAGGAGTCATGTTTGTCAATGGTAGGTCCCCTAGTAGGTTGTCCATGTTCCTGCAGATGACCCTGCAGGTAGAAGCAGCAGTAACTGGAGCAAATGGAATATGAAGGGTGTAGTTAGAGTTTTCCTGCCTGGCCCACAGTCAGGACAAATCTCTCTTACCCGACAGTCCCACAGTTGCTCAGACCCAACCAAGAAAGCACATAGAAACTTATATTGCTTACAAACTGTATGGCCGTGGCAGGCTGCTTGTTATCTACCTTTTTTATCTTAAATTAACCTATTTCTGTTAGTCTATACTTTGCCACATGGCTTGTGGCTTACCAGTACCTTTACATGTTGCTTGTCATGGCAGCGGCTGGCAGTGTCTCTCTCCAACCTTCTACTTCCCAGAAATCTCTTCTCTCTTGTCCCGCCTATACTTCCTGCCTGGCCACTGGCCAATCAGAACTTTATTTACACAGCGATATCCACAGCACTTCCCCTTTTCTTTTTTTTTTTAAAGAAGGTTTTAACTTTTATATAGTACAATTATATATAACAAAACAATTATCAAGCAAAAATTACAGTTACAATATTAAAGAAGATATCCTATCTATCTTATATTTGTGAGTCTAAGGTTTTATATGTAACTTATCTTGTATCATAACTGAGGAAATTATAACTATCTAGTCTTCAACCACATCAAAGACCTCAGAAGGATATAATATTACCTGAGAACTGGGAGAAGGATGCAAGCAACTTTCGGGAGTCTTGCAGGGTAGACAGAGACAGCTGGCAGCCTGAACAGTCACCTAATGTTCCTTTGTAAAGTTGGGGCATTTGTCTTCAGTCCACAGGGCTAGAGTCTCTCAGTCACTTCTCTCAGTGTCCCGTAGAATGTCTGTCAGTTTCCTCTGTGAAGCAGGAGCCTGAGGACCATTTTGTCAAGCAAAGTTTAGTGGTCACCTTCCTATGGGTCCTGCATGTCCAGTTGATCGAGCAGTCCAGGCAAGAACAGTTTCTTGCCCAAATGGCTATTTTTGCCAAGGTGAAGATAAACTCCATATGAAGTTTCTTCAATGCCCATCCTCCTCTCTGAAGTAAATCAGTGCTGCCAGGAGCAGACATGTCTCACTGTCCAGAAAGTCTAAATTTTAAAAATATTTTAAATGCCATATTCTGAAGGTCTTTGAAGTATTTGAAGATTACCTATCTATCTAAAATATCTCTATGTATACCCAGAAGACTTAACTAACATGGCTATGAGTATGATTATCACAGATGATTAATTATTAATCTATTTTTAATTATCCATTACAATTTTAAATCAGCTATACAAACATAATACCTTAAACACAAGTAGAAATATATACATAGTATAACAAAATTAACTTTAAGTTTGTATCAATAGACTAAAATCTATACCAATGTAAAACATTTTAAACAAGTTGTTGCTCTTTAGAAGTAAGTTCTTTAATCTACCCTTTCATCCTTTATATCTGTATCATTTCCCCTTTTCTTCTTTAGAAAGAGATCTCATTTATAATCAAACTGCTTTAAAGAAAAATATTGGTTTTTCTCTGTCCCACATCAGAGGGCTCTTCTGATTTGGGACATAAGAATCTCTTAACCTTTTTTTTTAGCAATATGTCTGGGTTTAGAGAAGGAGTGAGCCAATTCCATCTCCAAAGCCAGCTTGATAATTTTGGGAATGTGGGCGTAGTTTCTCTTACTACTTCCTGCTGGAGGGGGTTGCTGTATCTTATGGGGACAAAAAGAAAATTTTAGGATTATGGAGTAGTCCATTAGGGTGAACCTCTGAGCCACTTGCCTTGAAACCATTCTGGATGTTGGATCATCTGGGCCATGGTGTCATCGGAGACCTTTCAGGTGGTCTTGGCTGATCAAACCTGATGTATCTTAATCTGGAACAAATCCACAGCCTCTGGCTTTCTGTGGAAACAAAAGCAGAGACTCTTTTCCAAAGCAACATATCCTTATATCCAAATTTTGAAGTCAAGGTACCTTTAAAATTTACATATTTGTTTAACTGAACATCTTTTACGATCAAATCTTTTTCTTCAGTTAAAAATCCCAAAGACAACATAAACCAGATTCTCTGTGTAATATCCATCTTTGTAAGCCTGAAATGCCACTGTGGCTGCTGGCTCCGCCCACCTCAGCTTCCCAACATGGCGGTGGTGGTACAGTTTACTGCCAGCTCTGGGTCTGGAGCCATGTGTACCATCAACAATCAGAAGCAGTTCTATCAAAGCAGTGCATAGCCCAGAAATCTTTTTTTTTTTTTTTTTTTTTTTTTTTTAACTAGCAAAGGCTAAATCCACCACATAGCAGAGTAAAGTGTCGCTTGTAGACTCCTCATTCCCGCCACACTGCAGGTCAGACACACACGCCAGGAACCCGCCATAGTAGCTCAAACCCGCCAGCCGCTGCCATAGTAGCTCAAACCGGCTGGCTGCCGCTAACTTGAGAGAGACAATTAGGAAGCTGTTTTTAGCTCCGTCTTAGAATCTTTTTTCTCAGGTTTTAGGTGGAAATGCTTGCCAACATGTTGGGCGCCATTTGTAGTTAGACTTTTCCTGCCTGGCCCACAGTCAGGACAAACTGTCTTACCCAACAGTCCCACAGTTGCTCAGACCCAACCAAGAAAGCACATAGAAACTTATATTGCTTACAAACTGTATGGCCGTGGCAGGCTGCTTGTTATCTACCTTTTTTATCTTAAATTAACCCATTTCTGTTAGTCTATACTTTGCCACATGGCTTGTGGCTTACCAGTACCTTTACATGTTGCTTGTCATGGCAGCGGCTGGCAGTGTCTCTCTCCAACCTTCTACTTCCCAGAAATCTCTTCTCTCTTGTCCCGCCTATACTTCCTGCCTGGCCACTGGCCAATCAGAACTTTATTTACACAGCGATATCCACAGCAGAAGGGTGTCAGGAGGAATGGGAAGAGGATAGTGACAAATGAAAATTATCAAAATACATTGTATACTTGTATGATAATCTCAATAATAAATTAAATTATAAAAAATAAAGATAAGTGGTGGTTGCTCCAGGTTATAGTCTCACATCTGAAGAGTTGGAGCTTGGAAACACAGATGAGAAAGAGCAGTGCCTGACTACATTTTAAATACCCACTCTCATATCCAAAATTAAGTTTAGCTCTCATCCCTCATTAAAGGAATTTCTCTTTGCAGCAGACAGAGACAGATACAGAAAACCACAACCAGTCAAAATACAGGAAACAGGTGATTGTAGGGTGCTAGCCCCAACTGATACATTTATAATACAACATGCACATAAGGGTCAGGGAACATCTTAGAAGAGGGGGAAGAAGGATTTTAAAAGCCAGGGGACCAAGAAAACTCCTGTGATATTATGTCTCCTAGAAATGACAGAGGAGTGTCACCTATGATGCCTCAAAATGAATACACCTCCCTAACCAAGACTTGAAGACACACAACAGTTTTTGACCTGCTAACATGGAAGGGGGAAATCTCATGAGTACCCACCAATTAACAAAGGACCATGGGCAGCTAAGATATGCTTTAGTTGAAGAAATAGTCTCCCCGTGGAATGAGCCTTATAACTATTTATACAACACCATGTATTCAGCTCTGAAATCATACAAGTAATACTAAAAGGAGTGAATAGGTTGTATGATATAGCTAGGTAGGTAGGAGTGTGTGTGTGTGTGTGTATGTGTGTGTGTGTGTGAGAGAGAGAGAGATAGAGAGACAGAGACAGAGACAGAGACAAAGACAGAGGGAGAGACAGAGAGACTAAGAAAAAAGTGTCCATGATTTCAAGCAAGGTGAGATTTTCAAGAGTTGTGAGAGGGGAGAAAAGGGGGGTAAGTGATATAATTATATTTTCATTAAAAACATTAAAATTAACAAAAAGTAAAACATAATAAAGCAATAGAAAAGTACAAGGAAAGAGAGGCCTTGGTTTTCTATTTAAGAGAACAACAAATTCTGTTTTAGTAGGCAAGTTCATTTTTAAAAAAGCATATGCTTATTAGTCAGCTAGATTTTTTGGGGGTGTTTATTTTTGTTTTTCAAGACAGTGTTTCTCTGTGTAGCTTTGAGCCTTTTTCCTGGAACTCACTTGGTAGCCCAGGCTGGCCTCGAAATCATAGAGATCTGCCTGCCTCTTCCTCCGAGTGCTGGGATTAAAGACATGCACCACCACCACCCAGTGATTTTTAATTATTAATGTAATTTAACATGAGTCCAGATGAAGTAACATAATCTCGTATAACTGCTAGTAGGAATATTTGGAAAATCACCATAGCTTTCAATTTGCATGTGGGATGTCACTTTTCAAATGAAAGAGACATAGAGAAATTAACATTTTTTCTTGTGTTCTGTGCTGTGATTATGCCAAGACTTGAAATAACTCAGAAGTAACATGTGGTCTAGCACCATGATACTGGCTTTTAATTACCATTCTCCCACCATAGTAGCCAGATCATGGTTGGAGGGGAGATGTTCAGGACTAGGTCATAGAAATAAAAGTTGAAAATAGAATACTTAATGATTGCTTTAGGATTCCATAAAATAAACAATTATTAAATCATTGAGATGGTTCAACAGTAAGGATGCCTGCTGCCAAGCCTGATGTTTGATCACTGTGACCCACACAGGAGAAGGAGAGACTCCCAGAAAGTGTCCCCTGAGCTCCACTAATTATTATGGCACACAGGTACCTGTGTACCCTACACACAAAGTCATATGTATATAAACATTAGGGAAATGTGTCAGTTATTTTTAAAAGAAGAATACCAATTCAAAGTGTTAAAATCATAGAATAAACAAATTCAACATAGGCAGATGCCACAGCAACCAATGCAAATAACTTGCATACAAATACTATAAAATCCATATATACTTATGATCTTAACTACAAAATATTCATATTGGAAAATACACAATTAATACAATAAAACATTAATTTATTGAAGCATTTTATAAATATATAAAATGTTCATGATAGCAACAACCGGTGTGAGGAAATCTGAAGCTACACAAGCTATTTGCATATATTTAAAGCTTCTTTCACAGGATAAAATGTTCAATAAAGAGAAAAAAGCATATTTACTCTCAAGAAACCTGGTGGTATCATCTTGACTTAGAATCCCTGCAATGACACTGAAATCATGTGGCTACCTTATGACCCTGATACATGTCCCATGTGATTCACAAAAACTTGCACAATGTCCCTTTTGCAGAAATACTGTCCAGAATGCCTCTTTTCATTCTAAATGTGGGAAAGTGTTAGGGACAGCCAAACTGAGAAAAGCTTAGTATGAAACTGCCACTCATCAAATCACAAAGACAAAAACATCCTGGAGAGTTGTCCCATGCTAAAGAGGATGGAGAAGATTTAAAAACTAAGTTGGCTGTTCAGCCTGTCATAGTTAGGGTTATTATTGCTGTGATGTAATACTATGACCGAAGCAAGTTGGGCAGAAAGGGTTTATTTGACTTATACCTCCATATCACTAATCATCATAGAAGGAAGTCAGGGCAGGAACTCAAACAGGGCAGGAGCTGATGAAGACCATGGAGGGGTGCTGCTTACTGACTTGCTTCTCATGGCTTGCTCAGCCTACTTTCTTATAGAACCCAGGATCACCATCCCAGGGTTCGCACCCCCACAATGGGCTTGGCATTTACTATTGATTACTAATAAATAAAATGCTCCACAGGCATCATTGCTTATAACCTGATCTTCTGGAAGCATTTTCTCAGCTGAAGTTCCCGCCTCTCAGGTGATAATAGCTGATATCAAGTTGACATAAAACTATAGTCCTTTACTGGATTATAGAAAAGTAAACAGAAAAAAAAAATCAGAGAAACTCACTCAAATATAAACAATGTCCTGTTTTGTGCTACTATCCCAAATTTTGTTTTGTTTTGTTGTTTTCAATAATTATTCCACAGGAAGGTCCCAATTCAGGCAGATAGGAGAAAGGGAAGAAAACTCCAAATTTTCATCTTTCCACTATGGTGTTAGTTACTTTGAGTGACATTACTAAACCTGATTTTCAGATGTTCTCTATTACAACCTCAGTATAGGCAGAATATTGGATGAAAAATGTAGTTCAAGGCAGCAATGAAACAAGCAAGCCCCCTGGCTTTGGTAAACTTTCTGCTACAATGATGAGAAAACACATTCAGCCTACATGAGTTGATAAACAAACAAACAAACAAAAAAATCGAAAAAAAAAAAAAACCCTGAAATATCCAAAATATCTCTTTTATACCAGAGTCACTGGGAAATAACAGTATGTTAAAATAAATTTTGCTTTGACCTCTTGTTTTTCACCATTTGCTTCTTCTGCTTATTTGGGTAGCTCCTAGGAAAAAGAATATTGGGGAACATAGTGTATTCATGGAGAAAAAAAGTTTCACAGGAGAGTTACAGTTGGCCATTTTCAACACCAAATAAATTCTTCCAAGCATAATTAGAAGGCAGGCCTACAAAGGTACAACTCAGAGGATGAGCAAATTTGTTTCCAATGAGGGTAGAAATTGGACCTGTGTGGATTGCCCACCAATCGTCCTTGCAAGAGAGACCTCTGAGAATCCTTTGCAGGCCATGTGGTTATGGCTAACAAGGTTTGAGTACTATTTATGCAGAGAAACTTTTAGAACATGAGAATGGAAAGGGGGAGCTGAACAGAGGATTTCTTGGCTGTGTGAGTCTTCACTTCCTTAATGGAATAATAATACATGCTCTATCCCCCTGGGGATGATGGGAATGAGCAAATTTGTGATTATAAAATATCCCACAGTTTGAGAGTGGTATTTTGTTTTCAGTTGTCTTATTGGCAAGTATAGTACTTGAAGTCGAATCAGCTGAGGTTTATTTTTTGCTGTTGTTGTTTTTCTAAGACATGTGTGGAAGAATGCAATAAAAGGAATACAGTAGATGTGCAATTGAGAAAAAAGGAAAATATCTGAAACTGAGAATCTACTTGCTCAAGCATAACAATGCTAATTTTGCTTTTGAGGATAGAAGTTAAGCATGAATAGCAGAGGCTAATTATCTCCACAGGTAGAAGGAAGGCTGAAAAATGGCAGTAGTTAGACTGGGGTAGAAATGGAAAATGCAAACAAATAGACTAATCTGTGAAAATGTATTTATGTCTGAGGCAAACACATGGAAAGGATAAGGGAGAAGCTCATCAGAGATGCATAGTCACTGTAGTTTGACATTTACAAAAAGAAAAAAAAAGGATTCATTTAGAATTTTCAAATATATTTTGAGTTATGAGTCCTGTAATGTTTATATGATGTTCTAACCCATATCACTTTTTAAAACATTGACATTATATATTGGGCTTCCTGTCATCATACTAATCATCAAAGAAAAAAAATTGAAAAATACATGTGCATGATAGCACAATGATTGATGTGAATACAGTGGTTATCAGGTAGGTAGAGAAATACATGTTAAGCATTGAGAATAATCATTAACATTTGGTAATGAGCAATGAAAAACACCTCAGGGGTCCAAAAGACCACAACTTCATCAAAAGGTCTGAGGAGCTGAGAAATGCTTTGGTGTTCTAAGCTGTATGAACTTTGAATCAGTAATATCTGTGAGGGTTTTGAAACTACTTCCTATAGTAGAATCTGACTTTTTTACTAAAGAAAACACACTTTCGGGAAATCTGTTTGATGGAAACAAGTATCCTTAGATTTATTTTATCTTTGTAAAGATCTACTTTTTATATACTTACACCAGAGCTGGAGTTGGCGAATGTGAAGGCAGTCAAATTCCCTGGAGCTAGAGTTTAACAAACTGTGGGCTGTTACTCAGGTGCTGGGAACTGAACTTGGGTCCTCTGCAGGAGCTGCACATACTTTTCACCACTGAGCCATTTCTGCAGTTGCAGAATTATATTTTTTGATTAATAAAAATTGTCATGTAAGTATACTATATTTACATCATTTTCCCTTTCTTATCCTCTTTCTGATCTCTCATGTCTCTCTGCTTCCTCTCAAATCATGTCTCTTTTTCTTTAATTATTTTGTTACACATACACACACACACACACACACACACATTCTGCTGACTCGATGTAGTATTGCTCAAATATATACATTTTTAGCACTGCCTATATTAGATAGCCAATAGACATCTCATCCTGGGGAAGACTGATTAACTGCCTATAGCTCTTCATGCTGGGATGGAGTTTGGTGAGATTTCCCCCATCAGACATACATGCAGGCAAAACACCAATACACATAAAATTATTTTTAAATTAAAACAGTCTTCAAGTTATAACCATATAATATATGTATATTATTGTGTGCATATTTGTCATTAATGAAGAGATCATAATGAAAGATTGGTTAAAACTAAACTTTAGTGTTAGAAACTATATCTAAGAGTTGCTGAAAAAAATCAAAAAGAAGGAAAATAGCAAACTAAAAAGTGGAAATGACAACATGATTAGAAATGAAATATTAGGACGCAGAGCATAAATGTAGGAATTTAAAGATAGAGGTGAAAGTATAGTTACATATGAGTAATTATCAGCAATGATAGCTTGGAACCTCTTTGCTAATAGACACAACCTACTCAGAAGACGATGCAGGAAAGCCTTAAAAGTAAAAAGATGCTCATCAGAGGATTCTTCATCCATTCAAACTTGGGCAACATCAGGCACTCAGACAAGCACACCTGTGAGTGTTGCACTGCTCAGTCACTTAAGTGGGGGGGGAGACTTTGTGACTATGTGCTCCATAAAACAAGTAAATCAAGGAAAATGAAGATCTAGGAAAGAGGGAACTTTCCTCAAGGTGGAGATAAAGGGAGCTGGAATGAAGATGAGACAGGAATGAGGAATCTGACCCCCAAATGCACCTGGTTCAGATGGCAGGATGGGCTCAGATGGCTGCATCAAGTCACCTCTGGGGAAAACAGTTGACCAAGCAGGCTGTCTGACAGGAGGTAAAGTTCGTTTTCATAGTTAATGAAAGAGATGGGAGAACAGAATGGGAGAATGAATAAAGTAATGTCATAATCTCCATAACATTATGCAATACATAAGATGTAGCTTATATAATTAAAAGCTCAGCACCATGTAGTTAAAACTATGAGAACACCGTACATAGATGTTTTAAAATAGCAAACTTTGAGAAATTGGAGAACACAGCAAAAGTCTCATGTATCAGTGGATGCTGCATATGTTTATTTTTGTTGAAGCTACTTTGAAGCAGATAACAAAATATTGAAGATAGGTGCCTGTGGTGACTAATTTCTTGGAGGCAGGAAGAGAGATAACTAGGTTTTGCCCTGTGTTAATTATCAATACTTAAAGCTTAAGCATAGGCAAGAAATAGCTTCAAAAAACATCATATTTAGTAAAAAAATATATATATAATAAATGTACTTAAAATTAAATTCAATGAATAATATCATATCTCAGCAAAACTATGTTAAATAAGCTGACATTTGTTTTATTAATGGGAATATGACTAACAACTTCATGGACACTTTGTACCCCTCCTCCACAGCATAAGTTCATTACCTTCTTGTGGTTTTTAGTGTCTCAAGAAGACGTACTAATGTAGTTGATATTCACACTCACTGCTAAAATTGGTATATCTGGGTCACAGTTATCTTTCACAAAATGTTATTTGAGAGAAATGCATCAGAACTACACAGACCTGGCTCCCCCCCGCCCCCCTGTGATTACTTCATTTCTATTTGGTAGCTTCTCATTTCCAGTGTTATCAGATATTTATTCCAATATGTCAATAGATCACTAAAAATTGGATTGTTAAATATTGTGTTCCCAGAAATATTGTACAGGCTAATAAACTTATCTGGGGTCAGAGAACAGAAAAGCCACTAGATACTTAGGCTAGAAAATGGTGACACTCACGCCTTTAATCCTAACATTCCAGAGGCAGAAATCCATCTGCAAGAATACAACCAAGCTTGGTGAATAATGCCTTTAATCCCAGAAAGCGAGCCTTTAATCCTAGGGAGCGATGGCAGAAAGAGAAAGATATATAAGGCGTGAAGACCAGAAACTAGAAGCATTTGGCTGGTTTAAGCTTTCAGGCTTTGAGAAGCACAGTTCAGCTGAGATTCATTCCAGATGAGAACACAGAGGTTTCCAGTCTGAGGAAATAGGATCAGCTGAGAAACTGGCAAGGTGAGGTAGCTGTGGCTAGTTTTGTCTCTCTAATCTTCCAGCATTCACCCCAATAACTGGGCTCAGGTTTGACTTTTTTCCTCCTTTTTTTTATTTATTATATTTGTGTTTTAATTTTACATATCAGCCATGGGTTCCCCTGTCCTCCCCCTTCCCGCCCCTGCTCCCACCTTCCTCCCAGCCCCTCCCCTCCATTCCCATCTCCTCCAGGGCCAAGACTCCCCCTGGGGATTCAATTCAACTTGGTGGATTCAGTACAGGCAGGTCCAGTCCTGTCCTTCCAGGCTGAGCAAAGTGTCCCTGTGTAAGCCCAAGGTTCCAAACAGCCAGCTCATGCACTAAGGACAGGTCCCAGTCCCACAGTCTGGATGCCTCCCAAACAGTTCAAGCTATTCACTTGTCTCACTTATCCAGAGGGCCTGATCCAGTTGGGGGCTCCACAGCTTTTGGTTCATAATTCATGTGTTTCTATTAGTTTGGCTATTTGTCCCTGTGCTTTTCTAATCTTGGTCTCAACAGTTCACACTCTTACAGTCCCTCCTCTTTCTTGACAATTGGACTCCTGGAGCTCCACCTGGGGCCTGGCAGAGGATCTCTGCATCCACTTCCATCAGTTATTGGATGAGAGTTCCAGCTTGACCATTAGGATGTTTGGCCATCCGATCACCAGACTAGGTCAGTTCGGGCTTTCTCTCAACTATTGCCAGTAGTCTACAGTGGATGTATCATTGTGGATTTCTGGGGGCCTCTCTAGCATTTTGCTTCTTCCTGTTCTCATGTGGTCTTCATTTATCATGGTCTGTTATTCCTTGTTCTTGATCCAGCTGGGATCTCCTGCTCCCCTAAGCTCTCTTTCCTTTGAACCTTGCCCTTCATTACTCCCACTGTTGTCCAGGTTGTTCATGTAGATCTCATCCATTTCTCTGTTATTGGGCAATCCCTGTGCCTTTCCTAGGGTCCTATGGAGCAAGGGGAACTCTCCTCCACTGCTGGTGGGAATGCAAGCTTGTACAGCAACTTTGGAAATCAATATGGTGCTTCCTTAGAAAATTGGGAACCCATCTCCCCCAAGACCCAGCTATAGCACTCTTGGGCATATACCCAAGGAATGCTCAATCATACCACAAGGGCATTTGCTCAGCTATGTTCATATCAGCATTGTTTGTAATAGCCAGAACCTGGAAACAACCTAGATGTCATTCAACTGAAGAATAGATAAAGAAAATATGGTACATATACACAATGGAGTACTACTCAGCAGAGAAAACCAATGACATCATGAGGTTTGCAGGCAAATGGATGGATCTAGAAAAAATCATCCTGAGTGATGTAACCCAGACTCAGAAAGACAAACATGGTATGAACTCACTCATAGGAGGATACTAGATGTAAAATAAAGATACTAGAGTGCTACACAACTCCAGGGAGGCTACCTAGAAATCAGGTTTGATTTTATTAATAAGACTCTTTAAGATTCCTGCTACAGTTAAATTATATACTCAGTAATAAACTCCTGAAATGTTTTAGATACTGAAAATGACTCTTTTCTATAAGAAGGGAAGTGTCAGGTAAGCTAATTGAAAGTGCATGATTGGCAATGGGGGTTAAAATTTAATCCTGGAGTCTTGTCCTTGGGAATACTTGTTGCTATGATGATATCGACCTTCTTAAGATTTAAAGATCTAGCAAGATAACTTGATGTCCCTTTTTCATTTGCCATTATTAGTCATGGCTATGGGACAATGCATATATATGCAATTGGAAAGAGTTCTTGATACCACTAAGCTTGACTTTGCAGAGTGCAGTGCCCTTCTCAAGAAAATAAAAATTTTAGCACTTGAGTTTGCCTGAAACATGGATAAGATTAACTGGCTTTAAATCTGAAGATTAATTAAATAGAGACTAAAGAAACACTCACTCTATTCCTGAATATTCTCTCCCATCTTTTTTAATTATGTAAGAACCCCTTTCCAATTTGCTTTCTCTATATGGGCAAGTTCATTCTTTCTGCTGTTATGATGGCAGGTAGGTATATTCTAACTCAAAAACAGGAAACTTTTGTATATGTGCTGTGAGTCTCTAGAACTGATAATTCTAATAGCCAAATTTCTCAAAGCTGTGTCTTCTCAACTGCCTTCATCTCATTTCCAAGTATTCCAACCTGAGATCGTAACTCAGCTTCTGCTCTCTTTACTTCACTAAAATGACTATTGAGAAGTTGCTACCAGCACTGTAGTTATCAAATACAAATTCATTCTTCCAGGCATTTGGTTATGTAATTGACCACACATTTTTTTTTTCTAATAATACAAAGTTTTATGTCATTGCAACCTGGCTGTATGCTCTATCTTCCTTCTTCTAAATTCTAAAGAAATAACTAACACTTTCTTGTCTTCATTGCATCTGAATTTATCTAAGAGTTTCTTTATTCATTATCAAATCAGCAGTAAATATTTGTTTACATTCTGCTGGAATACATAATTTGACACAAAGATTGAAACTATTATATTCCTTGGTTTATATTTATTTTGTCTTGGCAGAGAAGTTCCCAAGCTAATCTGATGAGGCAATTTCAATTGAGGTTCCTCTTCCCTGGTGACACTAGGTTGTGTATAGTTGATAATGAAAGGTAATCAGCACAAATAGATTCTGAGGATTTAACTCAACTCCTCACCTTTTGAGCCAAATACTTTACCAACTAAGCCATTTTCCCAGCCCTGTTCTTTGTTTCAAAAACTAACTTTTTGTATTGAATTAACCACTGAATTCTGATTATTTTTCCTATGAATTATTTCCCATAAATTTTCTTCATGTTTTCACTCTTATTTCTTGCTCCATAGCATCTCTTTATATCATACAAGCTCAGAATCCTTATGTAAGGTTCATGTTTCTCACAGTATTGATATTTTGGCTACATTATAATCATTACAGATTTTTGTGGTTAATGAAATTCATCACCATCTGGATATTGGTTTATGATGCATTATGAACAGTTTAATTGTTATTTACTGAATTTGTATTCAATGTCCTGACTGAGTATAATAGGAATTGTTATAGTATAATTGCAACACTGAGTTTGGATATAAACTAAGGCACTTCCTGAGTATATACATATAGATGTATAGTGACTCATTGTTGGAATTGTTTCTGGTGTTAGGTATCACAACAATGACCTTTTGATGGGTCCATGTTGGTTATAATCCAACATTTCATGGGAGCCATATTTAAAAGAAGTTTCCTGAAATAGTAGGAGGAAGAAGCCACAGATGTCTGAAGTTTCTGGTTCGACCAGTTTTCTCTGCAGTCGTAAATGGTAGCTAATTATTTTGTTGTAAGTAGTATTAATTTCAAGCAATATAGAATATACATCTCTGTGTTTTGCTTGAAACCATAGACATGGCATGTTTCTTGCCCTTATATCTAGCATACCAAAATGGGTAGCTTCTCTTCAGATGTTTTATTTTGAATAAGTAAGTCCTGGCTTAAGAGGAATGTTAGAAGAGAAATTCGCATTAATCCAACAGCACAAACTAGTAGCTTTCAATAGACTCTATAAGACTCATTAATTCAAATGCAAAATGTATTTATCCCAGCTGTGCAAAATTGCTAGTCTTAAGTTACAAAATAGTATAACAGAAATTTGTTCTCTGCCACAGAAAAAGGAGTACACTAGTAAATCCAGTGTTTTGCAAAACTGCTTTTTAAAGAAAGAATTTATAAATGGGCACACATATAATGATTTGCCTCAGCAGCAATTAAACTTATCAGTAAGTGTTTAAGAAGGATAATGAAGTATGGATGGTTTTAGTAAGAGATTATTTATACCAACAATTAATATGCAGTGTCCTGTGAGGCAGTGTTCTAAATCATGATTTGGTAAATTACTTGGCAAAAGGTTTGATAAATATTTTGAGAATTGTGGGATATTCAGGGATGGATTTAACTATTTCATTGTATTTTCAAGTGTAATAGAGAGCGGTAGTTTAGAGTTTTCCTGCCTGGCCCACACTTAGGACAAATCTCTCTCACCTGCCAGGCCCATAGACGTTCAAACCCAACCAAGTAAACACACAGAAACTTATATTGTTGACAAACTGTATGGCCATGCCAGGCTTCTTGCCATCTACTTCTTATATCTTAAATTAACCCATTTCTATTAATCTATAACTTGTCATGTGGCTCATGGCTAACCTGTACCTTACATCTTGCTTGTCATGGTGGTGGCTGGCAGCTTTCTCTCTGCCTCCACCTTCCACTTCCCAGAAGAAGAATTGCCAGGACCATAGTGTTACAAGAAACCATCGGCAAAGGTCAGTTTAGAAAAGTCTGGCAAGACAGATGGGGAGAAATTGCTATGAAGATTTTCTCTTCTAGGAAAGAATGTTCATTGTTCTGAGAGACAGACATTTATCAGACTGCGTTTGCACCAGACCACAAAGGAGGCAAAAAAAAAAAAAGTCTTCAGAGAACCATGACCATACCTAACAGTGACTTTGAAATCTTCAAAAGAATGATGGGACCCTGCAAAGATGATAACACAAGGACTATGGTAAAGTCATGCAGGGCGGGTGGTGGCGCACGCCTTTAATCCCAGCACTCAGAAGGCAGTTTGAGGCCAGCCTGGTCTCCAAAGTGAGTTCCAGGAAAGGCGCAAAGCTACACAGAGAAACTATGTCTCGAAAAACAAAAAAAACAAAAAAAAAAAAAAGGAAAAATATAAAAATGACAAAAGGTAGATTACTAAATCTATTTTGAAAAACAATACTTTTAAAAGAGAACTACTTGTTCTACATAGGATAAGTAACAAATTTTTTTTTTTGTCTGAGTTTATCAAATGTTACTGGACTGAACATTGTTAATATATATATAAAATGGAGTTTTTTGTCTGAATCTGTCAAATGTTAATGGACTAGACATCACTAATGTAACTCTTGACTGTATATGTTGCATATACTTATTGGATAGTTTTTCTTGTATTAGTTATAACCTTTTTTAATTTTAGACAAAAAAGGGGAAATGTGGTGGTATTGTGTTCCCCAAAATATTGTGCACCCTAATAAA
The DNA here is from genome assembly GCF_903995425.1 of Onychomys torridus. Classification (NCBI taxonomy): domain Eukaryota; kingdom Metazoa; phylum Chordata; class Mammalia; order Rodentia; family Cricetidae; genus Onychomys; species Onychomys torridus. The sequence continues at coordinate 99,355,352 of NC_050450.1, read as the reverse complement.
TTTATCTGGGGTCAGAGAACAGACAGCCACTAGATACAGAGCCAAAAATGGTGACTAGAAAATGGGTCAGAGTAAGCCACAGCAGAAGCTGGGCGGTGGTGCACGCCTTTAATCCCAGCACTTGGGAGGCAGACCTAGGCAGATCTCTATGAGTTCATGGCCACATTAAAAACAGCCAGGCCTGGTGACACGTGCCTTTAATCCCAGGGAGTGATGGCAGAAAGCAGAAAGGTATATAAGGTGTGAGGACCAGGAACTAAGTTAGGTAAGCATTTGGCTGGTTTAGCATTTGCCTGGTTAAGCATTTAGGCTTGTAGCAGCAGTTCAGCAGAGAGCCATTCTGGATGAGGACTCAGAGGCCTCCAGTCTGAGGAAACAGAATCAGCTGAGGAACTGGCAAGGTGAGGTAGCTGTGGCTTGTTCTGTCTCTCTGGTCTTCCAGTATTCACCCCAATAACTGGCCTCAGGTTTGTTCTTATTAATAAGACCTGCTAAGATTCTTGCTACAACATTGCCTCAAAGGAATTAGGTAGAGGGCAACAGAGTATAATGTAATGTGCACACTTAGGCATCCCCTCCACAAACACCAAATAGGCATATAGCTTCCCACACAGTCACATACTCCAGATAGTAGATGTTATCATCAAGTATTAATTAACACAGAATACTACAAGTTAGTGAAATTCAGAGGAATGGGTACCATTTATCACACTAAGTTCACTCATGAACAAAGTGAAGCTCAGAGAACCGAGACAATTTGTCCAAGTTGTCTGGCTTGTAAAAGAAGGATCTGGATTCCTATTCTGAATTTCAATAGAGTAGACATTTGTAATAAAATGTTAGATGAAGCCTCTGATGTTTCAGACTATAAGTTATGTGGTAACAAAATGAAAAATGAGGCAGGGTTTTAAAAATTCACAGGACTGGGATACTTTGTAAAATGCTTGACGCTAATAGAGCAAGAATAGACCTGGGGAGAACAAGGACTGACTGATAATATTGCAATAAGTTTAATTTAGATCAATGAATAAAAAACATGATATTGTTTCCCAGAGCATGCTTTTCCTTATTTTTAATGTGCAACTGAATATTTTTGCAGAGTAAAAAATAAAATATCTTATTCTTTCTTCCAACTGATTGGTTCAGATTACTAAGAGAGTTCTTCATAGCTGCTCCACACGTAGAATAAAAATTCAGGCATTATTTGCTCTGGAAATATTTTCAAATCTCTTAAGACTAAAAAAGTAAATCAAAGAAGTTGGAGGTGACTCATTATTAATCACTATGGAGATTCTATGTAGCTTAAGAAATATAATATTATAACTTTATTTCTATGATTGAATCTCACACAGCCCAGACGGGACTCTGATCTTTAACAGCTGATCCTCCTGCCCCTATTTCCTAAGTGCTAGGTTAAAGAGCATGAGCCATTATACATGACTCATCATAAAATTTGAATGCACTAAACTAATTTTACCTCACATTTAAGATGTTTTAGATGTCTCAGATAGACTTTATGAAAATGGAATGACACCACTTAATACCTTTAATTTTTGACAGCCACCCATAATGAGCAAAACAAAGTAAAGACCCCAGGTTTGTTCTCTTGTAAATGCTTCCACCTTATTTGATGGAATCCAGTCACTCAGTTGAGTAAATTTTTGGTTTTCTGTAGAACTCCTCTTTTACATTCAATGTAGACTGACCTCTCTTCTGAAGCCTTGCCACCTTCTGTGTCTAACCCACTGCTAACCTATTAGTTGGGTTTTGAATCTCATATGTCATTTTTATTTGCCAGATAATTGTCTTAAATCTGTAGATAGGTTCTAATCGCCTCTTCCAATTCCCTACCTGAACGCACATTTCCTATATTTCCCTGACCATGTTAATTTTATGCATTTTAAATCTTGACTTGAGTCAGTTATTGGCTTGTGCACACCCCCCACACTCCCCCACACACACAAAGAGAGAGAAAGACACAGAGAGATAGAGAGAGACAGAGACAGAGAGACACAGAGAGAGATCTATTAGTCTATAATATTAGTTATATATTCCTACTGCATAGGCATAGTAATTTAATATTGAAGTCCAGAGGTAATCATTTCATAATTTTTTTTTCAGAAAGGCTTTGCTCATAAGTGCGTGGGCCAGGAAGATGGCCTTATTCATCCACTCATTTACTAAGCTGTGTAAGAGACTGGCTGTAGCTTTGCCACTTAGTCTCTCCCTCTGGTTCATGTTTGCTCCTCAAGACATGGACATTATTGTTTGGGGATGATGTCTTAGTACGCCTGGTCCTAGGAGGTTTACTTGTTTTCAAGACTATTTTATTTCAGTTTTTTTGTCTTTTGCTGAAGAAAACTTTAGAAGTCAGAACATGGGCAAGGCTTTAGGTGAAGAATGTCTCTGTTTGGGCACTATAAAACTCTAATTTGGGGTTCTGCAGAGATGGCTCAGCTGTTAAGGGTACTTACTGATATTGCAGTGCACTGGAGTTTGGTTACTGGCACCCACATGGCGTCTCACAATTGCCTGCACCTCCACTTCCAAGAGATCCAACACCCTTTTCAAGCTTTTTGGAGCAATAACCATGCAGAAACACAGATAAACATGTACATAAAATAAAAATAAATCAATCTTACTATAAACCATTCTCCTGGAGCAATTCAAAGCCTGATCTAGGCCAGAGTTATCAACTTTTGCCAGTTCCCAGTCAGCCAAGACATGCCTCTACTTCAGAACACATTACTATGTCTCAACTTTAGTACACTGACAGTTATTTGTTTCTTTGCCCCCACCCTGATTCCATTGGAGTATGATTTCTGTGATTCACCCAATTGTTCTTATTAAACCCAGTGGAAAAGTCATCTACTTAAGAGTAGAATATTAATCTAATGATGATCACATACAAAATTCCATTGCTGTCCATCAAAACACTTTCCCACCACTTATACTTGGTATTATATCTGAGGACATTAAAAATACAAAGTGATATACACTTTAAAGCATGTCAGAACTTAAAAGCAAAGATATCCTATAAGCAGTAGTATAATATATTATACAATATAATAATATAATATATAAGATATAATGCTGCACTTTGAAAATTCAGACTAACTTTTGAGTAATAATCAAAGCAACACCTAGATTTTAAAATTCATCTGGATAAAAAATTCACTGCAAAAATTCCATTCCTATGTAATACCAAAAGCTCAAAAATCAAGTATCAAAATAACAGTATTTGTAGTAGATTAGTAATTCTCAAAAATATAGAACTATATCTTGAGAATTGGATGTGTGTGTTCAGTATGTAACTGCTGGAAGATTCAATACTATAAAGCTGAACATCATTATAGACTTATCTAAACATTCAATATAATTTCAAAGTCTTGGAAGAGATCTGTTCATATGTGATAACAGAGATGCTAGCTGATTAAGAAATGTATGAAGAAATGCAAAAAACCAAGAATTTTAATTCTTGAGCATATTGCATACTATACATTAATTCTAAATCTACACAACATCTATACAATGTAGTCTATATTCATGATAAATGATGAGGAAAGAATTTTCCATACCTATCACTTAAAATAAATAAACTTCTCCTGGATTATATAATTGACTTTATGATCTTGAGGTCATTCGTGGGAAAAAAAAAACTTAATCATAAAAGCAAAAATTGAGAGGTTAGGCTTCATTAAAATACAGTCATTCAGTTAATTTAACCCTGAAGGTAAAAGTAAGCTGCATGTCATGTGACTGTTCCTAGAAGACACAGAGAAACCTCTATTTACCCCATATAGAGAAGGTTCCAACAGACCTGAGAATTTTATCTAAGTTCATCTTGGTGAAGCAATATAATTATTGGGGTTAATTACAAAAGTATAGATGACTTAAATATATCTAGGAAGCCTAGCACCAGACAAATATTTGCCTCCTACACACCTTCAAGGAAGGAAGGAAGGGACATCCTGATGCTTTCATGAAAACTTTGCAAATGCCTCCCTGAGACTTGTGAGACCTCCCCCCACCCCCGCCCCAGGAAGAAGTTAAAATAGATTGAATCTTCTAGCTCTGCTGTGGTTCACCATTGCTGTTCTACTTCAAGAAAGCCATGTCTAACACAAAGTTAACAACTTCACTGCACTTAGAAATCACATGTTAGCAGTACATGCCTAATAATATAGGCAGATGTGATATGAGTAATACAGAATTTGCTGCAAATCTTTCATTTCATAACTAAAAAGTAACTCAAATTTTAAAAAGCTCAAAACATTAAACAAACACCAAAAAAACAGTAGAGCAAAATTCATGTACAAAGATCTAATAAGTGTGTGAAAATGAGCATTATTGGTTATTAAAATAATGAACAAATATAGGAATAGAGACTGAACCATGGTCCTTAAAAGAAAAATGACAATGTACAATGTTGTCAAGGCTGCAGGGTAAGGTCAATCATCACATACTGCTGGTGGGATTAGAAATGGACATTACTACCAGAGAAACTTATTTGATAGTTTGGCTAGTTGAATATGTACCTCTCCTAAGATCAACTCTATTTTTGCGAATGTAACACATATGGTCTTTAAATGATATCTAAAATTTTTGTAGAAATATTATTGATATCATTTCAAGAGTAAAAGTCATGCAGCTGTTTGAGGCCAAAAACAATCTGTGGCCTAGATTGTATCCATGCAAAAGAATTCCATACAAAGCTGAGAACTGGGACCTAATGCTTACACCATAACATGTGCATGGATTTCACTGAGCTAATATTGAGCTAAATGGCCAAGCTGTATCTCCCATAAAACCTGTGGTGGTATTGTATTTTCTAAAATATTGTGCATGATGATAAACTTATCTGGGGTCAGAGAAGAGAACAGCCACAATAGTGAACATAGAGGTTAGGCAGTGGTAGCACACACCTTTAATCCTAGCATTCCAGAAGCAGAAATCCCTCTGGATCTCTGTGAGTTCAAGGCCACATTGGAAACAGCCAGGCATGGTGACACATGCCTTTAATGCCAGAAAGTGAACCATTAATCCCAGGGAGTGATAGCAGAAAGCAGAAATGTATATAAGGTGTGAGGACCAGAAACTATAAGCATTGGCTGGTTAAGCTTTCAGGCTTTTGAGCAGCAGTTCAGCTGAGAGCATTTGGATATGAGGACTCAGAGGCTTCCAGTCTGAGGAAACAGGATCAGCTGACGAACTGGCAGGGTGGGGCAGCTGTGGCTTGTTCTGCTTCTCTGATCTTCCAGCATTCACCCAAATAACTAGCTGGCCTCGGGTTTGATTTTATTAATAAGAACTTTTAAGATTTCTGCTACAAAACCTTTTGTGGTTTCATTTATATTAAATGAATACACCATACAAAAGCAAAGCAAAGCAAAGCAAAGCAAAACACCTGATGTCAGAAATCAGAGTAATGATTATTTAGTTGAGTGAGGAAGTAGATGAACAGGAGAACTCAGGGACACTAAAAATGTTCTGTTTGGTTTTCTGTTTATAGAGTTTGCTAATTTTAAACATCCTCAAACTGTAATTTAAGATCTGCAAATGCATCTCCTTGTGTTATTAATTAATAACTTGTTTTCCTAAAACTGAGCAAGAGAGAAGATGAACTTGACCCATATTGCTAAGTGCAGAATGAAGAAAAATTCAAGTTCTTAACCTTCTTTTTGACTTTAATAGAAGTGACTCAGATTCACCTGATGAATATCAACTTGGGAATATATGCATATAAAAAGGATCACTCATTTCCTTATAAAAATGTTCACTGACAAGGACTGAATGCATGAAACCTTTCTTTTTATGGATCTTTCAATAAGTATGAGCCAAAGACGTCAGACAAATTTTCCTAATCTGTGAATGTGTGAAATTAGGAATGATTTCATAAATAAGAAAAGTCATGTAAATAGGAAAATCATGGAAATGAATTACTATTTTCCTCTTTTTTCTTTTTCTTTTTTAATTACATGTGTGAGTCTTTGGGAATATATGGGATGTGAGTGCAGCGGTCATGGAAGCTAGAAGAAGGTATCAGATTCGTTGGAGCTAGACTGACAGGTAGATGTGAGCTGCCAGATGTGATAACTGAACCCCAATCTTTTGTAAAAGCCCACAAGTGCCCTTAACCATGGAACCATCTCTCTAGAGCCCCTTAATTACTTTCATGAATGTGTATTTGTGTGTGTGTGTGAATGCACATGCATGCATGTGTAAATGTGTGTGTGTGTGTGTGTGTGTGTGTGTGTGTGTGTGTGTCTGAGAGAGATCATTTTTTTCCATACCACTTACTCTTCAATGACAAGCATGAGTAAATGGACATGTAGCTTTTAAGCTATTCAACTATGCAATATAGATACTTTTATTGAACACACATAGATTAAATATTCTTCAACTAATGTAGATAATAAAATGTGATATTTGTAGATATTCATATGACCCTCTGTAGTTATATTTCCTGAGATGATGAGATGGCTTTGATATTGCCAGATGATGATATTACATCTATTCTTGTGTGTTATTTATTACTAATATTAATGCGTATTTCTTTACTTGAGACACTGAATTTTGTTTCATTGCAATTCTCAGGATCTTAACTTCAAAAATATTAGTTTTAAAGCAGTGATTTTATTCCTGGAGACCACACTTTGTCAAGTTTTACATTTAGAATTCTATTTTAATTAGACAACAGCTTCACACTCTTCTCTTTTTGTATACTTAAAAGCTAAGTAATGAGTTTTAAATGAGCCTAATTAGTTGCCAACTTTCTATTGTTCTGACAGAGACATGTCCTTGTTTAGCTAGCAAAAGATTCTTTAATCATTTTTGTACATGTTTTAGAGCAACTGTATTTATGAGCACCTTGGAGACCCTGTAGACAAACATACCTTTAAGATGGATTGATTCTTGCTCTTTGTAGAATGCCCAAGAGTTTTCACTAAGATCAGGCCCAATCAGGAAATCACAGGACTCAAGTTAGGCATGAAAAAACAAAAATAAAATCCTCACCATTTTCTAACTAACATTCATACAACCCTTACCTTGTGCATGACAACTTTAAAAAAGTTAGAATTATCTGTATTTTATTTTATTAGTATGAGTATTTTTCCTGCACCTACATGCCTAGTGTCCTGGGAGGTCAGAAGAAGGTATTACACCCCCTGGAACTGGTGTTAGGGACTCTCATGGGTGCTGGGAACCGAACCCAGGTTCTCTGCAACTGCTCTTAACTGCTGATCCATCTCTCCAGACCTGCACATTCTACCACACAACTGTTACCCACATTGTATGGCTTGATCTGTTTGTAGGGCCCCAGGCAGTGGGACCCAGGACTTATCCTGGGTACATGAACTGGCTTTTTAGAGCCCATTCCCTATGGTGGAATGCCTTGTTCTGCTTTGATACGGGGGGGGGGGGGGGGGGGGGGGGGGCGGTGTCTTGGTCCTGCCCCAACTTGGTATGCCAGCCTGTGTTGACTACCGAAGGGAGGCCTTAGCTCCTATGAGGAGTGGATGGGGAGTAGAGTAGGGAGGAGGTGGGGAAAGGTGGGGGAGACTGGGCAAAGGGGAGTGAGGGAGAACTGTGGTTGGTATGTAAGACAAAAAAAAATTAAATAAAAAAATGTGGAAAAAAAAACCCTTCTACCTAATCTTCTTAATGAATAATATGAAAAAGACATCTTAAAGGTGACATTGGCTATTTGTTCCTGTGCTTTTTCCAGTCATGGTCTCAACATTTCTCGCTCATACAATCCCTCCTCTCTCTTGCCAATTGGACTCCCGGAGCTTCACCTGGGGCCTGGGTGTGGATCTCTGCATCCACTTCCATAAGTCATTGGATGAGAGTTCTATCACAACAGTTAGGGTGTTCGGTCATCCAGAGTAGGTCAGTTTGGACTTTCTCTAGACCATTGCCAGTAGTCTATAGTGGAGGTATCTTTGTGGATTTCTGGGGACCTCTCTAGCACTGTGCTTCTTCCTATTCCCATAGGGTCTTCATTTATCATGGTATCTTTTTCCTTGTTCTCCCTCTCTATTCTTGATCCAGCTGTGATCTCCTACTCCCCTAAGCTCTCTTTCCCTTGAACCTTGCCCTTCAATACCACCCCCCCCATGACAAGTTTGCTCATAGAGATCTCATCCATTTCTCTGTTGTTGGGTGATCCCTGTGTTTTCCTTAGGGTCTTCTTTACTAGGTAGCCTCCCTGGAGTTGTGAGTAGCAATCTAGTCAGCCTTTGCTTTATATCTAGTGGAAACACATGAACTATGAACCAATAGCTGAGGAGGCCCCATGGAACTAGACCAGGCCCTCTGGATAAGTGTGACAGTCGATTAGCTTGAACAGTTTGGGAGGCACCCAGGCAGTGGGACCTGGACCTGTCCATACTGCACAAGCTGGCTTTTTGGAGCCTGGGGCCTATGTTGGGACACTTTGCTCAGCCTGGGTGAAGGGAGGATGGGACTGGACCCGCCTCCACTGAATCTACCAGGCTGAGCTGAATCCCCAGGGGAGTCTGTGGCTGGAGAGCTTCTCTCCAGGTGCCACCAAGCCCCGGCAGGTCAACAGCCCACTTATAAAATAAACACACCAATGCTTATATTATTTAAACTGTTTGGCCTAATGGCTCAGGCTTCTTGTTATCTACTTCTTCTATCTTAAATTAACCCATTTCTATTAATCTATACTTTGCCACATGGCTCATGGCTTACTGATACCTTACATCTTCCTTGTCATGGCTCTGGCTGGCAGTTCTCTCTGCCTCAGCCTTCTACTTCCCCCAATTCTATTCTCTTTGTCCTGCCTATACTTCCTGCCTGGCTAGTAGCCAATCAGTGTTTTATTTATTACCCAATCAGAGCAACACAGGTAACATATAGAACCTCCCACAGCAAGAGTCCTTGCCCTGGAGAAGGTGGAAATGGGGGGTGAATTAGGGGGAAGGCAGAGGAGGGGAAAGGCAGGAGGAGGAAGGACAGGGGAATCCATGGCTGATATGTAAAATTAAATTAATTATAAAATTTAAAAAAGACATTTTTTTAAAAAGGTGAAATTGGAGATATAATGAACTAAAAGGACCAAAGTCACTTTTATGAATTAGGATGGTTGGGAAATTGTATATATCACTGCCTTTACTGTGATCACACAAATGTAGTATGTCAAGATAAAATTATAAATTAATATGAAAGATATAAAAACCATTATCTAAGCTATTTTCATATGTGGTGATATTTTATTTGTGCACTCCAATAAAGCTTATCTGGGGATCAGAGGCAAAAGCCAGCCACTATATTAAATATAGAGGTCAGGTAGTGGTAGCACAAGCCTTTAATCCTATTGTTCAGGAAGCAGAGATTCATATGGATCTCTGGGAGTTCAAGGCCACACTGGGAACAGAGCCAGGCATGGTAGCACATGCCTTTAATCCCAGTGCTAGTTAACCATAGAGGTCTGAAGGTCTGTACAGACAGACAGGAAATGATAGAGCTGGGTGGAAAGAGAAAGTGATGTAGCTGGCTGGAGAAAGTGAGTAAGATGGCAGGACACAGAAAGCTATGTAGGTGTGAGTATACAGAAAGTAGTTCTCTCTAGAGGTTGAGGTGTAGATGTAACTGTCTTGTTAAATAAGAAACACAGAGCCAAATACAGAGTTTATAACCAAGAGGTCAGAGCAATAGCTGAGAGCTGAAAACCTTACCCTTCACTGCTGTTGCTGTCTTTCCTCTCCTCAAAAGACCTGCTTCTGTGTGTGTTTTCTTTTTATAGACTTTCTGTTCTGCTTTCTCATTGGTTGTAAACCCAGCCACATGACCTCCTCATCACTGCCTGTCTGTACAGACCTCCAGGTCTTCTGTGGTTGGTAGTGAGATTAAAGTTGTGTGTTGCCATGCTGTCTGTGTCCTTGAACACACAGAGATCCTTCTAGCCCTGCCTCCCAAGTGCTGGGATTAAAGGCATGTACCACCACCACCAAGCTTCTGCTATGGCTTGCTCTGACCCCAAGGCAACTTTATTAATATACAAATAAAATCACACTTTACAAATATAGTATCACCATACTGAGGAGTTGGTAAGGTGAAGTTGGCTGTGGCTGGTTTTATTCCTCTGATCCCTCGGTTTTCACCCCAATATCTTGTTCCAGGTTTTTTATTAATAAGTCCATTTAGCAATTCATCTTACACTCATATGAAAAGGAAAACAAATACCAAACACATGGCTGAATTTTCCACTTCATGCCATGGAAATAATTAACTAAATATTTTCTAAAAGCAAAGGACAATATACTTAAATTTACACATGTAGAAATAACTACAATAATCAAGTCTTGTACTTCTCTACTCTGATGATAATGAATAGCAACATTATTTCACTGTAAAACAAATATCTTGACCTGGTTAGATAACCCAAATGGTTATATTGACATGAGCAGTGATCTGAATGATAGTTTTGTATGAAGATTTTGTATTATGATTCTTTTAATAATTTGAAAATGGAGTATAGATGCTCCCCATTTCAAGTTGATCATCTCAAAATTTAAAATTTCATTTTATAAATCTAACCACCACCCATTATAGCTAAATAAAACATTATTGTTGAATGTAGATTCTCTAAAATTTGGATTGAATGGCCGGTGACTGGCTGAGGTTCACTGCTGCTGTTCACCACCAAAAGACAGAATGGTAGGCCACATTGCTTTTTAGGGAAAGATTTAAAATAGCCAAAACTCCAGGTGATGTTTGTACTAAATTAATTCATTCTGCATCATTGGGAAATTAAAACATTGTGACTTGAATCATCAAACATTAGGAAATTGTGTATATTTTGTGTTTATAAAGACAAATAAATTCATATGTTTTCTTAAATATGTGCACACATACTTGTTCACCAAAATAACTAAAAACTTAGATTCATAATGAAAATCTATACTGTCTATAAAAGACAAAACAATAACAACAGTGTAGTATATTACTTAAGGGATTTATAAAGCCCTAGGGTGCATATAATAAGGCTTTTCCCCACTACAGAACTGTTTTCTTTGGGCAATCAGTTGGTAACTTTTTGTTTGTTTGTTTTTGTTTTTGTTTTTTGAGACAGAGTTTCTCTGTATAGTTTTGGTTCCTGTCAAGGATGGATCTCACTCTGAAGACTAGGCTGGTCTCAAACTCACAGAGATCCACCTAGCTATGCCTCCTGAGTGCTGGGTATTAAAGGCATATGTCACAGCCGCCTGGTGGGCTGGTAATTTTTGAAGAAATATTCTTCCCTGCTCTCTCATGCTCCTGTGTGTATAGTTGGGTGTGGCCACTCATAGGACTGACCCGTAGAAGCAACCTTGAAGGGTGTCATTCTATCCTACATCTCACACCACCAGACAAAATGCAAATATCCTTATTTTTTCTTAAAAAGTGCAAATTGTTCATGCTTTATGGTCTTCAGCTGCAATGAAAACCCACTGCCTGTTTAGTCTCTCTTTCTAAACACTTCCTTGTTTCCTCCACTGTGTCATCATTAAAGCTGGAGGCAAGGGGGAACTGATGGAGTTAGGTTGGTACATGGTAGTTTTCATGTCTATAAAAATAATAAAGTTTTGCTTCTTTATTAGGGTTTTATAGAGGAAAAGAACTTATAGAATGAATAGATATATGTATATATATACATATTCATATGGGATTTATAATAGGGACTTATAGGCTTTAGTCCAGTTAGTCCAACAATGGCTGTCTACCAACATAAGGTACTATCCAGTAGTTGTTCAGACCACAAGGCTGGATGTCTCAGCTGCTCTTCAATATGTGCCAGGATCCCAAACAAGTAGGTTCTAATGCCAGTGAAAGAATGGGTCTCTCTTTGCCTCATTGTTGTATCTCAATATGTGAGCTCCCAGATACTGCTCCAGCACCATGCCTGTCTGATTTCTGCCATACTATCTGCCATGATAATAACAGACTCAAATCTTCTAAAACTATAAGCCCAAATTAAATACTTTCTTTTATAAGTTGTCTTGGTCATGGTACTCTATCACAGAAATAGAAAAGTAACTAAGACATTTGATTTTTTGTTATTTTAGGTGTATTTTTTTTTTACCTGTGAGTTTATTTTTTATTAGTATAAAGCCATGGATTAAATAATTGTTGTACATTAACTAGTGTGGGTAATTTTACTTTTAGTGTCATCTTGGAAACATTTCACTCCAGCTTGTACCCACACACTACTATTTAGAAGGCATGTGACATTGGCAAGACTTGATACCTATAAACGTTTCTAATCTGTCACCTGAAAAACTTAAGCCAATGAAACTAGTCAATTCCAAGTACTGTCAAAGGAATTAATGAAGATAATGCACACACAGAATTTTAACTTGTTGAAGAAATGAGATGTTGATAAAAATTAAACTTTATCCCACTGCCAGGTCTTGGTCCTGCCTCAATTTAGAATGCCAGACTTCGTTGACTCCCCAAGGTAGGCCTTGCCCTCTCTGAGGAGTGGATGAGGGGTGGGATTTGGGAAGGTGAGGGGGACAGGAGAAGGGGAGAAAAAATGAATACTGATCAATATGCTGTAGTTCCTAGGATTCAGTGATGAACAAAATTAAAATACCACTCTATTGGAGCTAGTATTCCAATAAGAGGGGCATGGTAAGCTTATAACCGTAAGTAAACAAGTTATCCATCCCCAAAATAGATAAAGGTTGAAAGAATTGTAAGTCCTATAAAAAGACAAGAGGGTAAGTCAATAGTGCCACATGATACTGTATGCAACATGGATTATTTACATACCACATGGATATGAGCTGTAAAGATAAATGCTAAGCAAGAAAGGCCAATGTTTAGTGAAGATACAGAATGTAGCCATCATCTTGATGGAAAGGCTTTCTAATTGGATTCTGAAAGACAAGAAAGACTGAGTTTTCTAGGTGCAGTGAACATAAAGCTTTTGAGAATGGGATATTTCCTGCAAGTTGGAGTAAAAAGAAAAATCTATCTAATCTGGATCTTTTGAAAAATGCTACTAAGAGAGAATGGCAGAATATACAAGGCAGGGAGAGATAACACAATAGTACCTAGTAAATGATAACGACATGGTTAAAAAATTCTAAATGTGCAGAAAAGATGAGAACACACAGAGAGTGGGGTAGTTTTCAACTGCAATTCTCCTAGCAATTTTATCTTCCAAGATCCCACAAAATGGCTTATTAATCTCTGATTACTCAATATCTCTTTCATTTCAATGTTCCAAACATGTCCATCTTCTCAACAAACAACATCATCAGGTCAAGATCATAGCAACACCTCTCTTTGCTTGTTACCAGTTTCTGTTGTAGTTTACTTTCTGTTGCTGTTATAAAACAGTATAACAAAAGACAACAGAGAGGAGGAAAGGATATATCTGGCTTAAATTCCCAGGTCACAGTCTATCACTGAAGGAAATCCTTGTAGGAAACCAAGCAGGAACTGAAGCAGAAACCGTGGATGAGTGCTATTTACTGGCTCACTGACTGGCTCATGGTTAACTAGCTTTTTTATACAGAACTAGGCCCACCTGTCTAGGGACAGTGCCATGCATGACAAACTGGACCTTCCCATGTGATCCTTCAATCAAGTCAGTCTCTCTGAGACATGGACACATGCTGCTCTGCTCAAGTTAAAATTCAACTAGGGCTTTTTCTTTTCAGGTGACTTTAGGTCATGACACATTGACAATAAATTAAACAGGATAAAGTGTCTATTAGGGCAATAGGGAAGCTCAGCTAAATTATTGTTCAGTCAATCAACAATTCAGAGAACAAAGACTGCAATGGGTGAGTCATATAGAGCTTGAGATTTTTTTCTTTCTTTTGAAACAGCATTTCACTGTGAAGCCTTGGCTGTCCTTAATCTCGCTCTGCAGACCAGGCTGTTATTGAACTCACAGAGTTCTGCTTGCCTCTGCCTCCTGAGTACTAGATTAAAGGCACACACTTTTGTCTGCTTTGTTTTAGGATCATAAATACTCAGGTAAAGGTCATGGAAACAGATGGAGTGAGTGGTAGAAATCATGGGCTTAGTTCTCTGCTTTCTCCATATACATTAGTCATGAATGACATTTTCCACTTGAAAAACTTAGGCAAAAGAAAGAGAAAAAATGTCAGAGGAGGGGGAAGAATGGAGATTCTCAAGTTCATGATGTTGTATGCATATTATTTATTGAATATTGATAACAATCATTGGTCTGCAGGTTGAATTTTACTGTGCTTAGTGTTTTAAATATTTAAAAGTGACTGATAGTTACTTCTTTTAGTAACACACAACACAGATTTTTTTCAATGCTATTGCTACAGAAACCAACTTGCTAGCTTGAAACTACATGATGCATTGACATATGGAATGTCTTTTAATGAGGTTGCACATTTTAATATGGGCTCATTCATCTTTTGTATGACCTCTACTTTGACTACAAACACTAAATATCAATTTTCCTAATACTTGTTAATGATACAAGTTTTCATTCTATGAATTAAAATGGAAGCCATCATTTTGAAGTCATCTTTCACTTATAAGTTTTTGGAATACAATATTTCAGTTGTGTACTATCAAGAATAGTAGGCTTATGATTTCACTGCAGAAAGAAAATGTAGTTGAAAATGATGTTATCTAAAAATCATGTTTAGTAAGTATAAAATAGATCAATGTTTAAAAATTAGAAAGGCATAAGATTCATACTTTTCAAACACACTGAACTTCTAAACTAATCCTGTAAAAGTCTATGTCATTTTGTTTGAAATGCTTGAAACTGCCTTTAAAAAAGTATTTTTATTTCACACCCATGTATGTGCCTGAGAGTATATATGTGTACCACATGTCTAGGTACCTGCAGAGGCCAGAAGAGGGAATCAGATTCCCTGAAACTGGAGTTACAGGTGTCACTACATGTGATTGCCATGCACAGAACTTGGATATTCTGGACTAGAACAAAAGTTTGTGCTTTTAACCACTACATTATTTCTACAGTTCTTGAAATCTTGTGTTTTTAGTACTTTTGGTTTTGAATCTTACCTCTTTAGGTTGGAAAAGTACCTATCATGTCATAGAAGTTATTTAAAGTAAAATATAATTATGTAAAAGATGGAAATGCTATGACAGTTTTAAAAATCCAGTGTGGATGTATTGCTCCATGTAGAATACATTTGGTGACATTAATAACCTGGACTCAATCCCAACCATGAAATGCATAGACAAATGTGGTGAGCTACAAGAATATATTATAGAGATTCAGTGTGTATTAAAGCAATACTTTGACCGGCCAAGGGTCTGTCAAAAGGCAAGCCATTTATTATGAATATTTGCTGTTATCCAGCTCTTAATATTCAGCTGTCTTCTTCTATGAAATTCCTGCATGCCCAAATATTCCCAGACCAATTGGCAAACAGTTCAGCTCCTCAAACCTGCTGAATTTCTAGGTAACTAACTTCCCTGCTGGAGCCAGCACTTGGAGAAGGTCATGAAGGCAAAGACAAGCTGGGGGAGACTCATAGATTTGTTTCTTGTGCTAATGAAGCTCAGACCATCCTCTTGCCTGGAGGTCTAGTGGCTCTCCAGAGCAACTGACTAAGAACAAAAGAGATCTTTACATATCAAGGTGGAAGGTAGAGCAACATTCCTGAGGAGGCCGAGAACCCTGTGGCCAGGGGAAAGAGAGACAGGCATTTTCTGTAGAGCTGAGAGAAAGGCATGACCAGGGAGAAGAGAAGAACACAGAGGTAATGTAGATAGTAAGGCAGAACTCTTGAGCCAGGAGAAGAGAGCAAGTAGGATGGAGAAAGAAGAAACAGAGGACAAAGATGAGGTGGGAAGCATAAGTGCTTAGTCATTAGCAGGACTATGAGAGGGAACCAGATGGAACTGAAGCTATGTAGACAGGATTTTATCCCAGAGAAATAAAGTAGACGGACAAAGAGCTTGGTGTATCTAGACTTATTCCTGAAAGCCTGATGAAGCTGTAGCTGTATTGATAGAATTTTGTCTTAGAGGAATCAAGTTAACAGACATATGAGCATAGTGTGCATAGATTTTTTTTTCCCTCAGATATCCCATGCCGGATGTAGTGAAATCCCTGGACCCTGGGTAATCCATGGACAAAGAATTGAATAGTACCTAACTTGCCTCCCCCAAATTTTGGCGTTGCATCTCCTACACATACATGAAGACAGAGTGCTGACTAAACTCCAGAGTCTAAAGCCTGTTCTCAGACTTGGTTCCTGCAAAAGGGAAGAGAAAGAAGGATTGTCAGCAGTTGACAAAATGCTTCTATGTTCTCCATGATATTTTTATCTCAAGTCAGGAACTTTTAGGATTCCCAGAGTTAGTGAACATTCAGAGTGATTTGCTCTAGGGATTAACATCTATTTATCTACTAATCACTATTTTGCTGTGTCTGTTAACAAAACATAGACAGCAGAGGATGCTGCAATCAATGTCAGTTTGGGTCTTTGTGGCAATGCTTAATTCTTACCACAACATTTAAAAGAAACAGAAATAGGTGGAGTAAGAGAGGGAGATTTAGAAGGAGGAGAAGGAGAAAGAACATATGGGGGGAAGAGAGAGACAGAGACAGAGACACAGTGACAGAGAAAGACAGAGACAGACATACATACACACGTGGGGATGATGGAAAAGATAATATCTGATGTAGTTTATTGATTCTTCTTTTTCCTTAATTTTTTATGAGGTTTTTCCTCCAAGGCCAAACTTTTTATCTTGTAATATTTGTTTTAATTATTTATTATTATTATTATTATTATTATTATTATTATTATTATTATTTATTTGTTATGTGGTAGTGGGGATCAAACCCAGGGCCTCAAGCATGGTAACCATGTGTTTTACAGTGTGCTATACCCTTTGCATCACCCATTAAATGAAATCAGTCATGGTAAAATGTAGAAAGTTTTGATTTGAAAAAAAAAAAAAGACCTTCTGAATAGGAGAACCATGTTTTCATGACATTCAGAAATAAATCTCTGTCAGGTCTTTCAATTATCCCACAGGTAAATGTGCAAGTGTGGATGTCCTTATCTTTGTTAGGCCATCTTTAACCTTATTTCTTTATAGAGATAGTAGGAGGAAGAGGAAAAATTGCTACATGAATGTGCACTAAAGCACTGTTGACTTGATCACTATAATATAGTCCTTCACACTGACTCTAAAACTCTACTATCAACTGCATGTTTCTTTTATCATTCTCACTGAAGTTTATTTGATCACTTTGGGAAAATTCTGGTCTAACTTTGTCTTAGAGAGAGAAATTAATAAAGTGTAGAGGCTATGCAAGCATCTGTCACCCAACTTCTTGTCTCATATTAAAAACAGCAAAACAGGCCAGGCAGTGGTGGCACACACCTGTAATCCCAGCACTCAGGAGGCAGAGGCAGGTGGATCTCTGTGAGTTCCAGGCCAGCCTGGTCTATAGAGCTAGTCTAGGACAGGCTCCATAGCTACAGAGAAACCCTGTCTCAAAAAACCAAAACTAAACCAAAACAAATCAAAACAAAACAAAAAAACAAAAAACAGCAAAACAGTCACTTGCCAAGTTTGTCTCTGTAGGAAAGAGATTTAGGACTTCTTAATCCCCAAATCTGTGCATCTATTAAACATACACTTGCATATACCTAATACAATCTTTTCAGTCTTGCATTCTGCATGTCACATGACTACCTGGTAGTTTATTGCATCTTCAGATACTTAAAACTCATTCTCCTTCCTCATTCTCTCTGCTAAACTGCACCTTCTGGAGAGAGGGTTATGGATGACTCATTTAAAAAATATCATTAGTAGTAGAACATTCTCTCATACTAACAAGTACATGATATATATTTATTAAACAAACATATAAATATGTTAAATGGGTGTATCCAATAGCTGGACAATTCAGCCTTCTGTATTTGTTTTAGCAAAATCTGTGGAAGGCTTAGGTTTCAAAACCGTGTATTGTGTCAGAATTATTAATAAAGGTGACCTTGCCTTAGGGTTATGGAATTGTCACATGGAGTAGGTATTTTTGAGGTAAAAGTTCCAGGAGGTTAAAAAAAAATGAATGCTCAAATGAAATGCATTTAATTATTCATTAGTTGCTTAAATTCCAGATAACAGAGCAATTTCCTTCCCCCAATTTATCAAGAAGGCAAGTGTTTGCAGGTGCATTGAGGAGATAGTGAGAATTAGTACCACTGCTGACCATATTCAATCCAGAAAGACATTTAGCAGTATGTTCCATTTTCATTATAATTGTAGCTGAAGTTTTCTTGTGTCTTGCTCGGTCCACAGCCACTCAGACCCAAGTAAATACACAGAGGTTTATATTAATTAAAACTCCTTGGCCATTAGCTCAGGCTAACTACTAACTAGCTCTTACTTAAACTCAGCCCATTTCTGTTAATCTATATGTCGCCACATGTTCCATGGCTTTATATGTGTGCCATTACATCCTGCTCCCTGGATGGCAGGCTGGCATCTCTCGTATCAGCCTTCCTCTTCCCAGAATTCTCTTTGTCTACTTATCCCACCTATATTTCCTGCCTGGTTACTGGCCAATCAGCATTTTATTAAACTAGTGTATAAAAGCATTATTCCACAGCATATATTCAACTTAGTTTTCAAATATCTTATGTAAACCAAACGAAAAGCTATGCTCTTTGTTTCATAGGGATCATGTTTAAGTGTTTAGCATTACATTCAGGTTCCAGACTACCCTCTAAGTTTGGAGTCTTCTTCCTTAGCCTCTCCAGTTCCAGGATTTCAGAGGTGTTCTTCCATGCCTATCCTAATGCTTACTTTTTATAACTAACTTTTATTATTGTTTCACTCATTCTACAGGAAGTGGTTATTGGATGCTAAGTGAACAGAAACATGTTTGCTTCTTTTTCCAGTACACCTTAGAATACAGAAAAAGATCAAAGTAGAGGAAGAGGTGTGGATAAAATTGTACAGAAATACAAACCAAATGAACAAACAAACAAAGAAATGAAGGTAACTCAACAGATAAACTAGCCTATCAGAGTTCATATAATTGTAGAGAAAGGAGGTGATTGGAAAGATTTGCCAGCTAACCTCTCTCCCTTCACAGGAGTTCAAAGTATTTCAAATATAGAATATATCATTGAAATCTTACTATTGAAGATGGTGGAGCAAAGCATGCTACATTCAATGAGTCAAGGATGTGGGGAAGAATATTGAGAACTCCAGCATGCTAGGAACAAATGCTGATTATTGCCTACTATAATCTTGCCAAAAGAGGGGCTAAAAATAAGAAAGATGGGCCTGGCACTGCATTGGTAAATTTTCTTCTACTGTAACAAAATACACAAGACATTCAACTTAAAAGGAAGATAGATTAGCTTTGGCTCAAATTCTGGGAGAATTTAGTTTATTGGTTTGTCAGAGCACCATTGCAGAAACCCACAGCAGAGGTAGCTGCTCACTGCATGCAGAATGAGAGGAAATGGGTAGGATATTCAGACTACCTTCACCAGGGTTTGGATCAGCAAGGACAACCTCAAGTGACATCAGAGCCAGTGGGAGCAAAGGCAACAGTAGCCATTTCATTCTGTAGTTATGTCTTTCTGGCCTTCCATCAACACATGGAAACAGAAAGAGAAAGTCTGTTACTTCCTTAATCCTATTATGGTGGGAAAAACTACCATGAGACACAAGAGATATTGTAGACAGACAAATATCTGATAGAAATACTGGCTTAGTATTTAGATAGGTAAGTGATAGATCATCTTGACAGATAGATGATAGATAAATAGCTCATGAACTAAATTAGTGGGCAGATTATAGACTATATTGGTAGACAAATAGATGACAGATAACTAGGTAGATACAGAGAAAGAAAGATAGAAAGAAAGAAAGAAAGAAAGAAAGGAAAGAGAGAGAGAAAGAAAGAAAGAAAGAAAGAAAGAAAGAGAAAGAAAGAAAGAGAGGAAGAAAGAAAGAAAAAGAAAAAGAAAGTAGGTAGATAGACAGACAGACAATTGGTAGATAGAGTTGATTGCTAGGTAGATAGATGACTGACAAATTAATGCATGCATGCACATGTCTAAATGGGCAATACCGCTTCATTCCCGCAATGGTAGGAAGAACTTTAAAAAATTTTGCCAAGTTTAGGTGAATACTTAAAATATTTTGTGTCTTGGTAAGGTATCACAAACTTTTAATCATAACACTAAGTGGCTGGAGACAGGAAGATGGGGAGACAGGCCTTGAACCATCCTACAATTCTAAAGCTGTGCAATATTCCTTGTTTGCCATGCAGCTACACCTTAAAATTCCCTCTAAGGAAGTGTACTTGCAGTATCTTTTCAAGAATTGTCATCTCTGTTAATATCTCCAGCCTCCTGAGGTGCTGTATTTATATCACAGAACTTCTTGTTTCTATAAAAACATTTTTTTTTTGTCACAGACGTTCTGATTCTTGTTTGTTTGTTTGTTTGTTTTTGTTGTTTTTTAACGCTGTCTGTGGCAGGAAATTTCTTCCCTCACTTCCCTCCATGCTGGACAGCTAGCTCCAGCAGCATGGTCTTATGAAGTGAAGTCATTGTGACTCCCTTCTCTATGGTGTTCAGTGTCTTCTGGTTCATGACTACACATCTTTCCTCCTGCCTGTGATTTGTGTTTCTAGTCTTTTTGTGCTGAGAACCCATTCTAAAACAGGAGAATAGGGAGAATCAAGGCATGGATGAAGGTGTTTGTGGCCTTAACTTTTCTGAAAAGTCATTGCCTATTTTTTCCCTGTCATGTGATTTGCTTATTAAGCAACTAGCAGAAGCACAAAATTCAAAATATTGCCTGTTTTACACTTAAATAAATTATTCTTACATACAAGATATCCTTACCTTGAATTGGTTCCTTTTTTTCTTTTTAAAAATTGAGTTTGAACTTGAAAGAAATTGAAAACAGGTGCATATCTCAACAACTGTCTGTTTATTTGACTGCTAACCTGATTGTGATAAGACTACATAGCCTTGTTAAAAATATCTATTTTGTAATTTCAGTTGTGTTTTTCTGTGAATAATTCCCTTTGATTCTGGCACCCAGGATGTTATTTTTCAAATTCAGCAATGAATATAGCTCTGCTCACAGAAAGAGACTACTTTGATGAATTCATTGTTATAGTGTTAACATTGTTTGCTCTGAGGGATGAGTTAAGGAAATATGTATGCATCACCATTTTATATTTTTCTGTGTTTTCCTAGGGCTAGAAACTAATAATATAAAACTAGATATTTCAAAATATCACTACAGGATTGATGTATCATACATACATACATACATACATACATACATACATACATACATATATACATACACATACAATCTACACGGTTTAGCAAGAGTCAACTTTAAAACTCCTTCAACAATCATTTTTAAATATTCAACAAATTGGTTTACTGAGCTGGCCAAAGTTACTGCAAGAAATGCATATTTTCAGAAAATTTTAGTTTTGAATGCACATTTTGCTTTGAAAATCTGATTTTTACTGAAAGAGTTAATTTGTAATAAACTGTAATCTATCAGGCCTACTTTTAATTTTCAAAGACAAATAAGTCACAATCTTGTGTCTAGCCTTTAGCTAGTAAGATTATCTTTAGGGAAAATGTCTGAGAGATGTGAGACTCTAAAGAAATACTTCAAATCTCTATTGAGATTAGTATGGTTTGAGGAAAGAGGCAAAAAAGTGGCAAAATATAGTAAATAAGAAAACATGTCTTCATTCATATACTTACAAGTTAGTTCATGAGTCTACCCTCATCAGAGACGTTTCTTTGTGCAGTAGATAGCAATTAATATAGACTCACAACTGATCAATGTGCAGAGACTAAGAGACTATATAATGTTCTTCCCTAAACAGGGCATCCATATCATGCCCCTTCATTCAAAGCTCAGGGATCATGGGTTAAGGGGAGACACACAGATTGTAAGAGACATAAGTAGTGAAAAGAGTGTTTTCTGGAAGCATCAGGGTAGATGCCCATTTGAATTCACAGTACACACAGGACTTAATACAAGCTCTGGCCAGAAAAAAATCCCAGCATGTATAATGGAAATAGACAAGAAGTCTCACCCTTAGCTAAGGTACCATCAGCAGTTGATAGGTGCAGAGAGAAGGAAGTCAGTGTTCTTTAAAGGTGTAGCCTTGGTGGGAAGACTACTCTCCAGAGAAGGCCGTGCATCCAAGAACATATGTGCAGCACAGACTGTACTTGGTGGATTTTATAAAACTGAAGAAGACACAAATTTGGATGGATAGGGAAGCAGGGGAAAACAGTGGCTCTGGAAGGGGTAAAGGGTAGGGGTCTTATTTTAGGAAATTCTCAAAGAACTAATATAAATCAGAAAATATTAAAATAATTATAATTTTGCTAAACACAAGGCAGGTTAACTCAAACATTAGGCAACTTTAGAAAAATCTCTATGGAATTTAGTTAAACTAGTACAAATATTTGATATATATAATTATACATTTTGTATTAGTGATGTTTTTAACAGTGAGCCAAAGTTTTATAACTGCTTAGTATGATTTATTTAAAAGAAAATCCTCAGAGCCTTCCCTATATCTACTAAGAAAAAAATTATAGAGATATAATCTTTCATTAAATCATTCGGCACTCTGAGTTTTAGAGTCCCTCAGATGATGACAAAGATATATTGCCTTAAATACATCTGCTAGAATGGCTGTTATATAATACACAAAAGTTGAGAGGAAGTGTTTGAGAAACAGAATGCTTACATCCTAGTGGTGGGAATACAAATTAAGAAAGCCAGTAAGGACAGTCTTTAAAACCTGAATATAAAGTAATGGAGGAATGGCTCAGTGATTAAGAGTACTTCCTGTTCTTGCAGGGGACCTGTGTTCAATTTGCACAATTTGCACAACCATCATTAACTCCAGTTTCTGGTCATCCAATGCCATCTTCTGGCCTCCACAGGTACCAAGCATGCAAGGCATGCATAGAAAAACATGCAGAAAAACACTCACATGCATAAAATAAAAATAAATTAAGAATATTCTTTAAAAAACTAAAAATGGAACTCCTATATGGGTCAACAGTCCCACCACTTGGTATTTATCCAAAGTACACAGAGTCAGTGTATTAAATAGTTACTGATTTCATACTCCAATGTTAGTTACACTATGTGACAACTGCTGGTGAACCAGGAGATGTGTGCATTGATAAAATGAAGTATACCTTGTAATGGCTTGATATCAGTCAACCTCATAGAAGGAAGACTCATTTCAATAACCTATGTAAACCTGGAGAATATTAAATGAAGTGAAATAAATGGATTACAAGGAAAAATACCCCACACTTCCATGGATAGGTGGAATTTAAAACTGTACAACTCAAAGAAACAGTGAAAGTGGTTAGAATCTAGATTGGTGAGAGTTGGTGGGCAGATATAAGACTTCAGCTGGACATAAAACAACTTAAAAAACATTCATTATATATAATGGTAGCCAATCATAATATGATATATAGTTTAAAGGTGCTGAGGTTATATTTTCAATCTTCTCAACATGAACACAAAATGATAAGTATATGAGATAGTACATGTATTTAGCAGTCTAACATGGTCATTCTGGGATGTATACATTTATCAACGTATTATGTTTTCATTGCAGTCATAAACTCATAGTAACTGTGGCTGTCTAGTAGATGTGCACAAGACTTGACCCATCAACAGCCAGGTATGTATGAGATAGGGACTCATGGGAACCTATCATCATGATTGAACTATTGGTCACTGATAGATTCAGAGGAAGGTGGGATCACTATCTTCATATATGCATCCTCTGGTGAACTACCGGGGCTCCAGTGGATAGTTCCATACTCATGTCACTCAGAGGGCCCTGGTGAAGCTCAGTGAGTGACAGAACAACATAAAAAACAAAAAAACGGAAGGACATGAATATGGTAAGAGGGCCTATGTGGGGGAGGGAGTGCTGATAGGGTGAGAGAGGAAAAAGAGCAACAGGTGAGAGTAAACAGAGTGCATAATCCTATGCATATAGGTATGGAATTGTCAATGAACCAGATTAATTAATTAAAAAAATAAAGCAGATAAAGATCCCAGTACAGACTTTAATGTTCAGAAGATAGACAGACATAAATAAAACCTCAAATAAATTTACCTTAGGTTGTAAAATAAAGGTCTATGTAATTAGCTAAAGATACATATATGATTTCCACGTATCAGTCATAATGTATAAGTAATCATTCTTAAAATAAATGAAGGGCTTACTATCTTTAAAAGCAATTAGGTGTATATGTATATGCCATATGAGTGCAGTGCCCAAGGAGGTCAGAAGAGGGCATTAGATATCCTGAAGCTGGAGTTACAAACAGTATTGAGCTTCCTGACATATGGCTGGGACCCAAACTCTGGCCCTCTGGAAGAGCAGTAAACACTGATAACCCCTTTCCAGCTTCCTTGCTTGTTTTTGTTTTGTTTTGTTTGTTTTTTGTGGCTGCTTCTATGTCTTTTTGTTTGTGCTATTTTGTCTTTTGAGACAGTATAGACAGTTCTGGCTGAACTAGTTGTGTACCCAAGGAAGGTCTTTAAACCCTCACCTTCCTGCTTCTACCTCCAAAATGATATGACAACTGCTATGTGTATGCATGTTTGGGATAGTGATATCATTTCTAAAATAAATCAGAATACCTGTATTTCAGCTGTGATACTGCAACTAAATAGCATAATTTAAAATAATGCCAGAGTGCCACAGGAAAGGAACCTTGGACAAAGTTACGTATATGACATTGGATTTCTCGCATTAAATGTGGACATGTTGGCAAGTTTCAGAAAAGCAAACAATTTTAACACAAACAATACTAAGATGCAGCTCTCCTCCTTTAAGGCTGTCCACCCCATCCCAAATTCCTAATTACAACTTTAAACACCAAATTTTCTTCTGCACCATGAAGATGATATGAAATACCAAGGTATCTCTCATCTTGCACTTCCTGCTGGTTTATTTCTAAGTCTCATGAATACTTTGTGGCTCTATTTGTACTTCTCATCTGAGCCTTCCTCTAAGCTTCTTCTGAGTGTCAGACACACGTTTTCCCTGGCTTCAGCATGCATTTACTTGGCCTAAATAACTGGACCCAGGCTGAAGTCTGGTAATGTGCGTATTTCTTGCTTTCTGTAAACTCTCTAATATTTGTTTTTATTTTGTTTGTATGAGTATTTTGTCTGCATGTGTATGTGCCCTTTGTGTATGCAAATTGCCCAGAAATACTGGAAGAGAGCTTCTGTTTTCCTGGAAACATGGAGTGTAGCTAGAGTTTTCCTACCTGTCCCAGAGTCAGAACAAATCTCTCTTACCCGCCAGTCCCACAGTCGCTCAGACCCAACCAAGAAAGCACACAGAAACTTATATTGCTTATAAACTGTATGGCCGTGGCAGGCTGCTTGTTATCTGCTTCTTCTATCTTAAATTAACCCATTTCTGTTAGTCTATACTTTGCCACAATGTGAGTCTAAGGTTTTATATCTAACTTATCTTGTATCATAACTGAAGAAATTATAACTATCTAGTCTTCAACCACATCAAAGACCTCAGAAGGATATAATATTACCTGAGGAACGGGAGAAGGATGCAAGCAACTTTCAGGAGTCTTGCAGGGTAGACAGAGACAGCTGGCAGCCTTGATAGTCACCTAATGTTCCTTTGTAAAGTTGGGGCATTTGTCTTCAGCCCACAGGGCTAGAGTCTCTCGGTCAATTTTCTCAGTGTTCTGTAGAATTTCTGCCAGTTTCCTCTGCGAAGCAGAAACCTGAAGGACCATTTTGTCAAGCAAAGTTTAGTGGTCACCTTTCTATGGGTCCTGCATGTCCAGTTGATCAAGCAGTCCAGGCAAGAACAGTTTCTTGCCCAAATGGCTATTTTTGCCAAGGTGAAGATAAACTCCATATAAAGTGTCTTCAATGCCCATCCTCCTCTCTGAAGTAAATCGGTGCTGCCAGGAGCAGACATGTCTCACTGTCCAGAAAGTCTAAATTTTAAAAGTATTTTAAATGCCATATTCTGAAGGTCTTTGAAGTATTTGAAAATTAACTATCTATCTAAAATATTTCTGTGTATACCTAGAAGACTTAACTAACATGGTTACGAGTATGATTATCATAGATGACTAATTATTAATCTATTTTTAATTATCCATTTCAATTTTAAATGAGCTATACAAACATAATACCCTAAACAAGAGTAGAAATATACACACAGTATAACAAAATTAACTTTAAGTTTGTATCAATAGACTAAAATCTATACCAATGTAAAACATTTTAAATGAGTTGTTGCTCTTTAGAAGTAAGTTCGTTAATCTACCCTTTCATCCTATCATATCTATATCATATCACCTTTTTATCTTTAGAAAGAGATTGTATTTATAATCAACCTGTTTTAAATAAAATAGTGGTTTTTCTCTGTCCCATACCAGAGAGCTCTTCTGATTTGGGACACAAGAAGCTCTTAACCTTTTCTTATAACAATGTGCTTGGGTTTACAGCTGGAAATTTGGGCGTAGTTTTTCTTACTACTTCCTGTTGGAGGGGGGCGCTGTATCTTATGGGAACATAAAGAAAATTTTAGGATTATGGAGTAGTCTGTGAAGGTAAACTTCTGAGCCAGTTGCCTTGAAACCATTCTGCATGTCAGATCATCTGGGCCATGGTGTCATTGGAGACCTTTCAGGTGGTCTTGGCTGATCAAACCTGATATATCTTAATCTGGAACAAATCCACAGCCTCTGGATTTCTGTGGAAACAAAAGCAGAGACTCCTTTCCAAAGCAACATATCCTTATATCCAAATTTCAAAGTCAAGGTACCTTTAACATTTACATTTTTGTTTAACTCAACAGCTTTTATGATCAAATCTTTTTTTGTGGTTAAAAATCCCAAAGACAAGACAAACCAGATTCTCTGTGTAATATCCATCTTTGTAAGCCTGAAATGCCGCTGTGGCTGCTGGCTCCGCCCACCTCAGCTACCCAACATGGTGGTGGTGCAGTTTACTGCCAGCTCTGGGTCTGGAGCCATGTGTACCATCAACTATCAGAAGCAGTTCTATCAAAGCAGTGCATAGCCCAGAAATCTTTTTTCTTTTTTTTTTAACTAGCAAAGGCTAAATCCACCATGCAGCAGAGTAAAGTGCCGCTTGTATATTCCTCATTCCTGCCACACTGCAGGTCAGACACACACGCCAGGAACCCGCCATAGTAGCTCAACCCGGCAGGCTGCCACTAACTTGAGACAATTAGGAAGCTGTTTTTAGCTCCGTCTTAGAATCTTTTTTCTCAGGTTTTAGGTGGAAACTCTTGCAAACACGTTGGGCACCATTTGTAGCTAGAGTTTTCCTACCTGTCCCAGAGTCAGAACAAATCTCTCTTACCCGCCAGTCCCACAGTCGCTCAGACCCAACCAAGAAAGCACACAGAAACTTATATTGCTTATAAACTGTATGGCCGTGGCAGGCTGCTTGTTATCTGCTTCTTCTATCTTAAATTAACCCATTTCTGTTAGTCTATACTTTGCCACATGGCTTGTGGCTTACCAGTGTCTTTACATGTTGCTTTTCATGGCGGCGGTAGGCGGTGTCTCCCCCCAACCTTCTACTTCCCAGAATTCTCTTCTCTCTTGTCCCGCCTATACTTCCTGCCTGGCCACTGGCCAATCAGAACTTTATTTACACAGAGCAATATCCACAGCAATGGAGTGCCACATGGTTGTGAGCAGCCATGGGGGTGCTGGAAATAGAATCCTGGTCCTCTGCAAGGGTAGCCAGTGCCCTTAACTGCTAAGCCTTTTCTCCAGCATCAATAGAGTATTCTCAAAGTTCCTTGAAGCCAGTAAATTTAAGCTATTAAGTAATTAACATAAGATGGCATGATGTTATGACATTTATTTATATATTTCTTATTATAGAATATATTTTCAGCATTGACTTTCTCATTAAGCTGCTGTTCAATATTGATTGTAATGACCTTGAAATAATTTCAAACAAGCCCAATGGCTGCAGTGTACCACTTCACTGCAAATTTTTGAAAATAGTTACCTGTGCCTCTAAAATCATATTGAAACAAAAATTCCCCCTTTTCATCCCTTATTTAAGAAGCGACCAAGATGGTGATAGAGGAAAGCTTAGATGCCTTTTGTGATGCTTGATATCACAAGTCTGAGCTAAAAACTGATTTCTTTATAGAGTTGAATTTCTCAAGATTTGCATAAGCAGAACCTGTATCACAGTGGTCTTAAAATAGATGCCAAGCCCAGAGGACTGAGTGTCTTCTTCCCTATTCACTGCCATATACTCTTACCTGCCAATTTCTCTTTTACTTTGTCAGCTGGAAATAGAATGTGTGGATTGGTTGAGGGGGCTACCAGAGAATGTGATACCTTACTCTTTCCTGGTTGTCATATTCTGAATTAGATGGACTGTTGTGATCAAGTTGATTTTCATCATATTTTGCCTTAGACTTCATAATACCATCATTATTTTCATCAGGAGGATTTTATACTTAGTATATATTACATCAAATGAAGTTTTTCAAATAAAAAGCTATTTGGAAGATGGCATAATTTTCCATATTTTCGGCAGATTCAGACTATATATACCTGTACAGTTGATTCTAAAAACACAAGTATGAATTGTACATCAAATAATCCAACATCTACAGTAAATTTCACGAGCATCAAAATCTATCCAGTCTTCCTAAGGCCAAAAAGGTGTGACAGGAAATATAGTCTGACTAAAAGAAACAGCAATTTAGAAACATGTATGCAGCTGTGGATCTCTGCATCTGCTTCCATCAGTTACTGGATAGAGGTGCTATAATGACAGTTAGGGTAGTCACCAATCTGATTATAGGAGAAGGCCAGTTCAGGTACCCGCTCCACTATTGCTAGTCTAAACTGGGGTCATTCTTGTGGATTCCTGGGAATTTCCCTAGCACCAGGTTTCTCCCTAACCCCATAATGTCTCCTTCTACAAAGATATCTATTTCATTGCTTCCTCACTCCATCCCTCCCCCCAGTTCAACCATCTGGTTCCCACATGTTCTCATCCCCCATCCCCTCCTCTTTATTGTCCCTCATCACCCTCAGTTTACTCCAGAGATCTCATCTATTTCCCCTTCTCAGGGCAATCCATTCATCCCTCTTACAGTCTTCCTTGTTAGCTAGCTTCTCTGGGAGCTGTGGTGTATAGTCTGGTTATTCTTTACATCAAGTACTCACTTATGAGTGAATACATAACTTGTTTGTGTTTCTGAGTCTGGGTTACCATCCATTTTCCTGCAACTTTCATTATGTCATTGTGTTTTACAGCTGGGTAGTACTCCATTGTGTATATTTACCACATTTTCTTTATCCATTCTTTGGTTGAGGGTCATCTAGGTTGTTTCCAGGTTCTGGCTATTATAAATAATGCTACTATGAACATTGGTGAGCAAGTATCCTTGTGGTATGATTAAGTATGCCTTGGGTATATACCCAAGAGTGGTATCATTGGGTCTTGAGGTAGATTGATTCCCAATTTTCTGAGAAGTTATACAGATTTCCAAAGTAGCTGTACAAGTTTGCACTCCCACCAACAGTGGAGGAGTGTTCCTTTTACTCCACATCCTCTCCAACATAAGCTGTCATTAGTGTTAGCCATTTTAACAGGTGTAAAATGGTATCTCAGACTAGTTTCGATTTGCATTTCCCTAATGACTAAGGATGTTGAGCAATTTCCTAAATGTTTTTCGGACATTTGAGATTTGTTGAGAATTCTCTGTATGCTATTTTTAATTGGATTGTTTGGTATTTTGATGTCTAGTCTATTGCGTTCTTTTATATATTTTGGAGATCAGCCCTCTGTCAGAAGTGGGGTTTGTGAAGATCTTTTCTCATTCTGTAGGCTGTCACTAAGCTCTGGGGGTCTTGTCGAAGAGAGGGAAAAGGGATTATATGAGCAAGAGGGATCAAGATCATGATGAGGAAATCTACAAAGACAGCTGAACTAAGCACATAGGACCTCAGTATCATTATTACATCCACAGTTGTAGAGGCTGCATGGGATCTGACTAGGCCCTCTGCATGTGGGAGACAGTTGTGTAGCTTAGTCTGTTTGGGGGCCCTAGCAATGTGATCAGGATCTATCCCTGGTGCATGAGCTGGCTTTTTGGAGCAACATTACCTATGGTGCTCAGCCTTGATGTAGGGGGGAGGGGCTTGGTCCTGTGTCAACTAAACGTTCCAGGCTTTGCTGACTCCCCAGGGGAGGCCTTACCCTTTTGGAGGAGGATATGGAGGATGGGTTTCAGGGAGAACTGTGGGGGTGGAGCAGAAGGAGGAATGGGGGGAAATCTGTGGTTGGTATGTAACATGAATAAAAATTTCTTAAAAATTAGTTTTTAAAAGTACTGTAAAAAACAAAATAAAAATATGACTTGTTGAAAAAACAAACAAACAAAAATGTATGGATGTTTAAGACTGCCCATTGATGGGCCTAGAGAGATGGTCCAATGGTTAAGAGCACTTGCTGGTTTGGTTTCCAGCACCACAACTCTCTATATCTCCAGTCTTAGGAAATCCCTATTTTGTTCACCTTGGTAAACAGACATATACTTAATGAACATATGCATACATGTAAAAAATTTTAATTAATTAATTTTTAAAATCTTCATTGAAAAAGTTCAATCTTGAGGAAAATAAAGAAATGCCTCCCTCTAGGAAACTGGATAAAACATTAAGCCATCTTCAGGTTTTCCAAATACCTAACTATTGTAGATGTATCAGTTGGGGCTGAGTTCTACAACTCTGTATTTTGATTGGTTGTGGTTTTCTGTAATGGTGTCCAGGTGCTGCAAAGAAAGTTTCCTTGAGGAAGGATGAGTGCCACACGCTTCTCCAAGGGTACAAGGACACAATACTGTACCTAAGGCTCAGGGATCATAACAGAAAAGGGGTTGGGAATATTGTAAGAGCCAGAGAAACAGGGGGTTTGCTGTGAGATTGTATATGCAAGGAATTTTAAAACCTACTCCCATGAAGTCTCACCGGCATAGTGACCTAAACACGTGCTGAACAAGTACAATACCAATAGGTATTATAATGTGGGTAGGTTATGCCCAGGAGACATCAACCATAGACAAAGAACTACAGACAGCTAAGAAATGCTGAGAGTGGGAGAAAGAGTCTTTCTCAGGAAGGGCACACCAACTGGTTATTCAAAAACTAATAGTCAGCCCAGAAAACATACACATAAAAATAACATTATATGGACTGAGAAAATTATGTTTATGTATTAAGGATATATATATATATATATATATATAATTAAAATAGAGGCTATGAATCTGAAAGTAAGCATATGGGAGGGTTGAGAGGGAAGAAAGGGAAAGGGAAATAATGTAATTACACTATAATCTCATTTCTTCCTAATATGTAGATGACAGCGGTTTTAAAGAAGTATATGTATCTTCAAAATAGTATAAAATCCTTGGATGTATTTGTTGTAAAACTCAAGGCATATTACTAAAATTTCAAAGTATAATATTTTTCATAATAGGACTTAAACTTTCTATCATAGGAAATGAATTTGAAAAACATGTAAGATGCTCTGCTTTAATTGTATTGTTGCAAACTATATTTGGTATGTGAAGTGTCTTATTAGCTAAAGAAAAATTGCCCTTAGTTTACCTCTTAAGTCCTGGCTATGATGTAAGTTGTAGATAAACTAATTTAAAAAATAAAATGACATCAGTGAGTATGTGAATGAATTAGAAAAAAGACAATCATTTTAAAGAAGAGCATTAGTATTTTCTGAATGAGCTGAGTAGAACCTGTCTTCTGTGTACAATTCTCTTGCTAAAGCTACATGGGAAAAATGACATTAATTTGTCCCTGGTCTAAGTGTCTATTATTCCCCAAACTAGATGCCATCCTTATTTTCTTTCTTTTTTTTTTTTGCCAGAGTATCAGCTACTAAAAAATAATATTGAATGGTCTTTCAAACATCTCAAAAATTAAATAATGTAATTAATCAAATGAACATTTAATCTAACCTTGCATACATCATGCTCCAGGAAAACAATTTCATTTAAAACAAATCTACTGAAACCCGGTGTCTTTGTGAAATGAATCTACAGTGTATTTCCCTTGCTCTCCTCTTTGAAATAAGAGTATCCATTTGACCCGAGTGGCAACAACTAAAAGAAGCAACAGTGGAAGAAATGAATCCACTCTGCAGGACTCTGCCTATCAACAGGGCTTAAGGAGGACTTCTGCTCTGCATTATGGTTCTGTTGATTTATGGTGTTTATAGCAGTCTGGTTGCATGCCTGCAAAAATACTTTCCATAAAATGTAACTAATTACTCACATGCATGCACACACATATATATGCGTTTGCACACACCCACTCACACAAATGCACACACACTCATATACTCTCATTTGTTATGTAAATTCACTGCTTTACTGCACATTAGTCTAATTTCTTTGTTTGAGGTATATGTTTCTGTGTTAACTAGTATGCATCCTGTATCTGTTTATGTGCAATATGTTTTTATGCTCGTGTGTGTGTGTGTGTGTGTGTGTATGTGTGTGTGTGTGTGTGTGCGTGTGTGTGTTTGTAATCATGTGCAGGTGTGTGTGTATGTGTATATGTGTATACATTCAGGGAAGATATCCAGATACCAATATCAGGCATCTTCCTCAATTACTCTCCACCTTATTTTTGAGACAGGATTTCTCACTGAACCTGGCATTCTCTCACTGCCTGTCCACTGAGCCCCCATGATCCTTCTCTCCCTACTTTACCACTGAGGGGTATTTACTTACAGCCCCTCATTTGGCTTTTACATGAACACTGGAGATCTGAACTCTAGTCCTCACGCTTGCACAACAGCACTTTGCCCACAGAGCCATCTTCCAGTCTCCAGTACTATGTAATTTCTAAAACGAATACACGTAGGATTTGCCCAATTCACTGACTGTCAGTTTTCCAGCCAGTTGACACAGCATTTCTTTAAAACACAGACTAAAATGAGAAGCTCATGAAGGATGACTCCAAAAGAAATCCACAGGTGATTTCCCTCTGTTTCCATATGATTCCAAGCCCATCAAATAACGTGTCTACTTTAATCAACAAGAAAAGTATATACAGCAACTTGTGCATGTTTTATTAAAGTCATTTTTCATATCTTTCATCAGATTGGGACCATTCTCTAATGGAAAGTTAGAGTCTCCATGAAAGAAGCTGCTCATTGTTTTCTTTTGAAAGGCCTCATATAATGGCCAACACACATAAACTTACAAACCACCCCCCGCTCCCCCACCCCCACACACAAGGGAGAGAGAGAGAGAGAGGCAGTAACAGAGCGACAGAGACAGAAAAATAGACAAACACACAGAGGGATAGAGGGAGGGAAAGACAGATGGGTAAGATCGGTTAGAGATACTTAAATATATTTTAATAATGCTTACTACTGATTTTTTCTAATATCAGAATGTATCTCCAGAGGATTTTCTTCAATTATTTGAAGAAAGATAAAAGATTTTAGGCAAATTGTATATTCTCACTTTTTTAAAATAGAGAAATGAGTCTCAGAAACAGAAGCCACTGGCTATTAGGCATGGAGCATGGCATGATCTAAAATAAAGGACTTATGCACAGACCTCAATATCCAAACATGTGGAAGTCACCCAGGCTTTATACATTTGTCTTCAAAGCTTGATGAGAAGACAAACAGACATCCTATCTATCTTCAGAGGTCCCTACTACTTTGTAGGTTTTATTCTGTTTTATACTATTTAATTTGATCCTCTAGTCTTCCATCCACACTGGATGTGTGAAGAGCACCTTGAAGCAAGTATTATATTCTACTTTAGTATTATCCAAAATGACCATTATTTCACTATTGATTTATCCATGCATGTCCAAAATGAATGACAATACATTTTTATTTGTCTGCATATTTACAAGCATAAACTCTGAAATAGTTTTGACTAAGCCATTCTGAAATCTCCTCTTGCCAAAACCTTGAAAGAAAATCTGTGTGTGTGTGTGTGTGTGTGTGTGTGTGTGTGTGTGTGTGTGTGTATTAAGGATAATATTAACATTATCATTATTAAATATTGTCTTGAATTCTGAACCCAGCCTATATGGATAGATAATCTATGTGACTGACCAGATAAAGATTTTTAATTATTTTTATTTCATGCCTCAAACATTGACTGCTTTGGGCTTGTGTTTCTATAAATGGCAGTAAAAAAAATAAGTCTTCATAACACATTCTAAATGACTGTGTGAACTTCAAAGAATATTTTCCAATAGAAAGAAAATAGAAATCTTTTATGCAGTTGAGTGCTAAAACAGATTATTGATCTATGTCTACAGGTGAAGCCAAAACAAATGGCCCTTAATCAGTGCCCATGTAAATACATCAGCCACAAAGGGATTATTTCTCCGAAACATTAAGAAAATCCATATGGACTTTTGTCATTCAACCATCCACAGCCTTGGTGTGAAAATCCAGAAGCATAAGGGAATCTTCTATGGTATTTTAAAATTTAGGTTATACATTTTGTCTGGTCCTACTTATAGAGACCTATGATGGCTGTTTTTAGAAAGTCACTGTGGTTGCTTGGGTGAGTGTCAAGGCAACACTTTCCAAAATAGAACAACAAGGAAGATTTGCACGTCCCAGTGGCATTTGAACTCGATGGAGTCTGCACTTACTTGAAGATCAACAGCTCTTACTGGTTTAAGGGAAACTTATTTCTAATCTAGATATAAATGATTCTCAACGATCTGAACTCACTCATTGCCTTCACATGATCTAACATACTGTAGTTCTGACCTCTCCCTTCCTTGTCATTTTGCCCTCATTGGAAGTGAGTTGCTCAGCCTGTTTAAAGCTGTTATTGTTCATTGCATATTATTCATCAGCTATTGATTGTCAAGCACAGGATATAGTGATATAATTACAATTATGTGTTATTATTAAATGGATAATGCATACAAGTAATAGACAATATGCCCAGCCCTGACTCAAAGGTCAATAAATGTTAGTCATGATTACCATCATGACCACATGCTACCCACTGCTTTTGCTTAGCAATTGAATTAGCCTTTTAGAAACAATGCTCATTGTGAAATAAAACTTCTACTTTAGATTTTTCTTTTCTTTCATTTGCAGCTGTGGAGGAAGGGTCATTTGTCTTTCTAGACAGCTCTTATCTCAGTCTCCTGAAGTGTTTCAGTACTTGCTTTATTCATACTTGAATGCTGAAATTTCCACT
Source organism: Onychomys torridus (assembly GCF_903995425.1). NCBI lineage: Eukaryota > Metazoa > Chordata > Mammalia > Rodentia > Cricetidae > Onychomys > Onychomys torridus. Next base: position 99,320,014 of record NC_050450.1, on the reverse strand, counting down.
CACTGTTCTTCAACAAAGATCATTAAGGCTATGTTCTATCTTGATTATACAAAATATCACACAAAGATCACATGGAAATTCATGAGATCTGAGTTCAACCTTCAGGACCCAAGTAAAAAAGGAGGTGGTGTTGTGTGTGCTTGTGATACCAATGCTGAAAAGGAGAACACAGAAAATGCTGGAATGTGCTGGCCAGCTTAGCCTACCTACTTAGTGAGTTCTGGGGCAATGAAGGACCCTGTCTCAATAACCAAAAATGACAAATCCTGAGGAACTACTACTGTGTTTTACCGCTGACCCCCACAGGCATGCACTTACACATGCATTCTCACAAGCAGCCATCATTTCCATCCTATTCCCTCCAAGTGCTTTCTTCCTTCCTCACTTCCTCTAAGATTCATGACTTCTTCTACAGTTACACACACACACACACACACACACACACACACACACACGCACACACAGAGGCACATACATACATATTGTTTTCACCTGATGAGTCCATTTAGTGTTAATCATATGTACACATCTTTTTATACATAGAATTTGGATGTAGTTGGGATTGGATAATCTATCAAATTAACACAGGCAATTTCAGCACTTAAATATTACATTTTCATAGTTATATTACTCCTTTCTTTTTACTTTTTCTTCATACTGCTACACATGGCTCTTTCGCTTATCTGGTGGTGGAGTCTGGTTTTCTATGAGTTAAATCCATCCAACCAGCTAGCAGCTGACCTTCTTGTTCTGATCTTCATGTCTGTCAGGCATTCCTTTTCAAGTTATACTTTAACCAATGTAAAATTTCAAAGTAAAACCAGACAGGATTCTGCAATATATGGGTAACCCTCCCCACCCTCCACTTAATCATCTTCCTCTGTCTTTGGTTATTTATCAAGAGTCTACTTGATGTGACCAACTGTTTGTCCTATTAGTAAATATTTATGGAAAAAATTAAATCTCTATTTTTTTGATGATACAAAAAACCAAAACTCTCTTTAACTTCCATTAATGATCCCTCCCGCCATGTTACAATTCTGCATACACATAATTTTAGCACACAGTCTGTTTGGTACTTCAGAATCACAAAGATCATCTTTTCAAACCCCTCTCCCAAAGCATAGATCTCACTTAGAAAGTGAGAAAGAAATTTTTTTCTCTAATATTTTTAGATTTGATTTTCTTTGCTATTTGAAGACACTAAAACAGCCATTTTGGGGATGCTTTGTCATTGGAAAGTCTTTTTAAAATTACAAACAGTTGTTACTCTGCAATTTTTACCACTGACATTCTTCTATTTATATACTTGGCTCATACTGACCTGAATCATGTAGTCCCCTGATATAAGATAACATAGAAAAATTTACCTTCTCAAAGCAAGAACTATGTCTAAATTCACCCTGGATGCTAAAGGCCAAAGGTTATGTGTCCTTCACAGAGCCTATACTGAAGTTAAACAAATCCAGAAGCCTTTACTTTTTCTGCTAAGATCCATAAAACAGCACTGTTTGTTAATTTCATTATGGGTCATATTGCAGGCTCAGAACACTCCAAGTATTTTAGTGAATACATTATTTTTGCCTGTACTCCCAATAACTCCAGCAAGTCTAATTCTCGTCACCTGTTGTGTGTAAAATGCCCCATCCTCTCCCCTCTTAGATAGACAATGCCCTTACACAACAGAAAATACACCTCACAAAAGTGGAAGAGGGTAACTAACAGGGGTTCCTCTATCACTATATCTCATTAGTGCTCCATCAGAGACAAGTTTGTCCCCACATAACTTATGTACTTAGAAAAAAAAATTGCTTTTTTAAACACTGAAATCCAAAATCTTTAAAGTTTTTGTGGAGTTGCTGGATTATATATTTCTGTAACACTAGGCCCTAACATATTCCCAATTGATCACTACCACATTACAAGGAACTAATCACTTTTATAGTTTTCAAGGCCAAATAGGAGGACAGATGGTCCTTTCAAGCTGAAAGTTCAGCTGCCCCTCCCATAGCAACTGCACTGCTTTAAATGATTAGGGAACCCTGGAAGCCAGGAAATGTTTATTGTTTTGGAAAGAGGGTGGGCCAGGATGGGATTTCACTTTCACTTTTTCCTGAAGGAAAATATGCCCCAGCCGATTTTATGTGACATATCAGAACCACAGTCTGCATTTGCCAACTGTCAAGACATCCGATGGTTAAGGCAACTGTGGAAGATAGCAATGAAGTCAGCTGACCCCCAGCCAAGCAAGTGCCAATTATAGTTTGTTTTAAGAGCGCTGGAAGGCATGGCCAGAACCAGCTGCAGGGAGGATTGACAGGGGATGCTGAAAGGGCATGGGGCAAAGACTAAAGCCTGCGAAATTCTAGAAATGGTATTGATACATCAGCATTGATGGAGAGGGTGGCTGGGATGTCTCAAAGATGACTTATTTTCTGTGCCAAACAAACTATGTTTTCATTTATAGATCAAAGTCATTATGTATGTGAGGGACTACAGAGTATGAGGAAGATTTATTTTAGTTTTTTAACATGTTTTTAATTAGGAAAGTCACCATTCACACCATTTACTGATAGCTGGCTTGGCTTTTGTCAGCATGCAACACAAACCACATCCGAAGGCAAGGAAAAAAATACGTGTTCTCTTGTGTAGCTAATTTTTTGGTTCACTGCAAAATAAAGTTACGGAATGCTTCAAGTGATATTATATATCTCATCACCCCCAAGTATAACTGTATCAAAGTGTTGGGGAAATTTCGAAACACTATATGGTTCTTTCCTAGATTCCATTGTGGGATAATCACTTTGTGTGCTGCGAAGATATAGCTTTGCCAAGGCACCTTCTGGTTGGTTTAACAATGAGCTGAATGGCCAATAGATAGACAGGAGAGAATAGGTGGGACTTCTGGGGAAAGAGAGGAACTCTGGATGAATCTAGGCCAGTGAGACCCAGAAGGAGTTAGACATACAGAATGGAGGAGAGGTAAAGAGCCAAATGGCAGAACATAGATTCATAGAAGTGCATTAATTTAAGTGGTAAGAACTAGTGGGGCAAGACTAAGCTTTAATAATTAATAAGTCTCCATATCATTATTTGGGGGCTGGTGGTCCAAAATAAAGGTCTGATTAGAAAGCTGGCTACGTTTGGCATCCAATGTGGAAGCCAGGCCCATATATCCAAACACTGGGTCTGAGGAAACTGAGAAAAGCCACAGACATGGAGCCCTTTGCTCATGGTGGACAGAGGCACAGACCCTTTAAGAGGCCTGCTATACAGCCGAGTACTGGAATACAGCACTGCCAGGTAGAATGGGAGACAAGATAGAAAAACCCGCCACAGCATGATCCCAGCAACTTCCCAGAGCTGGAGCAGGTAAATGCTCTCAGCTTGGGCTCTCAGGCACGAGGCTTAGCTCTGATGTTACGAGGCAGGGCAGAGCCAGCCACCATGTGCTAAACGGAGACACATGGCAGCTGGCACAGCCATTTAAGATTTGCCCCACGTGCCGGGTAATGACGGTGCATGTCTTCAATTCCAGCACTCAGGAGGCAGATGCAGGTGGATCTCGAGTTTGAGGCCAGCCTGGTCTACAGAGTGAGTTTCGGGGTAGGCTCCAAAGCTACTCTGAGAAACCCTGTCTTGAAAAAAACAAAACATAAATAAATAATAAATAAATAAAATGATTTACCTTGCACAGACAACAGACACACAGAAGGCCAGTTCCAGAACGAGAAAAGTTCTGAACAGGTACAGTATGCTTGAAACTGCTTAGCTGCTGAAGAAAAAAAAAATAAAAAATGAGTATAGACAGTTATAAGAAAAAATAAATAGTTTGAAAATAATAAAGTCTTTAAAGAGAGAGTAAAGTAGTGTAAGGAGAAGAAGCCACATAAAGATGGGGAATATAACACTGGAAATCTTTATTCTATGTAGAGCTTTGTTAACTTTATTTATTTTTTTTTATTTTAATGAGAAAGAAATTAATGCTGTGGAGACACACTGGATAGTAGAAAAACTGCTGAATTAAATCAACCTGTATACTTTAAAGATGTATTAACCTCAGAACAGAAACCAGGATATGTGTTAAATTGAGGAAGAGATTTTGCTTTTGTTTCCATGGGAGAATAAAAGCTATGGATACTGTCAAAATTGATAAAGATTGCATTCTAACAGGAGAGACCTCTTGATAAGGAGAAATGATAGTTCATCAGACAGCTTGATGATTCAATCTAAACTAACTTATAAGATTAACAAATGCCTTTCATTTGATCAGATATAACCTGCCAAAAAAGGGAAAACTTCCCAAAGTTAGGGTTGGAGCAGGGTTTTGTTTTGTCTTTCCAGGAGAATAAAAGCATCCACCTAAGGAATCTGAAGACCACTGGACAAAGGAGACATTGCAAGAAAGACAAATCGTCAAGAGAAAATGTCTCAAGAAAAAGCAAATTGGCCTAATGGTATAGCACACTTCCAACAGGATAGAAATCATAAATCTTCCCAAATGTTTTTGTTCCTGCTGTTCTCTACAGACATATAAGGTAAATGGTCTTTTTGTAGTCCCGACTCAATTGAAAATTAAAGCTGGCTTTGGAGTTGGTGCTTGGCTATCTTCTTCTCTAAACCTAAGCATACTTGTTAAAGGAAAATCCAACATCTCTGTCTCATGTCAGAAGAACCAATGGTATGGGACAGAAGAAAACCAAAATGAAGAGAGTATTGTATTGTCACTAATCACATAATCCTTTGGTTTTTATTTTGACACTTTAAAACTTTCCTTAAGGTATAAATGGTAACTCAAAATGTATAAGATTATTATATATTTATATATAAACTTTCTGTCATGATGTTAAAGGTCATATAGAGTACTAAATAATTCTAGAAATAAGTTTCATCTAGCTTCCTATTATTTCAGATTTGAGTCTGAAGCAGGTAGGTAGGAGGTATTTAGCAGACTGTGGTCCTTTAACTTCTCAGGGATCTGCTGCATATAACATATAAAATGTTCAAGTTTTCTTCAGTGAACTGTGATCATTCCTGGCAGAGTGACCTTTGAGATCTCCAAGAAGATGATGGGTCCCTATAATGACAATTCCATCTGGATGGTGGTAACACCATTAAGCTGACAAACACCACCCAAAGATCAGCTTTGTATTACAAACTGCTGAAGACAACTTCAAAGAGGTTTGCTAGGATGGTCCTGATTCACAGACTATACCAGTCAGGACTTCAGAGAAGCCCTGCACTTTCCCATTACACTGAAACTGGACAGGGGCCAGCTCTCCCAGGACTTGACCATTATCTTAAGTTTCTCAGGGTCCCTCAAAGATGCTGTCACCCACAGATGACAGAAAGTAATTTTAATAACATGATGCCCACATTCCCAAGAGACAGGGTGGGTGGTTTTTGGTCATTTGGTGGGTTATGGATGTTTATCATTGCATAGGGAGGTTGGTTGCAAGTTGTTATCAGTTATGGTCAGAGAAGAAACTAAGCAAAGGAGGTTAGATTCAGGGATCTCTTTCTGAAAAAATAAAAAGTAGAAGATATAGGAATGATATGATAAAAGGGTAGTTTACTGAATCTACTTTTTAAACTAAAAAGGAACTATTACTCTCAAATATTTTACATCAGTATAGATTTTTGTATATTGATGCAAATTTAAGGCTATTCTTGTTAGAACATACTGTAGCTATGATTCTACTCTTGTTTAAGGTATTGTACCTATGCAGCTCATTTAAAAATGTAATGTAAAGTTCTAGTACTTGAAAGTTATTATTATAAACTATTTAGGATAATTAAGAAATGCAGTTAGTAGTTAGTCATCTATAAAATCAAACTTGTATTCATGTTAGGTATGTTTTCAAGGTCAGAGATATATTTTAGTTAGACAGACAGATGGTCTTCAAACACTTCAGAGGTCTAGAGAATATGGCATTTAAGATGTTTTAATAACATAAGACTTTTTTTATGACAGTGAGATACATCTGCTCCTAGTAGCACAAATCTACTTTAGAGAAGATGATGGGCATCAAAATACTTCGATATGGAGTTTGCTTTCATTGTGGCAAACTAAGCCACTGGACAAGAAACTTCCCTTGCCTTGGCTCCTGACAGTAACCTGTCCAAATTGGAGAAGCAGAAAACAAAAGAAGGTGATTGCCAACCTTTGCCAAGACAAGGTAGGACAGTCCTTCAAGATTCCTGCTTCACAGAAAAGTTTTTCATATATTCTAGGCCTGGAAGCAGAAGATGGATGCCCCAACGTTACAGAGGAACCTTAGGTGACTGTCAAGGCAGCCAGCTGTATCTTTCATTTCTTGGTTTGGGAAGTTGTTTGCTCTACGCTTACTGTTTACTCAGGTAATATTTTATCCTTCTTGGGTCTCTTGTAGGATTGAAGACTAGATAGTTTTGTTTGTTGCCAAATTCAAAAAAGAAACACACACACACACACACACACACACACACACACACACACACACACACATATATATCCTTTATTGAGTATTACTTCTAATTGCCCTTTATTTAGTATTCTCCTAATAGGATATTCTGCTAAATCTTCCTCTCCATAAAGTGAATTTTACACTCTGAAATTAGTGCATTTGTGAAACTGCACAGCTCATTTGATGCACTCTTAGATGTTAATGACTTACCTCTGTGTCAGGGAGATTATAATCTACTCATGGTAATGACTTCAGGGAAGCTGAACTTCTATTCCCTGAGTCTGTTTCAAGTGCATCATGTCAGTATATAGACAAAATTCAGAAACAAAGAACTACTTAGACAACTTTATATTAATACTATATTTATTAAGCCAACATAAGATCAGTGAGTTTTTCAGTTCAAATGTTACAGATACGTGATTTCTGCAGTCAGGAGAACAAAGCAAACAACAATGGCATGACAGTGCCCTGGAGGAAGCTCTACCTATTAGCTTTGTGCAGAGGACATAGATGTTTTTGCTGCAATACTTTGCTGTGCTGTTGAAATGATGGGCATGCACAATAAAGACGAGCATTGTAGCTACTAAGGCTTTTAGCTAGCTAGTTAAAGGCACTACTTAGAAGAACATTACTCCATATGTGTGGCCACTCATTGTAACCATCCAAGAATATTTAATCTATATTTATTCTTGATATTGATGCCCAGAGATGGTAACACACTCATTGGCAGGTATGTTTTGTTGGATGTGTTTACTTCTTAGGTGGTGTTAATGTGCACAAGCAAATGCATTACCTATCTAGATTGATGCAGTGGTTCTTAAACTCCCAAGATTGAAAGAGTTTCTGGCATGTTTGTTAAAAAGTATGTCTGCAACTAGAGAACTAGCTCAGTGGGTAAAGAGCTTGCTGTGCAAGCATGGGGATCTGAATTTGGCTCTCTGGAACCTTCACAAAGATAACCATGGCAGCCTACTTCTTTAGTTTCAACAGTTCTATGGTGGGACAGAAGATGGTGGCAAGAGAACTCCTAAGCAATCACAAAGAAGCTAGTCTTGAATAGCCAATGGTGGAACAAGAAGAGACCCTGTTTCAAACAAGGTACAAGGTGAAGACTATCACCTGAGATTGCCCTCTGACCTCCACATACCTGTAATGGTGCATGAAACTGAAACAACTGAAAACACACACACACACACACACACACACACACACACACACACACTCACTCGTGTGCACACAAGCATTCATATACACACAAAGGTCCTTTAAATATTTGTCTTGCTAGTTAACTCAGTTGATTTTAATTAAGGTAATTTATTAATTATATTCTGGGGGAGAAGGAAAGACATAGACAAAAATCAGTTCCTCTCCCTGCCCCCAAAAGGGTGGAAAGGAATTTAGTTTCTTTCTTTATGGTGAGCTTATAACTTGATGATACCAACTTGAACTATGTGAAAGTTCATATGAAGCACATAATTCTTAATTTTCGAACATTTGACAACATTTATGGAAACAGAAACCTTTATGGAACTGGTTATACACTTGTCTTGCCACATTAAAAAAGGAGAGTAGGTCCATATTCCCATGTTATACAGACCTGTAGTTGATAGAAGAAAGAGAGAAAGGAATGGAGGAGGGAAGAAAGGAAGGAAGGAAGGAAGGAAGGAAGGAAGGAAGGAAGGAAGGAAGGAAGGGGAAGGAAGGGAAGGAAGGAAGGGAGGGAAGGAGGGAGGGAAGGAGAGGTGAAGAATGAGGGACACACACACAGAAAGAGAGAGAGAGAAAGAGAGAGAGAGAGAGAGAGAGAGAGAGAGAGAGAGAGAGAGAGAGATCCAAAAACATATTATGGTAGAAGGGTACACTCATAAACAAAGTCTCATAGAATTCAAGAAGGTTTTTCCTTTTTCCTGACTGTGATTACTTTAACATGCAAAATTATATTTTAAAAATGAACTTGTTATAGATCTAGCAATTCCATGTTTAGGCATCTATCCAAAGAAATGAAAACATACCCAAAAGTTATGTATGAAAATACTCACAGCAGCTTCGTTTATAATAACCAAGAATCACAAGTAATCTAAATGTCTTTCAACAGGCTAGTGAGAAAAAAATGAGTTATAATATTAGCCAAAAATATATGTCAAAAAGACCTCATTAAGAGAAGTTTGAAATACATAAAATATAACATACTATTTATATATAATTAATTGAAAATCTATAAAAATAAAATCCATCTATGGTAATAGAAATCAAAGCAATGGTACCTCATAATAGGCAGATTGACCAAAATGGGTTGATTTTGTTTTAGAATCAATTTTTAAAATTATTAATTTTTGTTCTTTAGAATACAAATCAATCTTGGTTTCATGATATTAGAAGTTCACAAATCTCCTGAATATAACATGTTAAATTTAGACGTAGTCAAATGCATAATTCTGCTTAATATAAATGATAGAGAACACCATTACTGGCTATAGATAAGCTACACAATTTGATTAAAAATAAATTAGGGGATGGAGAGATAGGTCAGTGATGATAAGCACAGATCTCTGCTCATCACATGGCAGCTCACAATCATCTATAACTCCAGTTCCAGGAATCTAATGCCCAATTCTCATCTCATCAGGCACCAGACATACAAATGGCACACACACACACACACACACACACACACACACACACACACACACACGTCATTTACATAAAATGAACTAATTATAATGAATTAGCTTGAGTATGCATAAGCACTCATGAATAAAAACTAATGTTGAAGTAGATGCAAGGACAGATCCTTAACAAAACAACCACACAATAGTTAACATGATTTACTCTTTAATACAACATGTCATCAGGGATAACATAGGAAATAATTATAAATAATTTGCTTGCATTCTCTATAAAATGCAATGATAGGAAGAAGGGAGAGGGAGAAGGGGGATTTTGATTACTTAGAAAATGAAATAAGACTTGGCACGGATATGAAACTCATTTTGGTGCTTAAAATACTAACACTTGTACACAAGACTGATGAGCCTTTTTATTCATATTTCTTTAAGATATTTATTTCTTGCACTACAAGCAAAGAGTTCAATTAGAAATTATCTGTTGTGAATTGAATGTGTGTCAGGGCCTGTCTTGGTTAAGTGTGAAAAAGAACAGTACGAATTATTACTTTTAGCAAAACTCCATGCAACCTCTAAGTGTCTCTTCTTCCTTCCTCTTTCCATTCCTTTCTTTTACCATTCTCCCCTTTCCTCTCTTTCTTCCTTTCATTTAACACTTTCCCCTTCATTTATTTTTCTTCCCTTGTGTGAAAAAATGTAAGTGCCCAGGAAAATATATATTGGAATACTGGAGATTGAAGCTACTTCATAATGACTGTGCTCATTTGTATTTATTTTATGTTTTGAGAATTTCATATGTGAGTACTCTATTTACATTGCTTCCATCCACTCAGCAATGTGTAAGAGTTTCCCATGAGGCACTGGTTTTGAAGGATTGATGGGACCATGGAGAGAAGCTGAGGCTTGGCACCATGTGAGGCTATTGGTGAAGGTTAAGCCACAGCTGCAGTGGGAACCTGAGGATAAAAAGGGTCACAGAGAGAGGCTGAAGCTTGGCACCATATGGCAGGTTTGGTGTCCCTGAAGAGAGGTCAGCAGACTATTGGTATAGGTGCAGTTTGTGGATGCTCCAGCATATTAGAAATACCTGGCTATGGGATGACTGCCAAGGATAGCTGCAGCTATGGAGTGATGATAGCCTGAGCCTATGAGAAGAGCTATGTGTGTCATGAATGGCAGGGCTTGAGAGGTGGAGCTGGTCAAACCCTTTGGAGCCCAGAAGATCCTGAGTGAATACCAGCTGTAGGACATTGAGCTCCAGGATTTGGTTCACATTTTTGAATTTTGATTTTGTTCTGATCTGATTATAAGTATGTCCTGGTTTTTCATTTTTGAAATAAGAAGTATATAAGTTTCTTTTAGATTTTAGTTTATAGGTACCCACAGTCAAGAGACTAAAAGAAATTGAATATATTAAACAGCTTTCACTTTTAAAGTGAATGAACTTTTAAAGACTTTGTGACTTTTGAAATTATATGGTGTTTTATAATGTGGATGTTGATATTTATATGTGATAATAGGGCTAAAAGAAAAGGAAAGTGTATAGTTTAATAGTAATGTATTAGTCTGTCAAGTTGACAAAAGGTCATGTGTCTTATTCAGATTTTTGTTAACATGACACAAGATGGAGTTATCTAAGAAAAGGAATCTTAGTTGGGACAATAGCTCCATTATATTTTCTGTAGGAAAATCTGTAGGGAATTTTCTTCATCAGCCGTTGACACAAGAGGATCCAGCTCACTCTATGTGGTATCACTTCTGGGCAGGTGGTTCTAGGCAGTATAAGAAAACTAGGCTGGTCAAGCCATTAAAAGCACTCACCTCATGGCCTCCATGTCAGTTTCTGCCTCCAAGTTCCACTGCCAGGATTTTGCCCCGAGTTTTTTGTCTAGTGTCCCTTCATGATGGGCTGTAACCTGTAGGGCGAAATAAGCCCCATGCCTCCATAGTTGCTTTTGGTCAATATCTTATCACAGCAATAGAAAGAAAATTAAGATAATACCATATAAAATGTGTGATATTTTCATGTACAGTTGAATCAGCATGAAAAATGTCTAACCTGCAATGAATTGTCTCTTTGCTTCAATACTCTTCTTTGCAGGTGGGTGTCATTCACAAACTGGCACTTGAAATATTTAATGATAGCTTCACATGATAATGGCTAGTCTCTTTTTCTGTCTCCCAGACACAACAAAAAGAGAAACAGACAAGTTGGTTACACCCTGGCCAAGTATCATTCAGTGTACTACTTACTGTACAACCACCCTTTTAAAGTCATTGCGTAGTTCAAAGTTTTGTTTTGTTTTTTTTTTTTTCAGAAATTCCTCTTCAAGTCACAGCAAGCCTTTCAAGCAAAATATTGAAAGAAATGCAAGGCCTCAGAATTCTCCCCAGTCAAGCCAGAATCTCTGGCTCTATTATGTTTATGAAAACAGTGGGCAAGTTCCTGGAAAGTGATGGAGAAAACCTTCAGATGGTAGACTTCCCAGAAATCTGCAAAATGAGCAAATGCTTCCCCTTCTTGTTCAAGGGCTGTAGCTTTTAATTAAAGTTTGCACCAACTTGAACTTTGCTCTATAGTGGCACTTGGAACCCCAGTTGTTTGTGTATTTGTTATGCTATGATTTCCTTGTCTAGTTTTCTTTGCTTAAGTTTTTAATGTAATAACCACCAGAGGGCGAAAGATATCACACTTCAAAGGATGTAGAGGGCTGTTTTAGCCAGGAACCCAATGTTGGTTAGCTTCACTGTGGGTGGAAACCTATAAAGCTGAGCAATGAAGCCTGTGTGTGCTTCCATATTAAAAACATACCTTTCACCTTGTGTTTCTTCTTCTCTGGTTTCCCTTTAGGCAGGATTGTTTCTGATGTTTGTCAAATAGATTTCCTAGTCAGGCAGATTAAACTGCTTCATTTTAATTTTGCATGAAGTTAGATTACACCTCTTTTACTTTGGATCACCTGGAGTTTAAAACCCTATGGGAAACATTCTAAAGATCCTTTTACTGTGTATGTCTATGCCTTCAGGGTATTCCTTTACCTAAAACACCAAGGAGTCATTTGAAAAGCCATATGCCATCTGCTGACTTATCAGATCTTGTTTATTTTCTTGACTAGATTGTTCCAAATACTGTCCTATAGTTCAAGGATCTGTTGGCAAACATGACACACTGAAGCTGAATACCTCATCTAGGACCCTCAAGGCCCATGAAAACATCAGGAAGCTCTTGGTTTGTTGGTGGAAGGGCAGATGCATGTAAAGTCTGAGGAATTGATCCAGCAAATTAATTTTCTAAGTGTGACATACTTTCTAGGATCTCTGTCTCCCCTGACTGTACTGCATGGGACATGGTAGCTAAGAGGAGAGATGTTATATACCGAGGATGCAAACATATTCCAGAGCTCCGCTCCTCATCCTTTTTTGCTATACCCTCTTTCATTCTGAAATTACTTGGCCACCCCATTTATACTCACAGACTATGCTTCACATGCACAGAACAGACTGTAGAATCCAGACTCAGATATTCTACAACTCTTGCTCTTTAGCTCACAAAATTCTCTATTTTTCTCCTTGCTAGTTCCTTGAATTTAAAGGTGTCCCAGAACAGCTCCCCATAATGTCACAAAGTAGCAAGCATAACATTCTAATCATGTGATAATCTTGTACAATGATGTCAGCAAAAGAGACCTCGGTGGTCCGTGTATACTCAAGATCCCTCCTGAAGGCCAAGTGAATCCGCATTTCAAAACATCAACAGCTTAGCACCATCAAACCATACACTACACATACTAGAACCGAAGCAATGGGCTCATGTGAGTCTTGTCTTCCTCACTCCAGATTTTCCTTTAGCAGTCTTTCACTGGACAGTCTGATTCATGGCTGCAAAATACCCTAACTAGGCACATTGCTAGGGCTTCATGGAGACTTCAGAATATGCTCAGCATATCCTGCTTTGCACATACACCTGAAATCCACAAGTCTGATGAAATCCACCGTGGAAAGGTGTTAAAGTTTTGCCTTTCCTTGGCGAAGTGGATTAAGATGTAGGAGTCTTTAGAAGGGAGGGGTTCAGAAGTGGAATCCATTCAGGTAGTGATTTATCTGCCTTAGGTGAGGTGGCTTTTATTCTGCCTTTTCCCTAAAACTGAACAGAAAAACAGCACTCCTTCCTCCAAAGGAGCAATTTTACAACTGAGGTGTCCCAGAAGGCCATGATCCCATATTAGGGCAAGCTTTCCTGCATGTCTGTTTGGGTGATACCCAGGCTTCATTTTCATCGTCTATAGATATCAGAACGGGAGTAAGTATTTTCAGCACCTAAGAGAGGAAGTGGAGCATATTTAGGTCTGAGTTTAGTTTTGCCACTTAGTCCAGTGTTTACATAACCAAGGGAAATTGCTCAACCTCTTTAGTCTTCAGGTTTCTGGCAAGGGGGGTGCAGGGATTCGATGGAAAGATGGCTCAGCACTTAAGAACATTTGCTGATCTGGCAAAGGACCTAAATTCAGTTCCTAGCACCCTTGCTGAGAGACTCACAATGAGGCTTTAATACCCTCCAAAACATTCTTTCACAAATCCATCACATTTATCATCACCTTGGTTTCTAAGAACAATATCAGCTTTTCAGGTGTTAAATTTTTTTCTTAAAAAAATTGTTTCATTCATCTTACATGCCAGTTACAGATCCCCCTCTCATTCCTCCTCCTGCTCCCCCCAGCTTTCTCCCCACCCCTCATCCCCTCCTCAAACAGGGTAAGTTCTCCAATGGGAGCACAGCTAAGCCTGGTACATTCAGTTGAGGCAAGACCAAACCCCTCCCCGCTTTATTAGGGGTGAGCAAGGTATCCAACAATAGGTAATGAGATCCAGAAAGCCCACTCATGCACCAGGGATAGATCCTGATCACACTGCCAGGGGACCCTCAAACAGACCCAGCTACACAACTGTCTCCTGTATGCAGAGCTGTCTAGTCCAGTCCTATGCCGGTTCCACAGCTGTTGGGCTAAAGTTCGTGAGCTCCTTTGAGCTTGGTTCAGTTGTTTCTGTAGACTTCCCCATTATGATCTTGACACACACACACCCTTGCTCATGTAATCCCTTTTCCCAAGGGGAACACTCCTCCACTGATGGTGTACAGCCACTTAGGAAATAAGTATGGGGGTTTCTTAGAAAATTGGGAATCAATATACCTCAAGACCCAATGATACCACTCTTAGACATGGATGCTCAAGCATACCACAAGGACACTTGCTCACCAATGTTCATAGCAGCATTATTCATAATAACCAGAACCTGGAAGCAACTTAGATGCCTCTCAACCAAAGAATGGATAAAGAAAATGTGGTACATGTACATGTACACAATGGAGTATTACTCAGTTGTAAAAAACAATGACATTATGAAATTTTCAGGCAAATAGATGGAACTAGAAAATATCCTGAGTGAGGTAACCCAGATTCAGAAAGATAAACATGGTATGTACTCACTCATAAGTGGATACTAGCTGTAAAGCAAAAGATAATCATACTATAACCCATAGCTCCAGAGATGCTAGGAAACAAGAAGGACCCTAAGAGGGATGTATGGATCACCTTGGGAAGGAGAAACAGGATATCCCAAAGAGTAAACTGGAGATGGGGATGCAATAGAGGATAGAGGATGGGGGATAAGAACATGAGGGAATAGGATCCTAGGGGAGGGATGGAATGGGAGAGCAATAAAAGAGATAACTTGACAGAGGGAGACATTAGGGGTAAGGAAGAAACCTGGTGCTAGAGAAATTCCCAGGAATCCACAAGAACAACCCTAGATTAGATTACTAGCAATAGTGGTGAGGGTGCCTGAACTGGCCTACCCTGGTAATCAGATTAGTGAATACCCTAACTGTCATCATAGATACTTTATCTAGTAACTGATTGAAGCAGATGCAGAGATCCACAACCAAGCACCAGGCTGAGCTCTGGGAGTCCAATCAAAGAGAGGGATTAGTTGTTAAAAATTCTCATCCAGTGTGAGTAATCAACAAAAAAGCAATAGTAAATAGGTAAATAGATAGATGTCTGCTTCCTAGGACATATATACAGACACAGATGCACAAGCAGGCATACAGACAGACAGGCACACACACACACACACACACACACACACACACACACACACACAAATTATACTAAACAGTGTCTGTCTCTGCCTTGTTTGGCTCTGAGTGACTTGATTTTTGTCTGGTTTTCGTTTACCTCCTGGGGAAGATTGATGGGGGAACGTCTGTATGCTGTGAATATGTGTTGCTTTGATTGGTTGTTAGTTAATAAAGCCATTTGGCCTATGGCAAGGCAGCTTAGAGGCAGGTGGGAAATTCAAAGGGAGAGAAAGGTAGAAGGCAGAGAGAGACACCAGCCAGCTGCCCAAGGAACAATCTGTAATGGGACGCAGGTAAAGCCACAGAACATGTGGCAGTACATAGATTAATAGCTATGGGCTAATTTATGGGCTTATAGAGCTAGCTAGCAAAAGGCTTGAGCTATGGACATGAAGTTATAATTAATATAAGCCTCTGTGTGTTTACTTGGGGGACACGAGTGGAAGAGATTTGTCCCTACCACCAGCAGGCCAGGACACAGGAAAACATCCAGCTGCAAATGTCATCTCCCTAGCCAGCTGCTTTTAGAATTCAGAGAACTGTGCAGTTTCACTATATCACATAGCATCTGGATCTATAGAGAATTTGCAAGAGACACTATTGTAATCCAGAATGATCCAAGGTAAATGAGTAATGTGGACATTCCAGTTTCAGATGGAGACATAAGAACAACATTCAACTGTAAACTATATCAATTTAAACCACTGGGGATTATTTATGATTTATTTATTTGTGTGTGTGTGTGTGTGTGTGTGTGTGTGTGTGTTTGTGTGTGTGTGTGTGTGTGTGTGTGTGTGTGTGTGTATGTGTGTGTCTGTGTGTGTGTGTACATGTACATGGTGCTGCACATTTTTGTGAAAGATAGAGGTCAAGGTCAGATGTCTTCTATCATTCTTCACATTATTTTTTGAGGAAAGATCTCTTACTGAACATGGCTAGCCTATCTGTCCAGTAAGCCCAAGGGATTCTCCTGTCTCTGCCTGTTTACCAATGAGGTTACAAGCACCTGTTGCTTCACCTGGCTTTTGTTTGTTTGTTTGTTTGTTTGTTTGTTTATTTATTTTTGTTATTTTTGGGTTTTTTGTCTTGTTTTGTTTTTGTTTATTTTTGTTTGTTTGGTTTTTGGTTTGGTTTTTGGTTTTGGTTTTTCGAGACAACATGTCTCTGTGTAGCTTTGTGACTTTCCTGGAACTCAATCGGTAGCCCAGGCTGGCCTCAGACTCACAGAGATCTGCCTGGCTTTGCCTCCTGAGTGCTGGGATTAAAGGTGTGTGCTGCCTCCACCCAGCCACCTGGCTTTTCATATGGTGCAGGATCTTCAAACTCAGTTCCTCTAGCTTGCATGCCAAGTACTACCCTAACACTAACCACTGCTAGTAATTTTTCAAAAAGGAAAAAAAAATTTTCCTTATTACTTCATCTTTATCATACCTCCTTTATTTCACCGTCTGTAGTTTGATGATAGATATCTATGACAATTAGGTTCCCAAGTGCTCTTAAGTACAGAACATTTGTTTTCTTCTCCTGTTGGATACAAGCCTCAAGAACTGGGCAGAGCACTCTTGTTTACATTCAGTTAGCTAAGACTAATTACAGTATTATGTCCAACTATAGGAAAATAGTCTTTGTCTTTATGGAAGAGGAGATGGTACTGGTGGAATCCCTTATTTTCTATTATTGTGATGTCTTATGTTTTGTCTATGGATGAGCTAATTTCTTTTCAGTGTTATGCAATGTCAAGTAAGAAAGTATAATTTGGTGTTCGTGTTATTTACTTCATAATGTTTAAGTCAGCATTTGCTGCTATTGTCAGGTAGAGAATGTTTAGCAAGGGGTAATGAATTGAAATCCCTAAAGGGCAATCCTTGAAATATAAATCTTTTTGCTTAAAATACTGTAAGGAAATAACATAGAAAGCACAGTGAAAAGTAGTACACTACACTATACACACACACACACACACACACACACACACACAACAATGTAAAGGATGCACAACCCCATGACCTGTGCCCTAATGTCACAGAGAAGAGGTTAAGAGAGGAGCGATGGTCAAAGTTAATACATGAAGGAAGCCAATTGGCACAAAGATTGGAAGCCCCTCCTCTCAGCATTACATTTAATGGACAGAGTATGTTCTGGAAAAGCAAGCAAGACATAAAAGTGTCATTTAAGTGCCCTAAAGAATCTTATTCTCCTGGCCCAACGTCACTTGAACTTCAAACTTTTCCCAGCTCTCCCTAGTCTGATTCTATTCTTGGGAGCGTTTTTCCCCCATAATAAACTATCTCTACTTTCACCACTATCCATGTGTGCCAGGTCCGATTCTTTTGCCCAGGACACAAGAACCTGGAAAGTCAAGTAGGTGTCCCCAGACCTCTAAATGGTACCTATAACAGTAAGGTACCATAATATGCCCTGAAAAGGAAGAATTCTGCAAAAATTTAGACTTTATTTGGAATGTAGAGAGAGTGCTTTGATTACTAGAAGAAAAAAGGGCCAGGAAATACAAATGGGGGAAATGATGCAGGCAGATGCACAGATGTAAAATAATGGACACTTGAGCTCTGATGCTCCTGAGGAAGGGGACCAGGACTCTGAGCTCCCATGCTCCTGAGGAAGGGGAGCAGATCACTGTGAAAGCCCTGTATAGATGTAGCTGACTTCTCTTCTCCCACAAGTACCTTTTAGCAGAGCTTTGCATACTCCACATAAATCATGTAAGGAGTTGTGCTCATTCAGAGCACTCAAGATGAAGTAAATGAATTTATCAAATATCTAAATGCAGGAGATTCCTAACGTTTTTTAACCAACAGCAACCTGTGCCTTTTTTTTTTTTTTAACGGAAATGTCTTCCTTTGCAATGATCTTCCAGAAATCCTTAGAGAAAGGCAATTAAATATTCTACTAGAGAACTTGAAAAAGAAGCCCAGGCCTTATAATGTCTTTGCCTGCTATTTTTTTTTTTTTTTCAGATCAAAGATGTCATCCACACAAAAGAGAACTTTTCAAGATGTGGTTGGGGGCCTGGTTTTACAGAGGAAGCAAACAGAAATAAATCCCACATTTACAGACAAGAATAGTCTGTTTCCTTCTCAGGCCTCTTCTTGCTTATTCTGGCAAATTAGGAAGCACCAAACCACAGAGAATATAAAGAACACAAAGAAAACCTCTCTCTCTCTCTCTCTCTCTCTCTCTCTCTCTCTCTCTCTCTCTCTCTCTCTCTCTCTCTCTCTCTCTCTCTCTCTCTCTCTCTCTCTCTCTGCTTCTTTACATTTGAATGCAATCTCATCTTTATTTTTCTAAGTCATTGAAATGGCAACCCCACACATGAATAAATCTAACCTGAAATTGGACAGCTACTGGAATCAGAGATAGGAAAACAAATTTCAAATACTTAATAAAAGTGGGTTCACCTTTGTGTTCTATTTGAATATCTCCCAAATGTATTTGTGAAATTTTCATAAAAACTAGTCAAAATATTTTATTAAAGGATCATACACAACAAATGCTTGCCTTTGTTTACTTACTTATTTGTTTTCAAGAGGCAATCATAGCAGCTTGCTTCTGAATGGAAGGAAGAAAATCTGCATGTTATTAAGTTTCAAAATAAAGACATCTGATTATTTTGTGCTGTGGTAATTATTTAATATTAAAGGTTTCTAATGAAGATTGATTTGTGGCAAGAATATAACATGAATTAAACTTTTATACCCTTAATGGATTCTTTCATTCACGGGGTTAAGATAATTCATGTCTCATTGAATTGTCACCTAAGACAAAGTACAGTTTTCTGTTGGAGAATAAAAGAATAATGTGTGATTTTTTTCATTGTGTTCAGGTTTTCTTTCAGGTAATGTAGTCTGAGGTCTTTAAGCAAAATGAATGAAAAATAACGGCTTTCAAAACACAATAAGCATGGAATACTGGGATTTAATGACATCTCTTTAAAAAAAATAAAATAAAAGATTACCAAACTTACAAATTAACAAGTTCCATAGCAGAGTTTCTGAAGTGAATTTCATATTTGAAAATTATTTTGGATAGCTCTTTTGTCACCAAAACACTAACTGACTTCCACATTTCCCTCTGTGGTTCTTAAACCGCACACTCTACATCCAATAAAAGGAATTTTAAGTTATTTTACACACTGAATTGAGGGATAGAAACAAAAGAAGTAAATCTCCCCAAAATAATACAAATCCAAGTATGGAGAGGGGAGATGGTGTCTTTGATCTAACTGCACATCTTTTTATCTCACTGAGGAGCTGAATTTGGAAAGGGATGCAACTAAATCAGGAGGAGGTTAAGGAAAAACTCCAAGACAGAAGCCAAATGCATCTGTGTCTGCCACCATTGTGGTGAAGAAATCAATGTCCTGATTTGTCCAAAGCACTGTGTTCCAGCTTCCACTGGAGCAGTCCACATGTTGTCCTAACTTCACTTCATTCATGTGAAAACAAGGTGATTAGACCGAACCTGACTTCTCAGGAAATGAAGGCTCTGATAAGGACAACAGGGGAAGAAGTTCTTTGGAATAATGTGGGCCCATGACCTTGGCAGCCAAGTCCTCAGTTGAGGACAATCTAGGCTAGAGGTGGCTTTTTAACTTAGCACTTTCTGAATTGAGAACATTTTCTATAACACTTTCTTGATGAGGCAAATTGACAAGTCAAAAGAAATGTTTGACATAGACTACTTCAAATCAACTGATGTGTTCTGTCACAGCCAATATACAAATTTGGTTCCCCCAATTTTCTTTTGTGACACAGGAAACTACCATCAAATGCAAATATACTTTCAAGTTACTAAACCTTGCTTATACTTTGCTCAAGGATTCAGATTATGAGACACATTGAAAAGTTGTGTTAATTCATTGAGTCAACTATTATGAATGGCCCCTATAACTGAGGCTGACACACATGAGGCATACTGACGATTCAGTTCTTAGTATTTTTTTTCTGACTTTGAGCATCACTTTGCTGAGGTATTTTAAGCACTGAATTGCTTCGCAAATATTTATTTGAGATGTGCCTAGAGCTTTAAAGTTGTTTCTGAAGCCAGGAAGTGTCGTATGGGCACATTTACTGAGCTTAAATACATTGGCAGCAAGTCAACCCTCAAGAGGCAGATAAAAATAAGTGAAATTAAACTATTAGCAATGTGTGAGGTTTAGCTCACAAATGCAATGTTGTTTTCTTCAACTGAATATGAAATTCACAGCTATGTATTACACATATTGGCACAGAGAGTCAATATGAAGTTGTGTGGGGGTGAGCATAATGCTCATTGAAATGTAATGACGGCAGTGGAAGCAAAGGATATTTCATGAAGGGTTTGGGCAGAAAAGGCCCTGGAGTATTTTGTACACATTAATTCTCTCCTAGAACTGACAACTGAAATTATTTAAACCTACTTTTTTTTTCTTCAAAAGAAACTACAAAAATTTGCTTCAAGTGTAGGTTTATTCTCATGGCTTATATGACCTCAGTACAATATTGATTAAACTGAAAACTTTAATAAAAATCTATAATGTACTATGGAAAATTTGGTGAATGACACAAAAAATATCCTAGGTTTATAGACAAAAGCTAAAATGTTTGGCTGAGATGAATTTCATATCAGCTGGAGAAATAGAATGTGTTGGCTTTCTTAAGTCAGATATTGGGAGCTGTTGAGAAATGAATCTGGGAGGGTGTGTTCTCATTATACTAAGACTTCCACTGGAGAGTTTGAATGAGAAATGTTCCCCCACAAACTCATGTATTTGAACACTTAGATCCAGTTGGTGGTTCCGTTTGGAGAGATGATGGAACCTTGAGATGGACTATGAGGAAGAATATCACAGGTGATGTGCTTTGAGAATGTTTAGTCTTATCCCACTTTCTGTTTCCTCTATCTGATCCCTGTGTGCAGATGAAGTGTGATGTGCTCTCCCTGGCTCCTGCACTGGCTGCTGTGTCTCCATTGTCCTTATGGACTCTCCCTCTGGAACCACATTCAAACCAAAGCTTTTCATATTTAATCTTCTTTGGTCATGGTGTGCTATCAACAACAGGAAAGTAACTCAATACTCTTAGAGAAGATTCTACCTTTATCACATTCTAAAATGTAGCTTCAGCCAGTTGTACAAGAAAACAAAGGAAATGATAGGAACCTGAGTACCAGTCAGAGTGTGGCAAAGTGAGCCATTCTTCTGAAAATGGATATAGTTTCAATTGAGAGAGCAAAGCGCCTGGGTCTGCTCACTCATTCCTCTCTGCACTCCGGTGCCAGGAGGCTTCTAGGATGTGTTTGAGTTCCAAAAATCTTGAACTTTCATGTAGTTGGAGTTTTCCTGCCTGGCCCACAGTCAGGACAAATCTCTCTCACCCGCCAGGCCCATAGACGCTCAGAACCAACCAAGTAAACACACAGAAACTTACATTGTTTACAAACTGTATGGCCGTGCCAGGCTTCTTCTATCTTAAATTAACCCACTTCTATTAGTCTATAAGTTGCCACATGGCTTGTGGCTTACCTGTAACTTACATCTTGTCATGGCAGCAGTTTGCCGCCGTATCTCTGTCCCTTCGCCTTCCACTTCCCAGAATTCTCTTCTCTCTGGTCCCACCTATACTTCCTGCCTGGCTACTGGCCAATTAGCACTTTATTTATTTTAACCAATCAGAGCAACACATTTGACATACAGAACATCCCACAGCACTTTCATCCATACATTAACAATAGCTTCTTAGGCCTTGTGTGGTCCTGCCAGTGTAAATGTGATCAGTTTATCCAAATCCAATACCTTAAATCAAGTAGTGATGTTTCAGCATCAGTAGTGACAAAATAATGTGTGTGTGTGTGTGTGTATGTGTGTGTGTGTGTGTGTGTGTGTGTGATGTTAATGTGTTTGGGTGCATGCCTCTGAGAAAGCATCACTCAGAGAATCTAGAGTTATGTTGGTGACCAGCAGGCTCCAGGAATCCTTCTATCTCTGCCTGCTACAGTGCTGGGGTAATAGGTACAATGCTTTTACTCACTGATCCATGTCCTCCCACTTCCACTAAAAAAAAAAAAATACCTAAGATTTAACTTGAGTCTCTATGGTCACATTGAGTTTCCTTGTTGTGAGTAATACTTGGGGTAATGGAGGCAATAAATTCTTGAACGCATTCAAAGTGAAAGGAAAACAGTAGACACTTCAGATGATTAGGATAAAAGTAAGTTACTTCCCTGGGTATGTTAGTTACCTCTGTTGCTGTGATGAAATACTGTGACCAAAGTAATTTGTAGAAGACAGAGTTTGTTTGGGTTTAAGGTTCTAGATGGGTAAGAGTTCATTATGGTGGGGAAGTAGCAGGCATAGAGGCTGGAGCAACAATCTGAGAGCTCACATCTTGAACATGTAAGCAGGAAGTAGAAAAAGAATGATGGGGGGGGGGAATGAGGCTTTATGCTCTCAAAGCCTTCTCCCAGTGATGCAGTCTCACAGCTGAATTCCTTGTCTTTGGCTCTTAGAATCTTTTTATCCCCTCTTCCATAATTTTCCCTGATCCTTAGTTACAGGAATTCTCTTATAGATGTATCAATTAGGGCCAGGTGCTATTCATTATATTTTGACTAATTGTAGACTTCTGTAATAGTCTTTGGTGCAGAATGAAGCTTCTCTAATGAGAGGTTACATTTACATTTATCTGTGGATATCAGTGTTTAAGAATTATACTGGGTTAGGAAAGGGAGTAGTAGCTTCTCCTGTAAGATCTATATGATCCATTCATACTTGGCTAGCTTTCAAGTAATAGGCATGATTTCCCTCCTATTGAGTGGGCATTAGTACAATTAGAGAACTTTTGATTACTGCCAAGATATAAGTGCTACTATGGTACCTTTTGGGATGTCTTGCCATGCTGGTTATTGTTACGATTCAGAGGCACCCAAGATGAGTAGGGCTTACTGATTGCTTTCTTCCCTTAGAAGCTTGTGTATCACTTTCCGACACTTGGAAACTAGTCTCTGAAGATGAGGCTTTTGCATCGGTCTCGTTTCAGATTGTCTGACTCCTATGTCCAAAGAGCCTGGGGTTTTAAGCAATAGGTACTTACCTTCAAATTCTGGGAGGCAACCAAGGCAATAGCAATTGCCTATATTCTGGGAGTCTCTTGGCCTCTCCTGACCAACAACTGAAAAGGTTTCTCATGCCTGGTAGTGGGGTCTTGTTAGATAACCTATGGCTCCTAGAGGGAGAGTATTATCATTTCACATAGTGTAATTTCATTAAGACTAATCTCCAAAGTCGGCTGGATTCCAGGATGTGAGGACTGAGCGGGGACTCTAGGGTGGCTGTGGGGTGGGTCATAAAAAGATAATGCTTCATTATATTTTTTATTATTATTTCAAGTGAAGTATCTATAGGTATAGAAGGCACTAAGCATTTTAACCATCAAAATCATGTTTAAAATTTTTCTTTCTTCATCTTTTTTGTTTCTTTCTTTATCTTTTTATTTATTTTTTACATCCTGACCAAATTTTTACCTCCTTTTTTTCCTACCAGTCCATCCCCACCAAACCCTTCCTCTCTCCCCACTCCCCAACTGTTATTCCTTTTCTGTTTCTCTTCAGAAAATGGCAGGCCTCCACTGGATATCAGCTAGCCATGACATATCAGGTTGCAGTGAGACTAGGCACATCCTCTTCTATTAAGGCTAAATGAAGTAATCTGGTAGGAGGAAGGAATCCCAAAAACAGGCAACAGAGTCAGAGACAGTCCCTGCTCCCACTGTTAGGAGTCCCACAGGAAGACCAAGTTTTCCATCTGTAACACATGTACAGAGAGGGCATAAGTCAGTCCCATGCAGGCTCCCTGGTAGTTGTTTCAGTCTCTGTGAGCCCCTATGAGCCCAGGTTAGGTGGTCCTATGGGGTTTCTTGTGGTGTACTTGACCCCACTGGCTCCTACAATTCTTCTTCATTCTGTTCCACAGGATTCCCTACCTCAGCCTAATGTTTGGCTGTGGTCTCTGTATCTGTATCCATCAGTTGCTATGTGAAGCCTTTCTGATGACAGTTAGGCTAGGCACCAATCCATGAGTACAGCAGAATATCATTAGAAAGCATTTCATTGACATTTTTCCCAGTCTTGTTTGGTTCTATCATAGGTCTCTGAGCTATCTTGCCTCTGAGTCCTGACCTTCAGAGGTGAGCACCCTCTCATGGTATGTGACTCAGGCTGGACCAGTCATTGGTTGGCATTCCTACAATTTGTATGCCACTTTTACCCTAGCACATCTTGTAGAAAGGATAAATTGTAGGTTGAGCAATTCCTTAAATGTCTTTCAGCCATTTGAACTTCTTCTCTGTTTAGTTCTGTAGCCAATTTCTTAATTGGACTATTGGGCATTTTGTTGTCTAATTTCTTGAGTTCTTTATATATTCTGGATATCAGCCCTCTGTCAGATGTGGGGTTGGTGAAGACCTTTTCTCATTCTGTAGGCTGTCGCTTTGTCTTGTTGACCATGTCCTTTGCTCTACAAAAGCTTCTCAGTTTCCAACAGGTCCCATTGACTGATTGTTTCTCTCAGTGTCTGTGTTATATTTAGAAAGTGATCTCTGGTGCCAGTGTGTTCAAGAGTACTTCCTACTTTCTCTTTTATCAGGTTCAGAGTAACTGGATTTATGTTGAGGTCTTTGATCCGATTGGACTTAAGATTTGTGCATGGTGACAGATATGGATCTATTTGTAGCCAGTTATGCCAGTACCATTTGTTGAAGATGCTTTCTTTTTTCCATTGTACATTTTTGGCTTCTTTGTCAAAAATTATATGTTCATAGGGTTAATGTCAGGGTCTTCAATTCGATTCCATTGGTCCATATGTTGGTTTTTATGCCAGTACCAAGGAATTGCTCAACATCCCTAATTATCTGGGAAATGCAAATCAAAACGACTCTGAGATACCACCTCACACCTTTCAGAAGGGCTAAGATCAAAAACACAGAAGACAGCTTATGCTGGAGAGGATGTGGAGCAAGGGGAACTCTCCTCCACTGCTGGTGGGAATGCAAGCTTGTACAGCCATTTGGGAAATCAATATGGTGCTTCCTTAGAAAACTGGGAATCAATCTCCCCCAAGACCCAGCTGTAGCACTTTTGGGCATATACCCAAGGAATGCTCAGTCATACCACAAGGGTATTTGCTCAGCTATGTTCATATCAGCATTGTTTGTAATAGCCAGAACCTGGAAACAACCTAGATGCCATTCAACTGAAGAATGAATAAAGAAAATATGGCACAAATACACAATGGAGTACTACTCAGCAGAGAAAAAAATGACATCATGAGGGCTGCAGGCAAATGGATGGATCTAGAAAAAAATCATCCGGAGTGATGTAACCCAGACTCAGAAGGACAAACATGGTATGTACTCACTCATAGGAGGATACTAGATATAAAACAAAGATGACTAGACTGCTACACAACTCCAGGGAGGCTACCTAGAAAAGGGGACCCTAGGAAAGACACAGGGATCACCCAATGACAGAGAAATGGATGAGATCTACATGAACAACCTGGACAACAGTGAGAGTAATGAAGGGCAAGGTTTGAGGGAAAGAAAGCTTAGGGGATCAGGAGATCCCATCTGGATCAAGAACAGAAAGGGAGAACAAGGAATAACAGACCATGATAAATGAAGACCACATGAGAACAGGAATAGGGAGAGTGCTCGAGAGGTTCCCTGAAATCCATAATGATACATCCTCTGTAGAGTTCTGGCAGTGGTCGAGAGAAAGCCTGATCTGACCTAGTCTGATGATCAGATGGGCAAACACTCTAACAGTCATGCTGGAACTCTAATCCAATAACTGATGGAAGTGGATGCAGAGATCCTCAGCCAGGCCCCAGGTGGAGCTCCAGGTGTCCAATTTATGAGAAAGAGGAGGGACTATAAGAGCATGAATTGTTGAGACCAAGATTGGAAAAAGCACAGAGACAAATAGCCAAACGAATGGAAGCACATGAATTATGAACCAAAGGCTGTGGAGCCCCCAGCTGGATCAGGCCCTCTGGATAAGTGAGACAATTGAATAGCTTGAACTGTTTGGGAGGCATCCAGGCTGTGGGACCGGGACCTGTCCTTAGTGCATGAGCTGGCTGTTTGGAACCTTGGGCTTACACAGGGACACTTTGCTCAGCCTGGAAGGAGGGGACTGGACCTGCCTGTACTGAATCCACCAGGTTTCATTGAATCCCCAGTGGAGTCTTGGCCCAGGAGGAGATGGGAATGGAGGGGAGGTGATGGTGGGAAGGTAGCGGTGGGTGCGGGAGAGGGGAAGACAGGGGAACCCATGGCTGATGTGTAAAATTAAAACACAAATATAATAAAAAAAAAAAAAAAGAAAAAAAATTGTAGGTTGAAGGTTTTGTGGCTGGGTTGGTGTTCCAATCCCTCCACTGGAAGTCTTGCCTTGTTACAGGAGATGGCCAGATTCAGGATCCAATCCCCCATTGCTAGGAGTCTTAGCTAGGTCACCCTCATAGATTCCTAGAAATTTCCATTGCACTAGGTTCCTAGCTTGTTCCAGAGATGCCTCTGTTTCCAGTTGTCTCTCCGGTACTCTCTCCCTCAAATCCCTGCCCCACATGAACTTTCCTTTTCCCATCACCACTCTCCATTCATACCCTTCCCCTGCCCATGGTGTTGTCTGTTCTATTTCTACTTTACAGTGAAATTCATGCATTGTTCTCTTCTCCCTTCCCCCTGCCCTCCCTTGAGCCCTCCTTGTTCCTTAGCTTTTCTGGGTCTGTGAATTGTAGCATAGCTGTTCTTTGCTTTACGGCTAATATCCACTTATAAGTGAGTACATACCATGTTTGCCTTTCTGTGTCTGAGCTACCCCAGTCAAGGTGAACTTTTCTAGTTCTGTCTGTTTTCCAGCAAACTTGACAATGCCTTTGTTTTATCAGATGAGTAATACTCCACTGTGTAAATGTACCACATTTTCTTTATCTGTTTTTCTGTTGAGGGACATCTAGGTTGTTTCCAGTTTCTGGCTATTATGAATAAAATTGCTATGAATATAGTTGAGCATGTGTTCTTGTCGCATGATGAAGTGCCCAGGAATGGTATAGCTGGGTCTGAGGTAAAATTTTCTGAGAAACCTCCATATTGATTTCCAAAGTGGCTGTACAAGTTTGTACTCCTACTGGCAATGGAGGAGTGTTCCCCTTGCTCCACATCCTTGTCAGCATGATCTGTCACTTGTGGTTTTGATCTTAGTCATTCTGATAGGTGTAAGATGGAATCTCAATCTCAAATGAGTGAGAATCACTTAAAGAGATGTTCAACATCATTGGCCATTAAAGAAAAGCAAATCTCTGTCTCTGTCTCTTTCTCTACCTCTGTCTGTCTCTATGTTTGAAATTGCTGATACACTATCTGGTATGTCCCATGCTAGCATAGAGCTTATTAGATGGTTTAACTTAGGATGACCTTGAGCTACTAGTCCTAGTGCCTTAACTCCCTAATTCTAAGCTTACAGCATACCTACTTGTAATTTCCACAGATCTTTCTAGTTTGTATCAGCTACCCCCAAAAGTCTCCAAATAAGTCCATTACCAGAAATTGCGATCACACATTTCTCCTCTTTGTTGGTGAAACTATCTTCCATATGATTTAATTTCATGTGTTGCAGTACATATTTAAAAATATAGATTAGTAATCTTATTGAATTATTAATACTACATATATATTTCTTATATGATAACATGTAGTTTGTTTGCATAAGACTCAATAACAAAGAATAAGAGAAAATGAAGTAAGATATATCTGTGTGGTAGCTGTTATTTCTGCTGTTTTATTTTGGTGGCAATTGAAGTTCAGAATATTTTTAAATATTGCATACTTTTTCCAGAAATAAAGAGCTAAGGACTGATAAAAATCAGAACCTGAGTCTACACCTATCTGTCTCCACAGTCTTAAGTCATTTTTCACACTTATAAAATATCTGGAGAGACCAACCCCCAGCTCCTGTCTGCCCCGGACCTTCCATCTTGACCAGAGGTGAGTGCCTGGGGTCATAGCCAGAGAGGCAACTGCCCCTGGGTCCCACCACTGGACGCAGGCCATCCGGGAGGACTTGTCCAACTTGTCTCCAGGTTCTGGCCAATCAGCGGGCCCTGCAGGAAGGCTCCCCTTTTCCAAGACTACAGGCAGACACTGCAGTCTCCACACCCTGCCCCCACACCCATTTGCCTGAGACCCCAGCCACTTCCTGAGACTCAGAGACCAACCCCCAGCTACTGTCCACCCCAGGAACTCCCATCTGGACCAGAGGTGAGTGCCTGGGGTTATAGACAGAGAGGCAACTGCCCCTGGGTCCCACCACTGAACACAGGCCATCCCGGGAGGACCTGCCCAACTTGGCCCCAGGTTCTGGCCAATCAGCGGGCCCTGCAGGAAGGCTCCCCTTTTCCAAGACTGCTGGCAGACCCTGCAGTCTCCACACCCTGCCCCCACACCCATCTGCCCCACAGCCACTTCTGAGAATCAGAGACCAGCCCCCAGCTTCCATCCTGCCCTGGAACTCCCATCTGGACCAGAGACCAGAGGAACTCCCATCTGGACAAGAGTAGCTCCCATCTGGACAAAATAAGGAGACCCCAGGGACTTCCCGAGACTCAGAGTCCAGCCCCCCAGCTCCTATCCAGCCAGCACTCTCATCTGGACCAGCACTCCCATCTGGCCCAGATCTTCCATCTGGACCAGAGAGAGGCTCCCTAAATCTGTCAGTTCTCTCTGGACCAAGTACACTGATAAGACCAAGAACACACCCACTAGGAAATGGGCAGACGTCAAGGCAGAAGTACATACACAAAAATAAAGAGCAACGCAGCATCATCAGAACCTAGCCCTTCTCCAACAGCTAGACCTGAACATCATGGAATGGAAGAAGAAGAAGAAGAAAACAACCTTGTAAGTAACATCATGAAGAGGCTAGAGCCTTATATAGAAGAAATAAAAAATAAAGTACAGGAACAGACAAACAAAATATGGCAAGAATGCTACAAAAAACTAGAGGAAAGGACAATTAAAGCAGAAGAAAACAATAAGTCTTTGAAAGAAAATCATGAAAAAGCAAGGGAGACAGTCAAAGTCCTGAAGAGGGAAATAGAAAAAATGAAGAAGACACTAGAAGAAGGAATGCTGGAAATTGAAAATCTGAGTAAACAAACAGGAACTTCAGAGGCAAGTATAACCAACCGAATGTAAGAGATGGAAGAGAGGATCTCTGGTGTTGAAGATACGGTAGAAGAAATAGATTCATCAGTCAAAGGAAACACTAAAACCAACAAAGTCATGAGCCAAAATGTCCAAGAAATTTGGGACACCATGAAAAGACCAAACCTACAAATAGTAGGGATAGAGGAAGGAGAAGAATACCAACTCAAAGGCATAGAAAATATATTTAACAAGATCATAGAAGAAAACTTTCCCAACTTAAAGAAGGAAATGCCTATGAAGATACAAGAAGCCTATAGAACACCAAACAGACTAGACCCCCCAAAAAAGTCCCCTCACCACATAATAATTAAACAATTAAATGTACAGAATAAAGAAAGAATGTTAAGGGCAGCAAAGGAAAAAGGCCAAGTAACTTATAAAGGCAAACCCATCAGAATAACACCTGATGTTTCTCAATGGTGACTTTGAAATCCAGAAAGACCTGGACAGATATAATGCAGACAATAAGAGACAATGGATGCCAGCCTAGACTAATATACCCAGCAAAACTTTCAGTCATCATAGATGGAGTGAACAAGACCTTCCGTGACAAAACCAGATTTAAACAATACTTATCCACAAATCCAGCCCCACAGAAAGCACTAGAAGGAAAATTCCAACCTAAGGAAGGCAGATACACCCATGAAAACACAGGCAATAGATAACACCACAGCAGCAAAACCCAAAGAAGAGAAGTACACACACACTACCACCAAAAAATAAAAATAACAACAGGAACGAACAATCATTGGTCATTAATATCCCTTAATATCAGTGGACTTAATTCACCTATAAAAAGACACAGACTAACAGAATGGATATGAAAACAGGACCCATCTTTCTGCTGCATAAAAGAAACACACCTCAAATTCAAAGACAGACACCTCCTAAGAATAAAAGGCTGGGAAAAAACTTTCCAATTAAATGGTCTTAAGAAACAAGCTGGTGTAGCCATCCTAATATCCAGCAAAATAGACTTCAAACTAAAATCAATCAAAAGAGATGATGAAGGACATTACATACTCATCGCAGGAAAGATCCACCAAGATGAAGTCTCCCTTCTGGACATTTATGCCCCAAACACAAGGGCACCCACATATGTAAAAGAAACATTACTAAAGCTTAAATCACATATAAAACCCCACACATTGATAGTGGGAGACTTCAACACCTCACTTTCACCTCTGGACAGATCGGCCAAATTGAAATTTAACAGAGACATAATGGACTTAACTGATGTTATGGCTCAAATGGACTTAATTGATATCTACAGAACATTCCACCCAAACAAAAAAGAATATACCTTCTTCTCAGCACCCCATGGAACCTTCTCTAAAATTGACCACATACTTGGCCACAAAGCAAATTTCAACAGATACAAAACAATTGGAATAACCTCCTGTATTCAATCAGACCACCATATTTTAAAGTTAGATTTCAGCAACAGAAAAAACTACAGGAATCCTACAATCTCATGGAAACTGAATAATGCTCAACTGAATCACCAATGGGTTAAGGAAGAAATAAAGAAAGAAATTAAACACTTCCCTTCCTAGAGATCAATGAAAATGTATACACCACATACCCAAACTTATGGGACACTACGAAAGCAGTGCTAAGAGGGAAGTTCATAGCACTGAATGCCCACATAAAGAAGATGGAGAAATCTCATGCTAGTGACTTGACAGCACACCTGAAAGCCCTTGAACAAGAAGAAGCAAAGTCTCCCAGGAGGAACAGACACCAGGAAATTAGCAAATTGAGAGCTGAAATCACTAAAATAGAAATAAAGAAAACAATACAAAGGATTAATGAAACAAAGAGTTGGTTCTTTGAGAAGATCAACAAGATAGACAAGCCCTTATCCAAACTAACCAAAAGACAGAGAGAGAGAGCATCCAAATTAACAAAATCAGAAATGAAAAGGGGGACATAACAACAGACAATGAGAAAATCCAGAGAATCATTAGGTCATACTTCAAAAAACCTCTACTCCACAAAACTGAAAAATCTAAAAGAAATGGATAGTTTTCTGTATAGGTACCACATACCTAAGTTAAATCAAGACCAGATAAACCATTTAAATAGTCCAATAACCCCTAAGGAAATAGAATCAGTCATTAAAAGTCTACCAACCAAAAAAAGCCCTGTGCCAGATGGTTTCACTGCAGAATTCTACCAGATCTTCAAAGAAGACTCAATACTAATACTCTTTAAATTGTTCCACACAATAGAAGCAGAAGGTATATTACCAAACTCCTTCAATGAGGCTACAATTACCCTGATTCCTAGACCAAACAAAGATGCAGCAAAGAAAGAGAACTACAGACCGATCTCCCTCATGAACATTGATGCAAAAATACTCAATAAAATTTTGGCAAACAGACTCCAAGAACACATCAAATCAATTCTCCACCATGATCAAGTAGGCTTCATCCTGGAGGTGCAAGGGTGGTTCAACATACAAAAGTCCGTCAATGTAATACACCACATAAACAAACTCAAAGAAAAAAAACCACATGATCATCTCACTAGATGCAGAAAAGGCATTTGACAAAATCCAACACCCCTTCATGATAAAGGTCTTGGATCGATCAGGAATACAGGAACATACCTAAACATAATAAAGGCAATCTACAGCAAGACAACATCCAACATCAAATTAAATGGAGAGAAACTCAAAGCAATACCACTAAACTCAGGAACAAGGCAAGGCTGTCCCCTCTCCCCCTACTTATTCAATAGAGTACTTGAAGATCTAGCCAGAGCTATAAGACAACATAAAGAGATTAAGGGGATACAAATTGGAAAAGAAGAAGTCAAGAGCTCCCTATTTGCAGATGACATGACAGTATACATGAGTGACCCCAAAAATTCAACCAAGGAACTGATACAGCTAACAAAAACCTTCAGCAACATAGCAGGATACAAGATCAACTCAAAAAAATCAGTAGCCCTCCTATACACAATAGACAAACAGGCTGAGAAGGAAATAAGAGATACATCATCCTTTACAATAGCCACAGATGATATAAAATACCTTAGGGTTACTCTAACTAAGCATGTGAAGGATCTATATGACAAGAACTTTAAGTCCCTGAAAAAAGAAATTGAAGAAGATGTCAGAAAATGGAAATATCTCCCATGCTCATGGATAGGCAGGATTAACATAGTAAATATGGCGATCTTACCAAAAGCAATCTACAGATTCAACACAATCCCCATCAAATTAACAACACAATTCTTCACAGATCTGGAAAGAATAATACTCAACTTCATATGGAAAAACAAAAAACCCAGGATAGCCAAAAGAATCCTATAAAATAAAACAACCTCTGGAGGCATCACAATCCCAGACCTCAAGGTCTACTATAGAGCTACCATAATAAAAACAGCTTGGTACTGGCATAAAAACCAACATGTGGACCAATGGAATCGAATTGAAGACCCTGACATTAACCCTATGAACATATAATTTTTGACAAAGAAGCCAAAAATGTACAATGGAAAAAAGAAAGCATCTTCAACAAATGGTGCTGGCATAACTGGCTACAAATAGATCCATATCTGTCACCATGCACAAATCTTAAGTCCAAGTGGATCAAAGACCTCAACATAAATCCAGTTACTCTGAACCTGATAGAAGAAAAAGTAGGAAGTACTCTTGAACACATTGGCACCAGAGATCACTTTCTAAATATAACACCAATAGCACAGACACTGAGAGAAACAATCAATCAGTGGGACCTGTTGGAAACTGAGAAGCTTTTGTAGAGCAAAGGACATGGTCAACAAGACAAAGCGACAGCCTTCAGAATGGGAAAAGGTCTTCACCAACCCCACATCTGACAGAGGGCTGATATCCAGAATATATAAAGAACTCAAGAAATTAGACATCAAAATGCCCAACAGTCCAATTAAGAAATGGGCTATAGAACTAAACAGAGTCTTCTCCACAGAGGAAGTTCAAATGGCTGAAAGACATTTAAGGAATTGCTCAACATCCCTAATTATCTGGGAAATGCCAATCAAAATGACTCTGAGATACCACCTTACATCTGTCAGAGTGGCTAAGATCAAAAACACAGAAGACAGCTTATGCTGAAGAGGATGTGGAACAAGGGGAACTCTTCTCCACTGCTGGTGGGAATGCAAGCTTGTACAGCCACTTTGGAAATCAATATGGCGCTTCCTTAGAAAATTGGGAATCAATCTCCCCCAAGACCCAGCTGTAGCACTTTTGGGCATATACCCAAGGAATGCTCAATCATACCACAAGGGTATTTGCTCAGCTATGTTCATATCAGCATTGTTTGTAATAGCCAGAACCTGGAAACAACCTAGATGCCCTTCAACTGAAGAATAGATAAAGAAAATATGGTATATATACACAATGGAGTACTACTCAGCAGAGAAAAAAGATGACATCATGAGGGCTGCAGGCAAATGGATGGATCTAGAAAAATCATCCTGAGTGATGTAACCCAGACTCAGAAGGACAAACATGGTATGTACTCACTCATAGGAGGATACTAGATGTAAAACAAAGATGACTAGACTGCTACACAACTCCAGGGAGGCTACCTAGAAAAGGGGACCCTAGGAAAGACACAGGGATCACCCAATGACAGAGAAATGGATGAGATCTACATGAACAGCCTGGACAACAGTGAGAGTAATGAAGGGCAAGATTTGAGGGAAAGAAAGCTTAGGTGAGCAGGAGATCCCAGCTGGATCAAGAACAGAAAAGGAGAACGAGGAATAACAGACCATGATAAATGAAGACCACATGAGAACAGGAATAAGCAGAGTGCTCGAGATGTCCCCAGAAATCCATAATGATATATCCTCTGTAGACTGCTGGCAATGGTCGAGAGAAAGCCTGATCTGACCTAGTCTGGTGATCAGATGACTAAACACCCTAATAGTCGTCTTGGAACTCTCATCCAATAACTGATGGAAGTGGATGCAGAGATTCTCAGCCAGGCCCCAAGTAGAGCTCCAGGTGTCCAACTGTCTAGAAAGAGGAGGGACTGTAAGAGCATGAATTGTTGAGACCAAGATTGGAAAAAGCACAGGGACAAATAGCCAATCTAATGGAAGCACATGAATTATGAACCAAAGGCTGTGGAGCCCCCAGCTAGATCAGGCCATCTGGATAACTGAGAAAATTGAATAGCTTGATCTGTTTGGGAGGCACCCAGGCTGTGGGACTAGCACCTGTCCTTAGTGCATGAGCTGGCTGTTTGGAACCTTGGGCTTACACAGGGACACATTCTCAGCCTGGAAGGAGGGGACAGGACCTGCCTGTACTGAATCCACCAGGTTTAAATGAATCCTCAGCTGTGTCTTGATCCTGGAGGACATGGGAATGGAAGGGAGGAGCTGGGGGGAAGGTGGGAGTGGGTGAGGGAGGAGGGAGAACATGGGAACCCATGGCTGATGTATAAAATTAAAATACATAATAAAAATAATAATAAAAAAAACAAAAAATTATCTGGAGTACTGTTTCCATTTGGATGTTGTTAAGATTGATGAGGTATTTTTGGTTGTGAGCCTAGCCTCTAATAGCCGAGCCATCTCTCCAGCCCAGATTATGGGATATTTTAAAAGTGCCTATCTCAATGCTAGAAAATAGTAGTTATTTAATAAAAGTATCAATGTTGTTATCTGGAACATGGGCACGGCATTATATGACAGATATCTGATAAGTGTAAAACTGGCTTTGAAATAGATTAGGAATCAAAGCTGGGAGAATGACCAGTACAGAAGAAAAATCCTATACCCTCTAAGAGAATCCCCACCCTGCTTTAGATGAGTAGTAATATACATAGAAGGCACTGGTGTTGAAAAATTAAAATTAAAATAAAATGTGAGAACCACTGTAAAGCAAAGCAAACCAAGAAATCTCTAACATTTTAGGAAATAATAAAATCAACATAAACAGAATTTTGGTAGTGATGCATGTACAATCACTGCTGTTGGGGATGCAGAAGGAAATGTGTATCGTGTTACTGGAAATCAAAACAAAGAAGATCCTGTGTTACCTAGTAAAAGAAAAACAGATACATTTTGTTGTGGGATGAGGGGAAACAATGCAGGTCAATGATCAATTTGGAAATTTACTAGAAGATGTTTCCAACCATTATGGGAAATTCAACCCAACTTCTTACTGATTTCAGCAAAATAAAATTGTAGACAGATGTGCTGAGGAAAGATGTTAAGGAAAAAATAAGTAATCAAGCCTTTGGTTTGAGAAATTCTCAGCCTATATAGTCGTGAAAACATATTAAAATTAGGAGATATCAAGAAGAAAATACACTTTGGACAGAAGGCTGGTGTGTAGTTGGTGAAGAAGGTAGTAGTGTTCCATCAAGTAGCAAAGGTCAGAGTATTCCCACATATACATATTTTTGAACAGGTCAGGCACATAGTCAATCTCACCCACCTTCTGGAAAAAGCCAGGAACGTTGATGGGATTGTTGTGCAAAGTTTGTAAAGGAGCCCTTTATCTAATGCCATAAATAAGAGATCCATATCTTTGATGTTCAACAGCAATATTCTAGAGCAAATGAGACAAAGTAAAGATCAAATGAAGGCAGATTGAGGATCCTACTTTATGTAGGCAAGAAATCACACAGTTCTAAATAATTGCTACCTTCATAAAAAAAAGAAATAAAGAAAAAATGAGGGCTCAGAGGCCCAAGCTTGGGACCTAGAAGGCAAATATTCACTTGGCAGAGACCTTGAAACCTAATGCTATTTCTTCAGCTAGATTTTTTTAATTCCTTTGGACATGAGACTCTTTTATGCCTTTGATTTCCCCTTTCTCTGAGATCAGGAATCATACTACTTTTATCCTATGCCTCATCTCATATTGCTCTTGTCTGTGATTGTGAAGGTATGTGCCTACCCATGTGGAATCCAAAGATTGGCATCAGCCTGTCTTTCCTGAATCATTTCTCTTTGTTACTCTATGAGATAGAGTTACTTACTAAAACTAAAGCTTGGTATTGCAGTAAGACTAGCTGGCCAGCAACCCTTCCTCGGTTTCTACACTAGATGTCTCATGGCTGGAATTACACACATGAACCACTATGTTCAACTATTACATGGGTTCTGGGCACCAAAATTCACATCACTGCGCTTAAATAGCTAGCATTTCACTGAGCTGTCTTCCTAACTCAAGTAACTGTTTCTTTTTCTTTATTTTTTATCATGTTTTCATTTTATTTTATACTTAAGTGTGAACACCTACATATATCTTTGTACATTAAATCCATGCCTTTTGCCCAAGGAGGGTAGAACAGGGCATGGGATAGCACAGAAATGGAGTAACAAGCACTTGTGAGATGCTTTGTAAGGGCTACAAACCCCATTTGCCTCCCAAAGAAGCACATACTCTGAACGGCTGAGCTCACTAGCCCTCAAATTTATTTTAAAATTTCACTTATTTTATTTATAATCAATATTGACATTGAATCAAGATTGGTAGTCTTGCTGGCCTTGAACTAGCAATCTTCCTGTTACAGCCTTTCCAGGGCTAAGATTTCAGAGGCTTCAAGCATGTGCCATCACACTTATTATCAGATTATTAGTACAGTAGGAGGTGATTCAATTTGACATAGATCCTGATTCTGTTATTATGATTATATTGTGTTTCAATGTGAAATGTTTATTAAATATCCTCAAGTGGAATAAAGATTCAATATTTGGTATTTATAAAAACATACATATATTTTCATCAATATTGGTGAAATTTTGCATAGCATCAATTTATCTCCAATCATCTCTGACCCCATATTCTTTAAAATGGTAATCTGCAGACATGCAAGCAGATCTTTTTTATTCCTGTGGTGTAATAGAGAGAGATTGAGTTATACAAGGGAACGTTTCAAAGTGGCTTTAAAAAAATTGAGTTAAATATATGGTTATTTTTTAAAAAAAGAAGGTCATACATTATTTTAAAGAAATGCATATTTGTCTTGATTGGAATTATCTGAATTCAGGGTATATAAGGCTTTGATATCTGAAGTACCTTTAATAAACATTTCATGATTTTTTTATTTTTAATTTTTACATATTAGCCATGGGTTCCCCTGTCCTCCCCCCTCCTGCCCCCACCCCACCTTCCCCCATCCCCTCCCTTCCATTCCCATCTCCTCCAAGGCCAAGACTCCCCTGGGGATTCTCCCCTGGGGGTCTCCACAGCCTTTGGTTCATAATTCATGTGCTTCCATTTGTTTGGCTATTTGTCCCTGTGCTTTTTCCATTCTTGGTCTCAACAATTCATGCTCTTACAGTCCCTCCTCTTTCTCGAAAATTGGACACCGGGAGCTCCACCTGGGGCCTGGCTGAGTATCTCTGCATCCACTTCCATCAGTTATTGGATGAGAGTTCCAGCACGACTGTTAGGGTGTTTGGCCATCTGATCACCAGACTAGATCAGATCAGGCTTTCTCTTGACCATTGCCAGTCTACAGAGGATGTATCATTGTGGATTTCAGGGGACCTCTCGAGCACTCTGCCTATTCCTGTTCTCATGTGGTCTTCATTTATCATGGTCTGTTATTCCTTGTTCTCCCTTTCTGTTCTTGATCCAGCTGGGATCTCCTGCTCCCCTAGGCTTTCTTTCCATGCTCATGGATAGGCAGGATTAACATAGTAAATATGGTGATCTTACCAAAAGCAATCTACAGATTCAACGCAATCCCCATCAAATTAACAACACAAATTTTCACAGATCTGGAAAGAATAATACTCAACTTCATATGGAAAAACAAAAAACCCAGGATAGCCAAAAGAATCCTGTACAATAAAACAACCTCTGGAGGCAACATGATCCCCGATCTCAAGCTCTACTATACAGCTACCATAATAAAAACAGCTTGTGGACCAATGGAATCGAATTGAAGACCCTGACATTAACCCTATGAACATATAATTTTTGACAAAGAAGCCAAAAATGTATAATGGAAAAAAGAAAGCATCTTCAACAAATGGTGCTGGCATAACTGGCTGCAAATAGATCCATATCTGTCACCATGCACAAATCTTAAGTCCAAGTGGATCAAAGACCTCAACATAAATCCAGTTACTCTGAACCTGATAGAAGAGAAAGTAGGAAGTACTCTTGAATGCATTGGCACCAGAGATCACTTTCTAAATATATCACCAGTAGCACAGACACTGAGAGAAACAATCAATCAATGGGACCTGTTGGAAACTGAGAAGCTTTTGTAGAGCAAAGGACATGGTCAACAAGACAAAGCGACAGCCTTCAGAATGGGAAAAGGTCTTCACCAACCCCACATCTGACAGAGGGCTGATATCCAGAATATATAAAGAACTCAAGAAATTAGATATCAAAATGCCCAACAGTCCAATTAAGAAATGGGCTACAGAACTAAACAGAGAATTCTCCACAGAGGAAGCTCAAATGGCTGAAAGACATTTAAGGAATTGCTCAACATCTCTAATTATCTTGGAAATGCAAATCAAAATGACTCTGAGATACCACCTCATACCTATCAGAGTGGCTAAGATCAAAAACACAGAAGACAGCTTATGCTGAAGAGGATGTGGAGCA
Organism: Onychomys torridus; assembly: GCF_903995425.1. Classification (NCBI taxonomy): domain Eukaryota; kingdom Metazoa; phylum Chordata; class Mammalia; order Rodentia; family Cricetidae; genus Onychomys; species Onychomys torridus. The sequence goes on along the minus strand of NC_050450.1, from coordinate 99,280,955 downwards.
AGGGGAACATTTCATTATTTTAAGATCTCAATCCTGGTAAGTTTTAACTGCAAATATTCAGGTCATGAATATTTTTATATTTTGAAAATTACATAAGCTTTCCACATTATGCATACTATTGCTTACATCAACATAGTTTTAAAGAGAGAAATACAGCCATGAAAATCATTTTTTAAATATTTTCTTCATGTATCAGTATAGAAGAATTTTCACCTCTTCAGGGATGCCTACAACTGACTTGGAAGTTCCTGTTCATAGGCTTGGAGGTAGAGACAGTTTAGTGATTTTGATTGGAATCCTTCTGCATCAACCATTATAATCATTAATGAATCAGAAATTTTATCAACTTACTTTTTTCTTTATACCACATATTTAGTATTTCTTATGGAAATTATTAGTTATAACTTAAGAGACATAATGTTAGTAGTTGTAATCATTCTACCTGCTGAAAAAAAATTCTTTTTGCTTCTCTTTCTTTTGGGTTTCAGCCTTCTAGTGAGGAAATTCAGCAGTCAATAAGTCTAGGCAATTCCATTACAGATACCAGGATGTGTTTATTTAATTCTACTCTTTCTCCCAACCCAGCAGATGTGCAGTGTCTCCTCCTGTGAAACTGTGGTTATCTCACTACTGCAGCTGTCTGCAGCACACCATGCTCCTACTCTTTCCTGCTTTCAGGAAGTGGATAGAAATGTAACCACACCAAAGGAGTGAAGAAATGGAAGGTCATCTTGGCCCTTATCCTTTTGTATCCATGCAATGTTTTAGAGATAAGAATATTATTTGATAAATCCTGAAGGACTCTAACTCTTTTCACTTTTTCTGAATTATAATGAAAAATGAAATACTCTCCAAACCCAAAGGTCTGTCTCTCTCTCTTTCTCAACTGTCACTTAAATAATGTCGTTCAGGGAGAAATGAAAATGTCGGCTTTTGACATGTGACTCTCACCATTTGGAATGAATTCTTTAGGGTTGTTAAGGAAATAAGTTTTCCAAGTTACTATTAATGAGCCTAATACTTGGGGAAACTATTCTTCTATAGAAAGAGGGCAGGGGTTGGTGGATTTGAGAAGAGCTTAATCCAGAATTAGCTAGACTCAAATGAAGGTGTCAGTCAAAGGAGATCTGGACCACAACACTGTCAAGTTAATGGAATGACAATCATTTAAAACACAAACAATGCATCCCCAAAGGAAAACAAAAACAAAGGCTGGCAAGCAAGTTGAGTTAGGAAATCTATAATACTGATGAGGTTATAAACTTGTCCCATTTTAGAAATCAGTATGGAGGCTCTCCCTACTAAAAACCTGAGAAATTAACTATGATGTAACCCACTGTTGTGGTATGAATGAAAATGCCCCCCCAGGTTCACAGGAAGTGGCCCTATTAGGAGGTGTGGTCTTATTGAAGGAAGTATATCGCTGAGGATGGGCTTTGAAGTTTCAAATACTCACACCTTGCCCAGTGGATCTCTCTCTTCCTGCTGCCTACTTATCCAGATGTAGAACTCTAAGTACTTCTCTAGAACCATGTCTGTATGTGTGTCACCATGCTTCCTGCCATGACGATAATGGACTAAACCTCTGAACTGTAAGCCAGCCCCTGTTGCACAAATCCTAAAGAAGCGGAGCAAGCCACAGTCACCACCTCTTACCTCACCAACTCCTCAGCCTGAGAGAGCCTCTACAAGAGAGTGAATTCCTGTTTCCTCCCACCTTATGTTCCTTTCTCTGCCGAGCCATATCACTTTCTGTCTCAACCACTAGTGGGCATATCTTTCCAGGCCAGTCATGGTCAGTATTTTAGTTCACAGGGTTCACACCTTGTGTGAGATAGATAATTTCTTTTTTCTTCAAGTAGCATGCATAATGCCTTCCATCATTGTGAAAGTTAGCCAGTAGGTATGAAGTTTTTAGGTTAGTGCGAGGTTGAAATGTGTGTGTGTGTGTGTGTGTGTGTGTGTGTGTGTGTGTGTGTAACATAATCAAACAAGAAGAAGTTATCATGATTAGGAAGTGAGGAAAAGGTCATAATAGTGATTGAAGGGAGGGGAGGAAGGGGGAAAGTATCGAAAGTATATTTTAATTTAAATAAAAGGGATTCAAAACTAACTTTCACAAATGAGAAAAAATATGACATTTGTCCCTTTGGATCTTGGTAATGTCATTCAGAATACTTGTTTTCAGCTTCATCAATTTACCTGCAAGTTTCATAATTTTATTTTTTCTTAATAGATCTGTGATACTCTATTGTGCAAATATACCACATGGTTATCATTCATTCATCAGCTGGTGGACATCTCTGCCAGAGATATAGACTCTGAGAGAGAACCTATTATTATTCTGCTAAGAGAACATGGTACTAAACCAACTCCTCATGATATCACTGGGCTCATAGACCAATGGATCTCTCAACCTGCATCAGAGAAACTTCTGTTTGCACTAGACTGACACAGAGACTCACAAATGGCCATGATGCTGAGAACAAGGCACTGCAGAACGATAGGCCTAAATGGAACATGGATGGATACTATACCCCTCCTCCAAAAATTCAGAGTTCTTTGTGGAAGACGGGGCAGACAGAGTGTAAAGGCCAGAGGTGGTGGGTGACAACAAGGAATCTGTGTCTTCTGGACACAGCAGGACAACCACACATGTGGACTCACAGTGGTTGTGACAACATGTACAATATTTGTGCAAATCTAAACAGACAGTCTCAGTGTGGAGAGGGAAGTTGGGCATGAAGTCTATGAGGTACTGTCAATTCTTAGCTGATGGGAAAGAGAGGGTCAGTTTTATTTAAGACTGTAGCCACTGGTAAATTGATCATACTCCAGGGAAGGCCACACACTTAAGATTATTTAGGCATCACAAATTGGAAAGAAAATAAAAGGATACAAAATAGGATAGGAAGGGGAGGGATGGATCTAGAAAGAATTAGAAGACAAAGGTGAATCTGACCAAAACATGTTGTACAAAATTCCCAAAGAACTAATAATAAAAGTAAGGTACCTTTTAAAAGATGATTTTTTTTTTTTTTTTTAGTTTTTTTCGAGACAGGGTTTCTCTGTGTTGTTTTGGTACCTGTCCTGGATCTTGCTCTGTAGACCAGGCTGGCCTCAAACCCACAGAGATCCACCTGGTTCTGACTCCCGAGTGCTGGATTTGAAGGCGTGTGCCACCAGTGCCCGGCTAAGATGAATGTTTTTTAAAGGCATGCTCTAAAAACGGTGTCAGGCTACATATTTGTGTGCATGCACGTGTGCATGGAGGTTTGGGGACAACCTCAGATGTGGTCGCTGGAGTGCCATTTACTTTTCTTAACTTTTGAGACAGTATCTGTCACTGTTGTGGATCTCATTGATTAGGCTAGGCTGCCTGGCCTGTGAGCCCCAGGGACATGACTGTCTCAGCTGCTCCAGACTATCAACACAGCACTATGTTCATCTGTTCATGTGGGTTTTCGGTTTGAATGAAAGCCCACATGCTTCAACTGAGCCATCTTCTCGAGTCTTAAGAAAGTATGTAAGAAGGTCAATTATCCTGGCACAGCTCCCATACACTCATCAAATTAGAATGAAGCAGGCAGTGTGCTTTAAGAATGACCGCTGAGACTTGGGTATAGATTCTGAATCCCTGTGGAAACAGACAGAAGGATAGGTGTAGGAACTGGAGTTACTGAGAAAGTAAAACTTAAAACACCGGCGTAAAGATGCAGTCTGACGAATGCCAGAGCTCAGAGACATCCAGGCAGAGAGAACAAACATTCCCAGGGGGCTGCAAGCTTCAAGGGAACCTGTGTGCTGGAGAGAAACCAGAGGGAGCAGCCTCACTGAGGCAGAGGAGTGGCTAAAGAGAGGAAGGATGTGGGGTCTCGTGGACCACAAATCCAGTTCCTCCTTGGATTTGACCTACTTTGTGTGAAACCTGGACTGACTAGAATATTCTAACCAGGACTGGTGTACTGCAGTTGACAGTGATTTCTTGTTGCTGGAACAAGGAATATAATTTATATAAACAAAGGACAAAAAGGTAACAATAATTGTTTCATATTCAGAGCTCAGGGAGAGGGGCAATTTATATTCTTACTCTTTATTTTTTCTAGGGCTTTGCTCTCTCTTTATTTATGCCATGAGAACATACTGATTTTGTAATTGGTGCATTCCAATATGTGCCTGTTTTTATATTTTTCACTTCTTGAGCTCCAGCTAGTGGGTGCTGTAAAATCCACTCCAGCCAATACTTCCTTCAGCCACCAGAAGCTAAAGGCTCTTCCCACTTTTTTACCTCCACATTTTAAAAATCCTAGACAGTGTCCCTTTTGAAGCAGGCTCTTTCTGATTAAAATCCTCTTTTCCTTTAATTTCTCTCTGATAAGTCCAACTTTCGATAGTCAAGGGACTCAGAGAATGAGCTTTGACTTTTTTCCCCCGGAATTTCACATCAGCTGGCTGGAGAGAGAGACTGGAAATTGAAGGGGCTTAGAGAAAATATCTCAACACAACCAAAAGCTGGCCTGCCTGGTCAGAACAGTGGCCACCAGAGTAAGAAAAAAGCAATAAAGGAGGGGCTGTGAGGACGTGACTTATCTATAAAGAACCTGTACATGTTACGTTAGGCAACCTCAAACAGTCATAAGTGAGTGATACAGGAAGCCCATTGAGAACTGCAAGGTTCTCCTTGGCTCCCAGTGACAGCACCAGGAACAGTTGAGAAATTGGGAGTGGAGAGGACTTCATCCACTCTTGGCAATTTCAAAACCAAGTGCTCCTGTGACAGGAATTATTTTTAGAAATGTTATCTCATGTTTTCCTATTTTCCTTTGCTTTTATTGGTTCTGTCCCTTCTAATTTTACACCTGGAGACTCGGAGTGAGTACAAGTACATGACAGAATAGAGCTCAGGGTCAAAGGAGGAAATCCTGCCGTTCCAAATGTCTTAGACTCAAGTACAAAAGCCGAGAGTCGGTCCATTGAACCATTGGGCTTCCCCTGAGTGAACTGAGGGTTTTCCTCTCACTTCCCAAAATGCAAATCAGTACTAAAATGTTCACTTAAAAAATGCAAGGCTGTGACCTTTAAAAATAATATTTTTTATTATGCATGTTCAGAATGATCAGAAGAATCTAGAAGCTCAGGCAGATAAAAAAAAAAAAGACTAACTTTCCTTCATGAAATCTTGATTTTTTTCTTTACTTTCTAGTTTTTGACTAATTAATTAATTAATTGGCCTGTGTGGTGTGTGCATGCAGGTGTACACATGAGTACATATGTGTTTGAGGGCATGGAAGCCAAACAAAAATGTAAGGTATCATTCCTTGGGTGGACAGTGTGACCCGTTTTGGTCGATAGGATCTCTCACTGGCATGGAATTCAGCAAATAGGCCCAGACATTCACCTGTCTCTTCCTTGATTCTCTGAGATAGCAAGTTCTTGCCACCACTCTCAGCCTTTACTGTGGGTTCTGGGAACCAGTCCTCGGTCCTCTTGCTGCTTAGGGAAGTACCTTACTGACTAAGGTAGCTAACTAGCCCATGCATGTCATTCCTCCTAATGGAGAATCTCTGACTCTCATCAGCCAACAGCATCCTATCATTTTAGGGACTACTCCTGAAAACAAAATGTTTGACTACAAGGGGTATATTATTTGGCTTGTATTAGGGTTGAGACAGGAGGTATGTCACATAGGAAATACTTTTCTGCTCAAATAGTACTTATCCAGCATCCACACAAGTCTACACAGGCCATTTAGGGTTAAAGACAGGTAGATCCGGGTAGCTTGCTGGATACAGATCTTAGACAATAACAACAACAAAAGAAACAACAACAAAACAAAAGAAGATGAGCTTCATTCTCAGTGAGAGGCCCTAACTCATGGCACTACAGAGAATAAATGAAGGGAGTCAAAGTCCTGTTCTGACCTCTACCTGAATGTCCTTCATGTACCTGTGCATATGTATGCATATATGCACAATGCACATTCATGTGCATATACACACAACAAGCACAAAATTACAAAGCAGAATTTATAGCTTTTCAAACGTTTATAAAATGTCCTGAAGAACTGGCTTAAGCATTAGCTGCTCTTGTAAAGAAACCAGGTTCGATTCCCAGCACCTATATTGGGTGGTTCACAATCACCTATATCTCCAGCTCCAAGAATCAAAAGCCAAACTCTCACCTTTGTGGACAACCATACATATTTGTGCACATAAACACACACACACACACACACACACACACACCATTAAATAAGAGTAAAACTTTTTAAAGTTATATTAAAATTATAAAATCATATTTAAATAGTATTTTCCAGACCAAAGGTAAAAACCAAACCTCTGATTTTTCCAGTATCAATTAAAAATCGACTTTTTAGAAAGGCTTCATTTATCAGATGGGACTGTTGATGTTTCCAGGTGTGCTAGTTGAAAGGGAATGCATACCCCTGCATTGTCACAGTATTCTCACTGTCCCTAGATATTTATTCCACTCATATAATGAGCATTGACGTCAATGCTCCTTCCTTGCTTCCAACTTACTCACTACATGATGATATCAAATAGTTTCCTCAGTGAAAGAGACGATAATAAATGTTTTATTGTGGTTGAATCATTATGTCAAGTGCTTCCTGATCGTTTCTTTCAATTGTTTGCTTCTGCTTTTCAGTGGGAGGTGGTTGGGTGAGTTTTCATGGAGTGAATGAGACTTTAGGATGTCTCCATGAGCTTATGCTGTTGGGAATATTTTACATATGAGATGTATCTTTGCCTTGCTTCTCAATGTAGTTTATAGGAGAGTAGGTTATTTGTACTGGCAGTAAGTATTTGGATAGCCACTTGTGAATCTAATTTTCTCTTTGTATCTCCTTAGAAAATTATCAAGCTGATAATTAGTTGAAATCTACTTAATGTTTAATTCACATATAATGTCCATAGATAATTATGGATACATGTGCTATTTCTAAGACTTTTGGAGAATAATTAATAACTAGATCAGTGAATCTGTCAGGTTCATTAGTTCAGACAACTATTATTTTGTTGTGTGAATATTCAAAGTCTGACTTTGACTCTACCACTTTCCAAGGAGTTATGGACAATTAATAGTCATTTAGAAATTGAGGGGAGAGGTCATTAACTTCAAAGCTGTATCCACTTGAAGAGTAGTTGGGAATAAAAGGTTCCAAGGGAAAGAAAATATGATCACAGGGGATAAAATGCATTCTATATACGTATTAAGCTCAGAAATTTAAATTAAATCCAAAATTTTAATTAATAAATTTAAGTGTAAATTCCTTCTCAAAGAATCACTCAAAATCAAAAGTTGAACTATTTGGTCAATTTTAAATGTTTTATACTAAAAATACAGTTTTTAAAAATTGAATACCGGGCTGGAGAGATGGCTCAGCAGTTAAGAGCACTGGTTTGTTCTTCCAGAGGTCCTGAGTTCAGTTCCCTGCAACCACATGGTGGCTCACAACCATCTGTAATGAGATCTGGCACCCTCTTCTGTATAGATAATAATAATAAATCTTTTAAAAAATTGAATAATGTAAGTATTAATTTAAAATCTATATCAACATTAGACCTTAATAAGAAAGCCCAAGTGGCCCAGGCACTTCCAACAATAATTTTGGAGTGTTCACAATAAGCTCTTAAGTAAAATTTCCAATTACCACATTTATTTTGAACAATTATTACTGATAAATATTGTACTACTTTTTATTTGATTCTTAGTTTTGCTAAATCTTTGTAATGACTTTTTCAATAGTAACCTTGGATGTCTCAGAAGCAAGTTGGACTTTATAAGGGACTTAACTTTCACTCCATAGACTTAGACTCTTAATATCCTGGTGTAATGATGTTATCTGAAGTCTTGTGAAACATGAGTTCAAGCCCAACCTGAGATACAGAGAGATCCTGCCTTTAAAATAACAACAAGAAGAATAAAATTAAAACAAACCAAAGAAACTTCTTTCACATCAACTCCAAAAATGCTAATTTAATTACAATGAATTCTGCAATAGGAACCATGTCTAAACAAGTCATGTGTGTGACAGAGAGCTTTCTACTCTTGCCAACAAAAATGCATGTGCATTTTGAAGTTGTACCGAAAGAGCATATCTATCATGTATATAGTTGAAACTGAAAGATGAAATTCCAGTCCAGAAAACTTCAGGGTTCCATACTGCATCTTAGATGTTTTACACTACATGGTAGACAATAAATTTGGCCTTTATCATACCTGGAAGCTTGTAAGCTCGAGGAAAATCAGTTTCAACTCTAGATTCCCTATCTGTCAGAATCAGTCTTACCTTGCCTCAACAAACTCAGTTTCTCACTTGCTTTACACACAAACATGTACAGCCTAAGACGATCTAGGTTACAGGTGAGGGGCAGCCAAGCAAGAGCTCCTGAGGTTAGAGCATGGTTGTATATTCCTCTGCCTGTTTCCTGATTGTCTCTCCATTACCTCTACTTTGCAAGCTGACCACTCTCCTGTCTCTGAAACTCTCTCTGGGTTCTGGGACCAAAGTTCTATTTCCTTCTCTACATGATTGGGAAGGTTATAGCTGGATTTCCTACTATTGTGAGCCTCCAGGCATTTTACCAACCCTTTATGATTCTGAGAAACTCAAGCTGGTATCAGCAAGCACATGGTCCTTCCAACAAATTACCTACAATCAACAATTTGAAGTAAATGTGCCACCTGATTCTTACCAGAACTCAGGTATACTTGTTTTGGACTCCTCCATTGCCACACGATTATCTCAACATTAGCCCTTCTTCTCCATACTCTTCCAGTGGTATCAATAATACCAATAAAATGATGCTAGCCTGAATGCTTAATGCAAGCTAGGAGGTGTGTTTGACAATTTATTTTATTTAATCAGATACTCCATGCAATATCACAAACTATTTTGTGGTTGAAGCAATGGAGCACACCAACATTACTGGCAGTCAGTGAATCAGAGTCCCCATTTGGGAACGCTGAATGCAAACTGTGCTTCTCACTCCTTGACTCTTATCCTTATCTGTATCCAGCTGCGTACAGGCTGGCAACGGAGATAGTGCAGATTTTTCTATCTTCACCTCTAAATAAAAGTATTCTCTTTAGTTTACATAAATCTGAGATACTGCCTTGAAAATCTCGACTACTCTATGATGAAAATATGACAGACAGACTATTTAAATGAGAGGAAGAAGACCCTTTCCCAAGAGTGCAGTGTTTTATCCACAGCTAATCAGTGCTATGACTTAGCTAACAACACTGATGTGACAGCTAATCTTGATTGTCAAATCAGAAGGAGGAACCTCAGTTGAAGAATTTCTCCTCCTATCAGATTGGCCTGCAGCTCTGTATATGAGATATTTCCTTAATTCTTAAATGATGGAAGGTCCACTGTAGGTGGTGCCATCCCTAGACAGAAATACCTGTGCTATATAGAAAGGTATCTGAGAAAGTCACCAAGCAGTATTCCTTCATGGAGTTTGCCAAAGTTCTGATCCCAGGTTCATGCCTTGAGTTTCTGCCTTTGTTTCTCTTTATGACTGACTATCACCTCTAAGTCAAAACCTTTCTCCTCTTAAGTTGCCTTTGGTCATGATGTTTATCACAGTAACAGACGTTCTAGTTACAGGAGACTTCTAGTTACAGAAGACTGTCTTAAAAATAGATGTATGTGTAGTTAAGGTTTGCTTCTCTTGATATCTCCCACTATACAGATATAATGAGCTTGTAGGAGGTGGAACCTTATGGGAGGTCTTAGGTCACTGTGGAAGGACCTGTGTTAGAGCTTGTGGAATTCAAGGTTTTTCCCCTTCCTCTTTGGCTTCCTGGTTGATGATATTGATCATCTTGTCTCACTAAATACCTCCACCATGATATGTCATCTCCCCACAGGACCAAATTTATGGGGCCAATATATCACAGGTTAGAATCTACAAAATTGTAATCCAAAACAGATCCTTTTCTTTTTATGTGTTTACCATGCCAGGTATTTCATTTTAGCATTAGAAAGCAGTATTACATAGCATTACATTCAGAGTGCTATTGGCCTAGGAGAATGTTTTGAGTGTTTATTTTATAAAGAGGGTTAGCAACAAGAAGTCTCTAGCTTAGTGAATGTGGCAAAATGCTAAGTTTTTACAGGGATTAAGGGGAACAGACCAAGAGAGAATTCATGAGTAGCAGATCTTCGGGATTTAAAATTTTTAAAGATGTATACTACCTGTTTCACATGATTGACTACAGCTTAGCATTCTATTAAGTCTCCTTCTTATGTTTCCAAACGTCACTCATGATTATTTATGAGTTTAATTAAATGCAAAATTATTACATTCTCTTCAGCAAGAGTCCTGCCTTTGCATAATCATCAAGACTCACTTTTTGTCAAGATGTTTAGAAAGTATAACCAAAATAATTCACTACAAGACTTAGATGTTTATCATATTTAAAAGATGCTTTCCAATGTTCTATTTCTAGTGTGAAATTTCACATTATTCTGAAATTTTCATTTACCTTTTGATATATTTTTTGTAATGTCTCTTCATCTCTTTCTCCACTCTTTAAGATTTCCTCACTTGAACATACATGATGTTGGTTTTACTAATTATGGTTACTAGTCAACTCATTAATTGATCCCAATGGCAGGGGCACTAAGAAGAAGAGCACCTGGGTTTTGTCTGTTGCACAATGGGTAGTGGCTTTCCTGTTAGGTTTCTAGGCTGCCCCACTCAATTTAAAAGTGAATACAGTCAAGTGAAAGGTAGATAAACACAAGGACACACAATTATCTGATAGTAACTAAGCTTTCTATGATGGGTCATTTCTTAGTAAAGTGTATTCTCAGTGTTGAAATAAAAACAATTACTTACATAAGGTCTGATGATTTCCATCACATATAAACAAGTATCACTGATGACTTTGTCATAAAAATAGCAGTGGTATGATGTATTTGAAGATATTTTTCTTTTTGAACAAAAGACATAATAATGTTTAGAGATAATTAAGAGATCCCAGGACATCTGCTCTTATCAGGCAAGCCCTTACCTCAGACACTGAAACCGAAAATAGACCTGCTTTTCTCTTGATACATTTTAAATTGCAGTTAAAACTGTTCATGTGAATAAAAACCTGAAACACCTATGGACATCAGAGTGTATAACAGAACTTTAAACACCAGGGATACAATGCTATATTCATTCATACTGTTTTTTACTGAAATATTTACAGAATTGACCCAGAAAAGATACAATTTAATCTTTGCTAATAGATATGTTCCTTTGATTTTAGTAATTATATTCATTTTAATAACAATTTGATGTTAAACTTCATCAAATGTGGAATGTTGTCATATGGAAGTCATTCTGAACAATGCCTTTTTGTGAAGTAGTGGATTTCCACTACATGGAGAGGTTTGGTTTGGGGAAGATGTCAGGACATGCAGCTTTAGTACAGAGTTTAAGCTAATGTGTGATGATTCATGAAGGTCTGAAGTGTAGGCCTTGTATTTCTGTCCTAACTGTCATATACATGCTATCACCCAATCCTATGCTAAAGCAATCTTGCCCTGTTGTGGGACTTATTTAAGGGGTTGGGATTTAGCTCAGTGGTAGAGCACTTGCCTAGCAAGCGCAAGGCCCTGGGTTCGATCCTCAGCTTAAAAAAAAAAAAAAAAAGATGCCCCTGAACAAAAGCATGTGTGTAAGCCTCAGTACAACTGGCTTCCTTTGTTTAATGTTTTGTTTAAATACAGGTTATGATGTTCTTGGGGGATATTTGTTTGAATAGAAATTGTGATTTTTCAAACATTAGGTGAATATAAGAATATTTTGTTAAAAAGCAATAAATTATCTTGTGCATAGCTAGGTTTCTGGTTTGTCTAGGGCATGATAAACTCACCTTTGCAGCTGTAAAAAATAGTTGGCAGTAGTGTAATGTCTGGACCTGGTTTATTTCAAAAGGTTAGGCTGGGTTTTATATAGCCTGGTCTTATCTTTATGTCTGTCTACCAAAGCACTGCACTTCATAATTTAAAATTTTATCAAAATGAAAATTTGTGAGAAGAAAACACCAAAAGAGATAGGCGCTAAGTCATTCCATACTCTTTGAAGAAAAAGACATTCTTTCACGAAGGTTGGGAGGCAAAGGATGGCAAAATTCCAGGATTCGGGTCACATGGCAGAGATACTGGGGATTTCACATACTGATGGAATCCAGAGCAAAAGATACAGTTGACAATGATAAAGACAGGAAAGAGGGAATCCTATGATGAGTGAGGGCTGTGAAGAGTTCCATCCTCACAAACATCACATAGAAATGCAGACCATTGTATAACTTGTGGATGCTTCCTTCGGCTGGAAGCTTTCATTGGAAACTTCACATGAAAATGTTGTTTTATGAGATGATCTGTCCTTTTTCTTTTTGCTGAAGAGGTGGGACATTCCTCTGAAGAGACATTCACTGGAATCTTGGAGTTAGTATTCTTGTCATGGAAGCAGAAAACAGACACTGGACAAAGTTGAAAAACATCTAAATAGGCACTCCAACTTTTTAAAAAATGTCTTACCTAGATAATTTCATTTTAGTCTATTTTACCCACATCGTAAATTCTAAAACAAACGAACAAACTCCTGGACTCACTTGTTGGCTTGGACACAGTGTTTTAAATTTTTATTCTGCGTATTAATTGACTTCATAAATAATTCCCAGTTAAGCTTGTTTACACTGATTTTCAAAAATGACTTCTGAAATCATATGAGAATCTGCTTGTCTTGGACATCAAAAGGCAGAACAACATTTTAGTTTGTGAATGATTGCTATCAAAAGCCTTTTTATAAACAAACAAACAAAATGACAAGTCTAGATTTCATTCAATGTTTCTCACGATTTCAGCAATGATTAAACTTTCTACCTTTCATATTTCCCAAAACATCCACAAAGTAAACACATTATATATGAGTCAGGCTGTTACTGTGACTCAAGAAGTGAGCTAAATACTATCAAAAGACTTAGAAAATGAAACAATATCATGTCATCACTATTATTAAGGAAGTATGTACAATGCACATGTTCACCATAGGTAAACAGCATAAACAAAACATATATGAAGGTCCGAGAGATGGTTCAGTGGGTGAAGGAAATAGTCACTAAAACTTGCCAGACTGAACTGAGTTCCACCCCCACACCCACACGGTGGGAAGACAGAACTGAATTGACTCCTACAAGTTGTTCTCTGATGTCCACTTGTGGCATATGCGTGCACACACACACACACACACACACACACACACACACACACACTAAAATTGAAAATCAGGAATAGTACCTGAAAAGAATAACCATCCTGAGAACTGCAAGACTGTTCACACAGTTGCTTAACAAACACTTAAACACTCTTACCACGGTCTTTTTCTTTCTTTTTTTTTTTCAGGAAAATTATAAGAAGTGATTCAGTATATGACATGTACCAATAGATTGGACTTGAATATGATATTTACTTTATTTTCTTTATATTTTATATTTGTCTGACAACTTTATAAGTTGAATGTCTGATACCCTGTAACCACTGTGAAAATTTTCCTCTGTCTACCTGATTACCTCTGTAACAAATTATTTTACGAATTTGTCTTTTTCCTTTCTAACTCACTCATTTCCATGTACCCTTCAATTTATAATATGTTTACATCTTATATCTACTTCTATAATTACTTTTTGGTGTTTGCCTTGTGGTCTTAACACTTTATAGAGATAATCGATAGACAGACAGACAGACAGATAGATATTGGTTCACTGTCTTCCTGTAGTTTAAGCTTCCAAAGGACTTTAATATCATACCCATCTATTTCCAGAGCAGAGGATAAAGAGAAACCATACTCATATATGGGGAAAGACAGCTCATCATGGCTCTCTGATAACATGATGCAAGATTTCTGGCCAAACACCCATCTTGAAAGGGTAGAAGAATTGTTTCTGGTATCTTTATAAATGATGCCTCCAAATGTGAATGACTTCCATCAGAAAGTTGGATATTTCTGTGGGAATTAGGAGCAAGAAATTGTCTTTCTCTCTTTGCATTTCTTGTTCATTCACTTATTCATTAATTAATTCAGTGCTTACTGTAGTACTGGTTATTGAATCTAGAGCCTCAAACATGCTAGGCAGGCATTGTACCACTAAACTACATCAACATTCCAGTTTTCGTTGTCTAAATATAGCAAGTGACTGTACAAAAAAAAAAAATAGCGAGAGAATTACTATCAGCTTCTTTAATACAAAGGCTCAGTCTATGATCTGCTGACTAGACGAAGGCCTCCATTTAACTTTAGTCTGGTGTTACTATGTTTGTGCTGTTTTCAGTACCTCTTCCAATCATGATGGTAAGGCGAAAGAAGAAGACCATTAGGGAAGAGGTAGAAGAATAGCAGGGTCATACTCAAGTTCACTGTCACATCTTTTAATAATCTGATGACTCAAAGAATCATAGAATGTCATGTCAGGCTCAAGAATGTTCCATATATTGTTCAAAGCTTGGATAAAACGCAGTATGAACTCTTTTCATAGGATCATTCTTCCCACTAATATCTCAAATCATCAGTTTTATCCATCTGGCCCTCCCTTCCTTATCACACCTATTTTTTCCATCTGCAGCTTTTCTTCAATTAATGAAACCATTAAATAAGTGTATAATGCAGAAATACCCAAATATTAAGCTTCATATGGCTTTTGTCCTAATTATATTCTTCTCAGGTTAGGAACTTGTAAAAAAGAAAAAACAAGCAGTTTTAGGAGATTCTTATTCACACAATTAAGAAGGAAGGTGTGGCTCAGGAATCTTTATCATAAACTTCCTGTTTGTTTCAATTAGAATCATGCCTGGAAAACACTGGCCACGTGTGAAGGGCAATGCCCAGATCTGAGTCAAAAGATATGACATGACATTAAGTTAGTGCATAGTGGTGGGCAGTGTCCACAGGAAAATAAGTTAACCTACATGCTTTAGTGAAAGGACAAGAGAAGACAATATCCAGGGCAACTACAGATATAAGCCTTCTGTGGATATAAGAATTAAATAAATGAGAAGCCTATTTCTGATGCTTGAGAAACATAGTGTGTGAATTTCATTTGGGAGCTGATTTGGGCATCCTCAAATTATAGTTATCGACTTGTCTCACAGCAAAGTATAAAAAAGAGAACACAATAGATCTACAATGTCTAGCCTTGCAAAACACAGGAAGCCACAGGTCGCCACTGTTCAAAGCAGTGGAGGTAGACACAAGACATGAAAATATACCAGATATAAAGAGTATGTAGGTGGCAGCATTTTGTATTTGATTATAAAGCTACATATATAACTAATTACCTATTATTTTCCATTAACACAAACACCCTTTAGTGGTCCAATGGCATACAATTTATTACTTAACACAATAAAACATATTAGAATTATCTGTCTGTGGTGTGTTCCATATGCTTCTTCACATAAATGCTGGAAATTATCATTTAAAAATAACATGGTGAGGGTTGGGGATTTAGCTCAGTGGTAGAGTGCTTGCCTAGCAAGCACAAAGCCCTGGGTTTGATCCTCAGTTCAAAAAAAAAAAAAAACAAAAACAAAAAAACACGGTGAAGTTGTTACATTAAATAACAGCTTTCACATTTAAGTGGAGTGAGAATCTAACTTACTAGTATCTTGATAATGTTATTACTTCCACTCCACAACTACAGTGTGTCATTTCATTTGCTTTTCTATTTTGTGTCTTGATAAACATGAGTTTTAAATTTGTTTACTTAACATTTTTCACAATTATTGCCAATATTGTGTATATTATTTATATTATAAAGCTTTTTTACATTAATTTAAAAACCTTTCTGGGTATTGCAAAAACAGGTATTTTGCTGTTTTTGTTAAAATCATTTTTTTTCTAGTGGTTTAAGAAGATATCATACTCTGGATAAAGAGTATCAGTTCTTTTCAAAGTATATAAGAAATGACTACTCCTTTTATTTTAGTGTCTGATTATAAAAGCAGCAAAGTCTATAATCTGTGAGTAAAAATCAGTCTCTATCTCTCTCTCCCTCCCTCCCTCCTCCCTCTCTCTCTCTCTCTCTCTCTCTCTCTCTCTCTCTCATATGGAAAAGACACTAAATGCAGTAGAGAAGGTTTACAAAGCAATTATTCATCAGGTACTTCCTCAATTACTTTATATGTGTTACAATGCTTTTTTTTTTTTTTTTCTCTCTCGAGACAGGGTTTCCCTGTGTAGCTTTGTGCCTTTCCTGGAACTCACTTGGTAGCTCAGGCTGGCCTTGAACTCACAGAGATCCACCTGGCTCTGCCTCCCGAGTGCTGGGATTAAAGGCATTCGCCACCACCGCCCAGCTCAACCATGCTCTTTCTAACTTGGACATTATGAGGAAGACATTCTCATATTTACCTTGAGAAAAACTGAAACAGAGCAAACAGAAGTCACTTGCTAAAGTCACAAGATATTAGGCACAGAGAGGTCTAACCTCCACATTATGACCCTGACTTATCTCCTTTAACTCCAGGTGATACTTGAGACAATAAGAGTGCCTATCACTAAGATGATGCTTCAGCTATCAACTGAAGCTCTAGAGACTCTGGGTACTAACTTGCCCCTTAGATAGGTTACAAATAAGGGAGGCTGTGAAAGTATCTGTGTGATATCATATAGATATAGAAAGGAAGACATTGACAACAGAGAGGTGACTGGGGAATGATAAAAGGCTCTAGAACTCAAGGCTTCCTGAAGTGTACTTTGATGGACACCTCCTATTTACAGTTGTAAATGATCAACAAGACTAAATGATAGAAGTGGGGATATTTTGATTTATGTCTTGGGGAGACTCCTGTGTTCTTAGACAGGATTGTGAAACACTCTTACGAGATGTTAAGACCAAAGCACACTCTGGGGAGGAAAATCAATTCTTCTCCAGGAACTAAAATATAAATGCTCACTTTATTTTAAACATCATGTGTATAAAACAAGAAAAAAAAAAAAAGAAATATGTAGGCCTGGAGCTTTAGAAGTATCTGATAAAGATCTGGATTATTCTGATAGTCCAGAATTATAAACTGATATTCTAGTTTTCAGTAATGTTCACATTTGGTTGTTATTCCTGAATTTTTTCTTTTAAAAATAGCTTTAAAAATCTCTTTTATTGTTCTTTTTGTTGTTCATGGATGTGGGTGAGGAGTGAGTTTCAGAAACCCTTTTGGAAAGAATGCATTGTCCTTTCATAAATTAATGGAAATTCTCCTTTTCAGTAACTTGATTAGCTTTCCATGGAAGATTCTTTGGAAACATAGCATCTCATTTGGAATAGCAGTGTGTGGTGGAAATCTGTTTTCAGACTTCTGTCCATCATGTCTGTATGGCGCAGGTTCAAGTCTGGAAAGATGGTGCTCATCATGTCCTTAAGGAGTGTCTATGATACTTGAAGTATCAATTCTGGGTTATCAGCCTCACGCTTCTCCTTATAGCTACAGGGAATAAAGTGCCAGTTATCTGATTCTGCTTTCCAAGAGAGTCCTTCTAATCAAATCCCCAGGTGACCAAGAGTTGGTTCTTAGTCAACAAATATTGCATCAACTCCTAGCCTTCAACAGTCTTCTTTCTGTCTTTGATTTAGATTATAAATTCAGAAACAATCCTGTTCTCACCAGAAATAAATGGAAAATGGTTAAATGATGCAGTTTAAAGTTCCTCAGTGACTGTATCAGATATAGTAGGTCAACTGATCAGAAGGGTCTGACCTATAAAAATATGTGAGGGAAAAACAGCTCTGGATGAAATTCTGCCTTTAAAATACTCTGCATTAACAATTCAGAGGTCTTTGGTAAAGAGAATGGAATGTTGGCATGGATCACCAAAACATATACTGCAAACCATGGCAAAATATCCAAAGTCTATTTTACACGTTGACTGCATATGGACATGCAGTATTTTTTAAGAGACAGTTTTATGAAATTCCCAACATTAGAGGAAATGTGTGTTTTCATAAGTGACAAGTAATAAGTCATTCTTTGCATATATTATGAAAAACAACATGAGAAACTAGACACTGCTGGATTTTTTTTTTCTAAGTCTGTTTAAGCTGTATAGAGCTGCAATAAATAGTCAGTACATTTTTGAGCTAAAAAGTCACTCTAAAATGAATAAACTAAACCCACAGAATTAAATAATTAACCAGAAAATGTAAAACATGTAGACAACTGATTGTGTCATTTGAATGTAAGATCTCTTCATAAACACTGTTTAGACATTTCAATATCCATGTGCTGGGTGTTTGATTGTTTTTATGTTACTATAAATAAATACCAGAAGCTGAGCACTTTATAAAGAAAGGAGTTTTATTGAGCTCACATGCATGAAGGCTGAATGTGAGAAGGTTACCGATGCTGGTTTGGGTAAGGGTCTCACTGATTGGATCACATCAGCATAGATGACAACATGGCTAGAGTGACTGAGAGAGGAAGTATCACAGGGCAATCCATGAAGCCAGAGGAGAGAGAGGACTGTTCTATTCTCCCTGTACAGCAGTGCATTGGCACATACCCCACTGAGATTTCAGAAAAATAACCATATCCTATCTAAAGACTCAAAAACCAGTGCTCTCAGTAACCTCCCACTAAGCTGCATCATCATAGACCCATGGTTTCCTAGCACTGCCATATTAAGGACCCTATTTCCAACAAATAAAACCCCATGAGATGCATAGATACATGCAGATCCTATACAGCCACAGCAGTCGTGTGTGTGTGTGTGTGTGTGTGTGTGTGTGTGTGTGTGTGTGTGTGTTTGTGTGTTTAACCTGTTTGAAATTCAATTTGCTGCTATGCCAAATTGTTAGGAATAACAACTGTGCTTCAATTATAGTGTACTTGTTATGAGTCAGCTCCTCTTTGAAAAAGATAGACGTTTTAATTTAAACTTCAGCTGAGAATGTGTTGGAAAATTTGTTTTTGTACAATAATGATAAGGTTTGTTAAGGCAACTCTCCCTGTTTATCTTTGTCCCTCCCTCCATATCTCTCCCTGTGTACATGTATATGCTATTGGGACTATTTTATGTATTTATGTGACATATAAAATATGTATATGCATACATAATATTAGAGATGTATAATTTACATTTAAATTCAAAGATAGGCTGTTTATAGAATCTCCATTGATTTTCCTGCATCGTGTCATTAATAAGCCTTCCTTGTAGCTCTGTAGCTATTATTCTGACTGTAAGACAGCAGTGTTGCTACACACACCAAATGATATTCAAAGTACAAAGAGAAAAATGGCAGGATGGGTATAGAAGCAGATTGAAAATAATTTTGCCTTTGGGAGGTGTAAGACAAAACAAAGCATTAAATAGCACAAAGAAACCTCATATCTATAAATATGATAAACATTACACTGTTGAAAATGTCATTATGTTAGATAGAAATAAATGCAATTTTCTTTTAGTTCATGTAGTTTGTAAACAGAAACCCCATTAACACAATCTAAAAATTAGAACAATTAAGTTGATCAAAATATAAATGCAATCTTCTAATCATATGAAATTTTATTTGATTTTTTAAATGTGCTTGTACATAACGCAGCTTTGCTCATGCTGGTTTTAACAAACTTGATACACAATGTTGTAAGTGCATGAAGACATCTATGTACCTTAAGATGCCATAGCTAAGGCTGTGGAGCATCTAAAAATCTGTGACATTGGCAGGGGAGGCTCTGTCTCTCATATTCAGAGGTGGAAACTGAAGCACATCATAGAGTCAGGCTTCATAATCAAGCTAGGATGGAAACTTGGACTTCCTCCATCAAGGCTGGCTTCCTTTCTCTCAAAGTTTACCCAAATTCTACTGTCTACTACTTTGAGCATGTATAATCTAGGTTAACCAAAGGAAAGCTAGCTTCTTTGCAGGATTTTTCACATTCTTGCTGTGAAGAAGGAGCTGCAACAGAATTTAGCATGAAAATGCTTTAAGGTTTTAGATTGCTGAAATATTATATTTTATTATTTCAGAATTCTTTGAGAATTTTATACTGTGTATTTTGATCATATTCACACCTCCTCTAACTCACTGCACCCAATTTTTCCTACCCACAAAAATTATGTCTTTTTAAAAACCCTCCTTTTCCAAGTTATGCAGTACATATTTTCATGTATGGACCTCCACTGGGGTACGGTCTACCTAGAGGCCATATCATTACAATTAACTGACTGTCAGCTCCCAACAGCTTTCAGTTACCCATAGCTCCTTGGCTAGGAGTGGGACTTTATGCCCATATTCCATTTCCATGTTGGGATTTTGTCTGGCTTGAGCTCACATGTCTTGAACTTATGGTCACAACTTCTATGTCTAGAAATTATTGTTTCCTTGTAGTACTCTACTGCCTCTGGTTTTAATAGTCAGTGATGGTAATTTGTGGTTGTCAACTTGACTACATCTGTAGTTAACCCAAACATAAGCAGCTGATTACAACTGGGGATTTTTTTTTCTTAATTAAGTCATTGGAAGTGGGCAGAGCCAGAGGTGGGAAGATCTACCTTCATTCTGGGTGACACCTTATGCTAGCCTATATAAAGGGCATGGAAAAAGGAAGCTTTCTCTCTCTTTGCCTGTTTGCTCTGGCTCTCACCAGGAAGTTTATTACTTCACTGGTATTAAGCCTACTTCTTCAGGATTCCAACATATACTGATGACAAGTTGAGACATCTAGCCTTGTGGACTAAACAACTACTGTATTCTTGAACTTTCCTTTGATAGACAGCCATTGTTTTACTAGATGGGCCATAGCTTGTAAGCTACTCTAATACCCTCTCTTCTATGTGTGTGTGTGTGTGTGTGTGTGTGTGTGTGTGTGTGTGTGTGTGTGTCATTCTGTCAACTCTGTCCCTCTAGAGAATCCTAATTAGTGCACTCTTTCTTTCCCCACATCCACAGTGATCCCCAAACCTATCCTATTTGGGGCTGAGAACTGTGTAGTCTCCGAACCTCTATGATTACTAGTTGGAGATCTCTACTTCTCTTCAACTTCTGAAGAAAGAAAAATCTTTCAGAACGAGGGTTAACACAGGCACTAATCCTGTCAGATGAATATGAAACTATAATGTATCCTTTTCTGTTGATCATTTACTAAAATCTTATGGAACCAGAGATCAGCTTTGGGAAACACAGACTTCTGCCTTTGTAAGAAGAGCATGGGCAAACAGTTTTCTTTCAAAGCATTCTGTGGAAGTTTTGGAAAACACATACCCAGTGCGCTGAAATTTGAGAATGAAGTCTCAAGGGCACTGTTCCCACTCTTTCCTGGGCAGTAGTTTTCTGAGGATTGCTGAGAGCTTCTTGGAGATGTTTCCAGCCTTGCTGACTGGATCTGACCTTGGAGTCCAGAGAATCTCTTCTTTCATAGAACTGATTATTTTTATTATCACTATTATTTCTTCCAGTTTCAACATTAGTGTCTCAGAGCTGCCAAAGCAACAGCAAATATAGCTTAAAAGAGCAGAAGTGTTTGCACTCATAAGATTAGAAGATAAAATCCGGAAAAAATAATGGATAAGCACATTCTTATTCCAGGCTCTATGGCAAAATCCTTGTTTTTGGTAACTCCTGGCAATTCATGGCTATCTCTGATTTGTTCATCATTCATAATATTCTCCACCTCTATTTCCACTTGAACTTCCTCTTGTTTTAACTTCTTTTCTAATGAAGACACAGATCTTTGGATATATGGCTCCCAATTATCTAGTATGGCCTCACCTGGTCCTAAGGACACCAACACCTCAACTCCATTAATATATTACATTCTTATGCTCCAAGCTAGTAAATTATACTGAACACTAATTCAACTCCTATCTGCTTCCCATAACTCTTGTGTTAAAAAGAAAGGTGCACCTACTAAAACTAAAGTTTAAAAATCACTTAGAAAGGAAATCTGTAACAACAACTTACCTTACCATGCAACAAAATAGTAAGGAGTTGCTTAATTGCACAGAAATTGAGTACTGATTCTGCTGATAATTTGATCCATGTTTTGAATGTAGTATATATAGAAATGTAAATCCATACTGCAAGGCACATTCTGTTCCCATAAAAATTTCCACTGAAGCCTTTGAATGGCAGTTTGACAGTGTTTGTCTTGTTCCCCATGCTGCTTACAGGCTGAAGCCTTGCATTTACTGTTGTTTAATTTTTGACTGGCCCTCAAAGGCCCACGTCTTGTTCCCATGGTGAAACACTTGGAAGGTGTTAGAACTTTTAAAAGGTAGGGAATCATGGGAGTTCTTTAGATTATTGTCAGTGCACCCTTGCCATGCATTGTGGAACACATTTGTCCCTCATTCTCTTTGGCTTCCTGGTGGGTGAAGTGGAAGTCTTTGTTGCCACAAATGCCCCTGCTATGATGACCACCTCACCACTAGTCTGAAATACTGAGGCAACTCAGCCATGGATCCAAAGCTCGCAAACTGTGGACTAATATAAACCCTTTCTCTTTGTAACTGATTTTTCACAGGTGTTGTCACAGTGAAGGGAAGCTGGATAACATATCACTCTCTACAATTCCATCAGTTGTTAGGTTATTGGACTCTCAATAAAAATAACACGACTTTTCAAAGTTTTGCTTCAGAACAATATTTTTCTAACTTCTGTGCCTACAAATATCAAGAGACTTGTCTCTCACTTAGAGTAAGCACCTAGGAAAATTCCTACAGAAATGTCAGCAAGGAAGGTTGTACAGCTCAAAGACACAAAAGAGCATGAACCAAAGATAAATACTTGAGCATTCTGTGAACTAGAAACTTTTCCCAAGTATTTCTCTGTATGAGATGTCAGTGGAAAGAAAATTCCCTCTTCTGGCCAAAAGTAACATCACATAGGTAGTCTACACACACACACACACACACACACACACACACACACACACACACAAGCATACACATAATTAAAAATAATTACTGTATTTGTGTTAATTTTATTTATGTGTATTATGGTTTTGCCTGAATATTTCTGTGCACTGTTTGCAGTCCTTTTGCATGCTGAGGCCAAAAAAAGGCATCAGGCTCCTTGAAGTGGGAGTTACAGAGAATTGTGGCATACCATGTAGATGCTTGGAACTGAACTCTTGCCTTCTAGTACATCATTACATGCTCTTAACCACTGAGCCAGGTCTCCAACCCCAAATAATTCTCTTTTTATTAATTAAATTTATCTATTTATTTTGCATCCTGACCACAGTTTCTAAAGGCATATTTATTTTTTGCCCTACACTTCTTAATATTATACTTTTACCAGAACTAGAAAAAATCTGATAAATTGTCCTAATTTTTGGAAACCATGTAATCTTTACCTCCTATAGTTAATATCAGGTTTAATTTTATTAGTATTATATAAAATGAGTGCAATTGCTCATACATAGGACGGGTGTATCTGTGTACTGTAGCCTGATCTGGCAGTCTCAGCACTCAGGAGGATGATGGTGGTGGTTGCTGTAAGGAGGGGACTAGCCTGAGCAGCACAGCCCAATCCTGCTTTAAGAAACAAAAGTGAGAGTTTGTATAACTTGAAGTGAGTCCTTCTCTCTTCATATATCCTCTGCAGTCTCATCTCCAGCCTATAGAAGCAAACACAGTCACCAGTTATCTTACCTTATTTTCAAACCACTAGGCCATCGTTCA
This sequence comes from Onychomys torridus, assembly GCF_903995425.1. NCBI lineage: Eukaryota > Metazoa > Chordata > Mammalia > Rodentia > Cricetidae > Onychomys > Onychomys torridus. Next base: position 99,257,253 of record NC_050450.1, on the reverse strand, counting down.
GTGACTTTAATTTATACATTTCAACTTCCTGACTCTGTAGGATTTGAAGTGGCCAATGTAGGGTTAATGAAATAGTTCCTTTTGAATATGGTAATACAGCCTGAGAAAAATTCACTTTGTCCCAAGAAGAATGTCTGATTGCAAATATTACAGACACCTATTTTTTTCAGTTTCAATTAGGACAGTGTTCCTTTTGAAAGATAATTTTCTAATGTAGAGAGAAACAAATCAATCCTATTTTTAACCACCCAAGCAGTTAAAAGCAAAGATGAGATTTGGATTATGCATTAGATGCTGTTTATAAACTTTCTGGATGGGCTTCTGTGCAGAGTTTGCTATAATGAGTGAATCAAATGAAGCTTTGAAAAAAAAAAACAAAACATGATAAATGTCATTCCAGGATTCCGTCTAGCTTCCTGAAGCAGACAATTACACTGTAGCACAGCACAGGGCTATCAACTCCAATTCTATTTCGACCTTATCTTTCAGCCCATCAAGCCAAAGCAAAAGTGTAATTGCTATTCAAACCTTAACTTTATGTGGCTGAAATGAAAAGGAGAAAGGCTGGGAGTGTTTAATTTTACTTTATACATATGAGGAATGATTTTGAAGAAATAATTTTGACACTTAGGCAGCATATGAAGACCTTCTTATGCAGGATTGAAGACATTTTCAGCTAAATAAGCATTGACACATGTCCAAATGCTTGGAGGAAATTCTTATGAACAGTCAAAGTTTTCTTCCTGTTGTGAAGAATTAAACAAAATCCATGATATTTTTTAGCAACTCTGTGCATTTCTACAATGGAAAGAGATCTGTCGAAATATACCCTACACTGGCAAAAAGGAATAAAGCAGGCATAGTAAATTTCAGTGTAAGACAGACCATAATGAGCATATTTTGCCTTTTTCCACCCAGAACGGAGATTTTTTTATATTGGTATTTGTTTCTTATTCCATGCCATCTATATCTAAGCTCTGAGAACAGACAATTCTCTGACTGGTCACTGGAACCTTATGCAGAAACATCTGGGCTGAATTTGTTACGATACTCACAAGCACTGCTGAGTCTGTACGCATGTGATGAATGCTGCAGTTAGACTGTCTACACCCTTATCCTATCTACCTTGAAACAGATATTCAACCCCAAACTGTATTTCTTCAAGGAAGAATTTCTGAACGGCTTCAACAGCTTAAATGTCAGGTGCCTAGTTCTGTCTGGTAACCTTCAGTTTCTTCCATCATTTATGAAGCCTCTTCTTGAAGCCTCCATCACTCTGTCTCTTGTCATTCTGCTGTGATCCATTGAAGAGTGACTGGCTGTGAATGCTCTATGGGCCAGAAAATCAGGGAAAAAGAAAGCTAGCATTTTTTTTTTAATTTATGTTTTTGAAATTTGCATTCAAGAGTACTATATTTACATAATTTCCACCCTACTCACTTCCCATCCAACTCCTCCCTTGTCTTCCCACTCCCTCTGAAACTCACAACCTTTCCCTCATTTTGTGTGTGTGTATAAAACACAACCAACTGAGTCCATTTATTGCTGCCCTCACGCACATCAACTTAGGTGACCAGTTGGAACTAAACAATCATCAAAGGACTCATCCCCAGAGAAGATACATTCTCCCAATCTCAGCAGCCCTCAATTGACTTCAGTTCTTTAATGAAGGATGAGGCCCAGTGAGAGTTCCTCCATCTATGTTGGCATGATGACTGGTATCATTGTACAGGTCTTGTTGGGTGATCACCATCTTTAGATTTCATGGGTGTGGCTTCCCCATCATGTCTAGAAGAAACCAACTTGCAACAGACACCCTGGTCCTCTGCTCTTATAGTCTTTCTGTCTCCCTTTTTATAGCATTCCCTCAAACTTCATTGAGTGTAGGGGTTGTGTCACATCAACTGGGGATGGGCAGCTCATAATCAGTTGTTCTCTGTATTTTGTCTTATTGTGAATTCTGTTTTGGTCTCTGCCTGCTGTAAAACAAAGCTTCTTTGAAGAGGGCTGAGAGTAACACCTTTGAATATAAAGACAGGTATTTAGAATGCAGCTTGAAATTATACTAGTTTAGGAAAATGCAGTAGGATTTTAAATGAAGGTTTTTGTTGCATCTATTTTCTCTATAAATACTGTATTGACTATTTTATAGCTGTTTTACATTCTTTGTAGATTTGTGGGTTTTTTTAAATTATTTGTGTGTGTGTAGTGGATGCATGCAAGTGTGTATAGGTGTGTGTGTCAGTGGAGGCTAGAGGAGAATGTTGGGTGTACTTTCTGCCATATGCCCTTGAGACAGGATTTCTGTCTCACTATATCTGCCTCAAGGCTGGCAAACACCAAGCCCCAGTAATTCTCCAATTCCTGCTCCTCACTCCTCGGCCACTCTGCCATTTCACATGGGCAATAGGAATCTGAACTTCGGTCCTCATGCTGGTATCACAATCACTTTTACCTGCTGAGCCATCTCCTGACCTTATTGTTTCTTTCTCCAAGATTCAGTCTAACTTCATTTTGGTATGTATATTTGTTGCTTGGTTGCAAATTTTTAGAGCATTTTACAACAATTTTGACACAATCAGTGCTCTATAACTTTTAAGTGCTAACTTCTAAAATTTTTATGAAGCAGAGCTCATATATCACAGTCAGAGGCATTTAAATTTAATGACAGTTTTTATTTTTTAACAATCATTTTGTTTTGTGTTTGAGATAAATGATTAATTCTCAGACACAGCAAGAACTTTTCCTCCTGATCTTTGGGCTATTTATCTACAATCTGTAATTTTGATTTGTGTCTTCAATTTCTATTTAAAACAAACATGTCTTTAGTCACATTGTTTTCTCATCTCAAATTCTCAATAGCAATTCTTATGGCAAGACTTCTTGGCACTTTCCCTGTGGTCTCAGAAACTTTTGGACAATCTTTATTCCAATATTTATAAATATATTGTCCTCTTCTTTGTATTACCAGTAAGGTTTATTGTTTTAATGAGAGGCCATTGCTTTCTCATCTGCACATATTTGTTACTTAATAAATAGTTGTGGACCAAATACATACAGTAAGACATGGAAGAAGTAATGAGGAAATATGGTATCACTCTTCATCAATAATGCCAATCTTATCATTTCCATTTTAATTTAATTTTATTTTATTAACATTTTTTCATTTATTTTACATACTGACCACAGTTCCCCCTCCTTACCCCACTCCCATTCTTTCTCCATCCATTCCTCTCCAGTCTCCATTCAGAAAGGAATAGGCCTCCCATGGGCTTGAAGAAAGCATACACATCAAGTTAAGGTAGGACCACGCTCTTCTCCCTGCATCAAGGCTGGGCAAGGTAATCCAGCATGGGGAACAGGTTTGATTTCTTAACTTGAGGTGGCTACTTGTCTCATCCTAGACCAGAGAGGAAATTAATAATAACTACTATTGCATTTGGATTTAGTAGAATCCTAATGTGAGTAGGATGTAAAGAAACATCCTGACCTTTTAGAGATTTAACCAGTGAGTTGAGACCTCTGTGGTTATCTCAGAACTCGAGAATAATCTTTCCTAAGAAATGCTCCAAGGTTAACATTGAATTTGTTTTCTCCTTCTGTTTAGATCTTTTCCACCTCCACTCTTCTTTCACCTTCTTCTCATTTTGTCTTTGTTATTGAATATTTTGAATTAATAATAAGTCTTATTTCAGCCCAATGTCTTGGCTAGATCATAAGTCTATAGGTAAGGATATTAATGAAATTTTCTATCTCTTACATTTCTTTACATCCTACTCACATTAGGATTCTACTAAATTCAGATGTAGTAGTTATCATTACTTTCATTTCTGGTCTAGGATGAGATAAGTAGCCACCCCAAGTTAAGAAATCAAACCTGTTCCCCATGCTGGATTACCTTGCCCAGCCTTGATGCAGGGAGAAGAGCGTGGTCCTACCTTAACTTGATGTGTCATGCTTTCTTCAAACCCATGGAAGGCCTGTTCCTTTCTGAATGGAGACTGGAGAGGAATGGATGGAGAGAGAATGGGAGGAGGGTAAGGAGGGGGAACTGTGGTCAGTATGTAAAATAAATGAAAAAAATGTTAATAAAATTAAATTAAATTAAAAGAAAAACAAATCAACCCTGTAAGGAAGTCTCAAGGAGCAATGGTTGAAATTACTCCTTTTAGGATTCAGAGCAGAAAAATGACTTGATGTTGAAAGACATGCTTATTTAAAAGAATTTTACATTATATTTTATTATGTGCATCTATGTGTTTGGGCATGAGCTTGCCACAGAGTACATGTGGAGGTCAGAGGACAGCTTGTGGGAGTCAATTCTCTTCTTCAATCATGTGGGTTATTAAACCCCATGTCATTGGGATTGGCACCAAGTACCTTTTTCTGCTGAAACATCTCACTGGTTCCATATTGTTGTTTTGACCTGCACATTATAAGCAATGAGAACTTTAAATTATTAGAAAGATAGAAGAACTATCCATGAATACAATAGAAAAGAGGTGAAGGGAGACTAGGGATAAAGACTGAAACCTTAGAGTGTATTTAATCTACCCCAAAGTTAAAGAGTGCTGATAAGCAAATGTAAACTGAGCCTCATTCAATAAAAAGAAAGCTATGTTTAAAATAGAGCAGCATTTTACCTACACATGTGTATAATTAAAATCTTGAAACATTGCACATATATTTACAAATATACTTAAGTGGCCTAAAAATGGCATGACCCCAGCCATAGAGACTGAGGCAGGCTGACTCTGCAAACCCCATTTCAAGTTCTCATTCCTGGATTCTTTTTCCTTCCTTGGGTTGGAGTTGTTTTCATTTCAGCCAAAGGATTTAAAAGAGTAGTGGGCAAGCATCCAATTTTCCCCACAAGATGCAGGATATCCCATTGCCATTAATTGCAATATGCTTTCTATATTTCTTTTTCAAGAGAAGTGTTGGGTTAAGAAATGTATACGTTCACCCGTCAATGACAGGGCTCTGGCTACCACTTGGACTGTACAGAGTATTTTTGGAAAGAAATCCTGGAAGGATGAATGGAAAAAGGCAATCTAACAGTGAGAGCCACTGTTGCAAAGCAAGCCACAGGCTAGACTGATTTGGAAATCCCATCTCAGATCTATAAACTTTGAAAAATGTTGCTCCTCCTTTTTTCTAGTAATACACCAATCATTCCCAAGGCATCATAAATTGTTGTTGGTGTTGGTGTTGGTGTTGGTGGTGTGTGTGTGTGTATGTGTGTGTGTGTGTGTGTGTGTGTGTGTGTGTGTGTGTTGCTTTCTGTATGGAGGTTAGAAGATGACTTGAAGGAAGTGGTCCTCTCTTTTCAGTGTGTGTGAGTGTGTGTGTGTGTGTGTTGTGTGTGTGTGTTGTGTTGTGTGTGTGTGTGTGTGTGTGTGTGTGTGTGTGTGTGCATGCATATGTGTCTTGCTTTCTTTATGGAGTTTAGAAGAGAACTTGCAGGAAATGATCCTCTCTTTTTACCATGTGGATCTAGGGGATAGAAGGAATGTAAGGTGATCATGCTTGCTGTTATTCGCCTTTACCAGGTGAGTCATTTTACTTGCTTAAGACAACAGAATTTAACACCCTCCTCCTTATTTAAAACTTTTTGATATTACGTGAAGAGAGCTGTGTAAAATAGCACCACATTATCTTGTAGAGGCTAAAAACATGACTTCAACATTGGAGTCCATGCTACAGTACTTGCCCTATGTGCACAGGGCCCTAGGCTCTATGCTCAGTCCTAACAAAATGAAATTATTACTTTAAAAACAAACAAACCCAATAACATCTTAAAAGATAATGTCATCATTAAAATATCTTGACTGGAACTGAAATAATCTTACAGACACACAATTATATGGGTTTGACCACCCTAACAATCACCAATTGCTTAGGTTATTTCTATAAAAGTGTGATAAATGTAAATTTTGTCAGATTTCTGATGACATATGCGTTTTAAAAGTGAAGCTCCCCCCCCCCCCCCGAATGGTTGGTAAAGAGGCCTAACTTAACATTAGTGCAGCCATGACAGGCTGCAGACTAACAATACTGGAACTAGGTAAGCCTCACCATTATAATAACCAAGAAAAGCCACAAACTGTGCTCTGTGGGGAAACAGTCAAAATTAATCTATATATAGATTGCCAACTTCCTTGCAGCAACACCAGTACCAATCACTGTTTGACAAGACTTCTGTTACCTCCCTCCTGCCCAATCAGGAATTCAATCCTCATTTGAATCCAGAATTCCCCTCCATCTTTTACTCCTTAAAAATCCCTGCCATAACTGAGCTCAAGGCTGTCCCTGATCCAACTGCTGTGTCAGAATGGATGGGAAGCCTAAGTTAGAACTTGCAATAAAGGCTCTTTGCTTTTGCATATGAACTCAGACTTATGACACAGGCATAATAATTGGTACTTGCAGTAGATGAACTCACACAAGTCTTTAACACTGAGTACCCCTCCATTTGATTGTTATAAATTTGAGTTAAACTTTTAGGGACTGGGTATATAGACTTGGTAGAGTGCTTGGCTAGAATGCCCCAGGGTTAGATCCTTAGCTCTACATAAACTGGGTATGGAAACAGGCACTGGTGATCCCAGTGCTGGAGCAGTGGAGGAGGATCAGAAGTTCATTGTAATGTCTGTGAGTTTAAGGCCAGTCTAGTATACTTGAGACTCTGTCTTGGGAAAACAAAACAGATGAAGAGTCTCACAGTTATGTTCCAACAAACATCAATAATAACCCTAAATGCTTTCATTTAGACAGAAATATTGTTTCAATATCACCATCATGCTTTCAATAACATCTAAAATGTTAATTGTATAACAATAATAAATGAACATTTATGAAAGAGGGTAGAGAAAATTCATATCAGTCATTACATTGAGTGCCACCTAACATTGTGTCTTTTTTCTTTTCCCATTTGGGCAAATTGGTACTGCTCAAATATTCTTGGATGTGTGACCTTCTATCAGAGCGTAGTTGACTTAGAGGAGGCTACAATCTTAGAGAAAGCTGACCTTTCCTCTTCCAGCTGCTGAGAATAGCCAATGGCTTTTGTCTAGAGGTGGGATTGAAAGGACACTAGTCCACTCAAGCTTGTGGCTCTGGGAGGTCTTGCTCTTCTCTCCAACTCTCTCTACCTTGCTAAAAACGTTAGATTACATTGCTGAAGTTAACTCCCAAAATCTATTCCCTTAGTTGATTGTTGTTTGAGTCTTAGACAGTATTATAATATAAAACCCACAGCCATATATTGGGGTAAAAGCTGAAAGATCAGAGAAGCAGAGCAGGCCACAGCCAGCACCTATTACCTCACCAATTCCACAAATCTTCTGACTGAAATCCTCTGAGTCTTCACCCAAAAGGGTCTCTGCTGAACTGCCTTAGTTCCTGTTTCCTCATGCCTTATATACCTTTCTTTTCTCTGCAGTCACTTCCTGGGATTAAAGGAATCTGTGCTTCCCAGTACTGGGATTAAAGGCGTGTGCCAACACTGACTGGCTCTGTTTCCAGTGTAGCCTTGAACTCACAGAGGTCCAGATGGATCTCTGCCTCCTGAGTGATAGGATTAAGGGTGTGTGCCACCACTGTCTGGCCTCTATGTCTAGTGGCTTGTTTTGTCCTCTGATCCTTTGTCAAGTTTTATTGGAGTACACAATATATCACCATAGTCATTTCCTCCTCCTGAGGCTGATGATCAAGCTCCAGCTACGAAAGTACTGAAGTCCAGCAATCAAAAGCCCCCTTTGGCTCACCTAATTAACCTGTACAATCAAAACTGAATATGTCATCATAATATGCACTCTCCCATTTTACCTTTATAAACTACCATTTGCATATGGGCCATGTCTGCCTTCTCTATCTAGAGGCAGTCCTTTTGTCTTCCCACCTGGGACAAATTGTTTTCTTTCCCCTTTCTCTGGTTCCCTTCCCCTTTTCCCTCATCCTCCTGTCTTTGTCTCTTAGTCCCTGCCCTCTGTTCCTCTTAGACAAATAAATCCCATTTGTGCTATGAACTTGGCATTTCAGGGACTTCATGCTCAACTCTTCCTTCCATGATGAGATTGCTTGCACAGGTCTTGTATATGGTGTAACAAGTTTTGTGAGTTCATAGATGTGGCTGCTCTGCTGTGTCCAGAATCCTATGTTTAATTGTAGTTATCCACACCTCTGACTCACACTTTTTCTGCTCCTTGTTCTGCAATGGCCCCTGAACCTTTGACAGCACAGTATACAGATTCCATTTCATGCTGGACATCTGCAGTCTCTTATTCCCTACCCCTTGGCCAACTGTGTGTCCCTGTGTAGATCATCACCTATTGAAAATGGCTGTATCACCTTGAGCATTTCTGAGTTCAAGGGATGTTTCTGGTTTTGCGATGATGACTCTAAAGATATATCATTTGCTTAAGATATTAATTTGTTTTACTCTTCCTTCCATACACCTTAACATACAAGGGGCTTCTGAGCCAGTAAAACCTTAATCCATACTTGATTTAACTTGTTTAAATTGCTTTCAGAGTAAGAACCAATAATAAGAAAAATATGCACTAGAGAGACAGACACAGAAGCAAAGCCTAGGTTTTTCTTTCAACAACTATATAAACTCTCTGAAGCTGAGTTTGTTCATATGTCCAGTTAGGTATTGAGAATGCCTTTACTTCCATTCCTTAAGGATCTAAATGGGATAGATATGTCTTACATAAGCACTAGCTTATTTTTACACAGACTTTTAATATATTTAATTATAATATTTTGGGTGAAATCCCTTCTTCTCTGTGGTGTAGTCAGTTGTGATCCTACTGATCAAGAGCTTCTAAATGAGTTGAGCCATGACCTGTTAAGCAGCCATCCCTTGTGTGTGTATGTTACTTCCTGAGAGCTGTGGAGAAATTTGCTTGTACATTAGTAATGCTCACTATGGCTATGATTCTCCATTTTCATATTCCCCAGAAAACAAACCAAACTGTGGCTACTGCTAACAATTTATAGGGGAAGGAAAAAGCACAGAACTTTCCAAGAGACACTTTCTTCCAAGTGGGATTGCATTTTACTATCTTGAAATGAATCAAAAGTTCTGAAATATCTTGGTAAAATTGTTTTGTATAGGAATATTTAACCCATTTATTGGGTGGGTAGTTTTGGTCTTTGTTCAGACCTAATGAAAAAATGATGTTTATTGTTCCCATGTTATGAAATAGAAGAAATGAAAAGAGAATTTTTTCACTTAAACTGTCAAGACACATGAGAAAACTTTGTCAGTGAAGAATTAAATATATCTAAGCTTATGCAATTTGGTACATTTTATAGCATTAAATAATTTACATGGTTCCTGGTGGACAAAATGATTTAAATCTGTTTAATAACTGTCTTAAATTATCACAAAGAAATATCAACTTATCTTCTCTCAGATTAATAATAATAAAATATTTGGTATCAAATGTCACTGCCATTAAATATAATTGATGTATTTGTAAATAATCTAAATAGGAAAGAACTACTCCTGGCATTGCCCTTACTAACTCATGCCTCAATGAGATTTTCATATAGTTATATACATTCCTGTCTAGAGTAACTCATTTGAATGTATGGTATAGTTCCTGAGAATCTTAGAATTGATGCATCCTAGAAAATCCTCAAACTGAAATGCTACATTTGGAGAAGATTACAAACAGCCTGATCATAGTCAGATTGTCTGGGAATCTTGTAAATGATTATTTTCCTTGTGCACCAATCAGGTGATTTCAGCAAATGAATGGAAATTTTCTCTGAAAACCATGTCTCCACATCTAAAACAAATTGTTTCACCTGGTTGATGGGCAAAAAAAGATATTTTCACTCCAGCTTCATTAGAATATAACTAACAAATAGAATGTGTGTGTGTGTGTGTGTGTGTGTGTGTGTGTGTGTATACATATGGTGAATTTTCCTCATAAAGTGGCTTACATACCCATCTCACTATACTGATATTTTTTGTGAAGAATACTTGAGATGTAATCTCCTAATTATTTGACACCTTATTGCCATAATAAGCTTGCTGTGTGTAAAGTCTCCCGAGTGATTCCATATATTAACCGAAAAAACAGAGAATTCGTCCTCTTTGACCCACATCTCTGCTTTTCCTGAAACATTAGCCCCTGGAAACCACATACATCTATTCTAGTTCAGCTTTTATACATGCTTCATATGAGAAAATCATTCAGTACTTGAATTTATGTGCCTAGCTTAATTCACCTAATATAAAGCCTTTTTATTCATTCACACATGTCAGGATTTTCCTTTAAATAATTTTCTATCTTTTCCCTCCCTCCGACTTCTCTCATATACTCTCTGACTGTCAAATTTATGGCCTCTGTTTCTTTAACACTTACACGCACACACACAAACCTGCTCAGTCCGTATAATGTTATTTGTATATATATGATTTCAGGCCTAACTGACCACTTGGTAGTAAATAAACAATTGAGAGGTTCTTTCCTGGGGAAGATTATTTCTTCTGCTTTTAAAACTGTAAAGCCGGGCGGTAATGCCAGTACTCGGGAGGCAGAGGCAGGTGAATCTCTGTGAGTTCAAGGCCAGCCTGGTCTCCGAAGTGAGTTCCAGGTGCAAAGCTACACAGAGAAACCCTGTCTCGAAAAACAAAACAAACAAACAAAAAACTGTAACAATACTCCAATACACATTGTTTCTTTAGCAATTTTATCCACTTACTTTATCCATGTATCAGTTGGGTAAATTTACACTGATATTGTGTTTCCACATTAGTGATTAACGGCCCACTGAATGCACATGAAACTTTAAGGTGGTGCTTGTTTTTCATCTGCAGACCTCCAGAAATGGAATTGCTAGATGTATTACAGTTATATGTATATATTTGTATATATATATATATATACATACATATAGTATATATAATTGCAAATATTTTCTTCTCCTATACAATATATCCCAGCCAGTTTCTCTTCCCTCGTCTACTCCTATCTCTCCCTTCCTCTCCCCCAGCTCAATTCTCCCTTTTCTCTTCAGAAAAGAGCAAACTTCCAGTGGTGAAAGCCAAATGGGACAAAATAAGATACAATAGTTCAAGGTGTAAGCCTTCATACTGAAGCTGGACAAGGCAACCTTATGAAAGAATGTAAGGAAAAGAGTCCTAAGAGCAGGCAAAAGAGTCAGTGACACATCCACTCCCACTGTTAGGAGTCCCACAAAAGCACCAAGCTGTAACATATACACAGAGGACCTGGTTTAGACCCATGTCAATTTCATGCTTGCCCCTTTAGTCTCTGTGAACCCATGTGAGCACAGCTAAGCCCTGCTTAGTTGATTTGGTGGGCCATATTCTCCTGGTGTCCTCCATCTTCTCTGAATCATACAATCTTTCCTCCCCCTCTTCTTTGAAGTTATCTGATCTCTTAGAGGAGGGACGCAAGGGAGACCTCCAATTTAGATTCTCCCTCTAAATAAAGTCTGATGAATGTATTTTAACATTTCTGTTCATACATAAATATATAAAACAAAAATAGCTAACTGACAAAATGATAACAAATTTTAGGCACATGAAAGAAAATTTTACACAAATTTTGCTGGCTAAATATGTATTTGGATAAGCTGTACTGAAATCTTTGATGCAAATTGTTGTATGTAAAGAATAAACCCCTGGGAATAGAGAATCAATTTGCAATTATTTTTTGTTACTATCTTTCAAGCTCATCTACCACACTTCCATCCTCCACATCTCACTTTTATCTTTGAAAGATTTCTAACAAGGACACAACTTTAACTACTGCTGAGGGACTCATGTCTAGTGTTTACCACACCCTGGAAAAGAGTAATGCACATCAGTCAGTCAATGAAGAATAAGTATTAAGTCAAAATACACTACGTATGAACACAAAATTTAAGTCAGCTCAGGACAATGACAAGAATAGTGTACTACAAGACAAAAAGCAGATATAGATATTTCACAGAATGAATAAAGGAGAAAGAAAGGGTTAATGCTGAGTGCATTAGATGAATCTGATATTTACAAATTGCCAATGAAACTAAAGCTACACATTTAAGGGTAGAAAAGTGAGCATTAACCTAACTTAAATTAGAGGTGTAAAGTGTGATAAAGCCAAATACATTATTATTTAAAGAATATTATATATACTATTTATTATAAAATATTATTTAAAGAATACTATATATAGTATTTGTTATAAAATATATTATTGTGCATATCTAGTGATTTATCTAAGCATACTTTGGTCTCTCTCTAGTCTATCTTTTCTCTCACTTGTACATTAATGGTCTTGTTAAATAAGAAACACAGAGCCAAATGCAGAGTTAACAGCTCAAGAGGTCAGAGCAGAAGCTAAGAGCTGAGACTAAAACCACCTTTTTACCCCTCGCTGCTGCTGCCGTCCTTCCCTTGAGAAAGAGACCTACTTCCTGTGTGTTTGTGTTTTTATTGACTTTCTGTTCTGCCTTGTCACTTGTTGTAAACCTAACTACATGACCTCCTTGTCATTGCCTGTCTATACAGACCTCGGTCTCTATGGTTGGTATTGAGATTAAAGGCATGTGTCTTCATGCCGGCTGTATCCTTGAACACACAGAGATCTGCCTGTCATGTGCTACCACTGACACACTTCTGCAAAATGGCTTGCTATTAGCTCTGACCCCCAGACACTTTTATTTATTAACATACAAATAAAATCACATTTCAGCACAAATGAAATATCACTACACTCACTCTTTTCCTTGTCCTCCTCTCTCCTTCTTTTTATCATCCCTCATTCTTCCTTCTCTCTTTATTTCCCCTTCCTCCCTTACTTCCTTCCATTGTCATAAAATGATAAGCACTTATTTGTAAAGCGCAATGACTTGAAATACAGAAATATTTTGGAATGACTAATTTATGACCAATATATGTGATATCTCATATATCTGCCTATTATTGAAAATGCTCTCTTAGCATTTACAAAATTGTCATATATTATTATTAATATTGTTGCCATCTCACCCAATGATCTCTATAGATGCATTCTTCTGTTAAACTGAAATTTCATGTATTCAAAAATTCTTCCCAACTTCCATAAGTGTTCCAGACCATTATAATTAGGATTTTACTCTCAACTTTTGAGAGATTATATCCACAACTCAATATAAAAGTGAAGCCATGTACTTGTCTTCCTGTGCTGAGATTATTTTGTTTAAATACATCCTACATGTTCATTTCATCCATGCTGTTAGAAGTTACAAGGTTCTCTTCTTTAGGTGGGTAAGTAATATGTCTTTGTGAACACAAAATACATTTAATTAATATATTCATCAGTTAATAGGTTATTGTATATTGATGATCTGTTGATTTTATGTCCCATTTAAAACACGGCTGTAATTATGTATGGGAGAATTACATGCTGATTTCATTATAGTTAGAAATATGCCCAGTACTGGAATGACTGGATTATATGGTCATTGTATTTTTAATTGTTTTGTGAATGACATGTCAGGGTTATAGGAGACAGGCAATATACAATCATTACTACATCTGGGTTTTTCCCAGACAATAGGGCCCAAATTATTTGTGTTATAATAAATATATATCATCAGTGTGTAGCCATGTAGCTTGCAACCATTCTGTACCTAAGGTTTGCTTTACAGCTCTAACATTTGTCAAAGGTTTTGTGAGCCCAAGAGATAGGAAGCAGGCCACCTTGGTTGTGTGAGGATCCCATCTGTGAGAGAGGGACATCAACCCTGGAGAAAGAAAGATGAGCTGTGAGGGTTTTCAACTGGATCTGTTATTCACACAGACACTTAACTGAATTGGTGATCCTCACACTGTCATGTCTAGCACCTCCCTGATTTAATTTCTTCAGTAAGAACCTCACTTAAGTCAGCACTAAATGAAGGAGGAGGAGGAGGAGGAGGAAGAGGAGGAGGAGGAGGAGGAGGAGGATGGAAGGCAATGAACTACTGTAAACATTCAGAGTCCAAATGTTTCACACTAATCATTTTCTATTAATTCACCATCTTCCTTCACTCTGAACTGAGGCCTACTGTCTTTACATGGCTGACCTATCAGGAGGTTATTAGAGTCAGTTGGCAGGGATCATCATAAAATTCCCTTCAGCATCTTAGGCTGTATTTTTTTATTAGTCCTTTCAGAATTTGGTAGGATGTATTTTGATCATATTCACCCCCTCAAGTCTTCCCCAGTATACTCCACTCCCAATCAACTTAATTTTGTGTATTCTTCTTTTAAAAAATAAAAATTAAGCCCAATTTAGTTTGGCAATTGATAGGTGCTGGAAAAGAGAGAGTCCGTTTTCTTTTACAAGTGTAGGTTGTAAATTCTATCTGCTGAGTCAGTCTTTCTCTGCATCTGTGGTTTTCTGAAAATCTGTTGAAATTCAGAATGACTGCTGCTCTTTGCCAGTTCCCTTTTTCCATTGTGTTTGACTTTCTTTCTCCTTATTTTGAGGTGCTATTGTTTTACTGGGTCTCTAAGAGGAAGAAAGAAAGATATGTGTGTAATGGGCCATTTGCCATGTTTAACTAGTCATTTCTCATCAAACTGTTTATTTTTAATCTTGTGTATGTGTAGTGTGTGTGTTCTCTTGTGTGTAAATGATATATATATATATATATATATATATATATATATATATATATATATATATATATATATATATTGCTAGTGTCAGGTGTGGGTACAGGCCAACATCACATATCATTCTTCACTATTCTTCATTTTTTCTTTGAGACAGGGTCTCTCACTGAATTTGAAGATCATTGATTTGCTATAGTGGCTGATCAATGAGTTCAGGGATTTTTCCATGTCTTTTTACTTCCTGCTTGTGCTGGAGTTGCAGCACACCACCACACCTGGATTGCATGGGGAATTACCTGGGTGCCGGGGGTCTGAACTCATATTGTCATGGTTGCACTGCAGGCATGTTATCCACTGAGCCATTTCCATGAACACTCGCCTTAAAATTTTTGATGGTGACTTTACTGAGCCTGGTTTTGGCTTCCCCATCTGTACCCACATGACCACAGAGAACAAGCCCTGGCTGATTCTCTGAACCCTCATATTACAGGAAGCACCTTGTAACATTTCCTGCATTACTGAGTTTACAAGGAAATTTTTACAATTTCCCTAGTAAGTACTGTTAGATGCAGCAACTCTTAGAAACAGAGCAATCATGATCAGAGCCACTACCACTTTCAGAAAGAGCCTGGTGGGGAGCTTCAAAGTCTGGGGTATCCATATTCCTTAACATATCCCTGCCTACTTTGGGGACGGAGAGCTAGATCTGATCCCAGCTCATCTATGGGTTACTCAGATCATGGCAAGTTCTCTAAATAGTGTAAATGTCATGTTCAGCATAGCAATGCTATGTAATTGCTTGACGATTGGTCTCATCCTTCCAAACATGAGATGAGCTGCATCAACTGTCTCTCTGCTTCTTAGCACAAATCTTCAAAAAACAAACACACAATAGCTCATGTCTACTTATCTTCTCTAAAGAAGGTAGCAACAACAGGGAAAGACCCTATCAGGGATGCATGGATGAGCTGTGAAGGAGAAGTGGATGAGATCTACATGAGTGGACTGGGTGTGGGGGAGTGGCAGAGGGCAAGGAGTGGGGGATGAGAACATAGGGAAATGGGAGGGTCAAGCTGGAAAAGGGACAGAGTGGAAGAGCATGGAGGAAGATACCATGATAGCTGAGGACATCATGGGAATAGGAAGAGGCAGGATGCTGGGGAGGCTCTCGTGAATCCACAATGTCGACCCCACCTTGATCTGCTGGCAGTGGTCCAGAGGTGCACCAGGCTGAGCTCTGGGATTACAATTGATGAGAGAAAGGAGAGACATTGCAGGAGAGAAACATCGAGATCATGATCGGAGGACTAGCAGAGATAGTTGGCCACATGAACTGTGGACTGCTGACTGTGGAGCCCCCATGGGACTGGACTAGGCCCTCTGAAAACCTAGATATGGAAGACGGTTGTTTGACTCGAACTGTTTGGGGGGCACCAGGCAGGGTGATCGGGATCTGTCCCTGGTCTACAGGCAGGCTTCTGGAACCCGGTGCCTGTGGTGTGACACCTTGCACAGCCTTGGTGCAAGGGAAGGGGCTTGGACCTGCCTAGGCTCAGTGTGCTGGGCTCTGCTGACTCCCCATGGGAGACTTTGAATTGGGGGATGTGGGCATGCAGGGTGGCTTGGGAAAGAGGGCTGGGGGTGGGAGGAAGGAGGAGGGGGATCTGTGGATAGTATGTGGAGTGAGTAGAAAATTTCTTAATAAAGAAAAATGAAAAAAAAAAAAAAAAAAGAAGGTAACAACATACCAGCCAAGAAAAAAACCACCAAATAGGAGCAATGAATGCCTGGTGTGCAAACTTTGTTCTCATCACTGCACCCAACTTAAGGTAGCTGAAAGTGCATCAGACTTTCTCAGAATCCTCTGCCGTGGTCCATTCAGACTGCTATAACAAAACACCACAGACTGGGTGGCTTACAAACAATAGATCTATTTCTCAAAATTCTGTACATTGGGAATTCCAAGTTCAAGATGCTGATAGTGTCAGTATCTAAAGAGATGCCTGGCTTCTTTGAAAAAAAAAAAAATCACACAGCCCGGCGGTGGTGGCACACACCTTTAATCCCAGCACTCAGGAGGCAGAGGTAAGCAGATCTTTGTGAGTTCAAGGCCAGCCTGGTCTACCAAGTGAGTTCCAGGAAAGGCACAAAGCTACATGGAGAAACAATGTCTCAAAAAAAAAAAAAAAATCACAGAGGATGAAGTATTCATGCCCCCTTGGGTCTCTATCATGAAGACATTAATTCAATCCACAAGGACACACCTTCATGATTTGGCCTCCCTCTAAAGTCTAGTCTTCCAATATGGTCACTTATTGCATGAGGATTTCAGAATTTCATTTTCTGTGGGCCATAGATATTAATTTGTGGTACTTTTCATTCCCTAAATCAGCAATTGAGTATAAGACTTGAAATAACATTGTGAAATCCTCCTAAAGTGGTTGGTTATTACACAGTACAGAAGCTAAATGAATTCAAGATTTGTTTGTGGAGCTAAGTTAGGGCATGCTGAGTAATTAAAAGTTTGTTTCTTTTCTAGGTCTTGAGTTAAAGATTTTTAAATGTACTGGAGTCCCATTTTTGTTTATTTCTGTTGCCAAGATAAAAATATCCCAACAATTTATTCCAGCTTATATTTCCTTGGGTGCAGCTAATTGCTGGAAAGTCAAAGGAGAAGTGTCAGCTAGTCACATCACATCTACAGTCAAGAGAGAAATGAATGCTTGTTTGCTTGCTTGCTTGTGCTCAGCTCTATTTCTCTAGTCTTACACACTTCAAGACCACCTGCCTAAGTGTCCACAGTGGGCTGTGTCTCCCCAAATTAATCAACTTAACTAAGACAGTTCTTCACAGATAAAACAAATGTAGATAATCTTTCATTGTGATTCTTTGCCTCTGGTGATTCTAGCTAGTGTCAATCTGACAACTCAAGTTAACCATCACAATTCCAATCTTATTCTTTCTGGAGAGTTTCATTAATGGAAGCAACAAGTAAAACTTGATTTTTTTAAAAGAAGAACCCTGCT
Organism: Onychomys torridus; assembly: GCF_903995425.1. Taxonomy (NCBI): domain Eukaryota; kingdom Metazoa; phylum Chordata; class Mammalia; order Rodentia; family Cricetidae; genus Onychomys; species Onychomys torridus. The sequence goes on along the minus strand of NC_050450.1, from coordinate 99,239,613 downwards.
AATTGCTAAGTGTAAGCATCATTTCTCCTTTCAGAGGACAAAGAATTCCAAAAACATATTTGATAAAGTTGCTGTGACTCTAGATGTCCTCAATCCAAGACATTCCTGACTATCAAACAGTTCAATCTGTGCAAAGACATTAGAGATATAAAATGAAGCTACTTTGTTTGTATAACTGTCATTAAATGGATGGTGAATTATTCTGTCTACATTTCAGAGAGTAGTCATTATCAGATTGTTTCAGGTGTCCCTTATTCTAGGTCTATGGCTGAGGCTTGAACTGATACAGGATATTCTGACTCCAGGTTGACATCTGTGCTAAATCCTACAGTGTTCTGACTTGTCCTAAGCTAAATCATGAACCTTCAGCATATACTTAAAAACTAACTTCCCATGCTTTTATTGAGCAACATATAAAATCTCAGATGATATTTTTGGAGGATAACAGCCTCTTACAGAGCACCAACCTTAGGGGAAAAATGCAAATCTAGTATTTTGTTCAATCAGTAATGTCTACTAAGGTAGAGTTCTTAAAACTTGGAAAAGGAAAAAGAATGTGAACATCATTCAGCCATTACTTAAAAAACAAAAAACAAAAAAAACCCCAAAAAACTAAAACATTCCAACTAGATGCATGAAAGGAAATGGATCATGTATTTTGTTTTCCTCTGAGTGATGACAGGACTTAAAATGAAAAAAAAATGCTATGCTTGCTTGGAAAAGCTACCATTTAGAAAAAATTAGACTTTAAATGATCTCTTGGGCTTTACTATGTTACTCAGGACTGTCGACACAGAGAAATGAGAAATTGCAATTACTGAAATGTTGAGAAATGCCCCAGACTGTGCCAAGTCCATGTCCCCTACCATGAACCATTTCTCCTTTTCCTGCACTTTGGTCCAATTATAGAGCCACAGCCTCTACTGTGCCAAACATGGAGAGTTCAGGTGCTGAGCTAGGGGTGTCCCAGGCTTTTCTGGGACTCACTCAGGAGAGTACACACGGGGTAGTTTACTATGATAAGGTTCCCGTTTACCCACTCCTGTGAAACCATCCACAATGTCTACATTTTCCAGAGACACTCAGACAGTGGTACTCACTTCACAGACTGTGCCACACTCAGGGTTGCAAAGCCCTGTTCTTGGCAATGACTACTGAGGGTCTCCACTTACATCGAGAATGAAGACAGCACACCACATTGCAGTCAGCTCTGGGGGCTGTCTAGTGGATACAGACAAAACATTGTCTTTAAATCAACATACTCTTCTACTGAATCATTTATATATCAGAATTATAGATCATTTAAAGAGACAAAAATATTCTTTTATCTCATTTAACCATCCTATGGGATTTTAGTCAATGACACAGAACTATTTGGTGTGAAAAATGAATGCCAAAAAAAGATCATAAAAATAACTTCTTGGTCCTTTGTTCAGAAGGACATTGCAAGCAGTCATTGTCTTCTGTGATTGTTTTCAGATAACTGTGTGTACACACCAAAGTCATCAGTGAATGACAATTACAAAAGGCTTTACTTATCCTCAGACCTCAGGACAACTATCTCAATGAGAACACCCAACACCTACATTGTCATCCTTCTTCTGTTAGGTTCAGACCCCACACTTTTTCTCTTGTACACATACCCTAATCTAGATACTTCATGTGATTTATTGGGGCATGTGTTCCTTTGGATCACATATCATATCTTTTTCTCATTCTTTGCTTTTCCTGTTTGGGATTTAGTTCAATTGATCCAGTATTCTTAGTCTAAAGCTTCTTTCTTGGGCTGTCTCTTCTGTTTCTTAAACTGACTCATCTATTTTGCTTAGGTTGCTGCCTGCCAGTTGCTCTCTTTTTCCTTCTTCTGTTCTTTTTGAAGACTTAACTCTTAACTCTGCCATATCGAAGCCAAATCTTTACTTGTCACATGATCTGAGTACATTGTATGTTTCACCTTGAAATCCTTACAGCCATGACATAGCTTAGCTGAGTTTTCAATTGCTTTATCTTTGTCTGTGTAACCACACATATGCCTGGTGCCCTGAGAGGCCAGCAGAGGGCATCTATTCCAGTGGAACTGGAATGACAGACTGTTATGAGTTACCACAAAGTCACTGGAGAGTGAACTCTGGTCCTGCGGAAGAGTAGCCAATGCACTTAACCACTGGATCCATCTCTACAGCTCCCTAAGGGCCTTTGCTTACCTTTAGTGCTTGTTTTAAAAAGAAAGTTTTACTACCTCTGTGCAAAAAAAAAAAAGACAACAATATAAAAACCCCCTTTGACGATACCTTAAAATGTGAGTCTAAATGTAGCCATTATGAGAACATTAGTTCTGCTCCTTGTGAGATGCCTGTTTTTCCTTTATGGTTCTTAGTTGTTCTTTTGCAGAGCTGCCAGCTTAAGTCATGCTGGGATCAAGAATAATGGGCCTCGGCAGTTCATGTGTCCATGCCAATGGACATGCTCTGGAAGAGAATTTCACATCACTGCTGCCATAGTTGCTGTTATAACAGTGACTACCACCGCTACTGTTTCTAGGATTGCCATTTCATAATTGGTTACCACAGCTAGCACAGTGGAGACTCTGGCAGCAAAAGTAGCTACCACTGTTAATTAATCTTGCATTCTATTGGGCATGACAAATTTAAATCAATAGTTATATACATTTCAATTGGCTTTGAAAGTTATAAATTTACAAACTCAAGTTCCATTTGCTCTCTGGATACCATCTTACAAGGACTCCAATTTGCAGTAAGGCTCGTTAAGGAAGTGAATAGCTCAGTTGCCTTTAGCCTACCAGCTATGGGTGAGTTAAGACTTCTGTTGGTCTTTTCTGTGTCAAACACACAGATTGCAAGCCCAGTGCCACTTAGAGATCTTTGGCAACAATTAACTCTACAGCCTTCACACAATTGAGCCTGTATGATAATGAGTATTCAAAGACAGGTAATTCCTGGGGGGCACTCACCATCCTAAGACAGAATACCTGTGTGGCCCGGACAGGTGTTTCCATGACAGGTAAGGTGACCTGCTGATGTCCCACACAACCTAAGTCAGAAGCTCTTTTTTAGTAAAAGGGGGGAACCTGTAGTTCCCTGGCCCCCATTTTGGGTAACTCTTGCATTGCTTGCCAACCTTGACCTTGATATCCTCCCTATGCTAATTCCCTGTGAAATTCTACCCTCCTGAATGCTTAAGGGAAGTTCCTTGTCTGTGTATCCTGCATATTGGGTATTAACAGCTTAGATGCAAGATTGAAAAACATCAGAAGTGGGGTTGGGAATTTAGCTCAGTGGTAGAGTGCTTGCCTAGCAAGCACAAGGCCCAGGGTTTGATCCTCAGCTACAACAACAACAACAACAAAAAATCAGAAGCAAACTTCTGCCCTCTGGGGTTCTCCCATTGTGCAGTAAGCCTGTATTTAAGACCCCCTCCCTCCTACAATGAACAGCATTCGGCATTTAAAAAAAAAAAAAAAGAAAGAAAAAGAAATTTCCCTGTGATTTGGATCAGGTAGGTTCACTCCAATGTTATGGTTTTATAAATAGGGCTTCAATAAACATCTTAAAAAAAAAACTCACCCGAAGTATTAGCTCTCCATGGCTATGAAGTGTGACACAGTTTGTCAAGAACAGCAGACAAAACTAGCACACAGATGATCATCAATTACTCCAGGAGTGCAGTGGCCATTGAAGGACATGTATGAACCAACTCAACTATTCAATTTTCCTCTTTTATTCTAGGCAGGGATGTCAACTATGACTGTTGAATCCCTGTATCCATCAAGAGGTAGGCCTGTGAAAAGCATGAACTTTATCATTAATATGTTCAGTGGATAAAAGGATGTCATACAGAAAGACAAACTTCTAACTCATGTATTATTTATAAATGATATAATAGTGAATGCCTTGGAGATTTTTGGGGTAGGATTAGAATGTACATTTCAAATATATACTTTGCTGTCTTTTGGCTATAAAGGTAAACATAAAGTAACAATTGGCCTAAAGGATTTTACTGAAGATTAAAATATCATTGCATTGATATTCTTCTACTTTAGAATTATGCTTTTGAAGTTTTGATAACCTACATAATAGTGTTTGGCTCATAAATGAGATACCATTATTTATTGTGAGATGACAAGGGAACATGGGACTTAGTTTTATATTTTAATAACCACTATATGCAATGCAAAGATGTATTACCTTCCTCACAATTACTTAGTGCAAGCCTTCAGGTAGCATTTATTATTCCCTAATGGAGCAAGAAGATGTAGTAACATTATTATAGGTTATATTAATTGAGATTTGAATATGAATGACAAGGTAGTTTGTTTCAGATATTCACATCATTAATGCACTATGGTTTTTGACAGAGGCGTTTCCTCTGAGTGAGTCTAGTATGTACACAGTAAGGTGCTCTTTGTTATCAGGGTGAATCATTAGGACAAACAAGCAGGCAAAAGCAAACTCACAGTTTTGCAACACAGGAAACAGCCTTTCACATCACTAAAGCCCATATCTACAGGTCACATTTAACAAATTGTTTAGAATTATGTCCACATCTTCATGGGGATGTACATTGCACATAAGCTTTAAGACCATAGCAAAATGATTGCATTGTCACAATTTAGTTTTAATTACATGAATGTGTGTAGATGTGTGTGTGTGTGTGTGTGTGTGTGTGTGTGTAGATGTGAGTTTGGGTACCTGTAGTGTCCAAAAGGGAGCTTTGGAGCTCCTGGAGCTATGGTTAGAGATGGTTATAAGATGTCTAGTGTGGTTGCTTGTGAGCCAAGATTGAACGCTCTGCAAATGCAGCATCCTCTTGTGCACTCAGCCATCTCTCCAGTCCTCAGTTTGTGATATGTACCTGTGAGACTAAGATGTACATCCTGAACAAATTCCTCAGCTTATCTCTGTTTCTCCACTGATTATCAGGGTCTAAAGTACTTCATGCTAAGCAGAAGCATCCCAGGACAACATTCCATTTTACAAGAAGAAATCAAGCCGCAAGACAAAAATGAGTTAGAAATCTCAACACTTGGGAGGCAGAGGTAGGTGGATCTCTGTGAGTTTGAGACCATCCTGGTCTGCTATGGGATATTCTCTATGCTGTGAATGTGTTGATCTGATTGGTTAATAAATAAAGTGCTGATTGGCCAGTAGCAAGGAAGGAAGTAGAGGCGAGACAAAGAGAGAGGAGGATTCTGGGAACAGGAAGGCTGAATCAGGAGACGCTGCCAGCCACCACATTAAGAAACATATATTAAGATACTGTTAATCCACAAGCCACATGGCAACTTATAGATGAATGGAAATGAGTTAATTTAAGATATAAGAACTAGATAGCAAGAAGCCTGCCATGACCATACAGTTTATAAGCAGTATAAGCTTCTAAATGATTATTTTATAAGTGGGCTATGAGACTGCGGGGGCTTGGCAGGATCCAGAGAGAAACTATGCAGCTACACTGGTCTACAGAGCAAGTTCCAGGACAGCCAGATCTACACACACACACAAAACAAAACAAAACAAAACAAAACAAAACAAAAAACCTGTCTTAAAAAAATGAAGCAGAGTGGAAGACTCAGTTGGTAAAGCACTTGTCACAAAAGCACTGGGACCACCTGATTTAGATCCCCCGAATCTACATAATAATGTCAGGCATGGAGACCCACATTTGTAATCGACCCCAGGAAAGAGGGAATGGCAGATCCCTGGAGCTTGCTGGCCAGGCAGTTTATCCAAATCTGAAAGGTCTATGATATTGAGAGATGCTGTCTCCAAAAACAAAAGAAGTTGACCTCTGATCTGCACATACACACACGCTCATATATTTGCACAGACATGTGCCCATGTAGATGGCATAAATGTGCACATAGAAGTCCCTTTTTTCTTTTTTTTTCTTTTTTTCTTTTTTTGGTTTTTTGAGACAGGGTTTCTTCTGTGTAGCCTGTAAGTGGAAATTAAAAAGTCAACTAACTAATTGAGATTGTATTACACAGCTGTTGTGATGCATAGTATAGTGATACATAGCTGTTGTTTGAATTTAATTTAATTTAACTTAGTTTATTTTAGAAGATTCCTCCTACAACAGCCCAGATTGGTAATGATCTCTCTATGTAGTTAGCAATTACTTTGAACTCCACAGCTTCCTGCCTTCATCTCTGCACTTCAGGGTTTACAAGAGTGTATCATCAAGACCAGTCTGCCAACTTGAATTGTTAAGGGAAAGATTGGAGGGCCATGTGTGGGTCTTGAAGCATCACAGAGATGGCTAAGTGTAGAATGAGTGATGAGAAAGTCTGAGGAAATGGTGGATCAGAAGGAAAGAAGAGGACCAGTGGAACAGCTTCGCTAGTAAAATGGTGTTCGTAGTGCAATCCTGAGGAACTTATTTCAACCCCCAGAATTCACAGGGGAAAAAAGAGAATCAATTCCAGAAAGCTGTCCTCTGACCTCCACACATGCCCACTGTGTCATGAGTATGCACGTACACACACACACACACACACACACACACACACACACACACACACCAATTGCACAATAATATTAGGAATAAATAAAATTTTACAATAACTTCTAGAAGCAAAGAAGGGAAAAAAGAAATGGAAAAGCAAATAAATGATTATGTGAACCAATTGCCATCCAAATGAGGAGACATTAAACTAGAATTGATTTCTTGACTAAAGTTTTAACATATTAATGATAAGATGAAAGGTTTTTTTGTTTTTGTTTTTTAAATAAAGAAATCTAAGCACAGAACTTGAAGACATGGGAAAAGTGCAATAGGAAAATGCATTCAGTTCTTTCATTGCTACATTTTCATATGTGCAGCCAATGTTGAAAATTATGTTTTATTTTATTTAGCACTTATAGTGAAAAGATCTTTCCCGCCATGCTGTCTAGAAGGTGCCTCCTGGTATAACACATTCTTTAGAACATTGCTTCAAGAAATGGAAAAATGAGGCTTTGGATCAATGACTAATGTTTAATCCCATGTGGAGCTTATACTAAACAGGAGTCACTATTCAAATGACAACATAATTTTATCCCTGTGTGCTCCCTGCTTGTCCTCTGAAATAGATATGTTTCCCACATTAATGGAGTTATGTCATTACTCATGAATACCTAAGAACATTTGAATGAAATATTGCTATTAATAACTATGAGTTCAAAGTATAAAAAATTAATGGGGCAGATATAAGTTTTCATTACACAGTGTCATCTACAAAGAGTAGAAATTAAAATAACTTTTTTATATGTAAGTAATCAATCAGGAGAGATCAATGCCAGACAGGTTAAGAATTAAAATAAGAAAAATTACTCTTGTGGGAAATTTGACACTGGGAAATAAGACTTATAGAATAAAGGCATTTACTTAAGAAATAAAACTCCATGCAGCATGTTGGTGACTGGAATAAGTGCGGTGAACACATGCTATTTTTACAAATATTGAGAATTGAAAATTTCATGGAATAAGGAATGGAAAGAAAAGGATTCAGAATTCACATCAATTACACATAAATGCAATCGTTGCTAACATTGTGCTTTCTGGAATGATTTGTGGTTTGGCAAGCCAGTCTGCCTGTAACTTTGCAAAGATATTCTGCCTAAGTACAGTTTTATATGCTGTTACTTTGAGATGGCTTAATATGGCTTAAGAGATATCAAATAGTCACCAAATATGTGTGAAATGCACAACAGCAGAATGTTCCCTTCTCAAAAGCATCACAACATCACATTTCAATTCCACTTACAGTAAATACATTTATATGCTAAGACAGTTAATTCTTTTTTTTTTTTTTAATTACCTGTGTTAGCCAAAAATTTTGAAGCAAAAAATCCATGTCAGTAAAATGGTAAGAAGGCAAATAAAAAAGCATCAAGACTAGACTATCTTCACAACTGTCACAAGAAATAGAAAAATTGGGGATCCAGGGAGACATGATGTGATGTTTTTGGTGTGAGGAACTATACATTCTTGCATTTCCACTGACTGGCATTTCTGCTGCTGGGACTGGGATGAGGTGGCATCCCATCAAAGAAGTGGATCATGCTGATCTTGGCCCATCTATGTCTTCTCTTCCTTACATCAATGCAAAGAAAAGATAATCTCAGAGTCCAGACTTCAAGCTTCAGAAAGAGCCGATATGACTGACCCATGTTTCTTAAATGCTTATCCGTGTGTGGTTAGCTATGTTTCATCTTTTTTGGAAGGGAATTATTCAAATGGGTGGTGTAGCCAGGAGGAAAAGCCATTTCAAACTAAGAAAATCTCATCATGAGTATGTATGTCATAAATGCATTAAATATAAACCTGGTCCCTCAGCAACAGAAAAGAAGATTCATGCTTTTACAGGATTTGTCAACATCCCACAATTGATAGTAGAGTTAATTTTAGTCTGGTGTTCTTATTAATATATATTCAGCTCAAATAACCATCTTTATCAATAAAGGGGATTTATAATATTATACTGAAATTTAATTGTTGCTCCAGTTTATTGTATGTTCAAATGTTAAATTAGGAATATTTATCTTTCCTCTTCTGCTTCCCATTTTTCTGTATCCATGTGTACATGTTAAATATTTATTGAAGCTGTCAATAGCTCTGCTGGTAGAAATTAATAATGAAAACAATATTAATCATGACATTATTAGGAAGTATTTTATCACCAAGGTATAACACAATTTGAATATTGATATAGAGATGAGGGTATCTATCTTCAATATGGTATTTCAAAGCATAGATTTGTATTTGTAAGTACATGCCAAAATAAAACAGAAGAAAAATATTTGACAAACAATTTGTATTTCAAAATTCATTTAGGCATGGTCTCAAGACTTATCAATAACGAAATATTTCTGGAAAAATTTCTGAGTACTCAATAAGCAAGCTTTCCTTCTTATTATGTAGCAAGAACTATAATTCCCACTGCATCCTGGCTTCCCCCCTATACTGGGGATTGAAGATTTTAAAAAAAACCAGAAAGGGAGAATACAGTTTCTATACAACTGGATTGAGAACCGTGATGGTAAAAGATAATTCTCCCAATTAGCAAGTGCATCTGAAGTGACAGGATAGAATGCATTTGAAAGTCATATGCCTACCCCTCTCCTGAAGTCACAAGGCATTTAAATAACTCTGTGAAAGAAGTTGGAAACAGCTGGAGTAGCAATCACAGATTTTATGTCTTTCACTTTGTATGTTCAGCTGCCAAGACAAGGCAAGAACAAGATCAAGACTGTGCAAGGTTAAAATGTTCACACTGAGCTCTTTCCTTATGGGAGTGTTTTAAAGGCTGCCCTTCTTTCTTACTGCTCTCACAGAATACCGACAATACGTGAGTCAAGGGTTTCAACTTTTAGTCTACGTCTTGGTCTCTTAGTGCCTTCCTAAGTGACTTAGGCAAAGAGAATATCCCAGTGAAGAATCTAGACTACTGGTATTGGCTTTTCCCCACTCCCAGGTAGATTCTGTTTGATAGCTGTTACCTGAAAACATTTAAAACTACTTTCAGCATATTTCTGAAGCAGTTAAGGGTACAACCTAGAAAGCTAAGAGGACAATTGGTCTCTAAAGAGAAGTATTAGGACTGAAAACACTATAGGATTTCAACACATGATGCGAAAATACATATGCAAGGAACAATTAGAGAGTTTGCAAGTATTGACTGGGTTCTATTGCTGTGATGAAACACCATAACCCAAAGTCATGTTGGGGAGGAAAGGGTTTATTTGGCTTACACTTCCATATCACTGTTCATTGAAGAAGGAAGTCAGGACAGGAAATCAAACAGGGTGGGACGTTGGAGGCATAAACTGATGCAGAAGGCATGGAGGGGTACTGCTTACTGGCTTGGGCCAAATGGCTTGCTTAGCCTGATTTCATGTAGAACCCACGGCCACCATCCCAGGATCAATCACTAATTGAGAAATAGCTTGGGTCTTTCTGAGGGTCCCGTTTTGTAGGTAGCCTCCCTGGAGTTGTGTAGTAGTCTAGTCATCTTTGTTTTACATCTAGTATCCTCCTATGAGTGAGTACATACCGTGTTTGTCCTTCTGAGTCTGGGTTACCTCACTCAGGATGATTTTTTCTAGATCCATCCATTTGCCTGCAAACCTCGTCATGTCATTGTTTTTCTCTGCTGAGTAGTACTCTATTGTGTATATGTACCACATTTCCTTTATCCATTCTTCAGTTGAAGGGCATCTAGGTTGTTTCCAGGTTCTGGCTATTACAAACAATGCTGATACGAACATAGCTGAGCAAATGACCTTGTGGTATGATTGAGCATTCCTTGGGCATATGCCCAAGAGTGCTACAGCTGGGTCTTGGGGTAGATGGATCCCAATTTTCTAAGGAAGCGCCATATTGATTTCCAAAGTGGCTGTACAAGCTTGCATTCCCACCAGCAGTGGAGGAGAGTTCCCCTTGCTCCACATCCTCTCCAGCATAAGCTGTCTTCTGTGCTTAGCCATTCTGACAGGTGTAAGGTGGTATCTCAGAGTCATTTTGATTTGCATTTCCTGGATAATTAGGGATGTTGAGCAATTCCTTAAATGTCTTTCAGCCATTTGAACTTCCACTGTGGAGAATTCTCTGTATTGCTGAAACTGCTACACAACTCCAGGGAGGCTACCTAGAAAATGGGACCCTAGGAAAGACACAGGGATCACCAATGACAGAGAAATGAATGAGATCTACATGAACAACCTGGACAACAGTGGGAGTAATGAAGGGCAAGATTTGAGAAATTTCCTTGATAAGGGATGAAGATTACCCTTATCTGTGGGTATAAGGACAAATGTTTATAGATTGTTCTTATGGATTACACTGGTTAAGTGAATTATTGATTTTAGATCCCCCCCCCCAGTAACCATGGCTTCAGTAGCACTGAGATGTTGGCTAGATTTCCAGTAAGAGACACAGTATTCCACTTGTTAAGTGTGCCTGGTCCTACAGAAGCTCCTATGTTTGAAAACTCAGTCCCCAGATGTTGGAACCTTCAGAATGTGAGGTCTAGTCTATAGAAGTGGGGCACTAAAGACAGATCTGTAGCTGGCATTTTCTCCAGTCCTGCCTGGCCCATGGTCAGGACAAATCTCTCTCACCTAACAGTCCCTCATCCACTTAGACTCAACCAAGTAAACACAGAGAATTATATTGCTTACAAACTGTATGGCTGCAGCAGGCTTCTTGTTATCTAGTTCTATCTTAAATTAACCCATATCTATTAGTCTATAAGTTGCCATGGGGTTCGTGGCTTACCAGTACCTTACATCTCATTTGTCATAGCAGAATCTCTCTGCCTCAGTCTTTCACTTCCCAGAATTCTCCTCTCTCCTTGTCCCACCTATATTTCCTGCCTGGCTACTGGCCAATCAGCACTTTATTTATACAGAGCGATATCCACAGCACAGATCTTTAAGATTTATATCTGTTTGGGGTTCAGGCTCAAACTCTGAACTCTATTTTGCTAGATGATGCCCCCTACAATCTGACCAGCCATAACACATATGGGCGGAGTCACTTTTGACCTTGCCTTCTCAGCAATGATGGATAAAATTCCTCTGAAAACCCTAAGCCAAGATGAACAAATTTGCATTAAGTTGCTTCTTCAGGTCTTTTGTTACAGAAGTAACCAGTATAAGCACTAATATAAAACATAGTGATTAAAGAAGTTAAAAAGTTGCCTATGTACATTAGGAACTTCTAGATCAGAGAATTTAGTATACTTAAGATCATGTAGCATGGAAAGAAGAGAAAATGTGTGCCCTGCATTCCACTTTCCTGGCTACAGAACTTCATAACACATTTTATGATAAGGAGAAAATGGGCTATTCATCTCTTTGTATAAATGTTTATTTATTTTTTATTCATATTTGAAATGGCATCTCATTGTATAGCTCTGGCTGTCCTGAAACTCTGTGTAGACTAGGCTGGCCTGGAATTCACAGAGATCTACCTGCCACTGCCTCCTGAGTGTGGGGGATTAAGGGTGTGTGCCAAGATGCCCAGGCACCATTCATATTTAATAGGCACAAGAGAGTCGACTTGGTTCACACATTTATAATGCATCTTGGCCTATACCCAGAGCAAGCCATATGTCAGCAAGATTCCTGAAATTTCACTCTATTTGTGATAACTTTGACATGATTTTACTTAGTGTTCTTCCAATAATCAGTCAGAGTTAAAAATCTCAACCTACCCATGTCCAGGTGGTTCATGTAGATCTCATCCATTTGTCTGTCATTGGGTGATCCCTGTGTCTTTCTTAGGGTCCAGTTTTCTAGGTAGCCTCCCTGGAGTTGTGAGTAGCAGTCTAGTCATCTTTGTTTTACATCTAGTATCCTGCTATGAGTGAGTACATACCATGTTTGTCTTTTTGAGTCTGGGTTACCTCACTCAGGATGATTTTTTTCTAGATCTATCCATTTGCCTGCAAACCTCATGATGTCATTGTTTTTCTCTGCTGAGTAGTATTCCATTGTGTATATGTACCACATTTTCTTTATCCATTTTCTGTTGAAGGGCATCTAGGTTGTTTCCAGGTTCTGGCTGAGTGGGGGTAATGAAGGGCAAGGTTCAAGGGAAAGAGAGCTTAGGGGCCCAGGAGATCCCAGCTGGATCAAGAACAGAAAGGGAGAATAAGGAATAACAGACCATGATAAATGAAGACCACATGAGAACAGGAAGAAGCAAAGTGCTAGAGAGGCCCCCAGAAATCCACAATGATACCTCCACTGTAGACTATTGGCAATGGTTGAGAGAAAGCCCGAACTGACCTAGTCTGGTGATCGGATGGCCAAACACCCTAACTGTCGAGCTAGAACTCTCATCCAATAACTGATGGAAGTGGATGCAGAGATCCTCAGCCAGGCCCCAGGTGGAGCTCCAGGAGTCCAATTGGTGAGAAAGGGAAGGGATTGTATGAGCAAGAATTGTTGAGACCAAGATTGGAAAAAGCACAGGGACAAATAGCCAAACTTATGGAAACACATGAATTATGAACCAAAGGCTGTGGAGCCCCCAGCTGGATCAGGCCCTCTGGATAAGTGAGACAATTGAATAGCTTGAACTGTTTGGGAGGCACCCAGTCTGTGGGACCAGGATCTGTCCTTAGTGCACAAGCTGGCTGTTTGGAACCTTGGGCTTACACAGGAATACTTTGCTCAGCCTGAGAGGAGGGGACAGGACCTGCCTGTACTGAATCCACCAGGTTTAAATGAATCTGCAGGGAAGTCTTTGCCCTGGAGGAGATGGGAATGGGAGGGCGGAGGTCTAGGGGGAAGGCAGGGGCAGGAAGGGGAAGGACAGGGGAACCCATGGCTGATATGTAAAATTAAAACACAAATATCCATATAAAAAATAAAATTTGAAAAAAAAATCTCAACGTAGTAACTAAGTGGTTGAGTGACTTAATTTAGAGAAGTGATGAGAACAGGGTACAGATGGCAGTCCAGAGAGATTTAAATAAAACATCTCTTGGCAAGAAGTTGGTTTAGAATTCATTCCATGTAAACTAACACACATTTTATCCTCCTCACCATTTCTTCTCCTTTTTAACACTAAGAAAATATTGCAAAGAACACACACACACACACACACACACACACACACACACACACACATATATAATATATATAATAGTTACCTAAAGAGAGACATTGCCGATGCAGTCTAAGAAAGTGACCAAAAGTACATTTGCAAATATAAATCAATACTGAGAATGTAAAAGCACAAAGTATGGGGTAGGGTGCACATTCTCAGAGATCAAACCAAAGAAATATCAGTTGGTTTAGAAACGCTTTTTCTGTTGTCATTTTATTACCAACAACCCAAGCTTCTCATTCTGTATCTACAGCTGATTCCACACGTTAATGTAAGTTTTAAACATGTTAATGTCAAGCAGCAGCATCTGTAGACTAAAAGGAAAAAGGCTTTCAGAGCTTACTTTAACTGGTATATTAGTATTCAGACATCCCTATTCCTCATCTGACAAAGCTTAGAGAGTTGTACAGTTGAGCTGTTATCATTGTTACTGTTGTTTGTCTTCCCAAGAATGCCTACAGCAAAATTCCTGTGTTCTATGAAGCAAAGATTCCTATCTTGTTCATTTAAGCTCTCAGTAAAACTTCTTGCTGTTCTCCTAAAGTGATGCCTTTTGTGGTGGTTTCTCTGTTCTTACTTGGTACAGTTGGAGTGGCATGGCAACATGGCAGTATTTTGTAATGATATAACTGTATGCCCAGTGTATGTATGTTCAGTTAGTAATATATTCTTTCTGGTGGTATAGAATTAGGAAGTATATAGATTCTTTCCTCAGAAACACACAGTATTAAAGTTGGGTCAAACTGCCAATCATTTCAGATTTCTCTGTTTAGAAACCAATGTCTATATTAACACGAGCAGTCATTATTCAGGAGTATTACAAAAGTCAGTTCTGAACAGCATGAAATTGTTCTTGTACAGAGGTAGGTAGGTATGTGTGTGAGTGTGTGTGTGAGTGTGTGTATCATTAGAAAATGTTTAAATCTATGCAAACATGTGGTTGATATATTGTGCACCTCAATAAACTTATCTGGGGGTCAGAGAACAGAACAGTCATAATATTAAACATAGAGATTAGGCAGTGGTAGCACACACGTTTCATCCTATCACTTGTGTGGCACTCTGTGAGTTCAAGCCACACTGGAAACAGCCAGGCATGATGACTCACACCTTAATCCCAAGAAGTGGTGGAAGAAAGCAGAAAGGTATATAAGGTGTGAAAACCAGGAACTAGAGCTGGGGTTAAGCTTTTAGGCTTTTGAGCAACAGTTCAGATGAGATACATTTGGATGAGGACTCAGAAGTTTCCAGTCTGAGGAAAGAGGATCAGCTGAGGAATTGACACGGTGAGGCAGCTGTGGCTTGTTCTGCTTCTCTGATCTTCCAGCATTCACCCCAATACCCCCGCTCTAGGTGTGTTTTTATTAATAAGACCTTTTAAGATTCATGCTACACAAACATACTTTGGCCATTTCCTCACAAAAGGATAAGCTAAAGCATTTGATTCTCAACTTGTGGGTCACAACCCATTTGGAAAACCTCAACAGCAAAATAAAATGTTGATTATTTTGACTACATAAAAATAAAAAGTTTGTATCTCAATAAAACCACCATAAACACAGTACTTGCTGTCCCTGCAGAGGATCTGAGTGCAATTCCCAGCACTCAAGTTGAGCAGCTTGAAGCCATCCATAACACACACACACACACACACACACACACACACACACACACACACACACACACAGAGAGAGAGAGAGAGAGAGAGAGAGAGAGAGAGAGTTAGTTAAAAGTAACTATAATATTGTTAAGTAAACAATTGTTCATATTTTCTGCTTCTGCTTCTGCTTTTTGAGTTTCTTTATATTTTACACATTTATAACCTTCATCCAGTTGGGTTTTATTCTTAGACAAGCTCCTGTTGACTTAACCCCATGGTTACCCTGAAACACAGACTAATGTATTAAAAAGGTCATCTCTGCTTTGTAGATTTAAAATCACATGGCATCCTGCCTTAATTTCCTCACATATTGTGTCTGAACTTTCTGTTGATTTCCACAGTTCTCATTGTCTGTTTATACATGGGCACCACAAAGGTTAATTATCGAAGATTTATTGTCTATATGATGTCTATTTCCCCTAGTCACTCTCCTTTGCTTTCCATAGGTTTTTGTAGATAATTATGCACGTTAGTTATATAGAAACATTCTATTACCATCTGAAATAATTTCATATTTGGCTTGCTAAATTGTAGAATTATAATTTAACTTAGGGTGCTATAAAATGCTTGTATTGTTAAAATTGTCTATTTAAAAGTGAGAGATGCTTTATAAATTTTTAAGTCCATCTTTTAAAGTCATATCTTTGAGCAAAATTTAAAATTTCACGTGTAGGTTTATATATTATTGTTATTTTCATTCTAAATATTTAATTTTCATTGAGGCAATTTTCTTTTCCTGCATGTATGTATGTATGTATGTATGTATATATGTATGTATGTATGTATGTATGTAGACATAATCTAACTATGCCACCCTGTCTGGCCCTGAACTCACAGATAGTCACCTGCCTATCCCTCTCCAGACCTGGCTTTAATGTCAAGTACAGACATGACAAGCTATTTTTTTTTCTCCTCGTATTTTTAACATGAGCACTTCTTACGTTATTACCAAGTATTAATAATGGAACAATTACTTAAATAACTTTTCAATATTTTGATGAGGCTCAGTTTGTAATATAAGGAATTTCCATGTGTATGCTTTGCTTGATTTTGTGAATGTACACATGCACATGTGTGTGAGTTCTTGAGCACCTGTATTCCTGTTCATGTGGAGAGTTAAACCTCTGATGTGGTTCCTCTGGACCCATCTCATTTGCTTGTTTGTTTTTTGAGGCAGCATGTTTCATTTTACTCTTTTTATTACTAGTGCAGGTTATTATTATACATGACACTCAGTTAAGCTTCCTTATATATTTTGACATTTATTATTAATTTCTAAGAGTGAATTATTGATTTTGAAAAGTAGTTCATATGCATTACTTAAACACTTGAAGAGATTTATTATGTCAGTGGTATGAAGGAATTTCAGATGCTTCTTAGTGTCCCCCTTAAAAACAATACATGATCAATTTTAAATTTTGTGGTGGTATTGTGTTCCCTAGAATATTGTGCACCCTAATAAACTTATCTGGGGTCAGAGAATAGAACAGCCACTAGATTCAGAGGCTAGAAAATGGTGACACTCTCACCTTTAATCCTAGCATTCCAGAGGCAGAAATCCGTCTGGATCTCTGTGAGTTCAAGGCCACATTGGAAACAGCCAGGCTTGGTGACTCATGTCTTTAATCCCAGAAAGTGAGCCTTTAATCCCAGGAAGTGAGGGCAGAAAGCAGAAAGGTATATGTAGTGGATAGCCATCCCAGCATTTGCCTGGAAGTTCCAACCCCTATTGAGGCTTTGTAATGGTCACGCCCACAAGGCGGGGCAGAGGAGGAAGCAGAAGACCCAGGATTGAGAGGAGGGCTCTCGCTTGGTTCTGGATGCAGGAGTTAGACCGAGCAGAGTTCTCCAGAGAACACCACCAGACTGCGCCATACCTTTGCCAGACCCTACAACCTATCCCTTCATTTGTAAGTTACCCCACAAAATAAACCTCCCTTTTAACTATGTGGAGTGGCCTTAATAATTATACCAATAGGTATATAAGGTGTGAAAGCCAGCAACTAGAGCTGGTTAAGCTTTTAGGCTTTTGTGCAGCAGTTTAGCTGAGGCCCATTTGGATGAGGACTCAGAGGCTTCCAGTCCGAGGAAACAGAATCAGCTGAAGAACTGGTGAGGTGAGGTGGCTGTGGCTTGCTCTGCTTCTCTGATCTTCCAGCATTCACCCCAATACCAGGCCCTGGGTTTGTTTTTATTAATAAGACCTTCTACGATTCATGCTACAAAATTTGGTGAAATTGATAAAGACAAACACCATTTTTCTGTATCTTTGGAAAGTCTTTCATCTACAATTGTTTATCACATTCTTTTTATTACCCAGGCTATCTAGTTTTCACATATTTTACGGCACATATTTTGACTTCAAAAGGCTAGACAATAAGTGAAAAATAACTCAATCATTAGTTTTAAAAGACCCAAGTTATTCTCTAGAGATATAGTAGTATTTGGATGTAAAGCACTTGTTCTTTTTGTCTGGTTTGTAATCTTAATTTAAAATGTAATTTTAGTTTCTACCTAAAATACACCCCTTAATGCTATTCTTGACCCCTATCAGCTACAACTATTCACATTATTTTTGAGCTTTCTTCAAATTCTTCATTCTCTTGTGCATATAAATAACCTACAGAATTTGTCCATAGGAATTCTTTCCACTTATTCTGAATGTGCCCACATATTACAGACGGACAGTTTTAATTTTTTTTAAATCTGGAATTTATTGAGCCCTGTAAGTGTAGATGTTCACACATACATTCCACATACAAAATTGCATAAAACCTATGAATGTGGCTAATACCTTTAAGGTAAATTCCTACTTGTTCACTGATAGATGAGTCATGTTTTTGTTTTTGTTTGTTTTTTTTCCACTCACTCTATGCACACTGGGTGCATGGTTCCACATGCCATGATGATGTAATTTAAAAACAAAGTTAATGTAATTTTATCTATACATCTGAGTAAATTTTTGTCTAAAACCAGCCCTATGTACACTCATTATAATAAGAAACAATTTGCTTTCCAAATCATGGTATTTCTGAATTGAACAATATGTACTTTTTATCCTCATGATATCAACTACACTGCTAAGCTAGGCTATCTCGGATAAAATCTAAGGTGAAGCCTTTTGGCTGTACACAGCACGATAGAGGAGAGATTGGCAACAATGTGAATTTATTGAAGGGTGTCCATGCATGGTGTGTATGTGTGTATGTGTGTGTGTGTGTGTGTGTGTGTGTGTGTGTGTGTGTGTGTGAAAGAGAAGTTGCTCACTGGAAAGCAATTCAATTCACACGAAAAGAACAATGGTTGGAAATGTTCTTATACACAATAACTTGTGCATTCGCCAACCAATGTCCTGAGAGAATACTTTCCCATGCATCTCACCACAGGAGACAAAGAAGTTTATATTGCATATAAAATAAATGTATACATATACTGGGGCATCTTTTAAATAATGTCTTAGCAAGAGTCACAAATTAAATTGCCATAAGATGACCTCAATTATTTTGTCCTACAGTTATGTAAGCATCCATAGTTCAGCTGTGGTTTTTGTAAGGCTTATTTCTGTCTTTATACTATACTAACACTATTACATTGTTTGAGGATATTTGTTCATAATTCATAGAATCAGTATGCAAATAAAAGCATTTCTCCAGATATCAGATTAATCATTCATTCCTTCATTTGTTTATTCATTTATTATTTATTTCATCAAAGTCTGTAAAAGATTCAGGATAGCTCAATTGTAGATTATTCAAGCAAGAGTTTCCTAAAATTTTATAAGGATATGTGTGATCTGCTAAATCCTGCTTAATACACATTCCATTTAGAAAGTTCTAGAATCAACCTTACCAATGTATTTCCTAGTGCTGCTTGTGTTGCCTTATTATGAAACTTTCAGCAGAGAGGCTTAAGTCTCCTCTTCCCTTCTCCCCTCCCTTCCTCCCTCTCCACCCCCTTTTGCTCCTGCCCTTCTTTTCTTCCTCCCCTTCACTCTTCCACACTACTTGCCTTTCTCCTCCCTCCCCTCTCCTTTCCTCCCCTTTCTCTCTCCCATTCCCTCTTGTCCTCCATTCTTTGCTCCTCTCCTCCTCTACTTCCTCTTTTCTGTACTCTGCTACCTGCCTCTTTTCTTCCTTACCCTCTCCCATCCTTGCTTGTCTCTCCTCCCCTCCCTTTTTTTCTTTTCCCTCAGTCATGCATCACCTTATCTTTCCACCTCCCTTTTCCTACTCATTTTCTTCTGCTTGCTCCTTTCTTCCTTCCATTACTTTCCTTACCTCTGGGGGCCTAGCCCAGGGCCTCACATACATAAGCACTGTTTCACTAATCCACATCCTCACCCACATCCCTCCATATTTGTTGTTGTTTTAGATATAGGATATTTCCATTTAGCTAAGGATAGTATCAGATTCCCAAACTTCTTGCTGCTACCTCCCGGATTCTGGGATTGCAGGCATGAACCAATATGCCCTTCCTTTACTTTTTAATCACTTGAAGGAGACTTTGATTAAGGAATAAGGTAATTAAGAGTATTTTCCAAAGTTCCCTTTTGCATCTGAGGAAGCAGCGATCAAAGGTGTTTAATATGTATACACACAGTAGGTATGTCATTTCTTCCCTGTAGTAGGGTTTCATAGTTGGTTCTGTTTTCAATAAGAAGGTGAACTTTCAACATAGAGATGCTACACAGTCTAGCTCATCTTCAGAACATAGACAAGCATGGATCCCTGACCCCTCAGTGACCTCAAAGACCAAACTCCTGTCATCCACATCTGCCGTATCCACTCCACTAACACATAGGCATGGTTTAAAATAATCCACAATCAGTGGATTACCCCAATACCTGGAACTCTGTCTTCGAGTGTGAGCATGTGGGTCATACCCTTGCCATGTATTCATCCAGCTTACAGTCTGTCCTGATCTGCTGAAAGAAAGAAAATAAATCTGAAGCCAGCATTCTGGACCTTATTATTGGTTTTCAATAATTGTCTATTATTGGGGTATGGCCCCAGTAGCTTCAAACAACCTGTTATTGTCTGCATCATTTTAGCTTTTGCTTAAGAAACCTCAAGTTAAAGAAAAATTTTCAGACTTTACATGTGTCTATAAATGTATATATATATATATATATATATATATATATATATATGTAATGATGTGTATATATATGTGTGTGTGTGTATATATATTCATGCCATCCTATACAGTTATGTCTTATTTGAGTGAAAGAGTTCAGCTCAGTATAGGGAAATGATAATCTGTGATCCCAAACTAACCAAGAACCTGTTTAAATGAAAAAAGAAGTATGTTTTATTGAAACATAGATATACCCAATCCCTTGTCTGTTGTCTGTGGCTTTTCTTACACTATGATATAATATTTCCAAAAGAAACATTTTGTCTATAAAGCTGAAAATATTTACTGTCTGACCTTTACAAGAAAAAAAAATTGCTGCTACTGCTACTGGTTGAGAGAAAAAATATAGACTAAACATCCTCTCATACAAAATTCCATTATCTTCAGGCCTGTGACCATCTGACATAGTATAAACAAGATAATATATTATAAAAGAGTTGCACGCACACACACACACACACACACACACACACACACCTCACTTTAGAAGAAGAGAGTGGGAATCATACACATTCTTTGAAAACAAAAATTATATGTATGGGTTGTTTCTTCCCTGTGTGAAGGCACAACAGACCCACATTCTAGGAATCATTAAAGCCTAAAATACAGACACACAGGTATAGAAAGACCATCTTTGACCCTTAAGTTGCGTATCACCATGAAGATAGTGTTCCCCAATCATCTCTGAGAGATTCTGCATATTCATTGAGCAATTGAATACATGAATGAAGACAGAAACAACTGCTGTAAAGCTTAAGGCCTTGGATCAAATTCAAGTTCAATAAATTTAGCACAGGAAACAAGAAGAAATTCTCCGTGCCCTATTACTGACTCTCTTTCCTCTTACTAGCCTTCCCAACACCTAAAAAATCATCCTGACTCATATTTTGAAGGTGTCTGGGAACAAATACAGGAAGGGCAATAACAAACAACAGTAGAACAAGAAACATAATTGAGGTGCGTTTAACCTAATGGGAACTTAAATGGGGATCCTGTCCTTTATGTTATAATGTAATTGTTTGTGTCCTTCAGAGTATCCTGAAAACATGACCTGGGAAACCCCATGCCAAAAAAGGCTGAGAATCCCATGGAGTCAAAAAATAGCATTGCACATGTTGAGAAATTTAGCATGATCAGGACAGAGGATTTCAAAGATCTCTTTTCCAGGATATTTATTTATTTAATATTAGATTGTTGAAAAATTTTTAAGAAATATCAGAAGTTATGCCCATGAATTCTCACCAAGATGGCAGCCTAAATATGATCTGGATACTTTTGCCCTAGATGCTCCTTCTGCCCTCTGTTGCCCTGTTGTTATACTTGAAACTATTCCAAGGCTCAGACTACTGTTGATTGTTATGAGGTAGAGTAGTAACTAAATTAAATTCGTGAGAAAATTAATGGTGTCCTGTATACATAGTTATCTAAGCTTCCTATTCAATGTGGCCCTCCCAATATTGATATATTTTGCATTTGTTGTTACTATTGTTTAAATCCTGTGTCATCATTATATATGGGATTTCTAAATATTTTCCAAGGTCTTTTGATTTTCTTAAATACAAGAGCAATCAAGGACTAAGACCAAAACAGTTACATGTTCCTGATAGATGATGAAGTATCGATGCTGTACTCTAGTCTACTGAGAACATTTACCCCATTTTCATTGTCTTCTTCAGAGAAAGATGTAACATAGGAAATGGACAAAGTCATTAGGGGTCATTCTCATCTCAAACTCTATGTCAATAAAAGGTCCGTTGGGGTTCAGCTTGATTAATTTCAAAATAATATCAAAAGCATAACAAAAGTTTGGTTTTTCCAAATGATGAAGTCATTTATTTCCTTGACTAGAATCAGTTTATTACTGTCTAAACAAGATGAATATTTGATTGTGAGAAAGTCCCTTCTGTTTACAAACTTTCCCACTCCAAAACTCTTATCAAAGGCTATCAGAACAGTACTGTCTTCCAAGCTTCTAAAATCATTGTATCTCTGATGACACTATAGCAATGGGTTTTTTTGTTTGTTTGTTTGTTTTTGTTTGTTTGTTTGTTTGTTTTTGAGCTGAGGATCAAACCCAGGGCCTTGCGCTTGCTAGGCAAGCGCTCTACCACTGAGCTAAATCCTCAACCCAACACTATAGCAATGTTGTGGCCTTAAACCAGATTCCCATCATTGTCAAGTATCTGGCTTCTGTTCACTGTGCTGCCAGACACTGTGTTTCTCTTACGATTGCCATGACTATGAAGTAAGTGGGGATGCTGTTGTAATAGAGTCATGGGACACTATACTTAAGTCATGACATCATTATTGCTGTCTTGATATTAAGCGCACTATGATTACCTGCATGAGACCCTCACATGATTAGGCCAATTGGAATTCCTTCATAAGAGTCATAGCAGAATCATAAGAACTTCACCAAGGATTACAGCCATTCTCTCCTTTCTGTGCAACCCCATTCAAGTTTCATGTACCCTTGCCTTAACTGCCCATGATCTCAGGAGACACTGTAGTATGTATACAGAAAACTTGGCTGGAGGAATCCATCTATGCAGCTTGTAGAAGCTCATCACCTATGCTAGAATAAGACTTTCCAGTGAGGCAGTTGTTAGTGGTCACCTATGCTCCTGTAAATGAGCTCAATCAACTCATCAACTCACTAAGATGGACTTGTATATAACTAGTGCTTTGGTCTACTGTTGATACCTGATCATCAGTGAATACACATTTGCTATGCCTCCCCCACCAAAACAAATGTACCACAATAGATGTTTTGAATTTGAAATGTCCCTTACAGAACAATGCTTTGGATGTTCTCTGCTCATGGAACTATTTGAAGGGACAGTGTGACTTCCAGGAGATTGGCTATGGTTGACAATATTAGATCAGGGGTGGGCCTTTGATAGCTATACACACCCCTGGTTCTTATTTACTCATTTTGAACAAGACTCCACAAGCTCCTGCTACTACGAATTTTGTCATGCCTTTCCCACTATGTTGCATCAAAATCACTCTAAAGCCATAAACCAAAAGAACTCTTTGAAGTTGTTGTGGCCAGGTATTTGGACACAGTGACACTAAGGTGACTTATACAGACATTATCTTTCCTTGACTTACACAGACATCATCTTTCTACCCTAAGCTCCTGCTTTTATACATGAAATCTGAATTTATCACCTTAATAATCAAGAATGACCCAGTTTAAAACTCAGTTGGTATTGAACTCCACATTGACTCCTTTCACCTCCTTGTGGAGCAATTTCCATGAAAATTCTATCAAATATCAGTTCTTGCTGATTTACCTGTGGCATTATGCTCACAATATATTCTGGTAATGTGAGAATTCAGACTAGACTATTGCTTAGGCCACACTACCTGAAGCAGAGTCAGACAGGCGTCCTACTGAAAGCACTGTCTGTAAAGCGGTAGCAAACAGATTTCCAGGTGCCAGAATTTCTCACATGGGGAATTGAGTTTACATCAAAGAGATATTGATGGGGACATATCCTGCTTCCTACCTGTTATATGGCAGTTTCCTCAGCATTGAAACATTCTCTCCAGGGGGGAGGGGACTTAGGAGACGCAGGAGATAAACAAAACAGCACATGTCTGGGAAAGTGGAAACTTGCAAGATTCTCAGTAGCCCCTCTCCAGCTCAACAGAAACAGGAAACCAATACTGGGGGAGGGGACTCTGACCAGCAGAGTGGCTAAGAAGAGAGATTGGTCTTGGCTAGCTGCTTTCAAATGTCAGAGGGCACCAAGTACACAGCTTTCCTGAGTTGTCACTCATTGTCACTCATGTTGGGATGGCATTTTTGATTTTTTGAGCATTTTTCTGCTCCTGTGAGTAAGCCTTCACTCATACTCCTGTTAGTAAGTAAACACAAGAAAAACTCACTGGTTGGACTTTAGTGCAACAGTAACTTTGATCTGCTGTATTCCTTTCTGGGGTAAGTAGATGTGTGTGTGTGTGTGTGTGTGTGTGTGTGTGTGTGTGTGTGTGTGTGCTGTATTCCTTTCTGGGGTAAGTAGATGTGTGTGTGTGTGTGTGTGTGTGTGTGTGTGTGTGTGTGTGTGTTGTGACTCCCTAGGAAATGTCTGTCATACAACATTACCTCATTCCCTGCCTCCTGCCAGCAACTCAGAGAATCTGGCTGCAAGCTCATACTGTGATCAACTCCTTCCTTAAAGTGCAATAAGAAGGAACTCTAACTGTCTGAGAGCCCTGATTCACTCCAGAGCCCCTGCAATGTTATATGTCTCTGGCACTGAGATTCAAGTCCTTATCAGAGTTTCTGCTATGCTGTTGGTTGTCTGTCTACAGCATTAATACTTCTAATACATTTCTTACCCAAAACACCCCTCCTCAGTGTTCCTTTAAATCTTGCATCCAAGCTGGGCAGTGGATGCTCACACCTTCAATCCCAGCACTCAGGAGGGAGAGAGAGGCAGATCTCTGAGTTTTAGGCCAGCCTGATTTACAGACGAAGTTCCATGAATAGATAGGAGAAACTAGCTACATAGAGAAACCCTGTCTCAAAAATTTTTTTTGCATCTAAGATATTATAGTTTTCCATTTTCAGCATCCCCTAATTTACAATCCTGACTGTGTTACTAATAGTAAGCCTTGGAAAATTAAATTTACCTGACAGGCCTGACCCAAAACAAATCCATTAGTAAAAACTCTTGGTTGCATGTCACATAATTTTGCTATGGTTAATGTGAAGAAAGGAACAAGATTACAATGTCATAAGCAGGTCAGGCATTACAAAAATAAGTAGCAAAACAGTAACTAACATCAGCAAGGAAAACAAGAACTATGTGAGGAAGAATGAATCATGGAAAAGGTCCCAGCATGAGAATACTGCAATTAGGTGACCTTTGTTGGCATAAGAACTCTGTGAATGTCAACTCCAATGTATGAGCCCACCTATCGTGATTAGGATTACTATTGCTGTGATAAAACTCCATGACTAAATGCAACTTGAGGAGGAAAGGGTTTATTTGACTTACATTCCCATGTTGTAGTCCATGGTTGAACAAAGTCATGACAGGAACTCAAACGGCAGGATCATGGAGGCAGGAGGTAAAGTCGAAGCTATGGAGGGGTGCTGCTCATTGCCTTGCTCCTCATGGCTTCCTAGGCCCACTGTTTTATAGAATGCAGAACCACCACCCCAGGAACAGCACCACCCACAGTGGGCTGGGCCTTCCCCTACATTAATTAAGAAAGTGTCTACAACCTTGCCTAAAGCCATATCTTAAGGAAGCATTTTCTCACTTAAGGTTGTCTCAGATGACTCTAGCTTGTGTCAAGTTAGACATAAAAATCAGCTGCATGCCACTGCCTTGGATTTTCCTGTTGCTTCCTTCACCATACCCTTAGCAATTTGCCCCAATATCATTTTCATTGCCACTGTGCATAATGTTTAATGCTCTCTGCAGAACTGAAGTGCTCTACCAAGATTTGGGTCACAAAGTGAGGTCATTTAGCTGGTCTGTGCTAAAGTTCTCAAGAGTAGGAGGTGATATCTTAATGGTGGGAGCTGGGAATCCTGCTTTTGACACAGATTCAATGCACAGTACATTGAGAAAAAAAGAGATAGGTTCATACAAACAGCTCTACTCCTTGCTTCCATTGTGGCTCTACAATAAACAGAATGCAGCAGATAGGATAATGGCCTGAAAAGATTCCTACATCTTCATATCTGAATCCTATGGATACATTCATAATGGTGAGTTCCAGGGCAAGAAAAAAAAAAAGCTGCAATAGAGTAAACATGATTAATCAGCAGAGCTTATCATGGAATCTGTTAGACTGTGAGGCAATTTACTTTGATAACAACACAGGCAGAAGAGATAACCCAAGGGATGACTCCCTGTGAGAAGTTCTTGACAGGCTCTGCTTGAACATCGAGGAAACTTCCATGGGTCAAGGAATAAAGGCCACCTCTAGAGCCCAGTAAGTCAACGGAATTTATTATTCCATTGGTACCCTGGGAAGAATCAGTGACACTTTGATTTTGTCCTAGTGAGGCTTCTGAACTGCATAACTATTTTTGTTTTAAATCACTTATATTTTGTGGTAATTTATTACAGTTGTAGGAGAAAATTAATTTGAGAGTTTTTAACTTTATGTTCCCTATGCGATAACTAATTTTTCTCCCTAGTTAGTATTGCTTGTGCTTTGTTTTCTAAATAGGCATTGACCTATATTTAATTAATAAACACGGACTTTCTCAGTTTGGCTCTTGGGAACCCTACCATCATTACAGGGAAAGGTTCAAAGTTTAATATTGTCTAGTTTGATTTTCTGTTGTAATATATATCATGACCCAAAACAACATAGGATGATCTTATATTTTCATGTCCTCTACTGGGGGTGGGTGGAAGTCGGGGCAGAAATTCAACAGAGTAGGAAGCAGAAACCATGGATGAAGGCTGTGTACTGACTCACTCAATCACAAAGGATCATAGCTATTCAATATTAAAACAAGTCTTAATCTTAACCTGAAAACCACACTTTTTTATCTGGACGTATGCATGTATGCATATATGTACATGCCTCTATATATAAAAGTACACACATGTGTTTGGCTGTGCTCTGTGTATATGCATGTGTGTGTGTATGAGTAAACTAGGGGTCAGTTTGGATGGACATTCTGCCTTCATTATACATCTTATTTCTGAAGACAGTTTTCCTCACAGATGTGAAGCTTACAGGTTAGGAAAGACTTGTCTAGCTGGGGGTTTCTGGAACCCTCCTGTCTTTACCTCCCTAGTACAAGAATACAAGCATATGATACCCTGATTTTTTTCTGCATGAGTTCTGGGGACTGAAATTAGGTCCTCATATTTATATTGTAAGTACTTCTACAATTTATCTATTACCTCTACTCTAAATATCAAAATGTGTAATAGCATACTATGTGGTTTTAAATTTTAACCTGTGGTTTTTAATTCCTTATCTTGAGAAATGGTCCCTATGCCTAGACATATGATCATCAAAATCATCTGGAAAGATAGAGTTACAGAGACAGAGATGGAGATTTCTTAATATTGATGTCCTATATCTGGGTGCACCATTTCTGAAAGTAGATTAAGCAATATGAATCATTCTTAAACATCCTATAAAGGAACATGATTATATACCATGTTAAAAATCAATCTCAGTGTATCAAAAAGAGTTATCCACAGTCATTACTTGTTTGCTTCTTCCAAAAATTATAATGAATTAAAATAGACATATTGGACAAGCTGGCCTAAATTTTCTAAGTATTTATTTATCTATTTTGTATGTGTGTGCCTGAATATGTGTCTATGTTTACCACATGCATGAATATACTACCTGCAGACACCAGAAAAAGGCATTGGATTCCTGAAATTGGAGTTACAGATTGTGAGCTGCCACATGGGTACTGGGAATTGAATCTGTTTCCTTTGTAAAAGTAGCACATGCTGTTAACTATGGAGTTGTCTCTCCAGCTATGGTTGGTTTAATAAAAAGAATAACAACAACAACAATAATAATAATACTTAAATTAGCTTGATCATATAAGAGTAGGAAACGCTAAACTGTATAGATGGTTATAGCAACAGTATTTGTTGGTATAAATTGAGCCCAAAGAGTAAAATTATTTCTTTGAACTACGTGGTGGCACCTGCCCTGAGATGACTAATGCAAACGTTATCATGCTGTCATGTGAATTACCTTAAAATATACATGGGTCTTTGTGTTCTCTTTAACAAACATTTTTGGAGATGTGGATCAAATTCATAGTAATCATGTAGTGATAAAGATTTAAAACCTTGAGATTAGTATTGTTTTACATATCTTTAAAGGCTAGAGACAGACTCATGATTGTTTCAGAATGCTAAATGCTTACGTAAGAAGCTGAGGGCCCAGGGACTAAACTGATGAATGGCTAGCTTTGTAAGCAATGGGACCTGAGTTTGAGCCCCCAGAAGCCATATAAAAAAGCAGGGTCTGGTGATAAGCACTTGAAATTCTGGGTCAAAGGAGGTGGAGAGATAATGATACTTGAAGATTGTTGGCCTGTTAGCCTAGTCAATTTGGAAGTGACCCTGTCTTTGATAGTACTGGTGATAATAATAATAGTAGTAGTAGTAGTAATAATAATATTAATAATGTGGATGGCACTGATGGGGGAATGTCTGTATGTCGTGAATATGTGTTTCTCTGCTTGGTTGATAAATAAAGCCATTTGGCCTATGGCAAGACAGCTTAGAGGCAGGTGGGAAATTCAAAGGGAGAGACAGGAAGAAAGCAGGAGGTGACTCCATACAGCCAGGGAGCAGCATGTAATGGCACACAGGTAAAGCCATGGAACATGTGGCAACATACAGATTAACAGAAATGGGCTGACTTTAAATGTAAGAGCTGGTCAGTGGAAAGCCTGAGCTAACGGCCAAGCAGTTTAAATTAATATAAGCTTCTGTGTGTTTACTTGGGGGAGGCAGGTAGGAGAAATTTGTCCTGCCCTCTGGCTGGCTGGGACACAGGAAAACTTTCAGCTACATGGCACCTGAGGCACAACACTGAGATTGACCTCTAGCCTCCACACACATGTACAAGCACATGTATAATCACACACACACAAGCCTTCACTAAATAAGTATTCAATGGGTAAAGACAAGAAAGAAGACATTCCTCATGGAAGAGAAGATAGATTTTTCTAGAACTCTAAAACTCTACTAGGGTTTTAAGGGCTACATGTGCAAAAGTGAAGGTTTCTAAACCTGTTTCATATGTGTGTGGCATTGTTCTTGGAGGATTGGGTTATGTATTTAATATACCATCTACTTCTGGGTGGGCTTTTTCCATAGATCCTCACCACTTTCTCCTCCAGCATTCAAAAATCACCAACTCAAGAGTTAGTGCGAAGAATTTTGTACACGACAGAATAATAGAATTTTAAAGGATTTTTTTTGTTGGTGGTGGTTTTTTTTTTTTTTTTTTGATACATTCTAAAAGTGGTAAAAGTCTCTCACCTTTAATCTGGAAGGGGGTCTCATTTCTGTTTGGATCTTGAATCATAGTGAAGACATTGGTCATTTTCGAGCTGTCAGTGTCTTAGTTATTTATGTCTACTTGTAAACCCAGCTCCTTCCCTGGACAGCAATCGCTGGGCCTGCATGCCAAGCTGGGAAGTATAATGCCTTTTCCAGGAGCAGCCGGCTCTTGAGAGGACACTTGGTGAGGGTCACCCTTGAAGCTGCCCACTGCCTTCACTTGTGTTACTATGACATGGGCTGCTCTGCTCTCCAGGCTCATTTTGCTTTAACTCAAATCCTTTTGGAATTTTTGACAATTTTTTTTTAAAGCTGGCAGCTTAATGTACAGCCCTGACTTTGCTAGACAAGTATTCTTTTTTTAAAGGTAGATTATGTTTTTTATTTTTTATTATTAAGTATTTTTTACTCATTTTACATATTCATCACAGGCTAGGCAAGTATTATACCACTGAGTTAAATCCCAAACCCTTTGACTCTCCTCTTAAATAATGGAGACTTATATCCACTTAATCCACAATGGGGGAAAAAAAGCTACTAGGTACAAATAGAATAGTCCATTTATGCAATTTCCACAAATTTTCATCTTAATGTTAGAAGGAACAGACCGGCTCACTGTGTTCAACTTTCTTCCTACTGGAGGAATTTCCCCCATAATGTTAAACAGAAGTAAGTCCAGGTCTTCTTAAAAGCCCTTGGTGATTGAGAAATCGCTGCTTCTTAATTCAAGCCACTTTATCAATGGGTTGCTCCATTTTATAAAACCACATTTTAATATTGAGGTGAAATTCTACAATATGTATGCATGTGCATATGCATGTATTTATGTATGTATGTATTCATTAATTCTTTCATTTGCTTGTTCATTTGTGGAACAGCAGGAAATAGCTGATATCTCTTCTGTAATCAGATACAATCCCCTTAAGTTCAGTGCTCCAACACAGCCAGTACCCTAAAGAGCAGTATCATTCTAATTTTCAATGACATTTAAGAAAACTGAAGAGAAGAAAGATAATAAATTGGTCTAAAGGTCAGTGCAACAGTTCAATGGGTATATGTGCTTGTTGCCAAACCTCACAACCTGGGTTCAGTCTCTGGGACACATATGATAGAAACATCAAACTGACCCATACAAGTTTTTCTGTGACCTCTATATGTGCACCCTGGCACAGGCACCTTTTCTCTTCCAAACACATACAAATAAATAAACATAAAAGACAGTTTTAATAAACCTGTCCAAAACCGGCACAATAATTTCATTCTGACTTAAAGTCCTTAGCCAATAAACTACACCATATTTCTTAAAATAAGGACAATGAAAAACTGAGTTATTTTTAAAACAAGTAACTGTCATCCTGGGATATTTTTTCCTTGCTATTGTTCTTGTGTTATTTGTTTTCATTATTTTTGACATGGCAGCAATTGTATAATATTTAATTTTATCATGCGAGGCACTTCTACATTTAATTAATACAGTCAATTATTTTAGCCATTGCATGAGGTTATTTCTTTTTTATTAAGTTAATTAAAAGAAAAATTTGGGCTCATCTGAGATTTGAACCTGGGACCTTTTGCACCCAAAGTGAGAATCATACTCCTAGACTAACTAGCCACGATGAGGTTATGTTTTAAATACATTTTATGTGCTGGAAACTGAAGCTTAGTTTCCCAAAGCCTTGTGCTGATGACTATCCAAACCTTTCCAAGTCTTCTTTGCTTAAGTGTTTTTTATCTTTTGTTTTATTTTATACACTCTTTTAAATTTATTTTTTTTCTTTTTGAGGCAGGTTCTCATGTGTGATTCTATGGTTCTCATGCAGATCCTCAAGGGCTGGCCCTGATCTCATTGTGTAGTCAGGGATGGCCTGGAACTCCAGAAACTACCTTGAGCTAAGATCCCAAGTGCTGGGATTACAGGTGTGTACCATCACACCAGTCTGTCATTACCACATCACACTATCTGTCTATCACTCTCCCTGCAAGGGTACATCTGTGGATGCCTCGTTTTTTCTGCTGCTCTATGAGGATGCTGTTTAACGTAAGCTGGACATAAAGGTCTTACCTTCTTTCCCAGGAGTATAGAAGGCTCAGTTATAGAAAAGTCTATGGAAGAAATGTCTGCTAAAATTTTCTCCCCATTTAAAAATAGAAAATGATTGAGAATTCCATTTCTTCTTTCTAGAATTTAGAGCCCCATACTAACAAAATCGTCATATGTTATGACTCTGGGATCTTGAATGCTTTGGGCATCTGCTATCTCTGCATTCAAACTAGAATAAGTCAGATCTATCCGTTGGGGGAAATAAGGATTAAAATGTGTCAAACTTTAGAGAACAATGCCTGTCAGGTATACCTGTCTGGCATCACTACCATCACTATGATTATGAGAAGATCTAGGAAGACATTTGAATTAAACTAATCAACAATTACTATTTCCTCCCACCAAGTGACTTCAAAATCTCTGAGACTTCTTTTCTACTTTCTGTTCTTGGCTAAAAGTAGATACAGTTAAATCCACATTCAGGGAGGGGGGCATAGAGAGATGGTTGCTGTGCAAACGTATGGATCTGTGTTCATATCTCCAATATACATGTAAAATATGTAAGATGTGGCCAAGCACACACTTGTAACACAGACAGGAGAATCACCAAAGGACCATAGCCAACCAACCAGTATAATTGAAATTGTGAACCTTAGTGTCAGTGAAAAACCATATACCAAGGGAATGGGGCAGAGAGTGATGAAGTAAGACTCCAAACGTTCTCCTCTGGCCTCACCACACACACATACATATTTTTTAAGTAATTCCACATGTAATGGTTCTGGTCTCCCTTTGCCAGACACACTGTTGCATTGAAAATAGCATTACTCCCTTAGAATTATTTTTCATTCTTTCAGAACTTTTATCTAACCTCTCATATTTTACATTTTTCCTTTTTTTCATGTATGGGATCAGTGTGTTCTTGTATATTTTCTAAAAATTCTTTTGGACTTATCTAGAAGCCATGATGACTAATCCTTCTGTTGCTAATTCATTCTCATCGGACTATTTGTGATGTAAAAATCAAAATCATGTCTATTTTCTTTCAAAGAATCTCTCTGCCATGGGATAATATTTATTTTTTCTCTATGAACATGTTGAAGTCTGCTTTCCCAAAGTCAAGGTCATATCCAAATATGCCCAGCAAAGATAATTATAATGATTATAGGAAAAACAGATGTCTGAGAAAATTCAAATCACTTTAAGAGATTATCAGTCTACCTAGTAGGTACATGGAAAGAGAGATAGTTTTTAAAGGTTTATAGGGATTATTAGGAGATAAGTGAAAATTGATGCTGGGGAGATGGCTCAGTGCATAGGAGTGCTTCCTCTGCAAGCATGAGGACCTGGGTTCAAATCTCCACAACCCACATTAAAGTCTGTCATGGTACAGAAAAAGCTGGATCCGGAGAGTTCCTGGCAAGCTAGCCTAGTCAAATTTATAAACTTTACTTAAGACCTTGTCTTGTGGAAATATGACAGAGAAAGCTGTAGCATGTCCATGTTCTGATAAATAAGCATAGATTCACATACAGACTTACTCATGTGACTATATTCAACACACACAACACACATCCACAACTACACATCCACAGCCTCTCTCTCTCTCTCTCTCTCTCTCACACACACACACACACACACACACACACACACACATACACAAAGGTAAGTGAGAATTAACCTGTTGATTTATCTGGCTTGCAAAATGGAAAAACACAGTAAATTAGAAATTCTAAATATTCTTTTTTTCAAAGTTCTATTTTTTTTAATTTTATGTGTGTGAGTGTTTTGCCTGCATGTATGTACATTGTGTACATGCATGGTGTCTGATGATCCATGGATGCCAAAAGAGGTCATCATATCCCCTGAATTAGATTTACAGATAGTTCTAAATAGCCACATGGGTACTGAGATCTGAAACTGGATCCTTTGCAAGAGCAGTAAGTGATTTTTACCTCTGAGCCTTCTCCCCAGCTTTCATGCTGCATTTTACAAACTTTGTTAATAACTAAAGTTTGGAGTCCTGTTGCAGCAGAATAGGGGGAAAGGAGGGTCTGTTTTGATATAGTCTCAGTATAATATGGGGGGAGTGTCTTATATAGACAGCTTTTTCAAACCATTTTACAAATGATGAGGAAAGACATTCATGGTGATTTCAAGCAGACATGGCTGAAATCTATAGCTAGGTAATGTGAACTCACAACTTACTAAACCTAATGTCTGTGTTTTTGATATGTAACATGCATCTTATAAACCACTTATTTTAAGGATATTTTTAAAATAATTTTTTTAATTGTCAGAAGGCCCAGAGATTTTGAACATCTCAGGTTGTCATTTTATATTTTTTGTTTGAGAATTTCTAGTGCATCTTGATAAAATTCACTCCCCTACCCACCCCAGGTACTTCTCAACTGCCCACCATCTAGCCTTCTCAATTACAAGGACTTTCTCTTCCTCCTCCTCCTCCTCCTCCTCCTCCTCCTCCTCCTCCTCCTCCTCCTCCTCCTCCTCCTCTTGCTCCTTCTTCTCCTCCTCCTCTTTCTCCTCCTCCTTCTCCTCCTCCATTTAGTGCTGTCTGTATGGCACAGGTGTAGGACCACCTGATGGAGAATGTGCACCCCCTCTAAGAAAATGTGCATGAGGAAATCTAACTCTCTCTTCCATGTCAGACATCCGTCGTCAAACTGTTTACAAGAAACATGAGAGCATAACATGGTCTAAAAGTTTGCAAAAATACTTCAAATTGGTTTAAGTTTACAAAGTACATTAAACTGGGTTAAGAATAAACTGAGTGTGAATACATTTTGATAAAGCATTTTTATTTATTCATTTTTTTCTATTTGCTTTTTGTGAGAGAAGTTTGCACTCTTCAGTCCGGGCAGACCTTGAACTCAGGGTAGTCCTTCTTCCTTGGCCTTTACGTGCTTAACTATGGTCAGGTACAAAGCCTGGCTCTATTCATTTACTTACCTTAGGTATTCACAACTGCAAAGGTGTATCTCAGTCGACCTCCTATTGTTTTCTGTGTTTGGATAACTCTTACAAAGGGAAAACAAGAAAGTTGTTCATACAACAGCCATAATAGCTTCAGAAGAAGAAGAAAGTTTTGTATCTTACAATATTCTTATTGCTTTGTAGCAAGCCATACCCAGCTTGAAGTAGACTTTAAAATTCCAATTTTTTTTTTCTGAAATTTGCTTTCAATGGAGCCTTATTCTCTGAACTAGATGAGTAAGGAAGTCAAGTGCATCTAGTAAAGCATCCCTGTCTGCTGGACTAACTCACGAATACATTGTCTCACAGATGGGCAATGGCAGAACCGACTGTTTATTAGAAAACATTTTAGTGTAATCAGCAGACTGCCTGCTCTGGTTAACTAGAGCAATGCAAGTTTGTCCAGAGACATGCCCTGAAAACCAATCATGCTGTCTTCTTCTTTTATTTGGCTGCAATTCTTTTCACATCCTAAAATTCAAAGAATATTTTTTTATTCATTTGGTGTCAGTCTGTCTCTGTGTGTTGTTTTTGTGATGGGTCTAAGGCTGTTTAAACTGAAGACATAATCCACGGCATATAAAAATAGATCAACAGCCACTGTAAAAGACAATGCATAGGTAATATTTTCCTACGTCTTAATTTAAGTAGTGAGGTGGAAAGTCTCAGCATTAAGAGGGTTAAAGAACAGCTGATGCCTCATGGAAACTTTGAAAACCATTCTATTTATAAACAATTCTATTTGGATATCACATTTTCTATAATGCTATTGGCTGGCTTTATTTTTGTACCTCAGAAAGTTTCCATGGACCGTAGGATATGCTCTCAGAGATATCGTGCTTTTAAGTTGTTTTACCTATTTTCTGTTTTGACTTCTGACTTTATCTAGTTTATGTAATTTATTTCAGTGATCCAGAGTTCAGTTTTCAATGAGTTCTCTGGGATAATTCTAATTTCACAGAGAGGAATAGCTAGGAAAAATGTTGAATTTGCATACTTTTTATGTTGTAAGGACTAAAGCATGACATATAAGAGACAATTAAAATCTTATGGGTATCACATAAATAATGACTTTTAATTATGATTCAAATAAAAGAATTATAATCTTCATTCTCTGTGAAGAAGGCATTGTCAAAAATGAGCAAAGTGAGACATAACATTTTAGCTGGAGAAGTACAATAGTATCTGAGAAAAGCTCAAGGCCTCTGATTTTTTTTAAATTAAATTGCATAATGTAGTCTCTTACAAATTCATGTTTTCAGCATCCTTTGAAGGAAACTTTGAGGTTTGGCAGCCTATGACTTGAAAAATAACCCAACCTAAATACAAAAATAAAATTCCAAAATAGTCATTAAAATACACACACACACACACACACACACACACACACACACACACTTTAATTGCAATGAGTAAAGTTTTGGTCAACGGTATAACTAACTATTCATTTTAAATGTTGGTCTCATTTCCACCACAACTTATATTAAAGTTTTATCACAATTACTATAACATTAGAATATTGCTCTAATATATTTTTTATTACCCTGTTCATCTTGTTTATTACACACACACACACACACACACACACACACACACACACACACACTTTTCTGAGGGAGGATCTTCTAGCCCTAACTATCTTTGAACTTGCTATGTTATGGCAAGAAATCTACAGAGTTTGTTTAAAAGGCAAAGGAAATTATTAGGGAAAAAAACCCTCACTGTTCAGAACAGAATTATCGCAGGGTCCTGGAATAGGTTAGGCAAGTTCCCATGTTGTTCTTCTGCACCTGAGGCTGTCCCAGCATCCAAATCCCACCAGAAAGTGAAGAGAATCTGACTATGTGCATTTCAGGTCTTAAGGGTATTGAAAGGTCACATCCCAAGGTCATGTACTTCAAGGTCATAGGCAAGTAGAACAGTTACCTGCTGCATTTCTCTGGGTGATGCTTCAAGGTCATGGACTGAACAGCTATCCACTACATTATGTAGCCATGCAGCCAAGCATGTTCCTCAACTTTTAGTACTCTTGCCTATCCTTAGTGCTGAGATTCTGCATACTAGGAGAACACTATCTATGCTAATGCTCTTTCATTCTTTCTCCACCCCCACCCACCCAAAAATATTTATTGCTTCATCTCCTATGTCACAGTGTTTAACCTTAGTGTTCTTCCTTTTGAAGAAGACATTTGGGGTCTATATAGCAGTTGTAAATTCTTTAGCTTACTGTTGATTATAGAAGGTTCATTGCAAGGAAATTTATATGAGCTAGAGATGGTTATGGAAATAATAGAGGTAGTGCTAGAACAACAGAGTCATATATTAAGTTGATAAATGGAGTTTCTAAGCATGTGGATAATACAAAATGAACTAATACCATTAAAGTTAGAGAAAATAATCATTAGAAAACATGGCTAACTTAGAAAAACAACAACATAGATCCAACATGAGAAAGTGTGAAGGTTGGAATATTACTACATCTACTTGAGACTTATAATTTTTAAAATGCTGAAATTATACAAAATCTCACTATGTTGGAAGATATAACTCCATGCTGGGGTTCCAACCCAGGGCCTTACACATGCTAGGCAAGTGTTCTCCCACTGAATCCCAGGCCCATATCTTTTACTTTTGTTTTTCTGTTTTTAATTAATTAACATTTGACCATATCTGTGAAAGGGAAATTTTGTCTTCCCAACTTACCCCTCTTTCTTGAGAAATTTTAATTAATTTTTCAACAGTTCCATTGATATAGCTTGCATCTCATTCATCCATACAGAGTGATTTTTATTCTTTAAGGAGTCATTTTTTATTGTAAATTTTGTGTAAATGTACAGCTCCTTTGTTTGCCACCCATGTGCCTTGTTTTGTGTGGTCCTCGTTTTCTCACACTAAAGAATCTACCTTGTTCCACACCCATTGTTCTTTTTGTTTTAGGTAGATTTCCCTTTTCTCGGGTTCCCAGGGGCATAATTTAGGGTTTGTTGGAATTGAATGAAAATTATTTGCCAAATATATAAAAGAAAGTCCATGAAAAAAAATAGCTGTTGCTTCCTGTCATAAATATTGTTGGTTACTTAACAGAGTTTCAAAATTCACCCTTATTCATCAAAGGCTATTTACTATAAACACCTGTGAATTTTTGCCTGTGTGTTTATTCCTGGTCCCGGATCTGTGAGCCACTTGTATACAAAGCCCCACTAGCAGTGGCACAAGGACATGATTCACTCAAGCCCAGGCTCCCTGTCCTCTGCTGGGAAACTCTTAGGATGTTTAATTATATTTTAACATCTTTTCTGTCATAAGCATGTGGACATCCTAGAATGCATTCATTCTTAGATCATTTTTTTTCTATTTGTCTTTGGGTTTTAAAATATATTAAGAATAAATTTTATCCAAAGCTCATGCATATTATGGTCCTAGGTACTGTACCTGTTGTGTCTTATAGACAAATTGGCTTCAGAGATCAGAGTTCCAAATGCCTCTCAAAACTGTAGCTACTACTGTGTTAGATTAAAAAAACAAACAAACAAAACCAACTTAAAAAACTTTAGTGTCAGGAAAGTGTTTTAGCCTTAAGATCAAGTTTATTTTTTACAACTATTTAGTAAAAATAGAGATCTCACAGGGACAAATGTACTGAGAATCAAGGTTGCAAGTGGAATGGCCTCTTTCCATTACCCTCATGGTGGACCCTAGAGGCTTTGTCAACGGAGAAAAAAAGGATGTAAAATAGAAAATGTTAAAATATGTGAGTGTTGGGTAGACATTAGTGGAAAGGGACAAAAAATGAGCAAGCCCAGTAGCAAATATGTCTAGTAATGGTTGCTCTACCTGAGAGGAGACAACTATAATGCCTATATGCTTTCTCTGGTAATTTCCCCAAAAGGTAAGACATTGCCAGGGCTTCTTTTCCCATTTAGTCATTTTACTAGTCTGTCAATGGTCTCCCAAGCAATACTCGCTGAATATTTTCCGCAGCAAC
This sequence comes from Onychomys torridus, assembly GCF_903995425.1. Lineage (NCBI taxonomy): Eukaryota > Metazoa > Chordata > Mammalia > Rodentia > Cricetidae > Onychomys > Onychomys torridus. The sequence continues at coordinate 99,201,145 of NC_050450.1, read as the reverse complement.
AAACAGTATTCTCCCTTACCACCCATCCATCTGCACTCTGTTCACTCTCCTCACTTCCTCTGTGATGACAGCTGAAAGTTCAAGGGTCAAACATTTATTAGTGAGACTCTGAAAGTGGGATAAGAAGATATTTTCCTGAACTGGAATGACAGGACGGACACACTTGCAGGTATGGGTTGTATGAGGGAGGAAGTAAAACTGGGAAAGCTGATAAAGGAAGGACCTAGTGAGATAAAAAGGGTCAAAACAAGTGAATCATGGGAATGGAAAGAGGAAAGAGGAAATGGTGGGAAAACGGGATACTGGGGACTTAGCAACTATGAACGGTAGAGTTAGTTCCCTAACATAACTGTATCCAAGATGAAAGTGCCTGTGTGATAAATTAGCTATAGTTCTTCACCGCCTTCTCTGTAGCACCTGGAGATAAAATGTATTTATAATTACGGAATGCTATCAGAACTATAAGAAGAGGTTTGTCGGGTGAGATGTTCTAAAACATTTGTATAATATTAAAATATGACTAATTCTACTGCCATCAAGATGTTTTAATGATCCCTGGAGGAAACAGAGGGTGTGGATAGAGGAGGAAGGCAATATGGGGAGGGGGCTAGGAGGAATGGAAGGGAGGAAACTGTGTTTGGGATGCACTGTATGAAAGAAGAATCTATTTGCAAAAAAATGAAAAGAAAAATAAAAGCAAACAAACAAAAAAAAGATGCTATAGGTCTAACTGCTGAAACAGTAGAAAGTTTGCAAAGTCTCAAAGTTTATATTTGTGACAACTGTGCTCTGCTCAAGATTGGTTACTTGACTAGTAGTCATTAAAATCAGTCTCAGAGACTGGATCTTTCCAGAAAGGAAGGAAGGAAGTTAGGAAGGAAGGAAGGAAGGAAGGAAGGAAGGAAGGAAGGAAGGAAGGAAGGAGGAAGGGAAGGAGGGAGGGAAGGAGGAAGGGAGAGAGGAAGGAAGGAAGGAAAAGAAAATAGAAGTCACATGTTTCTCATATATTCTTGGTCCCTTTTAGAAAACCTTTCTCTATTCCAAGTTCAGAGAACAGTCTTGTACTTGAGTCTAGAAGATTTCTACTCTACATCCCACTTCTCCAAATCCATTGTAGACATCAGAAAATTAAGTTTGCTTGATTGAGTAAACACTGTGGCTTTAATTCAGTTTGTCCTTCTGAAAATGCTTTCACTTCCTGACATTGACCTGTGGTACCACATTCCACTGGGAATCTATCCAAAATTAAGCTAGTACTTCACAAATGTAGACTCCTGAGCAGATCATGTGTATTAACCTCACAAAGCCATGGTGAAATAATCACCTAAAATGACATTCTCCATTAATTCATAGCTTGTTTATAAAGAGGAAACCAAAACAGAACCCAAAATTGGTATCTGACAATTGTACTACTGTCTTCAGTCTTTAAAGAAAGTACATAAAATGTGTTTTTCAGAAATTAACCAAGAATAGAAAGACTATTAAAATCAAATTCTGGGACAGAAAATGTGTTCTTTAATAATATAAAAATAAAATCATTCCTGTCCATTTTCAGTATGACATGTGTTTGAAGCTCACCACTAAATCTCAGATAACAGGATGCGCTAAGCCCCTGTCTTCTCTAGCAGCTGGAGCCTGCTTGCCTGCAAACATTTTATTTTATGTTAGTATTGCAAAGTTATGAGCAATCAATTATGTCACGAAACCCAACTATCAGGAAAGAGGACAGGATCATGGAGGATGAGGAATTTGGATTGGGGGTTATGATAGACAAGCAAGAAAGATTATATTTCCCCTGAGAACTCAGCCAATAAGGAGGCCAGAGGGTAGAAGAACATGATTTGAAATACACAAATCACTATTTTGAAATAAATCAGAGCACTGGCCACTTTTGCTTTCTGTCCAGGCTGACATTTGCCTTCTGCTGAGACAGGAATCAATCTAATCTGTCTCCATTTCATTCATCTGAGCTTCCAGTACTCTTATTAAGAAGGGAAGATCATTGTTTCTTAGGAGCAAACACTGAGATGAGATGTACTAACCACTTAAGTTCACAAATGTATATGTGCTCTCTCTAATACAATGTCCAATGAGCATAATGCATGCATGTGATACATGTTACATGTATCAAAAATGCATAAACATTGTAGTAATAATATATTGAGTAGGTACATCTGTATCAGATAAACCATGAGTACCCATCTCTAATTACCCAGTCTTCTAGGTCAATTAATATTTGATTGTTTAAATTTTAATATAATATTCTAAATACATAAATAATATCTAAAAATTGAAAGTAAAAACCAAAATACCTATGTTAAATGAATGGCATAAAATTACATGTATATATTTAAGCATCCATTCTCCTATGGCTTCAGGCAATATTCTGAAGATGTGAGTTTGTCCTACAGAAGACTGACAGTTGAAGTCATTAATTGATCTCCATAAATAGTCTCTCTTCAGGAATATAGCTCAGGGGTAGAGCACTTGAGTGTAGAAATATTTTCTCCAAAAGTCAGGATCCTCATTCTCCACAAAAACTTTTTATTACTAAGGGTTGGGGTTAGTTTTGATTGTCAACTTGATTGGATCAAGAAATGCCTAGGGCATCAGTGAGGTGTTCCTACGGTTTCCTGTCTGAGGATATTTCCAGAGAAGATTAAGTCAGAGGAAAGACCTGCTCTGAATGTGGGTGACACAGAATAGAAGTGGGAAAGAAGGGGAGCTGGCTAAGATCTGGCATTCTCCTTTCTCTGCTTTCTATTCTGTTGAGAGTCCAACAAGCGGCTCACTCTCCTACCGGCACAATCACCAGCTACTCCTGCTTCCACACCTTCCTTCCTGTGAGCAGATAGAGCCATAAACCATGTGCAAAAATAAACCCCTCCTCTCTTAAGTTGCTTCTAGCCAAGTACATAGACGAGAAAAGTCAACAACTGACTATTATTTGGGGGCAATAGATGCAAAAATCATTAATTAGTTGGGTTTACTTTTATTTGATCAATGTGGAGTGCTTCTCCTTCTATAACGCTCTTGATTAGATCTTAATAACAGTATCACTTCCTGAGAAATGCCTTCTGCAAGATAGTATTAAAGGAGCCTGGTGTCATTTCCTTCTTTGCACTTTGCCTTACCTTCTGTTTTAGTCACTGTTCTATTGCTGTGAAAAGACATGGTGACCAAGTCAACAATTTGGTGGACTTGCTCACAGTTTTAGAAGTTTGATCCATTGTCACTATGGTGAGAAACAGGCTAGCATGTGGCTAGAGCAGTAGATGAGAGCTTTGCATCCTTATCTGAAGGCAGCAGGCAGAAAGACAGAGACACAGACAGACAGACAGACAGACAGACGGATGGACACACACACACACACACACACACACACACACACACACTCGCAGAGAGAGAGAGAGAGTGAGAGAGAATGAGACTGCCTGGGACTGAGGACTGGCTGGTTTGGGCTTTGGAAACCTCAAAACTCACTCCCAGTGACACATCTCTTTCTATGAGAGCACACCCACTTCCACAAGGCTATGCCTCCTAGTGTCCCAAACAGTTCCACTCTCTGGTAACTAAGAATTCAAATATATTGGCCTCTAGGGTACCATTCTGATTCAAACCACCACCTCTTCTTCCCTTCCTTCCTTCCCTCTTATCCTCTCCCCTCTCTCCCTTCCTCTTCCTTGTCGCCCCTCCCTTCACCCTTACTTCACTTTCTTCTTTACTCTTTTACCAGTACTCAGTCATGTCTATTTCCCTCAAGCATTTTTAGTGACCACTGACTACTGTGATTTAATCACGGTGCCATGTTCCCTGTAGCAATGATATGAGTACCTACTGCTCTTGGTGGAGGCCACTATTTCAGTTAACCTACATAGGAACTCTTGGGGATGGACTGTAGTGTTGTCCCCACTTCACAGATGAGGAAATGAGGCCCCAGATGATGAGGTGACTTTTCAAAAGGATGGTTATCAAACATTCAGATGAGATCTCAGCCGGCACCTCACAGAACTTCCGTTGTCTCAAAGAGCTCCCAGACAGGAACTTGAAGACCCACTAACAAGTCCCAGCCTTGGTTCTTCAGCTCTAGCTTACTACTCAGTGACTCAGTACTCAGGTTTTTATAACTACCTCCCATCTGGATGGCTTCATCACACTTCTTGAAATTACTTAAAAAAAAAAAAAAAAAAAGAGAAAGAACTACCATCACCACCAATAACAACAAAAATCAACTTTTCACCTCAAAAGACAACACCATTCTCAAAAACAAACTGATAAAAAAAATAGTGATAATATATTTTGTTACATTTTTAATCAGAGAGAGAGAGAGAGAGAGAGAGAGAGAGAGAGAGAGAGAGAGAGAGAGAACACATGTGTGAAGGTCAGAGGACAACCTGTAGAAGCTTGGAATTTGATCCCAAGTGGTTCCCAGGGATCAAACTTAGGTTACCCACTGAGCCATCTAACTAACCTGAGAGAACATTTTTATTTGACTCATTTTTGTTCAGATGTAATGGATGAGAGAAGAAAGTCCAGTTCATGAGTCTCACAAAGCAGTGACTGATGCAAATGATATTTATGTGACATTGAAATTTATGCAGAGACTTTCAAATGGAAATACAGTTTATGCACATGGCTTTCTCTTAATTTTTGGCTTCCTCTTTCACTAACAAATTACTTCAATTCACTGGAAACAAGCCTGGGAAAAGCATTTTGTTTTTATTTGTACTTTTTGTAGTTCCTATCAATCACACTGCAAACCCTTGGGGTTAGATATTATGGAAAGTTGTTTTTTTTTTTTTTTTTTTTTTTTTTTTCCTAACCAGAGGGGAAGACTACAGGAGCCAGTAAGGCTCGGGTTTCCTAATGTTATCTCAACATCAAATGTCCATAAATCCTTTTACAAGCCAAAGTTTCTTTAGTCTGACCATTTTGTTTTTCTGGTTTCCTCTTTAAAACATTGCCTATAACTTACTTCAGCTACTGGCTTTTTACATGTTTTATATCAAGAACAACAACAACAACAACAACAACAACAAAAAAAAAACATGTGATTGGCTTCCTCCTAATGGTTTATGAGTTACTTCCTTACCACATCCTCCAGACATCTATAAGAACTCTTAATGTCTGATTCTCCTTACCTTAGCCTCTCCTATTACCTTAGCCTAATGCGATAAATCAGATGGAATAAAGAAACTTCTCTAGATTTTCACAGATCATGTTGGGTTCCTAAGTTTTATTTTGATAGCACCCTGAAAGAGTGAGTCAATGTAATATTCTAAAAGTCTGGAAATCTCACTCACTTTGGCTACTTAATGATTACAGTGTTGGACAGTCTTATCTATGAGCATGTTGAGGTATATTACTGAGAAGTAAGAGGCTATGCTCCGCTTTCATTTTTATAAATGGCCTTTCACAGTTCACCAGAGCCACAAATATTGAGAATCTTCAGAACCAAGGTTCTGTCCTTATTTTACCTCCATGCTGTTTATTGTAGATCCTTCTGTAGCTGTTAGAAAATAACCACCTTGCTCAAAATAGGATGTCATCATATACTCCATAAGATGAGCTTTGCAGGTGACTGAGAAAGGAAACTTTATATAATACATTTCAGAAAATGAGCTAGAAGCGGTGGCTCATGCCTGTAATCCTACCACTTCAGAGGTTAGAGCAGAAAGGTTGCTACAAGTTCAAGGTCAGGCTGGGCTATAAAAAGTAACACATTTTGTCTCAAAACTATAAAACTATGTTGAGGAATCCAATCAAACCATGTCAAATAAATACACAAACACCTCTCCAGTGTGGTAAGTGAATATATTTGGTTTAAGTGTAGCATTGATATACAAAGTTTAAATCTAACACAATATATGTATATATATAAATATATATAAGAAATTTTCATGAGCCAGTTATATGGATTCTAAAATATTGTTTGTTCTTGTTTCTAACTAAACTTACCTAACCTAAGATGAACATGGCTTGCACTAAGCTTTCTAAAAGGGCAAGTTTTGCTTCATAGATTCTGAGCTCAACTAATTTTGAACTCCCAGAGTCTAAAATGAATCCTCCACAACAGACTGAATGTAAACTGTGATGATTGTAGAAACATAGCTCTGATGATTAATTCTCAACCTTTATATCCTTTGGGTCAGGGCTAATGAGAAGTCTGAGAACTGATTCTGATGATGAGCAGGTCAGATGGTAGAAATCTGTCTGCCCATCTTTCTCTGACTTAGGAAAACACTGAGGAAAGGCTATTTCTAAGAATATGTATATTATTCTATGCATTTGACATGCTTCTTTCCATTTGCTGTGACTACAGAAAAAGGCCCCTCACTCTAATTTCTCTGCCTTCTCCACATTCACTCCTTCCTATCTACAACCCTCTCTGACTTCTCTATCATTAACTACTTGTCTCATTTCCACGTGGACTACTGGTTGTCTGAAGCTCTGGGGAACTTCCAAAGTATTTGCCATCCTTTCTATGATTTCCAGTTTTCTATACCGACCTGTTCAATTCTAAGTCAGATATCCCTGAATTGTCTTACAAACATTATCTACTATTAGGGGTGGATGGGAACATGAGGGATCAGGCTGGGCAGGTTGGGGTGTAATGAAAGATATGTCTTGATTGGGGAGACAGGGAGCTTTTTGGGGTTAGGGAGAAACCTGGTGCCAGGGAAACTCCTGGGAATCCATAAGGATGACCCCAGCTAAGTCTCCTAGCAATAGTGGAGAGGGTGCCTGAACTGGCAATCTCCTGTAAACTAATTGGTGACTACCCTAATTGTAATCAGAGAGCCTTCATCCAGTAACTGATGGAAGCAGATGCAGAGATCTACAATCAATCACCAGGCCAACTCTGGGAGTCCTGTTGAGAAGAGGGAGGAGGTAGGGTCAAGGTCATGACAGGGGAACCTACAGAGAAAGCTGACCTGAGTTCATGGAACCTCACAGACTTTGGACCAACTGTTGGGGAGCCTGCATGGAACCAACTTAGGCCCTCTGCATGTGTGTAACAGTTTTGCAGCTTGGCCTGTTTATGGGGCTCCTAATAGTGGGACCCGGGCTAGCGCTGGTGCTAGAGCTGGCTTTTGGGAACCTATTCCCCATACTGTGCTGCCTTACCCAGCCTTGATGCAGAGGGAGGAGCTTAGTCCTGCCTCACCTAGATGTGCCATGCTTTGTTGACTCCCATAGGTGACCTGCCCCTTTCTGAAAGGTGGTGGAAGGGTAGAGAAGAGATAGAGGGGGATGGGAGAAAAGGAGGGAGGGGAAACTGGTTGGTATGTAAAATAAATGAAAATATTTAATTAATAAAAATGTTAATAAAAAGATATAATAAATCCTCTATTCCACAAGTTGTTTTGAGTGATGCAACATAAATCAAACTAGAATAATAAACTATTAAATCAGAGCAGGAAAGACTGATCCTGGGTTTAAATATTAAATTGATTCTCTAATAGGAGATTCCTGACATTGTCTTTCCAAGAACCATGACATTTCAGTACATAAAGAACAGGCTGACATTTAAAGGGTATGCTATGTTTGCTAATTTTCAGCAATATTGGTGAACCATGCCACAAATCCATCAGAACCTACAGTAACCAACTCAAATTAGATTCATATTTGGGTTATTGTATTAGGCTAAGTGCCTGTACCAAGTTCACAGTCAAAGGTTAGAAAGGGCATATCCCTTAAAGAGTAGCAGAAAAGATATACCTTGTCCTGAGGCTTGTAGTCCTTTGTTAAAAACAAAATTATGAGTATAGAAAAATACATTGTATTAATATCTAGATGGTCCTTTAGATTTATGTTCACATAGTAAATATCGTTAGGGCTCAAATTCTTGAAGCTTATATAACACATATGCTCAGTAATGTAAAAATATTTCCATAATTATATCAAAATATGTGTCCACATCCAAGAAAATATAAGAATTGATAATAGGGCTGGTGATATGCATCAGCATGTTATAGCAATTGAACTAAATTCAATCCTCAGAACTTACATGATATAAAGAGACAACTAACCCACACATGTTGTACTTCTTTGGATCTTCCTTCATACTTGTGGTATAGCATGCACATATTCTGCATGTAAATTCAATACCTATAAATTTAGAAAATGTTTTAAAAGAACATCACTATGTCCAGAAAGATGGGTCAGTGGGAAAAGGTGCTTGCTAGCAAGTCTAGTAATCTGAATTTGATTCCTGAGATCCACATGGAGGATAGAGACACACACACAAAATAAATGTAAAAGAAATTAAAGAGAGGGTGACAATAATATTTATTCTAATTAAATCAAGTTTATTTCAATAAAATGTTTTCATTGTGTGTAGTGGGGTAGCCATTCCAGCTTTAATCTGGAAGTTCCAACCCCCACTGAGGCTTCAGTAACTGTCACCCCTACAAGGTGGGGACAAGAGAGGACCCTGAAAACCTAAGATCCTGTTGTGCCAGCTCTCTTGGTTCCTGGACCCTGGATGCTGGAGGTAGACCAAGCAGAGTTCTCCAGAGAACATTGCCAGACTGCGCTACAGCTTTCCCAGACCCTGTAACAAATCCCTTCATTTGTTAAGTTACCCCACAAAACAAACAAACAAACAAACAAACAAACAAACAAAAAAACCCTCCCTTTTAACTACATGGAGTTGTCTTAATAATTTCACCAATAATTATGTAGAGTTGAAGCCATAGCATTAAACAGAATTCTAAAAAAGAATTTTTGGTATTTGGGGTCATCTTAGAGTCCTTAACTTGTTTTTCCATGAATTTATTTGTATGCATAAGCATGTTTCAAAAGTGTATAAAGATCTTATCAGTAGAAGTGAGAAAGCCTTTCTGAAGATTACTAAGATGTGCACACTTTCTTACACTCTGTCTTTATCTACATCCTTCATGATATCAAATGGAATTTTTTTCCATGCCAATTTTTATGTATGAGTTTGTAATTCAGGTTCACTCAATATATTTACTATGCTTCCTACCAATTCCTTCTAAGGCCAGTGGAATCTAGTTATTACTTAAAACAAAAATTAAAAAAAAATAAACTCTTTAAGTACTACTATGAAAACAGTATAATGACTGTCATCTTTAAGACAGAGAAAACATATCACTTATCTTTTTTCTATAAAGAACTCATAGGGAACCTAATGTTCATTCCCAAATAATATTAACACCTCATGCTAATTGAGGAGGCCTTTGCTGGAAGATTCTGAGGTCACAGCCTTGCTGTTTCCTGTTTGTAAATACAAAGAATGGGATCTAATTAGACTCAAGAGGAAATGCTGCCTAGGGAATACATCTGGAATACACAAAGGTACAGAGACAATTCAGGCCATGCTGAAAGAAACTGGTGTTCTGTTACATGATATGCCTATTTTTATTTCCCTCCAAAGCTGCATGGAATAAATGGATCTCTACCAAAGAATAGAGACTGCAGGGTTGATTTCAGTCACATGTGTAAGGAATAATGGAGATAGACTGTTTAGCATGGAGCACCTGCTTCATCGTGAATAATACACAAAACTACCGAGTGCTATTACAATGTTGCACCCCAGTACATAATTGAAAGAACATGATCTGCTGTGGGTTTGCTTTTGTATAAAATTTTCTACTTCTAATGATAATTACTGTGGCATATCACAGGGGACATTGGATTTCCAAGAAGGAAGATTGAATATTGTCCAGAATCACCTGAGCAAGAACTGGAAAAATATTCTACAGAGTCCCTTTACATTCTGACCAAAAAATATTGAAAATCCAGAAAAGCTAAATTTTACATTTGTAGTAAGTGTGAACATTTTTCAATGGAAGTTAGGGGAAATATGATGTGAAGGCGATTATCTCTCCTTTGAAGAAAAACTAGCTTTTCAAATTTGTATAACAATGGGGTCATCCATGCCAAAAAATGAAGGTAGCATTTAAGTTAATGTACCTAAAGCAAGCCTAATAAATGATAGTTACAATAATTGTATAGATCTTTATATCTGTATATTGAAGAGCTAGAAATGGACTCACACTTTTAAAAATGACAAAAATATATAACCACAAGAGTGTGTGTGTGTGTGTGTGTGTGTGTGTGTGTGTGTGCACTTCAAGCAATTTTTCCTCCTAAGGATTATTTTAAATCAACTAAAATAAGCATATTTTCAGTTTGTAGTTCAATCTATTTATCTATAGCAAAAAAAATGGGGAGCATTCATCCTGGAGCTAATCACAAATTTTGAATCTGATATTAGTTGCCAGTTTAACACTAAGCTTATCAGATAGTTTCTGAAACCCACCTTCTACATCTGTAAAATGATGATGATAATATCACCCCTTTTATAATGTCTACAGAAGGGTCATATAACATAGTATATGGATAGCCTCTAAGTGGGCCCTGAAGCATATTATGTGACTTTTGCTGTTATTAATACTGAGCAGTCACCATCGGATAGAAAAGATAAAGACAGAATAATAGTGCATGTGGGATCGAAGAGAAAACAGCCTTTTTTTGAGTCATGGCATTGGCATGCTGGAGGACACCCACATGTATTGGTTCCAAGATCAATGTGTAAATCTATCTTTAGTCTCTGTTCTCTATTTTATTTTACTTTTATGAAATAAGTCTGTGTTTCCTTAGGTGTATTAAACTTGTCAGGAAGCAAATTAAAAGAGTCTCCTGGATTTTTTTTCTTTATGTGAGTTCATTAAATCTGAGCCATGATACACGACATACTAGTAATGTTGGCATACGTAAACAAGTTGTAACACTGGTGAAATATCAGAAGAGAGATCTGATTTAAGGTGTGTGTGTGTGTGTGTGTGTGTGTGTGTGTGTGTGTGTGTGTACATATGGGCATGTTGATCCAACTGCACAGTTGCTCTTGAATCTTTCCTTAAGAAAGAGATCTCACTGGAGGAGATACGCCTAGCAGGGAGGAGTAATCGGAATAAAACAAAATTGTTGCCTTTCTCCTTATTAAGCCTGCAACCTCACAGTCTTTTGTATACTTGCCTTTCCAATTGAGCCAGATGGCCACAGGCAATGAAACAGCAATTCAAGTTGCTTCATTTATTTTACATTTTCTGCCATTAAAGTCCATCAGTGAAAACAATTTAATAATGGCTAACCTCAAAAAATATGAAGCAAAGCCTAACAATACATTTCACTCTCTAATTGTGTTCCTATTAGAATTCAGGTCACATGGAATAGATGTGGTAAGTAAAATGCCATTAAGTTGACATAAGGTATTCCTTAATGTAGGATCCTTTGTGTTCATAGAGCTTTAATAAACAGAAATGGAGAGCTAGCAATTTAGAAAATCTGGAATAGAAGATTCCCCAAAGCACACAAGATTTGTGGTCTTGCGTTTATGTTTCAGGGAGATTTTTGATTCTGTGGTAGAATTTCAGTTGTAAAGCATGGAGATAAAAATCTGCATATCATCATCTTTAGTCTTAGTGCTTATAAACTGATGTTTGTTAAAAAGAAAAAATATTCTTCATGCTGCTTTACCAATGATTCTAACCATCTACACTCTCCAATGAAGAAAGAAGAAATAAGTAAAAAGGATTGTTCTAACTTTCTTATTGAAATGCTTTCCCTTTACCTCCTTTAGCTACATTTTTACTCTTGGGATGTTGTATATAGATAAATAAACTCCAAACAGTCTTAGATGTGGTAAATTTATGTAGCTATATCATGCACAATTAAAATATGCAAGCATATTTTACCTTATGTATAATAAATATCTAACATAAACCAATATATAAAGAGAGAGAGAGAAAGAAAGAGAGAGAGATTGGTGATAGATAGATAGATAGATAGATAGATAGATAAATGATAGATAGATGATAGGTAGGTAGGGAGAGAGAGAGAGAGAGAGAGAGAGAGAGAGAGGTATTGAAATCAAGGGCTTTGACATACTAAGCAGATATTCTTCCAGTTACCTGTGCATTTGGTTTTTTTGACACAGAATATCACTGTATAGAACAGGCTAGCATCAAACCTGCCTTTGGCTCACAAGTGTTGGCCTCACACCCAATTATGTTTCTTTCTTTTCAACTATAGTAAAGAGAATATATAAGCTGAATCATTATTCTGGACCATGTAGATATGTCTAAAGAAAATCTGGGGTATCCCGTAATGCCACTGGCAAACTATTCACAATCAAATTTCAGTCTTGAGAAAATAGACAAGCAATAAAAAGAGCTCAGCTTACCTGACCTATACTATTTTTACATTTCTGTTTCCCTGACAAAGTAAAATTATCTAGGCTTTAATGGTTTACAGATGGTTCAAAACTCACCTATCTGAAAACCGGTGTGTTTGTGTTGACAAAACAAGTCTTTAAAATAGGCTTCTTTATATTTCTGGTGACACAAATGGCCCTGTAGAGGGCAATGACAAGTGGGACAATCATTATGGTTGTAAATTTTTCAGTATGTTGATATGCATCCTTTATGTGATCCCTATAAACTCCCAGAGCTGAGAGAACTGAAGTTCAAAATCAGTCACTTGTCCAAGAAGAGAACTTAAATTTTGATTTTCTACAAACAACTAAATATATGAATTTCATGCAACCCTTTACCCAAATTAGATCTTAGAGTATTATGCCATTTCAGTTCTATGAACTCTCATAAGTCAAATGAATATATATGACTTAAGTCCTAATTATTATTGATAGTAAGTTATTTCTCTCTCACATTCATTATGGAAAATAGAAAGTATAAAAATTGAATTTTAAAAAGTGGATTGTTAGTCAAAAAAAGACTATAGAATAGAAGAAGGAGATGAAAACAATTCTTGAAATTATTAGTTCCTAGGCTATGGTTCACTGGGAAATAAATGTAATACGGCTGACAAAGAAAATTAATATTTGGAAGTCCTATTACAAGGGACTGATCTTGTAGCTAGCAGACATGCTGTTATACATTTTTCTTACAGAGTAATGACTGCTTAACTGCCCAAATTACCTGTCTTGTTTTTGGGCTTCATATAGAATGAATAATAGCCCTTTATCTAACACTGTCCCACTGGGATAGTGAGGAGCTTAGCTCCACATCATAGATCATGTTGGATAATTGTCATCTTGGATATTGGGCTGTGGTTTACATAACAAGCTACTCTTAAGACACTAAATCAGTTTGTTCTGTTTTCCTTGTAGCTGAGTCACCATGCCCTTTTGACTGGTCATCTCCCAGGGGATTTGTTTTAAGAGATGGCTAGTGGCCAAAAGAACATATCTACACACACACACACACACACACAAATGATAGTATGCTTGTGGTTTCAAATACTCTGAGTGAAACATACAACCTAAATTGAATAATTAATATCTTAAAAGCAAAATACTACACATACTTTCCCTTCTGATTTGAAATATTAAAAGATTGGTTCTCACTTGAGGTTTTAACCTGTGGGCTCCAAGTAAACCTGATCTATGATTTGCAAAGTTACACTGAGTCCCATGAATCAATAACATTTCCTCAGGAAGTTACTGCTCACAGGCTTATTAAACAATGATGTCACCATGGGGCACATTTAACATGAGCAGATAGAACAACACGCAATTCATGCTGCTCAAACTAAAATCAGCTAATGAGGATAGATTTCCAGGTATGTGATGGAACATTTTAGATTCTGATTTTTGAGGACATTGTTCTGAGAAATTATATAAGTGCAGCTTGAGCCAAGACAGCAATTTTTCCTTTTAAATGAGGTAGAAATAAAGCAGTGTTATAAAACTTCTCTCTCCGAGGGCAGCAGCTGGAGAGAGTTGCATAATACTAATAACTGAATCTGGTCTCCAGAAATTCTGATATATTGGGTTTAGAATACAATAAGGGCATTGGGGACTGCAAAATTCCCCCAGGTGATTCTAGCATGTCACTAAGGATGGGAACTATTGGACTAAAGTGATATGAGAGAGGATATGGCATGGCAAGGAGGTCAGAAATAGATTAAGGAAGTCATGGCTTCTGTAATAACAATAGCGAAGCAACTTGGGACCAAACCCCATGTCTTCTGACAGCAAACAGATGAATCAATGAGTTTATGATGAGCCTAGCATCTCATTATTCTGTGATGAAAAGAGTGAGTGCAGCTACACAAATAAATCACATAAATACAATGTGGATCGCAGGGGAAGCTCTAAGAGGAAATGTTAAAAATGTCATTTTCATGAATTTGAAAAGGATGAAACACACTTCTTAAGGAACACACACATTTATTCAGAAATGATAAATAAAGCTGGGCAACGGTGACAAATGCCTTTAATCCCGGCACTCAGAAGGCAGAGCCATGCAGATCTCTGTGAGTTTGAGGCCAGCCTTGTCTTCAGAGCAAGATCCAGGACAGGCACCCAAACCACAGAGAAGCCCTGTCTCGAAAAAATCAAAAAATAAAATAAAATAAAAAGAAAGAAAGAAATGATAAATAAGTATAGGGTACTAATGAATTCAAAGTTTATGGTACCAGCTACCATTGAAACATTTAAGATTTAATCTATGATGTTGGGTGGTAAGCAGAATATTTTCATGAGAGATCTCTCTAGAACCCTGGAATCCTTCCTGTGAGCACTTTCCTTTTGGTCACCTTGGCAAGATGTGATGCATTAGCAGCAAGAAGTTGCCTAACAGAAAGCAGGTGTGTTAATACAGTTTGGAGGTGTGATGACAAACAGAGAAAAGGAAAACCACAATTGTACACAAGGTGAGACGACATAAGATAAAAGGTAGCTCTTTGGAGTTCTAAAGACTACTGTCCAACTGAATTATTGAAAAAGGTGGAAGGAAGGGGCAAGAAAATTGATGTTTTTCTTTATTCAAGCTAAAAATGGAAAAATGGAAATATGGAAAACAGAAAGATAGTCCTGTTCTTGTGTGATTGAATGTGGTCACTAAACTTCGTAGGTAACAGCTAGGGGGCTAGTGTTCCAGATGATTCTCACTACGTCTCAAGGCCTGAAGGTTTGTTTTTGTTTTGTTTTGTTTTGTTTTTTTTGGCAAATAAAATGGTAATGATAATGTTGAGATTTGCACATCACTTAGAGTGACTGACACAATAGGTCAACATTTGTATCTGGGTTTGTATTTCATACATCATTTGGCTCCTTACCCTGTCACATGTGTGTCCTTGGCTTCTGATCACAGCCAGTTCCCAAACTGAAGACTACATTTTTTTTTTTTTTGTGAACTCTTTTCTGCCCAAACTATACTTGGGCTTCCTTAGTAACTCTACTCTGGAGGTTCTACACAAACTTTCTAATACCTTTCTTACCTAATGTGCATAAAATTCCTTCATTGCCCTGAATGTCCTTGTTTCTAAGTCCACCCTAAACAATGGAGATGAAAGAATGATCGATGCTTTTTCTGAAGGGCTCTGTGATATGACCCTTGGATGAGCATCACCAGTGGCTTCTGGGAGCTTCTGAGGAAGGTAATTGCAGACCTACCAGCACCATACTTAAGCAAAAAAAAAAAAAAAAAAAAAAACAAAACCAAAACAAAACAACAACAAAAAAACACATCTTAACAAATCTCTGAATGTTTCTTAGATACTATAAACTTAAAGAAGCAAGGTTCTCCACTTCCAAATGCATACCCACAAAACTTAGGAAGCACTGCTAGTCTCTAAATATTTTCAGAATTTTTTTTTTTATTTTAACAGAGAATAGCAGTTGCCATTATAAGCATGATAAACTCACCAAATCACTTTTTTCCCCCTAGAAAAAAATGTAACAATGCTATTCTTCCCAAGATGAATCCTCTAAAATGAATGCCTATGTGACACCTAACCTCACTGAATAACCTTCTGGAGTACCCCTATCTATTGAAAAGTGTTCACACTAAGTAAAGGTTGAATGCTGAGCCCTCAACAGGACATTTGCACCACCCCCATTAAGACTCAAGGAACATTGCAGAAGAGGGAATGGAAAGAATGCAAGAGCCACAACATAGGGAGGAGAGATGGAAAATGCTATCTTCAGGACATGACACAGCCACTGCAAACATGATATCACAGCAGCTGCTTTTGCTTGCAGTTGGCCTGAACAATACTGAGACTGTCAATAGTCACTCATGGACTAAGATGGGGCTAATGAGACCTTACCTCTCCATGCCAAACTATTGGCTACTGATGGGTTACTGGGGGAGGAGCAGGCACTGTCTTTAGTTGTGTATCCAATGGATGAGACCATCAGACTCCAATGCACAGTTTCAAAGCCACGGTCACACAGACCATCTTGCTAAAGTTTATAAGACACAAAACAAAAAGGCAGGAATATGGGAAGGCGGCCTATAGAGAGGTAGATGGATGTCAGAAGAGGAAGGAAGATTTTTAAAGAAAGAGTGGGGATTGATCCTAAACAAAATGCACTAAATACACATGTGAAATTGTCAAGGAACAAAAGCATTCAATTTTTAAAATGAGTAGACTTTTATTTTTCATCTTTATTATTATCTCTTTGCCTAACCCAGTATTATCATCCCAGTCAAGTGGGAAAGATAATCTTTAGATTGAGAAGCAGTCAAGAAGAATAAATTTATTTTGTTCCCAGTGACTCAATGTGTGTGACAGCTTAGTTTGATAATCTCAATTGAGGTGACTTGAAATTTGACCTGCTGAAAGTATAAATGTGTTAGTGGTTGGGAATAAAAATGGGAAGACCCTTCCTAATCTCCTTAGTGTGGGATAATCTTGTTCAGAGTGCTAGCAAATTAGCTTTCCTTTTTCAAAAACACTACTGATTTTATTGAAGTTATTTTTCTGGACAAGCGAATACATTTCACAGTCTGATCTCTCTGCAGAATTTTAACTCTTACTAATCTTACAATATTGCTCCATGTCACTGCCTGTTGCATCTTCATTTGTATTTTGTAGCCAAAATAAATTTAACCCATATGCAGTCAATAATTCAACCACGAGTTTATTGTGGTGATATATTGTGTCCCTCAATATATTGTGAACCCTAATAAACTTATCTGGGGATCAAAGAACAGAGCCAGCCACTAAATTAGACATAGAGACCAGGCAGTGGTGGCACACACCTTTAATCCTATCACTCAGGAGGCAGAGATCATCTGGATCTCTGTGAGTTCAAGGCCACACTGGGAACAGAGTCAAGTATGTTGGCACACACCTTTAATCCTAGCACTTGAGATCTCCTGTCTTTGCTTGGGAAGGACACAGGCCTTTAATCCCAGGAAGTGATGACAGGAAGCAGAAAGTTATATAAGGCATGAGGACCAGGAACTAAAGCTTTTTAGAGCAGTTCTGCTGAGATCCATTCGGGTGAGAACTCAGAGGCTTTCAGTCTGATGAAACAAGATGAGCTGAGGAGTTGTCGAGGTGAGGTTGACTGTGGCTTGTTCTGTCTCTCTGATCTTTCAGCATTGACTCCAGTATCTGGCTCCAGGGTTTCAATTAATAAGACTGTTTTAGATTCATGTTGCAGTTTATTATCCTGCTATTTAAAAGTCCAAATAAAGAAGAAGATGAAGCCAAGCAGAATAAATTCTTCACTTTCGAAAACAAAAAGAATTTGAGCTGCTCATTAGATAGTGCTGCCATTTGGGAGGGCATGAAAACTTAAAGAGGTGGGGCCTCTGGGAGAAAGTATCTCACTGGGGGTAGGGATGTTTCCTGCTTTTGAAGAATGTACTTCTTGCCTGATCTCTTCCTTTCTATCTGCTTTCTGTCCATCATAACATGAGCAGCCTCTTTCCCACATGCCCCTATTGTCAGGATATTCAGTCTGAGAAAGAATCCATTGGAACTATAGTAGAAAGTCATTTGGGTTACATCCTGGCAAAGATTTTTGTTTACCTGTTTTTCACATCTTCATCTTGTGTGGGAGGCTTATTGTAAAAGTGATGGACTAGTTAATTTGGCAGAGACGTTTTCTTCCTTTTTTGTAAATTGAAAATATTTTTTTAATACAATATATTCTGGCCACAGTTTCCCCTCCCCCATGCCTTCTTCATAGTATAAGACCATAAGCAAAAGACCAAAAAGGGTACTAAAAAGTGCCCAAACAAAGCATTATGAGACAAAAATTACTATGGAGTTTGTTTTGTGTTGGTCATCTACTGCTGGGCATGGAGCTTGACTTTAAGTATAGTTTGTATATCCAGTGAGACACTATTGGAGGAAACTAATTTTGCCTTTGTGAGTGGTTGCCATTTGGAGAGAGCTTCTTGAATAGGAATGGGAGCACCTCCCTTAATCTGTGCAGAAAATTGTAATGCACAAAGAAATCCAAAAGCTAATTCCACTTCTACTGGCTGACTGAGAAAATGAAGTGTGATTTGGTTTTCTTCAATTTTGCCTCTCATTGGTTCTGATAACTATAGTGTAGTAACAGTATGTATGTTGGTCCAGATTATTTAACTGCATTCATGTTTAATTCTTGGTGAGTCTGTTATATGATATCACCTTCACTCCAGTAAGCTTACATCTGATTTCTATATATTGCATTACAAAACCAGGTTCTTCTTATGCAAAACATCTTCTTTAAAGGATCATGTAATACCAATCCTACAAAGTTCATATTAGATTACATTCTAAAATAATTTTCAGGAATGTTACTCTAACTCTTATAGCCATCTTACTACTCATATACACTTAGTTCTTTGTTGCTTCTTTTGAAAAAGTAGTAGCTAGTTAACTAAATACATTTATCTCACAAGTCATATAGTTCATTGAGTATCTATGACTATGGCACACTATAGTGACCTCCCTTTCAATATGTTGACCTCAAAAGTAGATATCCTTTTTCCTTCAGGTCCATTCATCTCTGGCTGATGATTCTCAATGAAGTCAAGAGAGGCCACATGTTGCCTGGATGTCCTCACTTTGCACTAGAATGAATTTAAATGCCTGTAGATGTTCTTTTTTCACTACTGAGTGTAAAATGTGAACCAGGTAGAGGCATGTGCGAAAGGGAATGAAGAGTCTGTAGGCAGCTTGCAAAGTCTTTAGTACCTCAGGACATAACATTTTCTAAATAAAGTGGGCTTTCAGCTCAATCCGTATTTACAAAGGGGGGGAAAACACATGGTACTGAAATGGACACCAAATGGAAATTGCTCTGCTGACTTTTCCCAAACAAGCCTGCAGCTGTTACTTCTTCCATGACTTTTTCCAGTGAAATTTTTAGGCTTCACCTGTTGATGAACAAGATATAATTGTGTTCCTTCCCCCAACTTGAGCTCCATCTCTGTTTTGACCTTGGAGGAAGCACTGCCCAGAGTGGCAACCCACAGCTCACCCTGCTGTGTCTATTGTAGGTTCATCAAGAGACACTGCCTTTCAAGCTGGACAATGTAGCTTACTTCCAACTCTTTATTCACCAGGACTACTCCTTGGGGAGATGAGGAAAATGGCAGGGAAGTAGTTCTAAGTTCCTCCTGGATGTTTCTCTCTGAAAATCATTTTTTCACAACATGGTTGTAGATTGCCCAGCATCTGAGAGATCATCACCATTGCAATATCACAGCAAAAGAAATAAAGACTCAGGTTAGAACAAAACCATGAATCAGATCCTGGCTTTAAAGGGCAGATCTTCTCCATCTGAAATTAAATTTAAGTAAGAAAGAAAGAGCCAGGAGGATTTTAAGCCAGAGAAAAGACCCTGTCATTGTTCCTTTAGACAAACTGCCCAGCTACTGGCTTATGTCACTGGGTTTGGTTATTTTTTCTCTTGAAGATAATTTGTTCTATTGACACAGCATTTGACATTTAAAATATCTCCTAATAGATCTCTTAGCACCAAATAGAAGTAATTCAGCCTTGAAAGATGAAGAATTGGTAGACAAGATATTAAAACCAATAAGTATAATAAAGTTAATTATAACTCAATCAAATATTAGGCACAACTTACATAATATCCATGTGGTCTGCATGCAGCCTATAATTTTCTGTTGCAATTCATTGCTCTTCTCTGGTTAGCTCATTCCCCTACACTGAAATAGCCTTTCAAATTAGCCAACCATGTCTCTCAGTCTTTCTTCTTGTGGTGGTGGTGGTGGTGGTGGTGGTGGTGGTGGGTGAGCTCATATTCTACTTCGTAATTGGTGACATGAAAACCTCTTATTATCCATCCGTATCCCCCCATGTGCATGTGGAATTCCTGAATGCTCCATCTATATGCTTCTCACTATTTCTTATTTCTCTTATGCACCGTATGTTGTTCACTTCTTGCACTTCCATTGCCCTTAATTGTTCAATTTCCCCTGTGGATTGTGTGCTCTCTCTACATTAACTGGTTCAAACTCCCATCTGCTTCTATGCATTACAGTATCTCTATCAAACAGCAGAACTTCAACCTAAGATCACCTTTCAGGTTTTCTCTTTCTTTTTCATATTTGGAACTCAGATTCTCTTTCCTCTCTTCTCCTTCCTGCTTTCTCTCTCCCCCCATCTCTCTCTGTGTCATATTTGTTGTGAATTAATTTGTATTTATGTTAAATGGTATGACTATTCTCCACTTCTTACTAAGAGCTCCTCTAAAGAAAATAAATGGTTTCAGGGGAAGGGAGTTTGCATGCTAGGCACAGGACCAAATGGAATCAAAGACATAATCCACCTCCGCAGAAAAAAAGACACAGTGAGAAGAAACACTTTCAAGGCTTAGAATATTCAAAAGGTGAGGACAGCCAGTGTTGTATAATGTTGCTGCAGGAAATATTGGGCTCCAAAGACTCCAGAGACGAAAGCTGCAGAAACACCCCAACTGCCTGCCTTCAGGGATTCATGAGAGTTATTCTTCTCAATCAGACTGACTATGGATGAGGTAAAATCTTTGATACGAGGTTAATTTTTCAGGGCATTAGCACACAAGGAAAAATGTGGCATATCAGGCCTTGTGGCTGAGAACTAAATTTGCCTGTGCATGGGAGGAAGGAAAGTGGTGTCCCTAGAGAGACAGCACTTAGTATAGCAACAGAACTCAGAAAGATAGCTTAAAGGCGAATGGGAAAAGGGGACTTCAGTTGAAACCTACCACTCAGGGCAGCCCAAACTGCCATCTAGCTTTGAAAACACGGATGAGTGTCTTAGCCAATCTCTATTTCCATCTGTATATTCATAAATGAAGTTGATGAGTTCATTAGTAGCCTACACACAGGTCCTTTCAGTTTGCCACCTACTAACATCTAGCAGTGTTGTTTTGTGTAATTGTTCTGTTAACCAAGGACACAGTATGAGGAGTCTAATTGTCATTGTCCCTTTCCCCCACACATCATATATAGTGTGTAATTAACAGAAGCATAGACAACTTCTCCCCATGGAGTTTAATTTCAACTCATGAAAATGAAACAGTTGTCACAGTCTGGTTGCATTTTTGTCTATGCTGGGGAAAAACAGACATTTTATTTCCCTGCTACTTCTAATGGAAGTCTCCTGTAGCACTCAACCACAGGAGTCTTCAAAATATACAACTGCCTTGGACTATGTGCTGTGTGTTTTCTATATCTGGAGTGGTTGCAATTAGTGCTCTAAGATGAAGCTCATTAACCCAGCAAGGCTGCAGTCGGTGTCTGACACCATGCCAGATCTGCAACCTTTCTCTGCAAATAGACCCCATGCTGCCGCCGCTACACACAACCACCCTGTGGGAGGAAGTGACCTTCTGGAGAAGTCAAATCTCTGGCTAAGGCTAGTCTTAGCAATAATGATTTTTTTAATAAAATGATTTTTAATTTAATTTTATGGAAATTGGCCAGTTAGTTATGGACTTTATATAATATTGAATATTGACTTATGAGATCTGGATTTTACATAATATTTAAGTTGGTATATTTCCCTGAGCTCCAGGAAATATATATAGGGTATAATTCACAAGAGTAAACCAATTAGAAAGTGAATTATATTTATAAAAATCCCTAAAAATTGGGGCAGGGGAAATGGCTCAGTAGTAAGAGCACTTACTCGCTGTTGTTACTGAGGATCCAGATTCAGTTACCAGAACACACATGCCTCACAACCACTTGAACTCTAGTTTCCAGAGATCTGACAGTCTTTCCTGGCTTCTGCAGATACCTGCATACATGTGGCATACACATAAACTTATACATACACATAGGCAAAGATCAGTAATACACACATAAATAAAAATAAATAAAATGCAAGTAAATAAATAATTTTAAAATTTTCCAGAAAAATAAAAAAGAGAAAACTCAATATAGGTGTGTGTATAATCAAAATAAATATAGGTAACACTCTAGAACAGATGATTGACAAAAAATAAATAAATAAATATTAAGTCCTTGTAAAAAGAATAGCTTAACTTCATCTGTCATAATGGATATTCAAATTAGATATCCCAAATGAGAAACTAATTATGCTTAATACAATGTCTAGTGAAACAACAACAGCAACCAAACAATAACAAAATTTATTGGCCAGGTATAGAACATCTCCAGATCATCCTACACTATCTTGGGGACAGTAACTGGTATGGCCAGAATGACTGCAAGGAAGTACTTAGAAATGCTAAACATAAGGTGCCCACATGATTCAGCAACGTCACCCCAGGTGAATAACAATAAAAATGCAAGCATATGTTCTCTGGTAAATATCTGTAAGAATTCTCACACCAGTGCCCTCAAACAGAGAAAAATATATTAAAAAAAAAAGATTTTGTCTGTGACCAAATATATTGCTTCTCTCATCCCTCTAACAGAGTAGCTGACAGAAAGAATTTATGGGAGGGGGGACCACAGTTTTCAGGTCACTGTCCCTTGTGATAGAAAAGAAATAGAATCTAGGGCTTGATCTAAGGTGGTGGGAGTTTGCAGGTCAGGAAGCAGAGGACTTGGGTGGGAAGTGGGACCAGTCTACAGCCCTCAAGACCCTTTCTCTAGAGGTCCACTTGCTCTAAAAGTTCTTAGTTACTAAAAGCTCCAGAACAGCCAAAGTAGTACCATTAACTGGGGACCCAGTGTTCAAACTCATAAGCCTTATAGGGGTAGTTTACATTTAATCCAAAATAGCATGGCTAAATATTCAAAATATCCCAGAAAATACTTTTAACTTTATAATCTTCAGAGAGCTTCCACTGAGTTATTCTATGAAGCTTTATGAGAAGCAACTGGAAATGTAAGCCTCCTGCGCTGTTGGATAATCACACCTTTGATGAAGTAGTCTTACCCACGTTAGCCAACCAGAACCTCAAGCCTATAGATGGAAACCAACCCATTGTATTCAATAAATATCAGTAAACATGTTCACCTTCACCATGGAAACACATTCAACAAAATCAGGACTATGGAAAAACATGCTGATCAAAGATCTGGTTTCCCCAG
This sequence comes from Onychomys torridus, assembly GCF_903995425.1. Lineage (NCBI taxonomy): Eukaryota > Metazoa > Chordata > Mammalia > Rodentia > Cricetidae > Onychomys > Onychomys torridus. The sequence continues at coordinate 99,177,845 of NC_050450.1, read as the reverse complement.
TAAATAAATTATAAATATAACAATGAGGGAAAGAATGCTTATCTTTTACTAATTCATAAAGCCACACAATTGTTCTGTGTGGTTTTCTATGTCAATGTTTTGCTCCAAAGTGAAAGTAGTATTATCTCTTACAGTGCCTATCTGAGGGAACCCAAAGGCAGATATATCAAAATCAGTTTCTTCAAAGGGAATTTGCAGGTGGAATCATTAGGGCAACCTAATGTAGTAGGTTCTGAGAAGATGAGGTTCGGATCAAGGAAGGGGAAAGTCATCTTTCTGGCTGTGAAGAGTGCACCTGAATCATAAGTAAATGTCTTCTGCTTGTGGTTCCAGGCAAAGCAGGACACGTATCAGTTCATGATCCTGTTGCCCTCTCTCACTTCCTATGATTCCTTATGAGAAACCTACACATAAATAGAACTCACATGGATATCTCATTGTATCACAGTCAAAGCAAATAAAACTCCTATCAACTCAATTGCAGATAATCCCACTTTTTAACTATGGTCATCATATTTGTATCTTATAATTCTCTTCACCCTCTCTTGTTTTTTCTTAGCTGCTTACATTTAATTGTCTGAGTACTTAAAGATGCACAACTTTTAATAATAAGGACTTACTTGTCATTTATCTGTTATCAGTCCATTTTGCTCTTGTGGCTTTTCAGCAGATTTGCTGGAGACATTAAAGTCAACAAGTCAGTTTAGAGTACTTAAATGGCAATTTTATAGGTCCCATATTCTTTTAAGTCATTGAAGACTTAAGACATTATCCATAGTCAATACAATGTTAGGAGTGAATGGAAAGAGTATTAAAATTAAATTCATCTGGAAGTTTCTCTTTCTATAGATTTTCTCACTATTTAGAAAATGTAGTAGATACATGATGCATAGTTATAGAGTATAATAAGATAATTGGATTCATGCATGCAATATGTAATGAACAAATTTAGATAACTTGTATTTCAATCTTTTAAAAATATTCCTCCTCATAGCAGAGAAAATGAGATGCATTCATGGATGCTCAACAATGTGTCAGAAACATAGAAAAACTACCAAAACCCATTGCTGTCAAAACCTGAGAGATTAGTACACTACATATTCATATCTCTGGGGTTATGCAAATATCCCATGTATAATTATATAAAACAAATTTACAACTGTGTATGCACGTGTGCACTCATACACACACATACACACACACACACACACACACACACACACACACACACACACACACACACACACACACACACACACACACAAAGGTGGCAGGGACAACTCTAAGGGTAAGGCACCACACGACAGTAGCAGAGCAGCAAGGGAAAAAACGTATCACACTATATTATGAGTTACCATAGAAGGAAAAACCCATCTGTGACAATTGTAATATGTGAACACAAGTCCCTGCATGGCTGCAGAAGGGCAGGTCATTCACAGCCTTTGATCTTTAAGACCTTTTCATTTTATAATTTTGGGAGACAAGACAAAGCTGGAAAACTACAAATAACAATTTGGAACAGTAAAAAATTCAGAGTGCAATGAAAGTTAAAACCTTTTAAATGTCATAGCAATTGATAGAAAAGGAGAGCCCTGTCTGATTATAAAGACTTAAGACAGGAAATAAGACTTTATTTTCAGTTGAGTAAACTACAGCTGAGGATAATCAGGCCAATAGCTATGTATAGAATTATGAGGTCTCAGTTCCTGGCTATTGGGGCAAATGGCTTGTTTTTATTTACAATCCACTTGATTTCATATTATTAAAACCACAAATAGCACCACTGGCTTAACTAAGTAATAAGAGGTATGTTCTAGGTATCAGCTAATGAATCCAAGATTTGTAATGGCAGGAGTCTTTTATAAATGATGCAAACTGCAGGGATGGCATGCCATGTGTATGTAATAAGCTTAATGTGTTTAGGAAAATATTATTGAATTAGAAACCAGACATTTTTAATTTAATAGCTACATTAGAAACACTCATAAATGACTCACCCAATTGCCTCTTCATGGGTACAATGTTCATTTAACACCAATACAAAAATAGTAAAATATCAAAGAAAGAGTTCAACCTAAGTGTTTTGCCAATGAGCATTAGGTTTTAAAGATGATATGGGGGCACACTCACTGAAAGGTTATGTGAGGCTTTGGAGAAACGTCAGAGTAAGACAGGAGAAGTGAATTAAAACTGAGATGCATGCGATTAAATAGCATGGTGCCCATTTGGGCCTATGAACTTCAATCAGCTGCAGGTCCCTCTCCATCTGGGTTTTAATAAGCTTTGAGTTATTGCTAATAAAATACCAGCGGAGCCTCTTCCGGTGTTCATGGGCATCTGCCCACATGGTTCAAACTAGCAGCTGATGGGTTACAATTGCAGTTGAGGGCATGATAAGAAAGGAGGCTAATATTTCAAAGTGGACAGGGGCTTACAAGCTCTGCCTAGCTACAGCTTTTGGATGCTTCTAGCAACTACTGAAACTACTTTCTTAATTACCTTTTAAAATAATTTTAAAGAAATAAAATAATATTTAAAGAATAAATATATTGAAATTAGTATGTTGATGTTTAACTCATCATCCCATTAAAATAACACAGAAGAAATTCTACTGTGAAGAAAATACTGATATTTGAAATATTAGAAGCATCATAACTTCCACATTTCATATCTATCTGCCGACCACAGTGATACACGTGTGTAATTCCAGACATTGGGAAGTATGCACAGGGAGATCTTCAGTTTGAGGCTGGTATGGAAATACATCATTAGTTATTATGTGGCACTATTTACTGCACCAGAAAAGTCACAAGGCACAACAAAACCCACCGTAAGAGTTTATTAAGGGAAAGAGCACGGGAGCGGGGAGTACCTAGGCCTGTCAGAAACAGTCGTGCAGAGAGAGAGGGTGGGAGGAGTCTATGGCCCACTTTTTATGGATTCCCCTACACATGCACATAGAGTAAGTGACCATGCAGCACACGGATTATGTTGAAAGTAAAGCCCTGGAATGACTAAACATCTTGCTTGGCTACTGGACAGTGCATGTGAGGTCATGTAGCTGGAGGAGTGGCCTGGAATTCCAACATACATGGCCAAGTCTTCTTTTTATCATATCTGTATATATTTGTTTTGTGTGTAATATAAATTTCAAAATTATTTGACAGGCACCATAATAGAAGTATTATATGAGCTAACTTTCCTTGTTTTTAAAAATAACTTTTATCACCTGACAATATTAGGTCTAAGCTTGGTATCTTGTACATGGCTTCATATGTGGGTGTGGTGACCCAGACTCTAGTCCTTATTGTAAAGCAAACATTCTTAATTATTGCACCACTTCTCCAGCACCCATGAACCGGCTTTTCAATATCCCAAAGTAAAATACAAATTTTTCCTCCTTAAAATCATTTTTCCACTCAACTTCCCCAGAAGAATTTTATTCTAATATTCAATTTTCTCCTTGTTCCACTTTAGCCTTTGTGGTGGCTACATCCGGTGAACTTGCGAGTTAGTGTTACATCTGGTGAGCTTGCGTACTGATGTTTCTGAGCTTCCCTGAATTGGGTAGTTTTCATTTTTTTTAATTTAATAAATTGCTATCTTTTTATTTTGTTTTCTATCTCTGTGATAAAAATATTGACCTGAACCAACTTGAGGAAGAAAGGGCTTATTGAGAAAGAAAAGGGTTATCACAGTTTACAGCTTACAGTCCATCATGAAGGAAAGTTAACAGGAGCTTAAGGGGAGAACCTGGAGGCAGAACTGAAGCAGAAGCCATGAAGAAAGGCTGTTTGCTGGCTTCCATCTAGGCTCATTCAGATACCGTGTGTGTGTGTGTGTGTGTGTGTGTGTGTGTGTGTTGTATGTATATGTGTGTGTGTGTGTGTGTGTGTGTGTGTGTGTGTATAAGAGAGAGAGAGAGAGAGAGAGAGAGAGAGAGAGAGAGAGAGAGAGAGAGAGAGAAGAGAGAGACCTAGTAAGTTTATCCAATGTACATGTGTTTTTTAGGATTGGATCACTTCTCAGGGTGCTTCAAAGCATACAGCAGTCACTTGGATTCATCCTGTTGTCAATACAACAATAGCACTGATACAGCAGGCTTAAGTTTTGATTCTAGATTTGTTACTAATCAATTTGTTTGTGCTTCAAGTTTGTTCATCTGAAAAAAAAAATGAAACCGCAAGGGTTCCAGAACCATTCATGATCAGCAAGCAGATACAAGAGCCCAGGATAATGTGTACCAAGGCCCCTTTCCTCTAATAACATTTAATGATTTTGCATATCATACAGTCTGGAGTAGTTGTTCTCCTAATATAGTCTATCATAAACACCATGTGTAAAATTACTCCAGGTATTATTTTAATCATTGTTTCTCACTTAATGTGTAAAATTTGTGGGATCCACATTATTTGAGTACACAAAAACACTTTCAGAGGACACTGATTAGGTCAGAAACTACCAGATAGCGAATTTAACATGTAGTGTTGGTTTAAAGAGAAGGCAAGCAGAAAAAGAAAGAGAGATATCATCAAATGTGTGAGGGCTGTGCTTGTATTAACGCACACAAGTAGATTAGACTTACTTTTCCTGCTGAAGTTGTGCCTCTGAGGACCAAAGATCTATCTCAGTGGGTGGGGGGTTGTGGAGGGATGCAGGGAGCCCTGGGTTCTACCCCTAGCACATAAACACAGGAATGATGCTGCCTACCTATAATCCCAACACTCATGGGATAGAGACAGGAAGGACTGATGTTCGATGTCACTCTGAGCAACATGGAAAGTTGGAGGAGAGCCTGTGCTGCATGAGGCCCTATCTCAAACAACAGTTGTCTCTATAAAGACAATAAAAAATTCATTTCTGTGGATTGGATTTTATGGAACTAAGTATTTTATCAAGTTTTTCCAACCATATACTTTCTTTCTTGGAAGATTTTAAAGAAAATGATAAGAGAGTAGAAAGTAAGTTGCTGTGTCTATAAAATCAGTTAAAGACATTATTGGAATATAAATTATATTGAAGTCTAAGCACTGTTTATGCATAAGTACTTCTAATTAAACTGACAAGTGTCTACAAACATCACATTTCTCAAAAAAAAATAATAATCAGGCTAATTTCCTCTAACATAGTAGTCCCTAAAACCAGGTGGCATATTTATCTTCTTGACCACTTCCCTTTATTGTGTTAAGGATACATTAATGACATGGGCAGAATGATTGCCTAATGGTCCCAACAGGTGGTCTACACAGAAGGTCCACTCACTCAAAAATAGAATTAAAAACCCATGGCATTTGAATTGACAGAGGCCAATGGGAAACAATGACATACATAAACTTATGGAAAATCCATCTCAATTCAAATATGAAATTTTAATATATTATCAGTTAATGAAGACATGCCTAGTTAATTTGGCACCTTAAAAAGAGTCCTGGGTAGGAATGTGTTGTGAGTTGGATTTTGTCTCCAACCAAATTCACACTTAAATCCTAACATCCTATAGTTCCATGTGCCTTTGCAGAGATAAGCAAGTTGCCCTGCACACACTGAAGGGAGTACTAATCCCAAATGACTGGTGTCCTGGTAAAAGGATAAAACGTGGGCACAGAAATCTGCATGGGGAAGCCAATAGGAAGGGTTGTAAATATGGCTATCTGGCCAAGGAAGAAAATTGGGGATCCTGATAGCATTGTTATCTGACTCTGGTCTCCAAAGTGGGAAGTGGAAATGTCTGTTTTGGCATCCTGTTTATGACATTTGGTTGTCCTAATCTGGAAACTAATCCAGAATGATATCAGACTTTTAGGACTAGCTGCTAAGTTAGAATTATCTCAAAAATAAACCCATTGATATGTCCACTCATGGCATATGTCCACTCACTGAATGCTCCTTGTCAAATTCTCTTTTATTATTATTATTATTATTATTATTATTATTATTATTATATTTGTGGGTTTTTGTAATATTATTATTATTATTATTATTATTATTATTATTATTATTATTATTATGTGTTTTAATTTTATACATCAGCCATGGGTTCCCCTGTCCTCCCCCCTCCTGCTTTCACCCCACCTTCCCCCCAACCCCTCCCCTCCATTCCCATGTCCTCCAGGACCAAGACACTCCTGGGGATTCATTTAAGCCTGGTGGATTCAGTACAGGCAGATCCTGTCCCCTCCTTCTGGGCTGAGCAAAGTGTCCCTGTGTAAGCCCAAGGTTCCAAACAGCCAGGTCAGACACTAAGGACAGGTACCGGTCCCACAGCCTGGGTGCCTCCCAAACAGATCAAGCTATTCAATTGTCTCACTTATCCAGAGGGCCTGATCTAGTTGGGGGCTCCACAGCCGTTGGTTCATAATTCATTTGCTTCCATTCGATTGGCTATTGGTCACTATGCTTTTTGCAATCTTGGATTCAACAATTCACGCTCTAACAGTCCCTCCTCTTTCTCCACAGTTGGACACCTGGAGCTCCACCTGGGGCCTGGCTGAGGATCTCTGCATCCCCTTCCATCAGTTATTGGATGAGAGTTCTAGCTCGACTGTTAGGGTGTTTGGCCTTCTGATCACCAGACTAGGTCAGATCAGGCTTTCTCTCAACCATTGCCAGCAGACTACAGAGGATATATCATTGTGGATTTCTGAGGACCTCTTGAGAACTCTGCCTATTCCTGTTCTCATGAGGTCTTCATTCATCATGGTCTGTTATTCCTCATTCTCCCTTTCTGTTCTTGATTCAGCTGGCATCTCCTGCTCCCCTAAGCTCTCTTTCCCTCAAACCTTGCCCTTCAATACTCCCACTGTCGTCCAGGTTGTTCATGTAGATCTCATCCATTTCTCTGTCATTGGGTCTTTCCTAGGGTCCCGTTTTCTAGGTAGCCTCCATGGAGTTGTGGAGCAGTCTAGTCATCTTTGTTTTACATCTAGTATCCTCCTATGAGTGAGTACATACCATGTTTGTCCTTCTGAGTCTGAGTTACCTCACTCAGGATGATTTTTTTCTAGATCCATCCATTTGCCTGCAAACCTCATGATGTCATTGTTTTTCTCTGCTGAGTAGTACTCCATTGTGTATATGTACCATATTTTCTTTATCCATTTTTCTGTTGAAGGCATCTAGGTTGCACAGACACTGAGAGAAACAATCAATCAATGGGACCTGTTGAAACTGAGAAGCTTTTGTAGAGCAAAGGACATGGTCAACAAGACAAAGCGACAGCCTACAGAATGGGAAAAGGTCTTCACCAACCCCACATCTGACAGAGGGCTGATATCCAGAATATATAAAGAACTCAAGAAATTAGACATCAAAATGCCCAAAAGTCCAATTAAGAAATGGGCTATAGAACTAAAGAGAGAATTCTCCATAGAGGAAGTTCAAATGGCTGAAAGACATTTAAGGAATTGCTCAACATCCCTAATTATCCAGGAAATGCAAATCAAAATGACTCTGAGATACCACCTTACACCTGTCAGACTGGCTAAGATCAAAAACACAGAAGACAGTTTATGCTGGAGAGGATGTGGAGCAAGGGGAACTCTCCTCCACTGCTGGTGGGAATGCAAGCTTGTACAGCCACTTTGGAAATCAATATGGTGCTTCCTTAGAAAATTGGGAATCCATCTCCCCCAAGACCCAGCAGTAGCACTCTTGGGCATATACCCAAGGAATGCTCAATCATATCACAAGGGCATTTGCTCAGCTATGTTCATATCAGCACTGTTTATAATAGCCAGAACCTGGAAACAACCTTGTCAAATTCTCACTGAATTATGACTTCAGTCAGAAAATACCACGTTTGGTTGGTCACTTACCCTTAAATCTGAACTAATAACACAATGAGGATAGCTGGTCAATGGCATGTTGAAATTTTAATTCTTAATGTTGTTTGGAACTGCTCCCACAAAGTGTTTACAGACTGGAGACTGGAGCATTTTTAAGAGGTTAATTGGAAAGAACTCAACACAATGTTCTGTGCTGTTTTCTACTGGCCTATCTATACAGCCTGTGATATGTCCATAGTAACGAGACAACTTACCAACCACTGTAAATCTGTGTTGTGGATAAGAGCACATTGAAGGTTCATTTGGGGATTCCTGCACTAAGGTAAAATATTAGCCATATATTGGTGAAATTATTAAGACTACTCCTCATAGTTAAAAAGGAGGTTTATTTTGTGGTATAACTTACAAATGAAGGGATAGGTAGGTTGTAGGGTCTGGGAAATGTATGGCACAGTCCAGTGGTGTTCTCTGGGGAACTGTGCTTGGTCTACCTCCAGCGTCCATGGTCCAGGCACAAAAGGTCCTTCTCATTTCAATCCTGGGTCTTCAGCATCCTCTCTCGGCCATGCTCTGTAGGTGTGACCATTACCGAAGCCTCAGTGGGGGTTGGAACTTCCAGGCCAAGGCTGGAATGGCT